>NW_023396488.1:0-632500 GCF_011125445.2 Fundulus heteroclitus
AAAGTGTTTAAACTGTTACCAAATTTCTACAAGGGTTTATAAACCTGAGTTTGGAGATCAAAGCTTAAATAAACTAGTTTCTGATTCAAACACTGCACACATTGTTGAAAACGCCAGCTGAGCATCCAGAAAAAATGCAATGATTTGGACCTAAGCAACGTTCTCTGGCAGTTCCCACAGCATCCAACAGTAAGTCTGAACAGTGAGTAATGGACAGAAGACATTTGCCAACAATTATAATGGGCTAATATTTCATTAATTTTAAAGAAAGACAAATCATTAGATATGTTTGGATCAATCAGCCTCATCAGTGTTAATTCTCATGACTGTCCAAAATGTTAGTGGTGACACTGGAGGGTTTGCTCTCATTTCTTATAAACCCCAATCAAACGGGCTTTATTCAGAATTGATTTCCATTTACAAATGTTTGACGATTACTAAGCATTATACAATACTGAAATCAGGCAAATTACAAAGCTTTGCCATATGTTTAGATCCAAAAAAGGCATTTGATAGACTAGAGAGGATATACCAATTCACTGTATCAGAACCATTTTGCGTAGGGGGAGGGGTTTATGGGATTGATCAAGAAGCCTGTGTTATAACAAACTGTGTAGTCATCAGCCTTGCCATGCAAAGACGTACCAGGCAGGGTTGTCCTCTGCCCTCTCTTCTCTTTGCATCAGCCACCGAAGACTTTAGCCGAGGCCAAAAAGACTCAAAAGATAAAAGATATCTAAACAACACTTTACAAGACCAAATTGAACAATTTCAGTTCTTCCAGAGGCTCCGAGCACACAACAAAATGTATTTAAGGGCTGAAATAGTCGATTTTTCATGTTATGTCGCCTTTAAAACTTTATTTACTTAGTGTGATAGATCTTTATTAAGTTTAGACTGGACAGCCAGGCAGCCATCCATCTTTCACCACTGGTACAGACTCAGAAGATTAGGTCAAAGGACTTCCTACTACCTTATGTCAGCCCTTCGGAGAAAGCACCCTGCTACAATTTTTTTTAACAAAACACATGTCTACACAAAGAATGTGTGCTTAGGACAGCCTTCCTTTATAAAATGTATCTACAGACTGCCTGTGCCGCGTTGAACTCCTTCTGCGACCAGCGAGGTCTCCTCATCTTTTCCAAGTCAAACATCGTTTCAGCTCAGAAATCCACTCTGATCAATTACAAACCTGGGAGATGTCAAAGGCCAGCTAGGCCAAAATGTTACAAGATGCAACATGAGGATGATTCTGTTCCACAGCAAATCAGACCATCAATGTGCCTCTATGACCTTTCATTTCATCTCCAGCTACATCTCGTCGTTCCTGTTGTAATTGTTTGCTGGTTTGTAATTAAGTTGGATCTCTTGTACAACTGCACAACAAGACAGGTCCTAACTGCTACAAACAAATAAGCCTGCTGAGAAGATCGCGGCAGATCGTCCGTCCAAACAGGACATGTACAGGTTTAGGGTCAGGATAAGGGTAGATAACGTCTCTGCAGACCCCACACATCCTGGACACAAACGGTTTAGACTTTTACCTGCAGGTCGGCGCTACAGAGCTATTTAAAACCAACCACAACAGAAACAGGTTTTCCCTCAGGTTGTCTCTGATGAACACGATCAATGAATTATTATCTCTCTCCCTCTCTCTATCTCTCTCTCTGTCTCTCTAACAGTGGTAAACCAACATGTAGGGGTTATGAAAGAAGGAAAAAAAAGGAAAACTATAGGGCTGATTAAAGATGTAACAGTTAAACTACTAGATCTGTCAGTAAAGGTGAGACAGGTGAGATAAAAAAAAGTCTATCTCCCTTTTATGTCGGGATTTATTTAACTCCTTTTGTTTATTGATGTTGTACGAGTTACCTATACTACCTGGGCTTCATGTAATCATATAAAGTTTATGAGACACATAACACTGTTAATCCCCGAGTGCTTATCCCTGATCATGCAGGTTTTTATTCAACAGATGAAGCCATCAGCATCTGATCGATCACATTTAGTTCTACATGACATCTTTACAGAAGACTCTCCTTATATTTTCAATTGAATTACTTTTTTTCAATCAATAAATAGCATTTTAATACTGGTTTTATGAACATTATTTAAATGCAGCATGTAATGTCTAATTTTGTTATTTTATAATGCCAGAACAGTGAAGTAAAACACTGAAATGTCCTCAGATTCGTAACACTAAATAAACCAAAGCGACTGCGCCAATGAGTTTAGGTTAAATATTAAAAGGTTGACTGGGATTTTTTTTTTATTCAGTCTTTAACGTCGGCCAAAGTCTTTCATTTAAATGAGCCAAAGTGTGATTATGTGCATAACCTCTGATCCAAGAAGGTTGAGGTTGAGTTTGAAAAAACAACAAATTTCATCTAGAAAAACATGCATTTTGGTCGGAAACTCCTTATAACAGTAACGTACAAGTGGAAATTTATACAGCAAAATAAGAAAATTAAAAAGGTGGATATTTTTCTGCAAATAACAAGCATCTTTTATTAATTTCCTTTATAAAACTATACAATAAAACTAAATTGTGTTTGCCTTGTGTAGTGGATATCAATAAATTAAATCTTTGAGTCCAGAGGAGGGAGATCTATTTGCAGATAAAAACATGGAAAGTGTTGTATGGACTAGAGATTGACCTATACAGGTTTGTTAAGGCTGATACCAATTATTTTGACATCAGGCAAACCTATACCCGATACGCGGGGCTGATTTTTTTTGGGCCCATTCTTGAAGCCGATATATTTTTCTTCGTCCATTTACATGAGAAAAAAAGGACACAATGATAACAAAAGTTACACAGGTGTCAATGTAAACCAAAAAAGAAACATTCATTAAAAGAAGCATAGCTCCAAAGTTTTGGCAAAAGTTTCCCCCCTCTGGCCAGACATTAAAATCACACCACTGTTGTGCATGGGAGAAGAGGAAAAGCATCTGCTGCTGCGACTGCACAGCTCTTTTGTTTAGATGTCATGTCTTCTGAGATAAAATGGCTCTAAATATTGAAGTTAGGCTGCGTTCTCTCGCTAATGCATCAATGATGATGGAGACTACACAAAGTACAGGGAACACGACCCTGATCACTCTCCTGAACTGACTAATGAAGCCTGTAGAGCAGGCATGCCCAAAGTACGGCCCTAATTACAGCAAGTGTTTTCAAAAAACAACTGACCCAAATATTGTTTTTATATTGACCAAAAAGAGTTAAGTTTACTATTGTTAAAGAGACAAATGAAATTATTCAAAAATAATTAAGAAACTGGATAAATATAACAAATGAGCAAAATCCTTTTTTATTTTTATTTTGGATCTACAATAATTTACACACTCATTTCCTGTAAAAAAAAATCTGAAGAAAAAAAATAAAATAAAAAAATCTGACTAATTTATTGATTTAAAATTAATATATTTGGTAGAGCAGGTAAAAAAATAACATGATTTTTTTTTTTAAATGCGTTAATTTTTTTGGCCCTTGAGTTCCTTTGAATTGACAATTTTGACCCCTGCTGTAGAAACAACTCCAGTAAATGGAGGAAAACTCATTTTACATGTCCGACATGTATAAGAAAGAAAAAATAAAAAAAGCTTCTAATTTGTGCAAAGCTCTTTTTTTAAAATACAAAAGATTAACAATGGATAGCAAACAATGTTGAACATTTAAAATCTAACAATAAAAAATAAACACCCTTTTGTTTGTGCACTTCGTGCAAATTACCTTCCTAATCACATTTTAAACAGCAATATAACACGTTTAAAAGAAATGTGAACAATCTGAATGTTGTTTTTTTTTTTTACACCAGGTCATCAATGCATATCACCTTCCTGACAAACTTCTTCTGTTTGATTTATATATCAAACATATTTTTTTCTAAATGACCATGTTTTAACCATACATAACTGGCCTGAAGGAAACTGTCAAAGATGTACATAGAGAAAGACGTGCGCGCACGCACACACGCACGCGCACGTAGAAAGAGCGCGCTAGTAGCCAATCTCCACCACACTGTCGCATCTTTATTGCTTAGACACAGTCTTGCTTCACATAGCGTTGCGACTCTTAAACGAAATTTAAGGAACGCGTCACAGCGAGAAAATAACGTCTTGTTGTGAGGAAGAGGAGGAGAAAAAAGGCTGACCACCGCTGAGCATTATTTTCTGCAAAGTTAAAGGCTTTAAACTGGTGATTGTTTTCATACTTTGCAGAAAATAACACGACTCTTAACGCGCACTCACGCAGCTGCGGCAGGCGGTCAGCTGGAGGCCAGATATGGGCTTTTAGACAGTGGGAAATGAGTTTTAGACCGACTTTAAGCGGTTCAATCATTTATAAACCAACGCTGACACGCGTGTTTCAGTCAATGCAAGTGAAAGTAAAAACGCCGCCCCGCTCGGCCGCTCCGTTCACAGAAAGGAACGGAGCGCTGCCCCCGCCCGCTGCTCACAGAGGCAGACATTCAAAGGGCAAATACAGATAATTTAGAAATATTAAAATTCCAATAAAAGTTGAAAACTTACTTTTGTTGTTGTTGGCAATCAGTCTGACAACATTGCCTGCCGCTCTCTGCCAGGGGGGCGGCGGCAAGGTGTGCGCGTCAGTGACGTCAAAGCATGGCAGCAGAATGCGCTGATGGCTCGGCCAACGCATGTATGTCTATCGGCCGATTCAAGACAAAAACACAAACATCGGTCCGATTCGGCCGATATTTGCCTTTTTGTCTTGTATTTGAATCCTTCCAGTCAAGGCTTTGGAGTCCTTGGAGGCGTGCCACATGTAGAGACTGAACTCTCACCAGTTCTTCATTTATAAACAGCTTAAGGTGATTCAGATTGGATGATGAGGGTCTGTGAACATTATCGTCAAGTCTTGCCACAAATTATGAGTTGCTTGACTTTGACTAGGCCATTCTAACATCTAGTATCCCCACAGTATGATGCTACAAGTAGGCTACCATCTTTCTTTGGGGAGGCAGTGTTCAGGAACCTGTTGGATGTAGACCACAATGGTAAACTATGTAAATAAACAATTTAGTCTTTCTGATCACCAGGTAACCTGATGATTCTTGAGATTTGCTATAACTCTGAAAAAAAATATTATTGCTGACAGGACAGGAAGAATATCCATCTTAATTGAAGAGAATGCCAAACATGACAGTAAAATATGAAGGAAAAATCAATCAAATACCAAAAAAAAAAAACTTTATTTCTTTTAGAAAACAAGACCAGAGCAGTGGCCGACATGTCATAATTTACGATATCTGTACAGTTAACAAACAGAGAAAACAGCTGCCAGGTCCCATTTCCTCCTCAGTGAACCCGACTGGTGTCTGATCCACTTTTGGAGGTGTTCTTCAGCCTGATGCTCCCTGTCACATGAGCAATGAAGCATCTCAGTAGATGGATACCCCAATAATGAACAGAGCTGTGGATGAAAGGAGGGTAAGAAAGGAAGGAAAGAGGATGGGAAGAAAGAAAGAAAGAAAGAAAGAGAGAAAGGAAGGGAGGGAGGAAGGAAGGAAGGGAGGGAAGGGGGAAGAGAGGGGAAAGGACAGAAAGCAAGGGAGGGGAACGAAGGAAGGAAATTAATGAAGGAAGGGAAAGAAAGGAAAGGAAGGAACAAAAGAAGGAAGAAGGGGAGGGAGAGAGGGAAAGTAAGGAACATTATGGTGTTAAATGTGTCAGATTTTTTTTTAAAGATGTCAGGAAATACAAACACTTTTCCCTGCTCCATAATTTTTCCCCATAAAAACTTGAAAAACATGTAAAAGTAATAATTCATACTTTCATACAAATGTCTCCTAGGGCTGTTAATTCATATCAAAAAGCACAATTTATGGCTAATGGTACAAACATCACATCCTGGACAGCTCTACCTGCTTCATTTAAATAGGCAATCTGACCCCAACAAACTCTCTCTAGTGCTGACTAGGGTTCTCTAAATAATTTATATCTCAATATAATCAATACTTAAAAAAAACCCAAATAAACTCAGTTATGCATTTGCATTGAAATCGACATAAGCCGACCCGTTCACATTTGCCCAAATGTTTAAATTCTTCCTACCGCAGCGCTGCAACAACAGAGCCGCTCATCTCTACAATGGTCTGCAGTCAGAAGTTCAAACTCTGCTAACATGTCGAGTTCAGCCAGAAAGAAAGATGCAACCCTCTTTATCGACAAGACAAACACAAAAGTGTTGTTTAGAAAAACTTTCCCTAGAGGCAGGTGGATGAGAGAAAGCTAAATGCGGAATGATGTCACATGCTAAGCTAACGCAACAACACTGATGTTTGAGAGCAACAAAAAGGTCAGTAAAGCTCCTGTACCTGCAACAGTGAAGTAGTAAACCTCTTGGACGTCATTTAATATCGATATCGAGTTTGAAGTTTTAGTATCAAACTTTAGTAACAAAACTTGACTGACTGCAAGACGCTTCAGTAACTTCCTGATGACAACGCTTATTCTGTCTGGTGGACATTCAAGACCCGTTTCCCCATCGCCGGTCTGCGCACGCAGCAGATTACATTCAAAATGTGTTCAGAGGGAGCTTTATTAAGCTAAACATGACTCTAAATTCAAAGTGTGTAGAAACAATGTGCATCACTTGTAGTTTTATTCTATCCAAAGCTGAACAGTGAGATACGAAGAAGAGTGAAAGCAAAGTCACCTGATCAGAAAGGGCTGGGGGAAGCAGCTTGTGGTCTGACGTTTAACCACATCCTGAAGACTCAGCAGGTTCGTCAACAGAGCTCCCTGTCCACACTTATCGATCTTCGTCACCACCTTCTGAACCACAAAACGTTTGCCGCTTTAGAGCTTTACGAGCATGTACAAACCTTCTAAAATAAACTGCAGCAGCTAAATTCACCCTCTGAGATTTAGGAGTTTTACTCCTCATTTTCAGATTCATGCTTCATTTTCTATCCAGTAATAACAGCTTTACATCTTAACTAGTCCCAAGGTGAATGTGGGTTTAAAACAAACACATTTTTTTTTAGTTTTCAGCTGGTTCTGTGCAGCAGATGTTTCTGCATGTAGACTTCATTATCGTTAAGGCAGTAAAGGCACTGAGCAATCTGTCATGGCCTCTTGTAAAATACCGACATTAAACCTTAGAAATAAAACAGCTTTAACCTTTTCTTGCTTGAACTGTTTAAATTATTCAGGCAGGATTTTTCTCCTGAGCAGGATATTCAGTAAAAACTATAAAAACAGTGAAGTATCACATATTTTACTGTAAATTAATGAATGTAATTTCAACCTTTTCTCTTTATCTTCTCTTGTTATTCATCCATAAGCGTATTCATCCATCTATCCGTATTGAACCGTATTATAAGCAGCAATATTTCCATAAAACCTAAGCAAACATTGATGGTACTAAACCAAGAGGAGGCAGGTCATCAATTAACTTGACGATATGCAAAATCTGTGGGTGGAAACAACACGTGAGCATCTCTCTCACACTGAAGCAGCTCCTTACGGGGTTTTTAGATTTGATCGTTTTCTTTCGTTTATCCTTGAACTTTTTCAGGTGACAACATTTGACTCGGGTTTTACTTTGGATAATCGTGTCAAGTCTCTGGGTCGGGAGTTGGGAGAGTTGTTCGTCCGTCCGTCCGTCCGTCCGTCCGTTGTCTTCCGCTTATCCGGGGTCGGGTCACGGGGGTAGCAGCTTCAGTAGGGAGGCCCAGACGTCCCTCTCCCCAGCCACTTGGGCCAGCTCCTCAGGAGGAATCCCAAGGCGTTCCCAGGCCAGCCGGGAGACATAGTCTCTCCAGCGTGTCCTGGGTCTTCCCCTGGGTCTCCTCCCGGTGGGACGTGCCCGGAACACCTCTCCAGGGAGGCGTCCAGGAGGCATCCTGACCAGATGCCCGAGCCACCTCAACTGACTCCTCTCGATGTGGAGGAGCAGCGGCTCTACTCTGAGTCCTCCCCGGATGACTGAGCTCCTCACCCTATCTCTAAGGGAGAGCCCAGACACACTACGGAGAAAACTCATTTCAGCCGCTTGTATCCGGGATCTCGTTCTTTCGGTCACGACCCAAAGCTCGTGACCATAGATGAGGGTAGGAACGTAGATCGACCGGTAAATCGAGAGCTTCGCCTTTTGGCTCAGCTCTCTCTTCACCACAACGGATCGGTACAGCGCCCGCTTCACAGCAGACGCTGCACCAATCCGCCTGTCGATCTCCCGCTCCATCTTCCCCTCATTCGTGAACAAGACCCCAAGATACTTGAACTCCTCCACTAGGGGCAGGACATCCTCCCCAACCCGGAGAAGGCACTCTACCCTTTTCCGGTTCAAGACCATGGTCTCGGATTTGGAGGCACTGATTTTCATCCCGGCCGCTTCGCACTCGGCTGCGAACCGCTCCAGTGAGAGCTGTAGATCACGCCCTGATGAAGCCAATAGGACCACGTCATCCGCGAATAGCAGAGACGCAATCCTAAGGCCACCAAAGCGGATCCCCTCAACACCTTGGCTGCGCCTAGAAATTCTGTCCATAAAAGTTATGAACAGAATCGGTGACAAAGGGCAGCCTTGGCGGAGTCCAACTCTCACCGGAAACGAGTCCGACTTACTGCCGGCAATGCGGACCAGACTCTGACACCGGTCGTACAGAGACCTGACAGCCCTTATTAAAGGGTCCGGTACTCCATACTCCCGGAGTACCCCCCACAGGATCCCCCGGGGGACACGGTCGAATGCCTTCTCCAGATCCACAAAGCACATGTAGACTGGTTGGGCAAACTCCCATGCCCCCTCAAGAATCCTGCTGAGGGTATAGAGCTGGTCCAGTGTTCCACGGCCAGGACCAAAACCACACTGCTCTTCCTGAATCCGAGATTCGACTATCCGACGGACCCTCCTTTCCAGAACCCCTGAATAGACCTTACCAGGGAGGCTTAAGAGTGTGATTCCTCTGTAGTTGGAACACACCCTCCGGTCCCCCTTTTTAAATAGGGGGACCACCACCCCAGTCTGCCAATCCAGGGGAACTGCCCCCGATGTCCACGCAATGTTGCAGAGCCGCGTTAACCAACACAGCCCCACAACATCCAGAGCCTTAAGGTACTCAGGGCGAATCTCATCCACCCCCGGAGCCTTGCCACCGAGGAGCTTTTTAACAACCTCGGCAACCTCAGCACCAGAGATGGGAGAACCCGACCCAGAGTCCTCAGGCTCTGCTTCCTCAATGGAAGACGTGTTGGTGGGATTAAGGAGGTCGATAGGAGGGAGAGTTGTTCATGGGGATTAATGTTGATTATGAAGCCCTCTGGGGTTGTTTTATATTTGAAAGTTGCTATATGAATAAAGTTTTCTTTACTTGCTTACGAATCCTCAGCTTGAGCAGCAGCGTCAGCTCTAACATCCCTACATCTAATATATTCTGCATCTTCCTGTTCTGAGAGGCACCCATAAGCGCCGTGAAAAGCATCGACCTGGTCCAGATTAGATATTAGCTTCACAGCCCTACCTGCAGGTCTTTGGGTCGTGTACTGGACCTCAACTCAGTGTTTGCCAGAACATTTCACCACAGTAACGGTCAGAGGCTCAAATAAAGCGCAGCCACTGATTCACGATTTCCTTTCAACATAAAACAAAACCAGCTTTTTAGAAATTAGAAGTTCCTACATGTCTATTGATGTCAACAATTTGTTTTACCTGCAACAGTGTTAGACTATAGAAGAGGCAAGATATTCTTAAGGTGCTAAATCCCAGAAATGTCTGAGCACTTGCACTGGCTCCCCACTAGGGGGCAGTGTAGGCAGTAACAGATTCCAATGAAGTGGCTCATAAGTGTCTCATCACAACCCAGACTACGACATCAGAGAATGATTTAATCATTAAAGGGTATAATTAATCCACATTTCATCATTGCATATCGTCTCCACCACTCTGTGAATTACAGCTCAGCCACTAAAGACGTTCATCAGGTTTCTGCTTGGAGGGCAGTTGGAGTCCATCTAACTCACCAGATACACGGCATAATTTTCATCTTTGTCAATGCAAAATAATATATTATCAATATGCAGAGCTTGACTAAAGCATATTATCTGACTAAATATAGCATCCAAGCAGTCACTAGTGGTTCTGACATTGACAGCTGCAGTTCAGTAGATTCTGTCACCCAGACGTATGTAAGAAAGCGAAGGAGTAAATCTGCAGGAATGATGTTAAAACTTGTTGGAGTCCAGATTCTCCGTCCTCGCTTCCTCTAACTGCTCTCTCCCTTTAGCTCCGCTGATCTCTCACAGAGTTTAATAACCCGAAAGGATGAATAATTGAACGGCGAGTCCCTTCAGAGTGCCGGTGCTTCGTTATTACGTCGCAGTGGGGCAGTTCTGGATGTTTTTAAATAGCTGAGTGGGAACGTTCAGCATTAATTCACTGTGGACACGTTGAGCATCTGGAAGAAGGATGAGTCGAAGCTAAAAAGGAGGGAGTAATGGGTTTAGGCCCACGGTTTCCATCATGCACTGGAAACACCGAACACTTTGGGCCCTGACGTTTTCAGAGCAGCTTTATGGATTTCTAACTTGAATTTTATAAGACTTTAGACTTTAAACCTTGGAAAGTTAAAAACAACGCACATCAGTTCTCTTACAGTAGATCAGAAAATGATTTCAGTCTCA
Source organism: Fundulus heteroclitus (assembly GCF_011125445.2). Classification (NCBI taxonomy): domain Eukaryota; kingdom Metazoa; phylum Chordata; class Actinopteri; order Cyprinodontiformes; family Fundulidae; genus Fundulus; species Fundulus heteroclitus. Next base: position 10,654 of record NW_023396488.1, read on the forward strand.
TTATGAGGTCTGTGTCAGAGTAAACTGCAGCTATTCTGAAGCTAATTTTAATTCATTTTACTTTAAAAGAGGAAAAGAGGTGAGATTTGTACCACATATGGAGATCTGGTCTCCTCACACATCTCCAGGGCGATCAGGTCAGCCTTCTGGAGACCAACGCTGCCATCCACCAACAGGAAGGTCCTCACCAGACTGGAAGAAACAAGACATCATTAGATCAGTCGCAGGAAGTAAAATAACAGCAAAACTCTTCACTGATTATTGTTTACAGCACCTCCTTCAAAGCAAAGACAAATAATTATCTCAGGCGCAGCAGCAACGACCTGCAACAAAACATATGAGGCTCCATGGCGCCTCCTGGTGGATAAAGCCACAAAGATCCAGGACGTAATCTGAGTTCCCAACGTGTCGCTTCCACTGAGCTATATCATACACTGGAGTGCTGATTTTGCCGAAAAACTGAAGTCACTGGCCGCCATCTTGCTCCTCCCTACTCTCACAGAATCCCACAGGATTTGGTTGCAACAACAAGCAGTTTTCTGGCTGAGTGAAAACGTTTCACAGGTAATTCTACAGTCAGTGGATGTACTAACACTATCAACTACTAGGAAATAAGGTGCTGAAATATTTTACATGTTATTCATATTATATATATATATATATATATATATATATATATATATATATATATATATATATATATGTATATATAAGTATGTGTATATGTATATATGTATACACATATGTAAATATATGTTTTTGTATATTGTTATTTATATATTTATAAATGTTAAATATATATATTTAAATGAATAAAATGCAAAATATTTCAGCACATGACTTTCTCAGTACTTAACAGTTTTAGTACATAACATAAAAGTATATGGCATTTGACATTTTAAAAGTCTTAAGCCCCCCTGAACATGAGAAAATCCTCGTTATTCGATGCTGTAGCGCACATATTCCCTAGTTACTGGGGTAAAATAGGGAGTACCAATATGGCGGCTGGTGGCTTCAAAGCGACTCGTTCTAACAGCGGGCGATTAGCACTCCAGTGTATAATATAGCTCAGTGGTCGCTTCATCCAGACATCACGGCACGGTGAGCAGAAGCAAAGAGGAAAACATCTCAGCTCTGTTTGACGTTATGTTGACGAGAAATCGCTAAACCTGCCCAGGTGAAGTGTTTCCCGCAGGAATTTGCTTAGGCGAGGCGGAAAGCAGCAACAAAAAAACGCGTGTTAACTTCAAATAAACATGCAAGCATATCGAGTTTTTTTTTTTTTTTGGTTTTTTTTTTTTTTTGGAACGTTAGCGAGGCGGTAGCGTGAGTTTGGCGAGGCGGCATCCTCGCCAAGATAGCGCGAAACCCTGCAGGTGGTCATGGGACCTGGAAACGAGGCTGGAATGAGCTTCCTCTGCAGGACCAACCCTGGAGATGCAGGGAGGAGCTCAGAGTAAAGTTGTTGCTTCTCTGCATCAAAAGGATTCGGCTGGGGAGGTTCATCTGATCCGGAGGCCTCTGTAGCTCCTGGAGGCCCTCAGAGGATGGGGCAAAGACCCCGGAGCAGAACCAGAACTCGCTGGAGGGACAAATATTTCCCGTCTGGCCTGGAAACACCAGAATGGAGGGGCTGGACTTGGATGTCACAGAGGGCAATCCGTGGATTCTATTATCTTTTCCAGTTTGTTGCTTAATTTCATATTTTTGTGATAGTCATATTTGGCATCACACATTAAAAGATAATATAATAAAGGCAGCTCTAAGCTTTGTTTTGATGCTTTTAATCTGCAGATCTTCAGTTTGTCTAACCTGCAGTCAGTTTTGAGTTGATCACCAAAATTCCACATTAGTGTCTTTCTTTCTTAACGGCCCAGAATCTAAGAGGTTTGTTCGCGTTTTATGACTTTCAGAAACGTTAGACAGCCATAAAACACGCCTCCTCCTCCTCATGCTGTCTGTGAGAAGAAGCAGAAAGCTGCCACTTACTTTTTCCTGGTGTAAAGATACGGCTCCACCATGTCGACGAAGTCTCCGGGCGCTTTGTGACCGTAACCCGGCATGTCCACCAGGGTGAAAGCCTTGCCCACTCTGAAGAAGTTCATCTTCTTGGTGTGGCCCTGAGGGCGAGAGAACAGAATCCTTGAAGGATCTGAAGGGAGAACAAGACTGATGAGCAGCGATCTGCATCCAGCCTGTATTTGCTGATTTGTTCTTATCGTCCTCTTCGCTCAGCATCACGTTCTTAAAGTTTCAGACAACAGTCATCAGATGGAGACCAGGGGAAAAAAAACATTTACTGACTGTTTGAATTCCTCTGTTGTTTCTAATAATAAATCTTATTAGATGATAAATGTGAGCTGAACCCTCAGTTAAAACTTAACAAGGCTGCATTCATCATGCACCGATCAACTTATTCTGCTTTCTATTAACACACTTTAACACCAACAAGAGACAAAAATGTGCTACATCTCCGTTGAAGAGGGAAGAAAATTTGAATCCAAAAGCAAATGAAGAAATGATAAAACTATTTCCATTTATGCATGAAAACATGAATCTCTAACCCTATTTGTTTGTTTTAATTAAAAAAAGAAAGTGTTCTCAATCACAGGCTCTTGATCGATGTGTTCAAAGAACGGAAATAGTGGGATTGTTACTTTTGATTGCCTTAATATTTAGGGAATATATTTACATTTCTATCAGGAAAGTAAATAAAAATCAGCCAATCACAGTCTCTGGAATCGGTTCAGCTCGAGTTTTTCTGACTGATCTGTCAGTTCTACACAATCTCAGCTTTGACTTCTCCAAATAAAGACTCTCGTTCACTCTAAGCTGAGATTTCTCTATGTTACATTTACTTGAGTAACTTTTTGAGTACAATTTACTGCACTGTATTTTTTACTTTTACTTGAGTAAAAGTTCTGGCAACTCTACCTACTGCGAGTAACTTCATGAATAAAGAACAAACTTTGTTTTAACCAAAAATGCACCAGAGAGACTAAAACCTGGAGTTTATGTTAAAGTGAGACTTTTGATTTATACACAAGCTTTGGTATTTTAAAGTTATTTTCTATCTGCTGAGATTATTGAGCCATTTGAAGGTCATTGAAAGTACTTTTCACTGTTCTAACATACAGCAGTTAATTTATTTACAGTAAGTATTGTAATTCAAGTTCAACTTAAAAAAAAAGATTTTGATGTTTTGTAATTATGTTATTCTTTGTATATTTTTTCGTTTCTTATATTTTTTCGCATTGTACCACATAAAATCGGTCAGTAAGCACAACGGTAATCAGACATAAGACGCACCATCGATTTCTGAGAAGATTTAAGGATTTTAAATGCGCCTTTTAGTCCAAGAAATACAGTACTTGAGTGGCCTTCTTACTGAATCCTTTTTTTTTTACTCTTAATTGAGTAAAATTTTTGGCTACTCTACCCACCTCTGCCTCAGAATAAATAAAAATATAGAAAGGGAGCTGCCAACATCAAAAATAAAAGCAACTTGTGTAGCGGGTATGATCTGAGTGCAACACGAATCAACCTGTCTGTGCAGGAAGGAGGAGAAGCTGAAGGTGTTGCGGTGAAGTCCAGCTGACATTAAGTCGTGTTCATTCGAAGTACTCACTGGAGTTTTGGAGACCCGGACTTCTACCTCCGGAGCGAGGGAAAACAGAGCTTTGATGAGAGACGACTTCCCCACATTGCTCCTGCCGATGAAACACACCTGGGAAGACAAAAACGCAGGTAGATCTCTGTCAGTGGGTTTCTACAGTTCCAACATCTGACCAGAGCCCAGAGCTGCAGTCGGCTGATGGATCTTTTACTGCAACGCCTTCATTAGAGCGCCGGCTCTGAGAGCAAAGCGGCCAGCCTCGTCCCGCAGGACACGGCTGGTTCCCATCCGTCTCCGTGACAGCACACAGACGGATGGAGGCCGGCGATGGCAGCCATCTGTGGGCACATCTTCCTCCAAGAGAGGCAGGGTGGGAACGAAGCCGGAGAGAGCCCGCTGTCCCGTCTGACCGGCGGTAAATCTGCACATTCATCATCAGCCGCCTGCTCCTGCTCACTAATGCATGAGGCTGCAGGGGAGGAAAGACGTATTATGGCAGATTTTCTGCAGGCCGGGTCGATATTTCAGGAGTACTGGAGAGCGTTTAGACGCCAGGTCCCTCGCTCTCAGTGTTTTTCCATCGGGATTTACTTCCTGTTCTTTTTTTCTTCCGAAAACTCTGCTGTTTCATTATTTCTAAACAAAATATGGACTCCAGAGTCCCTCACAGGCAGGCTGAGTAAGAAGAAAAATACTCCTAATACTTCTTCATGTTCACCTAAGTTATAGGAAGGAATGAAAGTCAGTCATTTCTATACGCTGAACACGCTGCATTGATTATACATAGCAACAGACCAGCACCCTGATTAAAGGCAAACAGCTGCTTCTGGGGAGGGAAGACGGTGCAGAGAGTTAGACGGCTGTGAGCTGTCAGTCAGCTGTGTATGATGGCTGGAATAGTTCTTAAAATCAATGTATTTGTCCTTGATTTGAGCAGGTACATAAGATGATCTGCCAACGGAATAAGATTTTTGTACTTAAAATAGGAACAACTCATCTCCATCATCTTATTTCAAGTGCAGGATGTCTAAGTATCTTATTTTAGGGGTCAAAATACTTATTCCATTGCTCAAATCAAGGACAAATACACGAACTTTAAGAACATTTTAGTTATTTTTAGATCCGTTTTTGCAGTGTGCAACAGACCAGCACCCTGGTTAAAGGCAAACCGCTGCTGTTGTTTCAGAACGGGTTTAACCAAATTCATCTAGATTTGAATATAGTTGAAACAAAAACATGTTTAAACGATACTCAAATTAGGGCCGGTATATATTGTTATATATTCAATAACAATATATAAAGTATTGATTGAGTGATTGATATCAATTAATAGACAAAAAAAAGGGTCAATAAAAAGTTCAATAGAATAACAGTTTTCCTTCATTTTGCAGTCTAGCCATGTAGGTTAATATTACAGTCATTTCATCCTTCCAACCAATCAGAACGCAGACCCAGGAACCTCCGTCACTAAGCTCTGGCCCCTTCAGAGAGCATGCGTTCTTTTTTAAAAACTTATAGTTTTGGTAAGAAGTTGGTTGAATAAAGGGTTGATTTTGAATTCAATGTTTGTCTGTATCTAAAAATAAGTCGCTTAGCAACAGCATAAAATGGCCAGGGCAGCACTTGAAATAAATGTGTTGCATTTGTTGATAATTATCGATATGAATCAATATGATTTCTATTTTCTCTGTATGCTTTTTGTCTATATCGTCCAACTCTAACTCAAATGCATCAAAACTGATAGAAAACTAAACTGTTCATCTTCCTAAGGACACAAACCCCCAGACCAAAAACCAGCACAGGCGCTGGGGCAGGAGCGCTGCACAGAGCTCCCACCCTGCTTACAGAGTCCCAAACATCAAGACTCTACTGATGTGTTGGTGCATAGAGAAGAGAGATGGAGTAGACATTATAGCTGTGAACATGTCGGTGCTAAAGGTGGCTAAGACTCTTTGTTCATGAGCTGTTTGTGGCTCTGAGAGCAGAACTTCCAGGAATCGTTAAAGGTTCATGCAGAAGCGTAAGAAACATTGAGCGGCCTTTCTGTGCGTGTGCTGACCTCTGGCTGCGTCAGAGCAGGAGCGTGGTCCAACCTCACCGCAGAGATGTGGTAATCTATCTTATGAGTCGGTGAAGAACAATAGAGCTTCTCTGCCTCCATCATGTCCTCCACAGAGGGGTGAAAGAGCTGAAACTGCATCCTGTCCACCGACCTGAAAAGTGACCGCAGCCCATTAAAAACCCTCCAGCTGAGAGCTTGGGCTGAACGCCACATTGACAGAGGCACAGCTCAGCACCTGTCCAGGTGCACCTCCAGGCCGCTGAAGGGGTACAGCAAGCTCTGCATCTTTCTGGGAGGCAGCGACGTTGCTTTCTGAAGCGAGGCCAGTTTGTGGATCTGACGGCAGACGAGGGGAGCTGGAGCTCCAGACTGGAGCCGCTGGAGGAGCTGGAGGCGAAACATCATCCTTAGCTGTCCTCAGATCTGCCTGCAAGCTGATAGAAACACACAGATCAGTGTTTAAGAGCCTGTTCTCATCAAAGTCAGGCCTGCTTTTTATTTTAACTTCCAATATTCGATGCTCTAAATACATTTTTAGGCTAAACAAACAACTTTCCTCTGGAACTGGTCAGCAACAACGGCTGGAAAGATATATTAAAAAAATCTGATTGTTTAATTTCTATAAGTGACAGAACCGGGCCACAATGTCCCTTTCGGTTCATAAAAAAAAAACATGTGTGGTGTAAGTGAAGGCGAGGAGTTTATTTAAGTCTACCATATAGAAGTCTGTTAGTTCATGCTTTTAATAATAAAACACAAATTATCTGATAAAACAATCGAGCGTTCATAACATTTTTCTTCATTTCCGAATTTAACTGTAAAAATTAAAGTCTTCTCCCATCAGCTTCTCTTCCTTCACCTGGATTCTCCTTATAAACGCTGTAGCCTTTAACTCATTAAAGTCAACATTACAACAGCGGGAATGTCTGATTTTAGGCCTTTTGTTGAGCAAATCTGCCCAAACACCACGAGGTAACCAGACCCACCGTAGTCTGTTTAAGCTGCAAAGACGGGCGGTGAATAAAGAAATGCGACTGGTTTGGTGGAAAAGTACAAACTATGTGTACTGCTCTTTAAAAAAAGTTCTGTATTTTGATTTTAATTTTACAAACTATAATATAACATTTACTTTGCAAAATAATACAAATAGGATCCCTTTTTTTAATAGCATAATGTTCTGTTTTTAATGATCATTCATTAAAAGAAAATGTCAAACCAGTCAACTCAATTAACAGATATTTCCTGTCACCGCTGAGGCAGAACATCCACTAAAGAATATGACCTCCAGGACTAAAGACCCCCTCATTTCCTGCTCCACCTGTGTCTGTTGAACACACACACACAAAAAAAATTCTCCAAAATTGTTTTAATAAATACATTAAGTTCAAGCTTTACCATAAATGACACGATTTCTTAAACTTTCTGAATTTTGTGTTATCTGAGCCTTGAAATGCCAGAAAGTGGCAGCGACAGTCATTTTTTTTGGACTGTGAGAAGGAGCTGGAGAACCCAGAGAGAAGCCCGCGATGCAGGAGGAGAACAGGCAAAAACACTGCAGGCCGGGAATTGAACCCAGGACCTTCTCACTGCAAGTCAACAATGCCACCAAAACAAACCAAGCCACTGCTTAGGGGACCCCAAACCATCACGGGCCACCTATAAATGCTTTAATTTTAACACAGATCATCTAAAATTTTCAGTTTTTTGAAAATATTTTAACAAGAGCCTAATGAATGAATTATCATTGGTTGGTGTGTTACCATATTTCCAATATGATGAAACTATAAGTTTAATCTTCTTCGCGTTTGAACTCAGGTTGTTCACAAATATATCTCAGCAATTAATAACCAATTATCTGTAATTGCTTTAAGCTCAGCCAGCTAAACTTGGCCCCTCTCACTGATTCCACCAAGAGGAAACGCCCCCTAGGACAGAGGTCTTCAACCCTGGTCCTCAGGACCCACTGTCCTGCAGGTTTTACATGTGTCTCTGCTCCAGCACACCTGAATCAAATGATTGGAGGACCTCCTCAGCAACAATAAAGGGCTGCAGAGGCCAGTTAATCACCTATTTATTTTAAGTCAGGTGAGTGGAGGCAGGGAAACGCCTAAAACATGCAGGCCAGTGGGTCCTGAGGACCAGGGTTGAAGACCTCTGCCCTAGGAGATGGGCTTGACAGGCAGAGGGGACCCAAATCTAATTCTGCCCAAGGCCCCATTCAACCTTGGGCCGGCCCTGCTGTAGACATGCAGCCCTCCTGATTTTAGGATCATTTAAAAACTTTAGGCGATATGACCTAAGAATAGTAATTTAAAAAGACTTTTTGAAATATTACTGTAAAATGGTAAACTGAATATATAACGGGGCGTCTCTAGTCTGCAGCTCTGTGTGCTTTTTTTTAACTGAAAAGCGTCCATAAATGTGAATAATTTGGATATTTCGACTCCACATGTTTAAACTACAGCATCACTACATGTTTAAAAGCGTCTTGTTCTCTTAGAGCTATTTGCTTCTTCGGTTTCGTCTTTTTTTCCTCACAGTTTAGTAAAAACTGTAGCCCTGTCCAGCACTTCGAAATGACACTAAACACTAAATTCTGCCATGAAACGCTGCAGTCAACCCCTTATTATTGGTAGAAAGACATCGGCAATAAATGCAAAACACAATAAATCTTAATGTTCCTGAAAACATCAAACTCACGTATTGAGATTCTCCCTCTTTAGGTCATAATTCAACATAAAACGGGAAAGATATGTTGAAGCATGTCGTTTCCTCTCCTGTCTTCACCGCTCCATGTTTACACCTGGCTCTTCTTCTTTGACGCTCATTGGCCGGCAGCGCCTTACCGCCACCTACCGGCCAAAGACCGAATATGACAGAAGTAAAAATAAAAACAGGAATTGACAAATGTCTGCTTTTATTTTTAGATTTAAAATATCTAATTTATTTGCTTCAGAAAAGGTTTTATAATACAGTTGGCATTCCAATTTTACTCCATTAATTTACTCCTTTCATATAGTTTTACTTTTTATTCATTTTGTTTACGTTGTTCTTTTACTTATGGATGTATTTGCCTTATTTATTTTGCCCTTGAACCTTCTTATCTTATTTTTTTCGGCACATTTCCATCTATTTTGGTTCTGGATCCATGTGCAGATCAATTGGACAAGGGACCGTGGACATAATTATTTTGAATCAGTTGCTGTTTCATAATCTCCGACCTCTAATGCCCCACCACCACCCGTATCACCATCTGCTACTGGTGGGCCGCTTGTCCTCCAGCAACCTGAACCTATAGCAACAGAACTACAGAGATAGCTCTGAATAACTTAAGACAGTCGAACCATGACCTTCACAAAAGGAATGTTTAAAGCCTAGTTTTAAAAGCAGACATGACGTCTCAGGCACAGACTAAAACTGTGAGATGGTCAACTGAAAGACCTGCCTCCCATTTTAGATTAGTTAGTAAGAACTTTGGATCAACATGTGTGTTGTTTTTTTTGACAAGGAGAAGGTCCTGATATCAGTGGATTACAGTGGTCCAGCCTTTAAGCAACAATTGCAGACTTATGCAGTCAGTAAATCTATATAAACTTAAGAATGGTTGTGCTGAGAGTTTAAATTAAGGGAGAGTTCTGATAAACACTGGCAACATCATTTCACCCTAAGAAATAAACGTAATTTTCTGACTCTAGTGAAACAAAGCAGTAAATTCTACGGGCCATTGTGAGATACAGAAATAAGATTGTTTTTTTTTAAACAAATCCAACAAAAAATAAATGTATGAGCATTGATGAGTCATGTACTGTTACTGTGCTGTCAATGAAATTTAATGAGGTGAAAAAAAATTATTTTTCTATTTTTCTTTACTCATAAATGGGGAATGGAAAGAAAAGGTTAAACGTTTTTTTTCCCCATCCGTCTTTCATGCATTTTGTACTAAAGACCCTCAGACTGATACCAAGTGATGAAATCTTTGTTCTAATCTGATATCATGCAGGTCTTTAAAACCTAATTTACGACGTGAATCCTCTTTTAGATCCAGCTCCATCCTTCAAGTTGATGCATGGCTGCAGGAACGTGCAGAAACATTCCAGCCGTCCCGTTTTCTGGAACATGGAGCCTCTCCCAGGGAAAGGTACCGCTCCTCCCTGTCCCAGACGTCCTCCATCACCCGCTCCGTGGGGATTATCGAGGATTATAACACTGACGTGGAGGAGGAGCACGCCAAAGAAACGTCTCCATAAATTTGGCTGTAGGAGGTGGCAGAGATAAGAGCAGCTCCTGACCCCCTTCATCCCCTGCATTCCTTCACTCTGACTCGACCAGAAAAAACATCGATTTTATCGACTTTCACTTCTTCCTTTTCATCTTTTCTCAAACACCTTTATTATTTTCTGTGGTATTTAGCACCTCGCATGTTTTATTAATGGTTGATGAAGAATTGTGTTTGATTTGCAGATTTTAAAGATCATTTATGTAACCTGAGCAGACTTCCACATGGTGGCACTGCAGACCACTGAAAGCTTCGCCGATCAGTTAAATATCTGCCTTCACCACCTTGTGCCAGTCCTCCTGCTGCTCCATCTGGCTTTTATGACCTGATGTGATTCATAGTATGTTCACTGAACAAATTAATTCACAGATAAGCTGTTACAGCTCTCATATTCCCCTCATCCATTCAGGGAGGTTTGTGTGCTCACTCAGGCGTCTTTTCATATACACCCTGTTTCAAACGATATCCAGATTTTAAACTGTCCAGCCAGAAAACGGGGGGCTTCTCATGAGAGTGACATGTTCAAATGAAACAAGGGGAGCAGAAAGAAAGCTGCAGAGGTGATTTTTGCAGCTTAACGTCTTTGAGCTACATTAGTCTACCCTTTTATTGTCTGACAGCAGGAGGAACCTGCAGATTTTTTCTCTCTGTCCACTGTTTATAAGGCTTTTAGCACCACAGGAGCACAGATGAAACCTTTAAACCCCCACGTCACCACGGTTTTTAAAAGGCACTTGTGTTAGAGAGGAGACAGAGAGGGATTTATGGCCCGGCAGATAAATGAGGGACAGAAAGAAGGCGGGGAGCAGAGCGGAGGCCGGCCGTGGGAGCTCTCCCACGACTCGAAGCGGCCCATCCTTCACTGCGAGCCGAGGGATCAAATGCCAAAGCGATCAATCGTCCACCAAGCAGACATCTGCAGCATGGGCCATCATGGCATTTACCTTCACAGGGGGCATATCAATAAAATAAAAAGAGATATCAGCCCAACAAACAAGCTGCACACCCAGACCATTAAACCAGCCATCATCATCATTCCTTTTGTTGTTTTTCCTCTGTGTCTTTTCTCTCTTCTGCCTGTTCTGAACTTTTCTTGCTCCTTAACTGATGGGATTTACTGATTTTTTGTTTCCCCCTGAACAATAAGCAAGGTATGATCCTCTACTGCACCATTCATACACAGAGCGATTCAAAATGCTTAAAAACTTGAGCAGAATAACATAAAAGACAAGCAATGCATTAAAAGAACGACTGACTATGAAGATAAAAATAAATAAATAAGACATGATGAAAATGAATCACTGAAGGGATCTCCAACTTTTTGGGGAAGCAGCAGTAAACATGTTTATAGTCTGGATTTACAGGTGGTATAACTGGAGGTTTTTGGAGAGTTTGTTCTGGATCTGTGGAGCATGGAAACCAATAAGATGCTTTCTCAATCATTCTCCTTTGAAAACAAGGTGACAGATCAGTGATTTAGGGACTGATCATATGATCCATTGTTGGCAGAGACTCTGGCAGAAGCCTTTTGGACCACAGTCCCATTTTAACAGAAAACCTTTTATTTTAAAGAGTATTTTTCCCCCCGAGGATGGAAGTAAACTTACTGAGTAATAAAATTGGATGTTAGGTTTTAGGTCAGGTCTCTTGCATGGTTTGTGCTCTTTAGCTTCACTGTGTCTAGTTGAGTGGCGATTACTGGTATTAAGTTCATGTTGTGTCACAGAAATACAGTGTTAAAGTCAGTGTGCCGAGAATGGAGCCATGAGGAACCCCACATGGGCCATTTCAACTCAGATAGCTATAAAATTACCAAATTACAAAAAAATGTTCTGCTCTGCTGAATAAAAATATATATAATTTTAGGAATTGTACCAATTCCTTTTCCAATATATACGTCATCTGTGTCTAATGCATCACACAAATCCAGCATTATCTTTAATTACCAAGACAGAAGTTGAAGATGTCTTACTTGACAACTACAACCACGGCAGACATTTATTTGTGTTTTTCATGAGTACATTTCTTGTGAAAGAAGCATTTTTGATTATTTTTATCAAAATTGGCTTGATGTGAACTAACATCACTTATTACTGGGACCAGATTTCTTTAAAAGAGAAGAATAAATCTTAAAGTAAAATGTGCAGCTGCCGCTCTGAACAGCCTCCCACACATGCCTGCACAAAAGCGTCAACAATGATGATCTCACAGCGAATTATCGCCGAGCTGGACCTCTCTGACCTTTCAGCAGCATTAAACAGTTCATTTACATGCTAACCAGCGAGGCCCCTGCTCCACCCTCACGGCCGGCCTCCGATACCTCCCACAGTGACCTGACAGCGCCACAAAGAGACGCACGCCGCCCGAATCCCCCAAGAGACCCTCGCCGCTCTTCCCTTTTTTGTTTGTCCTGCAGGATGAAGTGCAGAGGAGTTTATCAAGCCGAGAGGTCGAACCATCAGAGCGCCTCATACAAACACCCTCGGCTGTCACACTCGCTCGCAGACGGGGCAAGAAGACAAGCGGGGTCTGACACAGAGGCTGGATTTGTTCTGCAGCCCATCTGGCTGAGCTGAAGGCTGTCAGGATCAACACCTGTGGCAAACATCCTCCGCCTCTGCAGCACTGGGTGTGTGGAGACGCCGTGTCGTTTAATCACGCTCACGCTCGCTCCGTCCAGTGTTCACATTAATCTCTGTCTGTGTTAAATAAACATGACTGCCCTCACTCTCTCGGAAAAAAAAGAGAGACCCGTTACAAATGAGGTCATTTACCCTGCTGTAACCTCAATCAATATTACCGCTACCCCTCTGCTGTGCAAGCTGCAGCCGAGGCTCAAACAGCCAGAAAAGTTGGTAGCACCGGCCTTGCAGCTTTTAATGAGAACTGCAAGGAGCATAAATCAGGCGCTACCGCCTGGTCGTGCCGTTCCCTGTTCTTATGCTTTTCTCTACCTAACCATCTCCTGTGAATACAGCATAAATATTTTGGCAGATGCTGCTTGGAAGGATATTACAGCACAAGCACCAAGGCGCTCAGGGATATCGATTTTCCTTTTAACGGCCAAGAACCTTGGCTTCGAACGGCATCAATACGTGGAGGGAGAGGGGGCAGAACAAGGAGAAATGACCTTGAGTCAGGAAGCAATTTGGATAAATAAAGCAGCGGGAAGGAAGAGCTGGGAAACAAAACTCTGAGGATGACATGGCGGAGAAACCCAGAGGTCACACAGGAACACACGAACCGCGGCGACAGGCACAACTCTGTGAAAGATTTGTTTTTGTTTATTTTAAAAAGACAAGAAGGTAATTCAATTCAATTCAACTGAAGGACATGTGAATCAAAAACTGTTGAGGCATTCTTAAATGAAGACGCTGTTGCCTTAAAGTAAGAAGGTCCTGGGTTCAAACCCCAGGTTTGACCTGGGTCTTTCTACGTGGAGTCTGCATGTTCTCCCTGAGCATGCCTGGGTTCTCTCCGGGTACTCCAGCTTCCTCCCACAGTCCAAAAACATGACTGTTAGCTTAATTGGTTACTCTAAATTGCCCTCCAGGGACCGCTGGAGATAGGCACCAGATCCCCGCTCCACCTTGCACAGGTAAGCAGGTATAGAAAACTGATAATAATAATAACAATAACTTCTCATTTTGTTTGCCCTGCATTTACTGAATCTTCAAATTCAATTAAAAAGGTTTAATCTTTTTTTATATATATAATTGAGACTAGATAATGTAGGTTTAAATGTCAGATATTGTTGCCTGACAGTAAAACATTTACTAAAGCTGGATGTGGGAAAGAAAACTAACTTAATTAAATGAAACCAACCAATTTTACCAAGAGGAATGGTCAACCCATAAAAAATGTTTGTAAACTTATTAGATTGCATTTTTTTAAAAATTGTTTTGAACTGTTAAGTTCAAGAGAACTTTGAAACATTCCAGCAAGGATTTTAACAGAAAATCTATTTGGCGTCATTTTACCAAGGGGTGCATTGTAGTGGAGATGTTAACACAACTGCTAACAGAAAGGTCTTGGGTTCAAATCCCAGGGAGTTTTGTAAATGGGGTTTGCATGTTCTCACTTTGCATGTTGTTGGTTCTTTCTGGGTACTTTGGCTTCCTCCTACAGCCCAAAAACATGAATGTTAAGCTATTTGGTCTGTCCCTCTATCTAAAAGACGTGTACAGAATTTCTAAATGAAAACCTGGGATTACTAAAGTAGATATCAAACACTGCTAAAAAAAAAAATTAACTTGGAAAGTTAACAAAATCATAAGGGTTGTTTAAGAAGAATTGAAGACATTGGAAATAGTAGGAATTGATACATTTACTGAGGAAAGGGGATCTATCTTATGTAGATAAGAGTATTTATAAAAGCTAAGTAAAGAGAAAGGATCAATCCCTGCAGAGAAGCCGCTGATTTATAAAACCAGAATGATGCACAACTATTATTTTGGGATTTTCTTAAAGGATCTGTGATGGTTCAAGCAGGGAACCTTTCATTCCATTTCATTGTGGTCATGGTTCATGTACTGGAAGACTGTCCATTTATGTCTTCGCTGTTTGAGAATATCGCTGACAGATAGCAGAAATCATAAAAAATAATCCCCTTCATTTACTGCTTTCAAAGAGGAGGAGAAGAGGAATGTAAAGGAGGCTTCTTCAGCAAAACAGCCCACACACGAGTAGCATTAACTTTTACCATGTTTCATAAATGTTCATAAATCTGAGAATGGTTGCAGTTCAGTTTGAAAACTAGTTCACCATTCTACAGAGAGAAGTGCAAAACATTTGAGACAGCTGACAAAACTCACAAGAGTGAAGGTCCAAATATTCCATAAAGGTCTGGATTTGCGACACCTAAGAAATAAAAAACAACAAACAAAATAAAGAGCTCCATCTCAGACTCTTCTGCGCTCAGTTAGCATGATACATTTGAAATTTCATGACAAAAAAATAAATCAAATAAATTATGGGTGGTTCTGGATGATGGAGAAAGCATCTTTTTGCTAAAAAGGAATGGCGGCACAAGGGGTGAAAAGCCATGTCAGAATGCACCACAAGACTTCAGGAACAACGTTATTTGGTCACCTGATACCATGACAGACAGCACTAAATTTGGAGAAAGCCAAAGCAAAATAAAGCTAAAAGTTAAAATAACAGCTAATAATCCAAAATTGGAGAGCAGTAGGAGAAATCAGCAGAGTGAGAGAAATAGACCCTGATGTCCTCCAGCAGCCTAAGCCTATAGCAGCATAACTATAGAGGTAGCTCAGGGTAACATGAGCCACTCTAACTATAAGCTTTGTCACAAAGGAAAGTTTTAAGATTAGTCTTAAAAGTAGACGGGGTGTCTGCCTCACGGACCTCCCATTCTACTTTTAGAGACTCTAGGAACCACCAGCAGACCTGCAGTCTGAGAGCGAAGTGCTCTGTTAGGAACATACGGGGTAATCAGAGCTCTGATATATGATGGAGCTTGATTATTAAGGGCTTTATATGAGTTTAGGGATTATTTAGGGCTTTATACGACTCAGAATTAACTTTATTCACCAAGTTTGTGGGTACAAACAAAGAATTTGATTTTGGATGGCAGCACTTGGATTGTGTGAAAAACAGACAAAAAGCAGAAAAGGAGACTGCAATCTATTATAGAAAAAAAGTATTTTACGATATAAAGGTAGGAACAGGGGCAGTATGTACGAGTCTTTGCATGTACACATACCAGTAAGTGTATATATATATATATATATATATATATATATATATATATATATATATATATACATACCATATTTTTCAGACTGTAAGGCGCACTTAAAATCCTTTAACTTGCTCAAAAATTTATGGTGCGCTTTATGGTCCGAAAACTATGGTACATATACATATGAGAGAATAGTTCAATCTGGAGAGACTCAAACAGACAAAAAGAGGCAATTAGAAATATTTATTGACATACATTAAAAAAGTTATTTGGCACTCGGACCCAGCAGAAGACAAGAAAGCTGCAAATGTCTATGACCTTGGATGTTCGTTTAGGATTAGGATTAGTGAAGTCTTCCCCCCAGGGTCCAGACACTGGTGGTGGAGGCCGTAAGGGAGGAGAAGTCAGGTGAAGCTTGAGAGCGTGAAGGAGGAGATGGGGTGGAGGGTTGAAGATCAGCTGAAGGGCAGGAGAATCCATGGGTGTGGCGCCTTATAAGCAAAGTCTTGTGGGATGGAAGGATGATGGATGCTGGACGCTTGATGAGGCAAACTCCGTTTGTCAGACCTGAAAGAATTAGTGTGTATAAAGCCTTTGCTCTTGCTGCATTGACACCTATTGAGTCACGGTCAAACCTGGTTTGTTTCACAGATGCAATGAACAAATAGTTCAGGTAATGCACACTGGAGTCTTGGGAAGACTTTATTTTCCATGAAAATATCAGGATTTTTGTGTTTTACAGCCTTATAGTCCCACACTCCCCAATTCTATGTGAATTCAGACACCCTGCTGAGCTCTGCAAAAGTAAGAAAATAATCAGATGAACTTTCCTTTTTGATGTTTTTTTTTTTACTTTTATTTGTAGCAACCATTTGCAACATGCTTTGTAACATTTTGAAGAACAATAAAGGAATGCTAAAAATGACACCCTGCAGTTATTTTTTTTAATCAAATCTACTACTTATTTTCCTGCCAGGCTTTAATCCCTAAAATAGGAGGTTTGCTGTAATCAATACTTTATGTTATTTGTTTAGCTAGGCAGAGAAGTTATAAGGAGTCTGTTGTGTTGACTGGACCTTATACCTATTCAGAAATTATTATTTTCCATAAATTCAGCGACATGTTCATAGTCCAGTCACATGACGTCCATTGAACTGTTTTTCTGAGAGTGGAACTCTTTGATGAAAGCTGTTTTTTAAACATCTGTAACTTGGGAAATGACCTCAGCTTCAGAGACTGTTGCAACATTTAAAATATATTTCAGGGAGTTTGCGGATGCTGCAGTTGATCCCAGGTGAACCTGAGATAACAGGTGTTCACCTGTGGGAACAAGCAAAAACTGGCAGCGAAAAACAAGCACAACTTTGTATGACGAGTAAAGGCACAGTCCCCTGCTGATGGAAAGATGTTTCATATCGGCGACCTAAATGTGCACGCTTCCAAACTCGCTCATCCCCTTGATGTTAACCTGTTTCTTCATCAGTGTGGCAGCGAAATGCGAGCGCACAGCGGTATGTGTACAAGCCAGCTCTCAGCTGGTCGTCAGCTCAGCAGCTGTGGACGGTGAACTTCAGATTTATTAGGTCAGGTTTCAGGATTTAGGATTTCAAAACCACAGCAGACACTTCCAGTGCGTTCACTTGTTTGCTGCTCTCTCTTCGCCACACACACACACACACACACACACACACACACACACACACACACACACACACACACACGCACAAATACAATCCCCTTTGTATTTCAGTCTTTCTCTCTTTCATTCCACCAAGATGATTTATTTTGTTCCTCCCATCTCCCCCTGCAGTCCTCATCCGCCCTGGAGGTCAGCGCCGAGCTCCATCACTCTGTCTGGATTCTTAATCCCCACACTGGAGACGCCCGTGCCAATACAGAAGAATAACAGATTAAAAAAAAAAAAAACATCCCAGGCTCTGAATGTCTCCCGTTTCTCTCCCTCTCCTCTGTCCTCGCAACAGATAAGTGGAAAAATAAACTCGGGGAAGCTAAGCCGGAGTGGAGAGGCGAGTCATCGACCCGGGGATGACAGAGAAGCTTCCAGTGCGGTGGTTAATGAAGGTGATGCAGCAAAGCAAGGCCCTCTGCAGAGCTTCCTTTGAGTTATAACACCAAAGCCTTGGGAGGCGACCTGAATGCAAGCAGGAAAGTTTCCACTTGGTTGAAATTGTCTGAGGAAGAAATATGGTTGACCCTGAGGCTAAAACATAAGTAGCAGCACATAAAGAGAGTGAAAGAAATGGGAGCTTTCAGGTAACCAAAAGAACCAACAGGGGGTTTATTGATAAATTGTCTTCTAAAAGTGAATAAAAGAAGTGTTATGGGTGATGTAGACAGAGAACAAAAGGGAAAAGAAAAAAGGAAAAACTGTGTAAAAAAAATCAATCTGGAAATCTTACATTCTCAGAGAAGCACTGATCCAAGACCAGCTTTTCCATAAAGTTCTGCTGGCACCTGCATGGCTTCATAGCCCCAACAGCAACCTTAAAGCAAAATCTTCTGCAGCCCTTTGTGAGAAGACAAAGCCGGAGGTGTGGGACAACTGCAGGAGGGATAAAGGCTGTGTCGGTTTCACACTGCTGTCCCTATAAAAGCTGAGCCAGGAGGAAACTGAGGAATGTGTACGTGTGTGTGTGTGCGTCTATCATTGTGCGGACAACAGTAGACCAACGTTGTGCGAATAATTGGCATTGTGAGGACATTTTCCAAGGTCCTCACAATGCAAACTGGGCTAATGCTCAGGTTTAGGGCTCTGGTGTGAATTGGGTTTATGTTAGGGTTAGGGTTAGATATGTATCTGTGACCTTAGCATCAGGGTTAGCTTCAGGGTTAGAGCAAAGAAAACAATAGAAAATGGAAAGGAAGGTCCACACAGTGATGTACACACAGTGCAGCAGCTTTTCTAGTACACTGCCCTTGACTTTCCATCCTGGGGGGGAATCCTGGTCTTTGCTCTTCTAAAATCAGTAATTTTAAACTTACTCACAGGAGATGGCAGCATTGCTCCAACATCACCCCAAAGTGGAAAGATTTACTGGAAAGTTCTGAAATTTCCACAGCATCCTCCTGTCACACTTTGAAAAATTATAACCTAGTTTTTCAGTCCACATGCATGAGTATTTTGAGGAGTAAATGTGGAGTTCCACAAGGGTGTTCTGTTGGCCCCCTTTGAAAATATACTGCACAATACTCTCCACAACTGTTGGCACCCCTTTTTCAAGATGTGAAACCAAAACCTAAATTCTTCTGTGTTGTATAATCTCCAGGACTGCCATGATCTGGAGTCTGTCTGGATCACGACTGTGTTTCCTCCTCTTTGCCAAACCCTGAATATTCCTGCTGATCTCTGCCTACTTCTGTATGATCTTAGCCTGTCTACAGGACCCAGACTCAGTCCTTGTTACTCTGTTTCGTCACCAGCCTGTCCAAAGTGCGTTCAAGCCAGTCCCCTCTGACGGATTCCCAGGATGCAGCTCAACCAACTGGTTTCTCCCCAGACTCAAGGCACGGTGTCTCAGTGCCATAGTAAAGTTAAATTTCTGAAGAGGTTAGTGGCTTTAAGTATTGAGTCTGTTGACGTAGCTTTAGCCATCATCCTGTTCTTATTCCGTTTCAGTGGCTCCCGTTCAGCCTCACACTCCTGGTCTGTTCGCAAACTGGTTCTTTGTTTTGGGTCATAACAAGTACAGAACCTACACACATGGAGAGCATTAGATTTATTAATCCTTTACCATTTTATACACTTATAGTCTTGGTGCTCTCTGCTTGTGGACATGTTTGTGTGGAGATAAAATGTGCACATTTGACTCTTGGGGGGAGGAAGTAACTCATGACTGCTGCATCCACAAAGGAGCACCATGTGCTAACCAGAACCGGTTTGATTGATTATGATTAGAAGACAGTGGAAAGGAAGCCCAGATATGGAGTTGATTGTCTTATCTCAAATGCAATGCCTTGTGACAATGTAACCGCTTCCTGCTTGCATGAAATAAAAAGGAATGCA
Source organism: Fundulus heteroclitus (assembly GCF_011125445.2). Classification (NCBI taxonomy): domain Eukaryota; kingdom Metazoa; phylum Chordata; class Actinopteri; order Cyprinodontiformes; family Fundulidae; genus Fundulus; species Fundulus heteroclitus. The sequence goes on from NW_023396488.1 coordinate 30,336, forward strand.
AGTGGAAGTACCTTCGGAGTTGAGCAGAGACTCTTCGGTGTCCTGTTAGCTCGCTCCCCTTTTTGCAAAAAGCTTGTGAAACTTATATTGTGTCTGTTTGGTCTTTCTCTTTAAAGGTTGGGAGATTAAAATAAACCTATCAAATAAGACATGCAAACTCTGACCCCAGTTTAAAAGATAAGCTTTATTGATCTCACAGTGGAGAAATTCACTTGTCCCATCGGCTCAATAGTCAAAAGTCAGAAGAAGGTGTCAAAGTAGGTAAGTAGAATCAGTTAGATACAGTTATCCAGCTATATACAATATACAATTCTGTACACTCCTATGTATAAATATGTTATTGCACATATGTTATTATACAGTTTATACAGGACTATTGCACAGGCTTATTGCACGGATTATAGCACCTTGTTTAAATACCTTATTGCACATAAGTTATTACAGTTATTGTTGCAGCTATGGTGCATGGTTGCAGTCGTTACTCTAATAGTTACACTTATAAAGCTATGATCAGATAGCAGCAGGAATGAGTGACCTCATTCCTGCTGCTAGACAAAAAAACAAACTAAATAGACCAGTTTTGAAAAAAAAAATAAAAAAAATAGTGGACAGTCATGATGGAACTTCAAGCTTCAAAACTGTCTTAACCACACCCAGAAAAAGCAATAGTGTCATGATTAAGCAGAGTGTTTAAGCACATTGTTCTGAACACCGTTGTGAAAGGATGAGAAAATGAAAGGATGGTCAACATCCTTCCTCCTCTCTGTTGCATCCCATCCCAAAGAACATCTTCAGAACAACGGAAACGAGACATCCGTCCCCCGTGGCTCTCCTTCAGCTCAGAAACTCCCTCTGACGGCTCATTGTGACTCTCTGGACTCTCAGAGCGCAGCCTGAGCACAATGTGTGCTATTGGCATACCAGCCACCCACATGGGGCCCCTGAGCCCTGTCTGTGTAGTGCCAGTGGCAGGTGGGGGGGGGGGGGGGGCACTGCTTCACTATGAGGTCATCTGTGTGGGGAAAACGGAGGAGGATAAGAGCAAAAGACATGCAGAAGAACAGAGAACAAGGCGCCTACAGGGGTCAGAGGGATCAGAGGTGAAGGTGTTTTACCAGGAGTAGGAGGCATACGGGGGTACAGAGAAGTTGTAGAACATGAAGAAACATAATTATCCCAAATATCCTGGTTAGATTCTCTGTAGATATTTGCTTAATGAAGGTGTTGTCACCTCCCCTTGGCAGAAAGCGAGCTAACACACTCACATTCTTAGTGTTAATAACCAGGAATCCTCTGGTTTCAACATAACCTGTAGAAAAACAAACCTTATCACACAAAGTGCTGCTGCACTAATTTTGTTCATTTTCTGTCTTAAGATCCTGAGTTTAAAAGTGTTCCCAAATGAAACAGATAACTGATGACAGCACAAGCCCTCTTGTGTCACAGCTGGCTAACGATTTATGATGCAATTAGAAGGAAACTATTTGAGTATCAGTTTCAAATGAATCTGTTTAATCTGTTCAAGCTGCTAAACCGCATATGCAGAACTTGTGGAGAACAAAGAGTTTCTGACTTTTATCCGTTCCTCCTTCTTTCCGTCTGAAGCTCTCCGGCTTCCTCAGGTAAGATATTCTGAGGTGTTTTCAGACAAGGAGACATGGCCCCTCTGGGAGTTCTGGTCCACCATGGGGTCACCTTCCAGTGGGGCGGGTCATAACTCCAAAGAGCCGTCCAAGATGCATGCTGCCTGTCTGAACCACCTCAGCTGACGTCTATTTACCCAGAGAAGCTGCAGCTTCACACCAAGTTCCCCCTGGATGACAGAGCTCCTCAACTTCTCTCCAAGGCAGAACCCAACTGCTCTAAAGAAAGGCTTATTTCAGCAATTAGTTTCCAGCAGTTCTTTTTTTTCAGTCATGGATCATATCATCAAAATGGATGTGGGTTGGAATGTAGATTGACCAGTAAATTGAGACCGTCTCTGTTAGCTCAGCTTCTTCTTCACTACAATAGACCAGTGCAGAAATCCTCATCAAACAGAATCAAGACACCAACATACTGTAGCTCAATTCAATTTAATTTTATTTATATAGCTCAAATTCAATTTCACAATACACATCATTTCAAGTCTCTTTCCAAAGTCAGCTTCCATCAGATCCTCCAGGTTGGTCAGAAAGTTTCCTCTCTAAGGAAACCCAGCAGGTTGCATCAAGTCTCTCCAAGCAGCATTCACTCCTCCTGAAAGAGCGTAGAGCCACAGTGGACAGTCGTCTGCATTGTTGATGGCTTTGCAGCAATCCCTCATACTGAGCATGCATGAAGCGAAGTCCTGAGCTTAAAGCGGAGACGTGTCCTCAAACCAGAGGGAGCAATCCACCTTTCCCTGTTAAGATCTATGGTCTATGATTTGGAGGAGCTGACTCTCTCCTCAGCTGACCGGGAAACAGAGATGTTCCCTTGAAAGACTGAAACAAGACAAAGATTGAGAGTCTGACTGCTGCAATAGCTCCTATGAGCTCCACGCGTCGAGCTAAGCTGCTGCCTGAGCTGCTTGGTGTGCCAGGCATATGTCCTAACATCGCGTGGGCATATTTTCTCATAAAAAGCTTCCTGCACACATTCAGATTTGTTTTGCCTAGGTCTGCAAGACATCAGGAAAACAATCCACTGCTGAATATCGTGATGGCAGAACTGGCTGCTGTGATCCTGCGTTTTCTTGACTCTTCACTTTTCCTTCATCGTAATGTGCTCTGAATGCCTCTCATGGGAATTCAGAGCATCTTAAGCTTCTCCAAGAGTCAATTATATCAATGGGATGCAGAATCTGCTTGCATGCCGCTTCAAATATAATACCCTACCAAACGTTGCCTTTAAGCCGTCCTTTGGCACTGCAGTGTTGCACACAATGACATTGCATTGATGTTTTCAGTTCAACGCATCGTGCCGCTCTGCTTTTGACACTTGTAGGCTTGTAGAAGTTTGATTTGCGGCTAAACTTTTGAATCAAGTAGAAGATCAAACAGTTAGGGCATCACCGACTCTTATCATAGTGTTTGGAGAAATTCACTTCTTCTCTTCGGAAGAGGCAGTTCCAAAAATGTTTGACTTTAGAGCAGAGAGGTGGCCAGTGCCAGCAGTGAAGAAAGGGAAACAGACCAAGGAGGTTAGAATAAGACAGAATCCTGTTATAGGAGAGCTGAACTTCACAAGCCGGCTAAAGCCGCAGGCCACAGAGAAACTGTCCATGTGTTCGTCCCTTTATATCAGTTTTTTTGTCTCAGCTTGTGTGCAGCGCTAGCCTCGTGAGACCATCCTGATCTCGCGAGGTTTCAAGGTTTCACTCGCAGATCAGTCTGGCTACTCTCCGTTAAAGAAAATTTGGAGCCGTTCACCAAACGAACGTCCAATCAGCGTTGGCTTTGAGGCGGGTTGAGGTGTGACGCAACGGGAAGCGCGACAGTTCAGTCTAAAGAACATGGCGGCTTCAGCCGATGAAACTTGCGTTAGCGCGGCTATCGAGCAAGTTTTATCAGAATTACAGAGTATTTCTCTGCTGAGCTAACGAGCCTTTACTTGCAGCAGCAAGAGTAGCTTGGCTTGTGGTTGTGTTTTCGTCGTCGCTCGTAACAGAGAGACGACGAATCTGATTGGTTTATTTGGCCCGTCTATCACCAACATAGGCCAATCAGCTGACCAGTATTTTCGCCCCTTCCCAAAATTACTTCAACGGAAGGTTTCCAGATGGATATGCGGAGCAAATCTATCTGGCGGAGTCAGGTAAGTGCAGCGCTGCTCCCATCAACGAATTTCATTCTCTTGGTAACAACAAGCTGCTGCTCGTTGTCTTGTTAGAGCTTTGATTGATTGAGCTGGTCTGGCACTCAGGAGCCCCCTGCCTGCTTCATTTGTTATACATTTTTAGTTCCCAGTCTCTCTGTTCTCACCTCCTCACAGTCCAGGCCATTTTTCATTCTGCCGTTTTATCAGGAGGGCTGCTGTCGCTCTTCTTTACTTCCAGGGAAGATTATTCAGCGTCTACTGTGTTTAATTGGGCCAGATACCGGGAAGACTCACATGTGTTTATCATTAGAGCCGCAGAGCGAGCAGATTTCTCATCATCATTGTCACCACTCACAGCAGATGGTCCAAGTTGAGTTATTGAGCTAAACTGATTCAAGAAAAAAAAAAGCCCCGCTTTTCCAGACATGTTTGGAGGTGTAACAGCATTCTGACATTGCCTGGCATACACTATGGCAGCTGAAGATTTTGTTATGCAATAATTTGCTACTACTCGTGTTTCAGTGCAGATTTGGAGCGTGCAGTTGCAGCGTTTGACCGGTAGGTGCCAGTAGAGGACCGCGCATGAAGGACACAGGGCTGAGTCACTCAGAGTTTACCATCTGTTGCTCTGCAAGAGTTCCCAGGAGATGCCAGACATAGGAGGCAGACCTAATGCTTGTTACTTAGCCTCATCTCAGTTTTTATTAATTCAATTTTATCTGCACGGTTCTCGGTCCTACTTCTCCTGGTGGCTCTTCTTTCTCTGAGCCCAAGGCAGGCAGAGGCCATCAAAGCTCACTGAAACGAGATGAAATTCTCTTTAAAATAAATAATGAAGCTTAGCATTATTATTATTTTTCCAGTGAATCAAATATATATCATTAGCCCCACGTAAGCCAGAGAGAAATCTCTTGGAGGTCAAAAAGTTGTATTCTACTTCCCTGTGAGATAAAGTAAAAAAGTCCCATACCTTTTGCTTTACAGCAGCAGAAGCTGCAGAGGTGAATATATTTCAAAGAAGCAGGCCAGAGGAACTTCTTGACCCCAATATGTGGTTTGCTGATATAAACAAGACTGCAAAGATCTGAGATTAATGTTGTCCTCTTTAAAAGAAAATCTGTAATTTATCTGCACAGGTACTGCAGTGTTGCTCGGCCCATGAATTTCAAACAACATAAGTTACTGTTTTCAAAGGGAGAAACTATTTTTTTTAAATAAAATACATCCACTAGACTTGTATTGATGATATATCACTGATCCTTTCTATGCAGGCTTGGATGGATGATTCATCAAGAAATCCTTTATCAGTTTCGGTTATTTTAATGTATATTCTGCAAGGTTTAGCGCTTATTCTCTACCATTTTATTTCTTATAAATAATGCAAATAAAATAAGCAGATTTAGCAAACATGAAATTAATCATACAGTGAGGGGGAAAATAAATGCACACAGCTGGCGGCTTTCATATGATTTAAGAGGGACAAAAGTAACCAGGTGCTACAAATCAAATGCTTTGATCAGCTAATCGTTAGCGTGAGCTGCTCTGCAAAGGCCAGTTTACTGCTCTGGTTCAACCTTGTTTATATTAACTCAATGCCAAAATGGAAAGACAACAGCAATGACCTTAAGGAAGCAATGGTTGCTACCCCTCATTTTGGTAGAGGTTATAAGGTCACTTTGAATCTATCTGAAGACCATCATCGACAGAAAGGGAGATTATTCACATTTAAGACCACAGTCAATGTCCCAGCACATGTAGCCCAGGGTTAGAATGTACAATGATACAAAAATAAAGAAAAACAAGAGCTCCATCTCCTACTCTACATATATATATATATATATATATATATATATATATATATATATATATATATATATATATATATGTGTGTGTGTTTCAAAGAAAGTGCATCTGAACATACCTCGGACAATGTCCCCTGGAAAGATTGGACCAAGGTAGAGGCGAGTGAGATGAAATCCATTTTACTCCAAAGCAGCTAAAGCTTGACCCACTTTGAGTCATGAACAGGAAAATGATCAGAAACACAGCAACAAAGCTGCAACAGAATGGAAGAAAACATCGGATCAAACTGCTGAAACGGCCTAGTCAAAGTCCAGACCTCAACCTAATTTAATTCAACGCTGTGGTGGGACTTTAGGAGAGCTGTGCAGGATCAAACATGTGAGTTGAACAAAGAAATTGTGTTTATTTAGTCGTTCCTGTGGCTGTAGATCATTTTTTAGATCACTTTCTGTGCACTCACTTACTGTAGCTGGGCTTTCTGTTTAAAACGCTGCAGTGCTGTGATGATGACTGCATGAAGGCGCTCCACAGAGAAACGGCAGCTGGCCCACAGCCCCCTCAGTGGGTGTGGTAAACGGCATGACTGGGCTCCGTGCGTGTGCATGAGAAAGCATCGAGGGGAGAGACTGTGAGCCGAAGGAGGGAGGTGTGCGATGGAGAAGTTCGGTTCTCTCTCGCTGTGCCACTCCATGGACATTTTGGTGCTGCTCAGGCCCCCGGTGGCTCATTCCCCTCCTTTGTCCTCATCACCTCAGAGGTCAGTGGGGCTCTGCAACGTGATCAGGAATCCTTTCTGGCATTATTCACATCTGGAGATAGAACAAATCTGCCCTGGGTCTATAAAGATTATGTCCTGCACCCTGTGCTGTCAAACTGTGCTGAGGCTCCGGTAACGATGGAAATCTGGGAGGATTTTATAGTAAAACAGAAAAAATATAAATATTTGAAGTAATATATATATATATATATATATATATATATATATATATATATATATATATATATATATTTAAGGCTAAATGTGAAAACATGTTTTTTTTTGTATGGCATTACCTTTTGTTTATTATGCCCAATATGACCCATTAGCCACTTTTAATTCATTGTCCAACTCAACCAATCTTTAGTTATTAAATAAAAATCATGTTAGTCGTTGCTGATCAATACAATTAATTTTATCTGAATAGGAATTGTTAATCTTTTTATTCGAGAGGTAAATAACTGGACTCTAAAAGTTATGTTTTATTTAAAATTTAGACTAGAAAAATCCAACAGATCGTTAAAGATAGCAAAGAAAGATCACATCTAATAGAAGCCAATGTCTAATTACTATTGATGAGCAAAACTACAGAAATTAAGACATAAATCAGTATCAGACAAGTAATTGTGCAAACCTACAAGCTATTTGTGGAAAGAGTGAATGAAACAGGAGCTCTCCTAAGCTGATTAAAGATCCTAAAAGTAATCAAGTGTCTGTTTGCGTCTCAGAAGTCAAGATGAAGGTCATTCTGTGGGTTTAAATTGGAGTTTTGTGACACTTTGGCTGAAAATGTGACCAATGGAAGGAAGGTAAACATTTTTGGAAGCTGCCTGGCCTTTTCACTTACATTTTGCTTTAAATCTGGTCAAGGTTGGATCATTATTTTGTCAGGATACCTAAAACCTGAGAACTGAAATTCAATTTACTTTCCCTTTTATCTCAACATTACATGCTAGTAATGTTAAGCAAGCTCTGCACTGGTGGCAACACAGCAATGTTGTGCCCTCCATTGGTCCTGAAGCTTGCCGAACATCCTCAAGCGTTGTTGACTCCAACTGGAGCTTTGTTCTTGACATTTTTGATGATCCATAACATTTTTGCCTTTAGCTACAATATTCTCAGCAGCTGCTTCCTGCAAGAGAGGCAATTCTAATCCAAAGTGATGCTGGCAGCACGTGTTTTATTTTGAAGGTAACTATCGGTGACACAAGAAGACAATGATCTCAACAACATGCACAGCTCTTTTGTAGCAATCAGCCTGCTGATTGGATCGGTATAATATCTGCATCTGGACCTCTCTTTGATTAAAAATGTAATTAAAAAGCAAGTTTAAAAACAATGTGCGTGGACGTTCGAAAAACCGAAGCTGCAGAATAAAACACATCCGTGTCGCTGCAGAAACCTTTGGTCGTTGCCGCATTTATTGAAAGGCCAAAGTTAAAAAAAGGATTTCGTCTCATTCACTTGCAGTACAAACAGGTTTAAATAAATATGATAAAGGGAGCTAAGATTATTTATGACTGGATGGAGAAATTCCTGGCACATTCGCTTTGAAAATCACGGTAAGTAGGATGTCTGCAGCGATATCAAAGGCGGTCTGATAACGGCTTTGTAAAGCAGGAGTGAAGCTCTGATGAAAATATTTCAGGTTGGTGTCGTCAGGAGGAGCTGGGCTCAGGGATGTAGGGACAGTCAGGGAGGCAGACGCTCTCAGGTAGGTTTATTCATATTTCATCAGTATCTGAACAAATACCCAGCCCTTCTCGTGCGGAGGTGTACAGACGGACGGCGCCTATCCTCACATGTGTGTTCAGATGTCAGCTATGAAAGCACATCTTTTCTAGGACAGATATATTGGTGGCACAGATGGAAGAAGACTTCCAAATAACCCGAACACACTGACTTAAGGTAAGACAGCGCCTCCTTTTAACAACTTCTCTGTCAGGAGAAGAGAAAACACTTGGAGGCAGGATTAAGGCGCCTTTGGTCGTCTCCTTGTGTTGTGTGAAAGGAGCAGAGCAGCGAGGGAGGTAGAAGTCGGCCCGCCGCTGCTTCGCCCCTGACTCACCAAATGAGGCGGTCGCAGGCGCGCAGCGGCTGACCTTTACCGGGGCGAGCCGGCTTTGTGGGTCGAGGGAGCGATGTAGCGATAACGTACGGTTTGTGCAACCAGCAAGTATCCGGATTTACAGGCGTGAACGAGGCTAAGTCATTCAAGACGGAGGAGGTGAGATAAAAAAGTTAAATCTGAAGCATTTCATTGGCTGTTTTTGTCGTGCTCATATCATTTAGTTCAACACATCAACATTTCTGATTACACAACATTGTTCCATTTGCTTTGGCGGCGCCCGTGCTGCTGTTTTAGCGTAGTGCAGCATTTATGCGTAAAGCTACTCATGTATGATTACAGGTTTAAAACGACGCCGTATTCATTTAGTATACATGCGTGCAAAACTGACAGGGCTGTACTGCAAATTTCTGCTATGAATACATGTTTTGCTAGAACTAGAGTTAAAACCAAAGACCTGTCCACAGCTTCAGAGCATGCTGTTGGTAGACTAACTTCATGATGCTGATATTTATCCCATCGATGCCCATTAATGTGTTTTTTTCCCCCCCTCTTTATGTTTCCAGGTGGCTATTAAACCTCCATCAGCTGATGTTATCATTTAGAGATCCCAATCATCTCTGCTTTAGGATCCTTCTCTTAAAGGAGATAATGACTTCGGTATGTCAGTAATAAAAACCTTTTCAAACCCTCCGCTGACAGGTTCAGGGACCTCATCTGAGGCACAACCGTTCAGACATGCTACAGCAGCTCTTTTCAACCAATTAACTGGTAACCGCGGGAACAATACTTCTCACTGTAGCTCCAGTTATTCCTTTTACTCTTTCAGCAGTCTGCAGAAAAGCAGGCATGAGTTCCTGTCCAAGTGGAAAGGCCGGTAAAGCCAATTTCTCCTGGCTTTGTTTCACTCGTGGCAGTTAAAAGGATGGCGGAGCGAGGGGAGGAAAATAAAAACGTTGTGTTTTGCTATCTGAATCGGAGCTTTGTTGTTTCTAAAAAGGGAATGTAGCTGGATGAAACAGGAACTTATTTTAGAAGATGTCAGTTTATGACCACGAGCTTCAGTCAATTTCATGTTGTGCAATAGACCAACAGAAATTTGCATACGATTGTGAAGTGGTAGGAAAATTATACTTGTCTTTCATCCGTTTTTTCACAAATAGAGATATTAATAATTTGATCTGCATTTGTACTCCTGATATAATATCTTGTCAGTGTTTGGTGCTGCTTGCAGTATTTTGGGTATAATTTTCACATTTAGAGACAGAAACGTCTGTCTATTCATCTTGTTCTCAGATGTCCTCCACTCTACAATGGAGTTTCAGCTATTTAAAAAAACATCCAAGTTTTAAGCTCTCTCGCAGGTTCTGGACTATAACTGGTCCAGTTTAACACATAAATATGCTTTATTCTAAATCATTCTAGGGTTGTCTTACTGGAGGGTGACTTACTATCCCACTCTACAGTCATTTTTGACTGCTAATAAGTTTTATTCCAGGACTGTTTGCATTTAGCTTCATCTTTTTTCCTGTTAATCTGCTTCTCTTTCTCTACATTTCAACATGATGATGCTGCCATCACCATAATTCGCTTCGTGTGTGGTGGCTTCAAAGTGATCTGCAGTGTTAGTTTTCTTCCACAAACACCATTTTGCAGGAAAAATGAAAAGTTCAATTTGGCTCTGAAATGACCGAACCATCTTCTTCCACGTCTTTATAAATTCCAAATAAAACACAATGAGGCTTGTGGTTGTAATGCAAGAATAAATGTGGAAAAGGTCAAGGGATGCAAATGCTTTTGCAACGAGACTGTATGACAAGATAATAATTTCTGCCCGTCTCCCCTCAGATGCATTGATGCTTTTGCAGCTTGAAAAGGGGAATTAAATGAACATTATTGCTTTTTTTTATTTGGCATACCACTAAAAAGCAAAAAGAAATGCTTCTTTGAGCGGCATTGCCATTACCCTGCATCAGACACTGTCCATCTGCACCCTGAATGTTGGATTGCCATAAATGCCCACCCTGTTCCCCCCCCCCCCCCCCCCCCCCCCCGTGGCATATTTCCCTCTTTTAATCTTTTACTGCACATGTATGTTCTCCTGGTAATTCTGAAAAGTTCAAGCCAATTTGCAAGCCGTGGAACCAAAAGTAAAAAAGCATGAAGCGGCGAGGCAGACAAATATACAGCCAAAGGTTGGGGGCCGAGTCTGACAGAGACAGATGTTTAAAGAGGGCGAAGGCTGCAGCTGAAGAACTGACAGAATGATTGGTTAAATGAAAGGGACGGCGCATGAGGTTTTGCTCCAAGCTCTGTGGTTGTGGGTGTCTGTCCAGGCTTAGCGGCCGCTGAGATGGCCTGCTAGCTTTGGCTGCTTCGTCTTGGCCTGGCACCACCTCTCCCCTCTATAAAAGGAGCGTGCTGGCCAGCATCAATGTGGCCACACTCCCTACAGCCCAGAACAACCCCTGGCTCCTGGGATTGCTTATTCATCCCAATTTGACACTCGAAAAACAAAAAAAAAAGCATTTTTCCCCCCACAAGCTCTGGTGGAAAAAGCAACACATCATGGTTTGATGTATCGTGTATTTAAATCTGGGGAAATCTTTTTTTTTTTTTCATCACTTGAATTCAGGGTCATGGTGGAGTCACATGTTGGTGAATTAACTTTTTTTCCCCCAAACTTTTCTTTGGTTCTTTGACCACTTTTTCGGCGTCCTGCTTTTCAGACATGCAACGTTGCCAAATAAATGTCATGCTTGGATCATGAGTTCAAGAAATCTTAACCTGTAAAAATAGGAAGATGTCTCCAGCTGCTTCAATGCAGCAATGCTGCGTTTTACCAAACTGCAGCCGGTTTGGGCCGGATATGAACTGCCTGAATTCATCCAGATGGGAGGTAGGAACAGAATGGAGGTGGGGAGAAGGTGTGTGGTGGGGGGGGGGAGGGGGGCAGGACTGGTGCTAAGTGGCTGCTGTGACTGGCTGGTTCGGTGACGCTAGTTTCATTTAGATAAATACAAGAGACTCATTTCTGGCCTGATCACTTAACAACCTTGTGAAAACGATTTAATTTCATATCTGCCAAGTCTTCAAAGTTCTCCTCCAGCAACATGAAGCTCCATTTAATGTTGATTTGTATTTTAATGGTATAACTTGATATGGATGGATGGACTAGCTTCCTTGATCTTTTATTTTGTAGAAAGATGAACTGACACCTTTTAATCTAATTAAGCAACATTATTGAAAGTTTCCTTTAAAAAGTAAAAAAAAGTGTCATGTGTTTTGTGTTTTGGTTTTATTTTGTCTTTATGTTTTCAATAATTCCTTCTTGATTATTTATGTTCACTTTAGTCTTCCCATATTAGCTCATGCTTTCAGGTTTAGTAATTTGTTCTGGAATCCAAATTGAGCTCTAAATGCTTCCCTTGGGGCTCAGTCTCTCTGTATCATCTCCTGATTAACGCACAACATCCTCTGTCATTCTCCACACCACCCTCAGCACATAATTACTCTGTTGTTCCTCGCTGTATTTTTCTATTCTCTGCCTGTTACCCTGTTCAGTACTTTTACTGAATGATGCCTCATTTTACTGCCTGTGTCTCTGTCTACACCACACGTCCTGCTCGCCCTGTGTTGAGTTGTGAGTTTTGTTTTTTCATGTCATTAAATCCTTCAACTCTTCGTGTTTATCCAAAGTTCTGCTCCAAACTCTCAAATCTCAAATTGTTCTCATGAAAAACTTTTTTAATCAGTGATGAATATGTTTTTAATGATTTTTCTGATTTCACTCACTGTTATAATCATATCTGACTTACTGACATTGACTATTTTCTGATCTTTTAAAACTCTGAAACTGCAGGAAAAAAAAAAAAAACAACAGCAGCTCTTCTTGCAGCGGGAAGCAGTTTCTCAGCTCTTGACATTTCATTCGAGCTATTTGGGATTAGCTCCTCTCTCCTCGGTGACTACATTGCAGCGTGCAGAGATCCTTTGTGCGTCACCCTTTCCAAGCGTGGGTACCACACTGCCTGCGAAACAAAAGACATTGATAGTTAACAAACAAGAGGGCGTGGATCCGCGCGGATCTGTGCGGCCTTTGGTTTCCGTTGCGGCCATGTGCGACTCCATGTGAACAAGAACCAGAATCCCTTCTGTCGTTCTGCAGCCTCCCAGCGGTCGGCCGTTGCCATGACTCCTCCGCCTCCGACAGCAAGACTTTCCCTTTTGTTCTTCACAACTACCATCTCAGCCTGCTCCAAGACTTTCCATGCCATGCTGTGATCAGCCATTACTCATTCTGCTAATGTGCTTTTATTCACAGAAAGAGCAGAAGCCAGGCCTCGCATTCACTCTTTAAGCTTGTATCATTGCAGGTAGCAACCAGAGACGTGTTGGATGGGGGGTAATGAGGGGGGGGGGGAGGTTCTCTCTGCAGCAGTTGTGGAACTTGATGTTTCAGCTTAAGGATTCGGCCAAAAACGTCGGCGATCGCACTGCGAGGCGTAGCCGGCGATGAATGAATGACAGCGTCGTGACGGCTTCATTAAGACCACAGATGGTAAGGGAAGTGGAGAGGAGCTCGAACAAATGTAGTGCTGGTGAAATGTGAGGCAGGCCGCAGGACCTTCTCACAGCGTGCGAGGCTGGCCGCAGCCCAAACAGCCTGCACGAGCAGCCTGTCCTCTTTATCTGAAGGCTGGCTGCAGCTGAGTCCATGGAGCCCCTGCAGGTGAAGTTCGATGCTGCTTCTCCATTACTGGTGTGAGAGCCGGCTGCTGCCCCCTAGAGACCAGGAGATGGTAAAAAAAAAAAAAAGATATCGAGCAGCATCTGCGCTTACACTTTGGAAAGTCCCAGCAAAGACTCGGCTTTTTTCATCAGCTTTAGAGCCAAATTTTGACAAATTAAAGGGAAAATTGTTCCCAGCATAAGTGCTTGACTTTATAAGCTCCATCTGTTTTTCATTTCACGCATACCTTTAAGGAATTGCTCTGTTATTAATGAACGATTCCCATGTTAGCTAGGCCCCATTTATATTTTATGAAATCAAAACACAGACACGGCCAAGCCAATAAATATCCAACCTAATGAGGTAACCTTGGGAAATCACGGGGCTGGGTTGTCATTTAGACTCCAGAACGCTGCTCAACAGGTTGAACCGCCACTGTACACAGATTTAGTGGCCGCAAAATGCTATCTTGTTGAAGTGAAGGATTTATGAGTGGAGCTGCGAAGCAGAGAACATTAGGACGGGTGACAGAAGCTGCCTTCTGGACGAAGCTCCTCCGCTACAACGTGCTGTAAATACAGCCTGGGAGAAATGGCCTCTGAGGGCTCATTTGGATGTCTCATTTCCAGTCTGGCCAAAACATGTAAGCTCCGAGAACATGGCTGACTGTTCCACAAGAAGCAACAAACAGCGGGCCTGTCAGGCTCTCACTTTATCCACATGCAAATGTACTTTGAATGAGAGTTTAGCGTTGGTCGTTTTCACCAGAGACCTGAAAGCTTAGTCACTGTTTGGGAACGACTCCGACACGAGTCTGTGAACTCGTCAACCTGTTGGTGTGACACTGGCAGCTCTTTTTTTTTTTTTTTTTTAAAGTTTTACAACTTAGATGTTTGACTGATTTTCCAGTCTCACCATTTAAGGAAAATTACAGTTTATCTCAGCCCAGGGTTGTTTGCCCTACTGTGGCAATCCAAGTCTGATTAACTTTTTTCAGATTTTTTAGAAAGGTTCAGGCAAGAAGAAACGCTCCAGAAGAAAAATTATTTTACCTCAGTGAGGTAAACGTATATCTATCTATCTATCTATCTATCTATCTATCTATCTATCTATCTATCTATATCTATATCTATATATATATATATATATATATATATATCTCCTTTGTTATGTCCAGGTGCAAGGTGAGCAGAATGGTGCTCGGGCTGCTTTAACGTTCCTAACATATTTGCTTTACCAACTTTAAATCCTCCCAACCTTTGATGATTTTCTTTACAGCATTCAAGGTATTTGTTACTAACTGATGCCAAACATGACAGAGAAGGAGGGGAAGTGGAATAACAAGGAAAAATGGCAGAGACACAAATGAAACGTATGGGCAAAAATGGCAGAACCTGACAACCAGCTGCTACAGAAAGATCCTCCTATGGTCACCACGGGAAACCGGGTAAAAGAGATAAAGCTAAAAAACAAAACAAAACCACAGACAGCAACAACATCAGCAGCAAGGACATGGAACAAAACTGTTAATACTGATGGAGAGAACTGCAGTGCAACACAGCTACTATATATTATACTGCTATATATGACAAGGGCATTAATATCTGTGAACATTCAGAATATGTGGAGTGGGCCAATAATTAATCATTATTCACAAAAGAAAGGCGAGTTGAGCATAAATTAATTAATACATATTTTTTTATCAAACACCTAACAGAAAATTGGAAGTTTTTCCTTTCAGTTATAAAGTTTTACACAACCGTTATTTATTTTGAATATCTTGATAAATGGTGGGAAAGAAATGTTATATGCTGCAATTAATTTTAGCTGGATATTATATTCATAGATGCGACTTCTCAATATTACGGAGGATTTAATTATATCTATGGACTTTCTTCTTATAACGCAGAGAAAAGCATCGCTGCAACATTGGGCTGTTTTTATGAAAATTACTGTTTTTGTTTTACAGTTATTTTGTATTAAAGGGTTTTCAATTTATCAAGAACGTATGAAAGCATGTTATGGTTTTTATTTATAGAAATCAGAATGAACCCAAATCGATAATTCACATCTCTGCTTTTACGTAACGGTATCTGGAAATCAGTTCCTCTCTACAGTTTTTTTTTGTATTTTATTTATTTACCATCTATGTAACGGTGGATGCCAACACAAAAAACCGAACAGCACAGACAGAGCGTTATCAAACATAGGACATGACTAAACCTGTCAAACTAAGAGGAAGATGTCGGGGGGGGGGGTGTAGAGAGAGCTGCCAGAGGATCTGTCTGGCCTGTTTGCTGCCACCTACACAGCATATGGCTCAGGCTGATAACTGAGGCACTAATGACTAAGACTTTTGCATGTTAACAAGAAAACATGTCCAGATATGAGCTAATGAATGTGCTCAGCGGCAGGTGAATACAGACGACCGCGGACAGGCAGGTGGGTAATATTAATATGTTTCTAAGATCCTTGAGGGAAGAGTGTGAGTGAAACGTGTTGGTATTTGATGCATTGGTTATTTCCTCAGCTGACATTATCTCCTGAAAATAAACGATCCACCCAGAAGCCATGAAAACACGCAGCTCCGTGTGGATTGGTGTGTGCAGTCTCGATTGAATCATTCTTTTTCATAACTGTGTTTGCTGGTAATTTCGCTGCGTATAAGTGGCTGTGCTGGGGCGGTGTGGTGAGCCTGGCATGGCCGGGGGCCAGAGGCGCCTCATAAAAGGCCAACCACAGTGAGTTTTACAGCTGGACTGGCCGTCAACCGACACTGGGCCTCAGCCATTAGTGGTCAGAACGGGCCGTAATGCACGCATCCAACTGTGAAAGCTATTCGCTCTCATATTTTATAACTGCATCCATCTTTCAAAGATGGAACCTCCTATGAGTATTGAATGGAGAACAGACGGCCTAAAAACAGAGCATACTGTCACAATCTCCAGATGTTTTTGGTTGGCTTTTGTGTTTATGTTTACAGCATTCACTTTTTTTTCTTTGCCATTTTAGTCTTGCCATATTAGTTCATGCTCTTGTGTTTAGTTTCTTAGTTTTTTTGCATTCTGTTGTTTGTACATTGGTTATTATTATTAATTCTCAGTTCAGCTCTATTAGTCTCAGCCCCAGCTGCTTCACATTGCCTGTTTTCAATGTCATTTACCACTTTGTCCAGCTTTATTTAAAGTCTAATTAATCCTGATGTAAAAGCATCACAGACTCCTTTCGAAATATTCCCCCAAAGTGGGCGGTGCCACGAGACCCTGAGGGGCAGAGCTCAGTGTGGGGATGAGCGGTGGGGGTGTGGTCAGGGCAAGCTAGCTTAATTGGACATATTTAAACATGGACCAGGGCGACACCAGTGGCTCCACCGTGGATTGATGTTTAGAGGTGGAGGATTATTCGCCCACGTTCATTAGGTTGAGGGAAGCTTTGTGGAGCCCAGCAGGCCTGATACTTCTCATCTGAGACGCTACCTCAAGGCGCCGACTCAAAGCCAGCAGTGGAGGACAAAAAGTGGCAAAGTGATGTTAGCATCATCGCTAACATTCACAGCAGCAACAAATGCTAAACGCTATCCATCAATGCTCTCAGTGCTTGCTGTTCCCACTCATGACTCGATATGGCGCCGTGTGTCTGAATGAGGTGGTTTTTATACCCGGACGTAGGGCTGTGAGGTAAACATCATCCACGCTGTAACTTTTTTAAACAATAGGAACATTTAACTGTTGTAGCCATGCTTTAACCCATATAGGTCAACACTAAGACAGTTTTAAGCCACATATTGCAGAATCAAACAAGTTTACATGAAAATGTCAAGATTTGCACAGTAACATAAAGATAGTATCCTTAAGGCTCAATTTCTACAGTTTATTCGCAAAAAAAAAAACTTTATTTACTGTTTAAGCTCCTGGTTTGTCAACGTTCATGGCTAAATTCCTCCATTTGCCTACACCTGTTAGAGTCACAAAAGCCTGAAGTGGGATGGAGCTTCACCTCCCTGCTGAACAATGAGCCTGAACGTCCAGTCGCTGCTACAATAAAGAGGATTAGATCAAAATATATTCAACAGTTAAGACTTAACTACAATTAAAAGGCTGTGGCATGCCCTGCTTTTTTTTAAATTATATATATTTACAGCTTTCTGTCCAGCCTGACTGAGCTAAATGTGAAAAGCTGGTAGATACATTCCCCTAGAAAAACTTCTGGATGCAAATTCATCATGAAAAGCATAATATATATATTTTTGTTTTTATTTTACGACTATGCCACATTTTGTCTTTGTATATCACATAAGATCAAAATAAAATACTTTCAGACTTGTGAGTGTAATAAAGTGGAAGTAAGATCTTTGGAAGACATTGCAGCAGTTCTTGAACTTTGCTTTTCTTCCACTCTTGCTTCATTTTATAGTCTTTTGTATGCTGCCTGTAACGCTGGCTGACTTTTTTCTCCTTCATGCCATCGGTAAACGTAAGGAGCCTGGCGCTCTGAACAGATGCACGCCGTTGCGTGACGACAACTCTGCAAAGCAGTGGGTGAAGTGAAAGTGAACAGAAGGATCTGAGTCCCAGGCAGAATACTGTAGTCTTACAATAGCACAGCACCTCTCACAGGTGACAGACGTGAAAGGTGCTGCAGCTCAACACAGCCGGTGTGCTGTGACTTTGTATGCATTTCAAAAATCTGATACATACACAGAGAGGTGCAGCATCCTGGATGTCCTTGGGCATTTCCTAACTCACCCCCTCATTTCACAGTCGACCCACCACGCCGTCCTTCGCACTCCCTCGGACACCACCTATCATCGTCTTCCTGCTCCTCCTCCTCCGCCTCCCTCCCTCCCCACCTGCAGGACCTCAGCTCATTGTTTTCGCCCTGCTGATTAACCTCTCTCTGCCCCGAGGAATGTCTCACATTGGGTCTCTGGATGAACAAGCTCTGAAAGCACCAAAACACGGTCAGCTTTTTCTAATGAGTTCCAGCCACTTGAGGCTTTGGGCGAGTTAGCCTGCTGTGATTGGCACCTGCTTTGGTGGGCATAGCAGCTGTGAATTAGGATGGAAACTGTAACAGCACACACTTTTTCCCACAATAATAATAAAAAATAGCTATTAAAAGAAAAACAAACTTATTATTGTCTCATTAGACAGTTTAAAAAAATGGGTATTTCATAATTTGGTCCACTTAACCCTTTTTAATGCTGTCACTGTTGCACATTTTTTTGTATGTGCATGGCTTTTGCAAACAGGTCACGTAATGAGACTTCAGCATGTCACTCTACACATCTGCCATCTTCTGGCTTGTGTAAAATCACCAGAGAGATTTCCAAATTACGTGATCAGCAGCAGTGGCAGCTGCTGATTTGGGGGAAGGCTCAGTCAAGGTTGGGGATTATAGCACAACTTTAAACTAACATAATGCATCCACAGTCGCTTGCCTGTGACTGGATTTTTAAGTCTGGTCGATCTGGTCCAAGTTCCTTTTTTTACTGCCATAATTTAGTTAATGTATTTTCCTTTGTGTTATGCAGATTTGTATGTGTCATTGGGACACTTATTTTGAAAATCTAAGGAGGGAACTTGATTAGGGCATGTTGGTTCTGCCGGCACACCTGTGAGAGACGACCTGAGTGTGAAGCATGAGCACGACGGGTTATAGCCAGAGGGGCTGCTTTGAGTTGAAGGAAGTCAAGGGATGCTAGAGATTGTTTGTGTGGTCCTTATTTCTACGTATGGGTCAGCCAGCTAGGAATGTTTACATGTTAGATAACTTTATGTCTTTGTTTTGCCGTCTTGCTGTTACATTGAGTTTTATGTTGTATTTTGGTTTGATGGTGGCATCGTGTGGTGCTGTAATAATAAAGTCAATGTCTTGCCATCAGTAAAACAAACTCTTTATTGACTCAAGAAGGGATGGAAGTGGTAAAATTGTAAATAAATGACGGCTTGCTTTTTCGCTGCACCATTCTATCTTGTCTTTGTGTTCGCAGCTCGACTCGTCCATTTGCATCGTATGTTTGAGTCACAGCTTAGCTGCCAGCGGTGTGACTTTGACTCACATATACCATGAATTAATCTGATTGGATGAATAATGACACCAAAATCACTGATTGGCCACGGGTGCAGAGCTGCGCTCATAGGGGAATCTTTAAGAAACCAGTTAGAGACGAGCAAGAAGTCACATGGAAGCCAAAAGTATTAGAATGCATACACAGTCGTTTGTCCAGCATCCGTCCCCATTTAAACATATGACTTAAACAAACAAATGACCTCAAATAAATCATAAATGGAATAGTAATGCTGGAAAAAGCAAAAGTCTGACACATTTTTAAGAGATGTGATGATCACTTTTTAATTCTTACTTTAGGTTTACTGTGTCTATGATTTCCTGCAATCTTGAAGGAGGCGTTGCCCGAGCAACCCTGTTGCTAAAGGCTGGCAGGTGTAAATCATTCATTTGTAGTGTCTTTAAAGAACAATTACTCCTCAAATCAGTTTTTATTTTATTAATAAACTCTATGTCTTATAGTGCTGTCTACATATCCTTGTGATTATTTTGACATTTTACTGCATATTTGTTAAAATCCAGCTTTTGTGTCAAAAATCGTCGACGTGGCTCCCTCCTCATGTTATATGCTGCATTTGAATTTTTAATCAGCGAGTTGGTATAGGAGGTTAGAAGGTCTTCAAGGTTTCAAAAGGACGACAGTTAACAGCAAATAACTCATATTTTTTTGATTTGTGTAGTGAGTTCATGTTAGTAGAAAGTTGTAATGAATAATCTCCCCATTAAAGGTGAATTCATGCATCACTGGCTGACGGATTTGCCACCCAGCAGTAGTGGAGAAACAAATAAAAGCTTAATAACCCACATTGCCAGGAGTATTCTTTAACAAAACCAAAATAGTGAACTGAGGTGGTCCAGTCACTTTCATGGACGATGTACATGGCTCAGAAAAATTAAAGGAACGCTTTTTAATCTGAGTATAATATCAAATTGACCTGGTCAGTTCAATTGTTGAAGGGGTTGTTAATCTGTGTCAGCTGTTTTGGTGTTGACAAAATTAACAACAAGGTCACTAAAGGGGCAACAATGCGACAGAAAAGACTTTTAATTTTTTCCAGCCCCCTGTTTTTACTGCTTTTCAGTAGTTTTGCTATTAACCAGGGTCCGTGTCACTACCGGTCCCATAAGGCGATACCTGGACTCAACACAGTTTGCACCGGCAGTCTATCTCCACCAGGATGCCACATGAATAAGTGCCATTACCAGATGGTTTGCTGCATCATACATGTGAAGGAACATGTCTACAAAGGATAAACAACTGACTTCCATTAGATGTCGCAGTGAAATCCTCAGAACCATTGCTAGACCCTTCAGTGGTGCAGAGGGTTCCTCCTGGTGCTTCATAAAGCCCAGCCTCATGTGGCAAGAGCATGCATGCAGTTCCTGCTGATGTAAGGATTTACATCACTGACTGGCCTCCATGTTCCCCTGACCAAAATCCAGTAGAACATCTCTGGACCATCCTGTCGCTACCAGGTTGCACCACGGACTGTCGGCATCTCTGCACCGGCTTCTTGTTACTTAAAGGATTTAATGTGGGATGTTTCTTTTTGCTTTTAAATGAAAAAAACATTTCATTGCATCTGAGCTGCTATTCATTCCTTAATCAGGAAGAATGAAGTCTGCTTTAAAACTCATGTTATCAATTCTGCGGTCTAGACTTCATCTAGATCTCAAGGTAACAGAGCCTTCTCTGTGGCAGGTCCCAGACTCCGGGATTACTAGTCCAGCTCTGAAGAGAAATATACTTAAAACTAACCAAATAAAAAAAAATTCCTAAATTTAAACAGAAAATCACATTTGCTAATTTCACCAGTAGGTTAAATGATCATATTCCTGGACCTAACCTTAAATGTGTCCCGTTTCCTCTTATCTTAATAAAACGTCTTCCCAAGTTGTTTCGTCTGTATCAAGCAGTAATTAGAGTTTTTAAATAACACCATTATAACGAAGAGTCAGGTTTCACAGAAATAAATCATCCGTTCTTCCCACACACAAACAATCTAAAAGCTTTAATGATTCACTCTGTACAGGAACTATTTTACTTCAAGTGAAAAAAATGACTTTCTTATAATAAAGGTCAGTCCTTCAAGGTGTGTTTCTTATGCTCTTGTGTACCAAACACCACAAACCAATTAGGAGCAGCATAATAAAAGAAAGTTTCAGTATACGCCCCTTCTTTAAGCAACAAAAAAGCTCTTCCCATAAGTCTTTTCCCCTCTTCTCTAATGTGCTGATAGATAGCATAAACGTGCATGTGCATTAATTAACTGAACGATGTGGGATCTACAAATATGCTAAATATTCCTGCATCGACCTCCTTTGGTATACCCCTGTTTAGTCTGAACCAGAGTCAAACACAAGAGAAGAAACAGTTAGAGATACAGCTGCTAGCTCTTTTTCATTAAATCCAATAGAGCCTCATTGTAAAAATTCAGCTTTCCCTCTCTGGCTGACTGAGCTATAACAGCTCCTCTGTTGAAAAATGGTGTTAGATCAGTGTTTTGTTCAGAAGGCTGCACCATACGATAAGAGTTTGCAGGTTTGACATGTTTCTCCTGCCCGGTCACCCTGACAGGACCTCCACAGCAGGAGCAATGCTTCACATAATGGAAAATCAATGTTATTTTTGTTTTCCTGGGTAGGTGGGCTTAAGGAATAATTACTTAGTCGAGACGCAGGAAACAGAAGGAAGAGAGAGGCTATCCTTGTGTATCCAGTGTGGTCTTCCTGCTCCTGTGCTGATGTGAAACCAATAGCATTATCCAGTTAATCCGTCATGGTCAGCTCCTAGTCAGTTAGAAAAACAGCCGAGCGGGGCTGCATCATTGACGTGTGGAGCTGCTTTAATGAGATTCCTTGGGGTGCACTCTCAAATTGCTGGGATTTCATGAGTCTTCCAGCGCTGACTTCCCTCCATCTGGCTTCTGGGTCCACGGGGACAAGAGGCAACAAATGATTACACACTTAAACACCCTGATGCTCTTAACAGGATACTCTATTTGTTACACTTACACCCCTGGAGCCCAACCTGCCTAACCCAAGTAGCAGTGAGACAAAGACTATCCTAGGCAGATGATGCTCTTCACATTACAAAACATATAATTAGTTATATATTCCGACAGACACCGCGCAGTTTAGCTTATTCATTTATAACATATCAGGGTAAGGTAATGAAACTCGCTTATTTCGCCTGTGCTCAGGTTAAAGCCAATCCAAGTATAAACCGATTCACTCCAGTCAATCCAATAAAAATTCTGTTAAATACAGACCAATTTATTAGAGTGTTTAAAAATGGTTAAAAATAAAGTTAGGCTTTCTCTTATTAATCCCGCTCCTCCCACAGTCTAGTAAAAACTACGCTTGGCTAACTGGAAATCAAGATTACTTTGGTATATGTGAGTTTGAATGGAAGTTTAAGGTAAAGTAAGGCACAGTAGCTTACAAAAGTATTTATCCCCTGGGCTTTGTCTTTATTTTGTTACATCCCAACCTGTTATAAGTGTTTTTAAATCTTACCTTATGTGGTGGCTCTGCACAAAACGGTTGAAGTTGACCAAAAGACATGGAGGTAGCTGCTTAAATGTATGAAGGTCCTCTGGTTGGATGAGACTAAACTGAACTTTGCCATGTTTGGCCCAAACCCAACACATCCAACCGGGACCACCATCCTCACCCTCTGGTGGGGACAGCATTATGCTGTGGGGATGTTTTTCAGGGGTTGGGTAACTATTTGGAGTTGAGGGGAGATAATTAATGCTAAATGCAAGGATAGTCATGAAAAGAACCTCCGTCCCAGCATCAAATCTGCCTGTGATTGGAGACGGGTCATACTCTGTTTTTCCTGTCTCCCGCCATCATTATTTTTTTAGGCTGACTGATTGGTTTCCACTCTCTGTTCTGTCAATCAGCAGGAGCAGCTGCACCTGTTACTACCCCTTTACCTTCATTCCTACCACCTGAGATCCGGCTTTCAAATACCAGTCTCTCATAGTCATTCCCTGCCAGATTATCAAAAGCCACTGAATGACTAGTTGTCTGGCGTCCTTGTCTGCATCGGCCGATCTTGACCCAGTTTTCTTGTTCTTGGATCCTCCTGTCTCGACTCACCCTCACTGGGACCCCTCATCGGCTCTCAGATTTCTGGAAACGACCAGAAATCCCGTTTTACGGATATTGTCTCCAGCGTTCTATCCTCCTCTCTGCGTTACGGACCAGTTTCTCCGTCTCCAGCCTATCATCTCCTGCTGCCTGCACTGCTTGTCTTCTGCTCCACTCTGGACGTTACCTGCCTACACCAAGGTTTTGTTTGTTAATTTGTTCAAGGAACATTTTAAAAACACAACACAGTGTCCGGCTTGAATATCGGGTGCCCTGTCTGTCAGGGCGTATTACACAGCAATACTGCAGTGGTTTCAGAGGAAACATTTAAATGTGCTGGGATGACCTAGTCAAAGTCCAGACTTCAGTTAAGCAGACAATCTGTAATTAGACTTTGACAAGCTTAAACCATCAACCGTGAAGCAGCGGGAGCAGTTCTGTCTTGAGGAATAGGAAAAATGTCCTAGAGACATGTGCAAAGACTAGAATTACTAACGGTGGCGCTACTAAGTACTGACTTTAAGGGGAATGAACATTATGCACCCTACTGAAGTTTTCTGTCTTTGTTGTTTGCGACACAATAAAGAAAAACATGTTCACTTGTTTTGTGAATGAAAAGGTGCAAAATCTCAGACAATCCGTCTGTATTTCTCGTTTTGATCCAACAAAACATAAAAACCTCCCGTGCAATAGCCTCTCCCTCACCCAGAACGCAAGAAAAAAATATTACAAGCAACATTATAACACAAAAACAAAAATATGCACTAAAGTTTCAACACAAAGTGCCACTTAAATAGAAATGTACTCAACCTTGACATAAAAAGTGTCATGGAACACACAAGAATGCATCATTGAAGTTATCCTGACTATGACATGCCACATATACAGTCTGATATATTCTAACAAAAAAACAGAGCGGTGCTAAATAACGTGAGACTTATCTGTTAGTTAATTATCCTTTTTGGGGCAACAGGTTTGTCTTTAACTCCTCAGCTCATTCGGGGGTATACCATGGTATACCAACCAAGAAGGGAACTCTATCATGTTCTGGCTCTACCACCGGGTCTCCTTTCAGTGAAACATGCCATGCAGTCTTCCTAATGGAGTTGCAAAGGTCATCACCTGAAGGTGGTCAGGGGTTTGAGTTTCCTGATAGGAACTTGGTCTTCAGGGAACACTCAGACCCAAAGCAGCACAGGGATCTCAAAGAAGGAGGAGCACGTTTGCTGGTGTGCCTTTCAAAGGACAGGTAAACCTTGTTTGGGTCTGGGTTCCTGGTGTTCAGCTGGGTTCAGTCTGAAAAGGCAACCTTGGGGCTAACATCACATCACATGAGCCCGCCACATGAGGGGAGAAAAGTGGATGTCAGGTGCTGTGAGACGGTGGTGGAAGGTAACAGGAAGGGTCTGGACAGAACTACTCCTGGCATCATGTGGGACACAGAATAATGAGGTACAAAAGAAGAAATAAACAGCCCAAAATCACATCTAAGCAACATCTCAATGGCGGATGGTACGATAAACTTTGTGCCACTTGAATGTCAAATTTGGCAATCATGAAATTATTGCTTAAATGGAAGATTTTGAATTACTACTCCAGGGGGAACGTTGGGTCATCCACAGTTTTGTGCCTAATAGAGGATTTTTTTTGTAGCTAACAGGGATCTTTACTCCCAGCATCGTTAATGGCAGTGATGGACTGGTGATCTGTTCTGGATGTCACACCACCTCCCAACCAGCCTGCTTTCTCTGAGCAGAATACACCATGTATAGAGGATGTATTGAGAGATTTTCACTGAGCAAAACCACAGATTGCAGACGGTAATTGTCCCTATGGTTCCTGTCGTCATGTGCTCTATGGATGCTTAGGACAGAGAGCAAATTCAACCATCTGCCTCAACCAACTGGATGGGTGAAATGACAGGAAGGGGTCACAAACAAACAAGAACGCACTGGGCCAGGCGTACTTTCTATGGCAACATAAAATAAACTCAGTTGAATACATAATCATCTTATTCATAACTGATCAAATAATTAACTAGCTGTCCAGCTGTGTGTAAAATATTCTCAATGGAAATAAAGATGACCAACTTTAAAGCTATAAAACTATATCTCAAACTTTGAACGTCTCACAATTGTTTAATTTAAAAAAAAATAGTGTGGCACAACTTAAGCCTGATAAACAAACGATCATACATAAAAACTTACAAGATGGGTTCAAATGGAAATAGGAAGTAAGGCATTAATCAGAGAAACAGCCCAGAGGTTTATGGAAACTCTGGAGGAACTGCAGAGATTCACGGCTCAGGTGGGATACATTTTGATAGAAGCCCCATTTGCAGGTTATAAGAAGTCGTGTAAGGGGGCGTGGCCAACATGTGGAAGCAGGTGCTCTGCTCAGGTAAGACCAACAAGCAATCTAACAACTAAACACACCATCTTCAACATAATGATGGCAGCTCAATGCTCTTGGATCATTTTTTTCCCTGCAGGGATATATAAAAATGGTCAGATTTGATGGGAAGATGGAATAAGCTGATTAGACTTAGACTTAGACAACCTTATTTGTCATTTTGTATGCACAAAGTGCGTACAGAACGAAATTTCGTTTGCATACAGCTTGAAAAATCACAGTAAACTGCAGTAAATTTCAGGATAAAGGTGCAGCAGCACCATTACAGGACACTCCTGGAAGAAAACCAGCAAAAGATGTCAGACTAAGGCTGAGATTCGTGTTCCAGCAGAACAATCACCAGAGCTACCATGACAATGGTTTACATTAAGGCATAACCAGGTGTAGAAATGGCCTAGTTAAAGTTCAGACTTAAATCCAACAGAGAACCAACCCCAAAGGACTTTCAGCCATAATTGTAATGAAAGTTGGTCAGATGAAGTGTTGTCTGGGTAGTGACTATGAGTGAAAGTCACAACTTTCTAATTTTATTTGTGAAGGTTCTGAAAACAATTTCTACTTTCTTTAATTTTCAAAATGCAGTACTTTGTTTTGGTCTATAACAAAATACTTTTCAGGTTTTGGTCGGAAAGTGACAAAACATTAAAAAGGCAAAATATGAAAAAGGCCCTGTAAATAGTTGCTTCACTCAGTTTCATTATTAGAAAAGCAAAGAATGTGGATTAAAAGTTTTGAGGGACTTTTCTCAAACCAACCAGTCTTCAGTCGATTTCCTCCAATGCTTCTCCTCCTGGCTTCACCCGTCCCTCCTCTTTCTGCACACAGTCGTGCATCATTTGTTAAATGTGTAAAAAAAAACACACAACGAAGCTTTAAGATGATTGAAACCGAGGTTGAAATCTGGATGCATCTTTATCCCAACCCAATTAACACTGAGTCAATGGAGAGCAAATTAAAAAGCCCCGGGGTGATGGACCCCGCCAGAAAATGCCACTGGTATCAAGACGGTCAAGGCCAGTACAAAGGCAAGAACCTCCTGGTTCTGTGGAATCCCTCTGAGCTCCGCTGATTAGAGCAATAGGAGGGGATTATTAAAGGCCTTTTCTTTCATGGTGGGCGTAAATGAGGAGAGAGGGTATCCATTCACACGGGGCAAAGGGCTGGGAAAATGGCCGACTTTGGGCCAAAGACTATTGAGGCTGCTCACTGAAGTGTGAACAAGCTACCTTCCAAAGACAACACCCACAGAAGGGGAGAGAAAAAAATCTGATTTAAAATGGAAAACAACCTTGGAACCCAAGGTCAAGGCAAACATTTGGAAAAGCAACTTGCCCAGTAGAGCTGGCAGCATTTTATGTGCTTCCTCTCTTCTTTTCTACCTTTGTCTGCTGTGCATTAGCCTCAGTCAGGATTTGATTATGGATCTGTATATTTAATTTCCAAATGCATTGAATTTTGCCCCCAGTGTGATCAAAAGTGCACCGCATGGTTCTGCAAATCCCATACAGGGCGATTTTTGACAGAAAACCTTTGTGACACTGAATTGTTTCGATGGGGCTAATCCCATTCATCTGAGCTCATTATGCTTCGCAGTCTTTTCAAACAGCACATGCCAAAGCGCTGAGGACAGAGAGGTTTCCTTTCACAGGTTTGCAACCTTTATTTCAAGCATTATACCAGTAGGTAGCTGGTCTCAGCGGCTGCATAAACGCCCAACTTCCCTGTCATAATTAGGTCCCTTCACTCATCTAGCCATTCGGCTTTTGTGACTCCCTCTTGTCCAATTTACTCACGCATCATGTCAGAAGTTAGGAAACCCGTCCTCTGTTCCAGAAGACCTTCACGAGAACGACTACCCTCATTTAAATAAAGGAACCCTGGGGAGACACCTTTTACAGTACAATCCCTCTCCTGGCAAGAAATGAAGGAGGGAAACTAATTGCCGCTGGTCCAGTCTCCATCTTGGTCTAAGCCAAGGATTTACCGGGCACAATGGACCCTTTCGTAGAGTCCCTGTCCTCTTTAGCTCCACAATTTGGGAGCACTGAAGCCTGCAGAGGAACTTACGTTTGTGTAATTAGGGGCAAAATAAAGTGCAGTTTGGGTCTGTGCACATCCTGAGTTCTGCGGGAGGCTTTGTTTGTGTTTCTTGAGACAGAAGGATCGTCTTAGGTTTAACGGTGAAACAGACTCAGGGATGAGGAGCCATACCCAGTGATGCTACTTCCTTGTTTGTTTTCCTCTTACGGCGACACAAGCAGAAAATAAATTAATCCTATTCCCATGGCAACCAGCCTCCAAGACAATTTGTCGGAGAAGATTATATCTTTAAAAAATTTCCCACACAATCTAACATAACATATTTTTAGATTAGGTCAGTTTTACTTATAAAGCCTCTTTTCAGCTTGAGAAAACAATTCGGGGCTTATCTGCAATATGGCCGTGTGTTTTTCGCTGGATCCATCAGAGCTGAGACAAAAGCTGTTTAGGCTCCATCACCAAATCTGACATAATTAGACGCATTATAAAATACTTTCACTTACTGTAATTGGATTTATCAAAAATACATCTTAATTTATTTAAACAGTAAACTCAATTATACAGCAGACATTGTCATAAAATTTTAATTTAATGTGGAACACACAGTTAAAAAGACAATTTAAGACTATTAAGCCAAATATCTCAGGTGACTCGAGGCAACATTAAAAAGGCGGCTGCATGTTGGAGCAGTAGTCAGTGGCAATTCATTTCAGTTTATTTAAAAAAGGCCAATTCACAACACCTGTCTCATCTCAAGGCTTTCCACCATGTCTGTTTAATCTAATCATACTTTCTCTAGTAAGAAGGTACTGGGTGCAATGCGTGGGTCATCTCTGGATACTCCGGCGTAAGAAACATGAATGTCTGGTTAACTGGGCTCTATCTTGCTCTTAGGTGTGTGTGGTTGTCTGCTTAGTATGTTGATTTGGACTGTCATCATGTCCAGGGTATACCCCATCTCTCACTCAATGACCCCCCATTAAAGAGCCTATAGTGAAAAAGTGTAAAATATGGAAGGATGGACATTTCTGGTCAGGGTTATTCTATATAACCATGTCCCTCGACACAAGAAATATAATCAATCGTTTGACTTTCTCTACCTCAACAACTCAGTTCTAGTTGTAAGAAATTAGAATTAGAATGAAATTCTGACTGAAATGTGGAAAGTCTGTGAGAGTGATCACTTTTGCAGCGCTGTGAGGGTGGAGCTGCTCTGTGACAATATCCTGATTCCATTTAAATCAGCCAGCAAACAAAAACAAACTTTATCATTCTAGCTATACTTAATCATGTGATGGTCAAAGAGCTCCTTAAGTCATTAATGAATAATTTTTGCTTTGTTGTAGCGTGCAACATAATGCAGAAAGAGACCAAAGCCCTCAGGTAACGTCGTTTCCATGAAAGGGTGTACATTTTCTGCAACAATGCTAAAGTAGGGGAGCCTGTAGAAGTAACACCCACATAGATGGCAAGACTCAAGATTCCCCTGGGGAACATTGTCCAAAGCACCAGACGCCCATCTTGCCTTCTTCCCATAGAGCATTCCAGTGTTTCTATTCCCCAGGTAAGTCGTCGACATGCATGTGATGAACGTGATTCACCGCCTTCTTCCATTCTCACTCGTAAAGTTCAGGTGCTCACCTGCCCGTTGTAAGCTGAGCTGAAGTTGAGCTACGGTGTGCAGTCCATCTGCAACAAACCAAGGGTAGACCATTGCACTGGGAACAACCAACACAGTTTGTGGTTTTGTAGATGATCTGATGTTCTAGTCATCACAATTTGGAAGTTGTCAAACTTCCTCAGATTATTACACTTTACCATTTTGCTACATACAGTTCCCTTCGAAAGTAATAGAGTAGCGAAATAAATCCCCTGGTTTTTGTTGTCCATTAGAGACATTTGGGTTTAAGATCATGAGCACGAGACCAGAGTTCTAACTCTCAGCTTTTATTCCCTGGTATTTACATGCAGATGTGTTAAACAACTCAGGATGTACAACCCTTTGTTTAAACGTACACATTTTTTCAAATGAGCAAAACTAGTGAACCATGTGGCAGACAGGTGTGTTTTCTTGACCAGGTGTTACCTTCAACTTTGATTGTTCAAACATTAATTAGCTCTGCATGACAACTAAGGTTTGAACCTATAAAGTTTGCATTACTTGTCAAAAAGGATAATCCAGTGGTTCTCAGATCCTTTCTTTTGTGCCTCCCTTTGAAGAAGGAAAAACATTCAGGCCCTCCATCTCAACCAAATGGGTCAAAACTTTGATCGTTTATATATATATATATATATATATATATATATATATATATATATATATATATATATATATATATATATATATATATATATGGATCCATTTAGAACATGTAACAATTATTTCTAATAACTACAATGTTTCAACATTGCCACACCTGGTTTAACTATATAATATAATCAACAATATAAATGGATTTTAGCCCGATTTGTCCAAACAGCAGGGGGTGCTGTTGTCACATTTAGTAGCCCTGTATTTTCTGGACATAAAAATCAGAATCAGATTCAGAATCAGAATCAAGTTTATTGCCAAGTAAGTTTGCACTTACAAGGAATTTCACTTGGTGTTGATGTTGCCGACAAAACAAAATAGATATATATATATACAGAAGGCGAGGCTTTTCTTGTCACCGCCCCTCTGCAGTACCATCACGCCACCCTAGGGGGCGCGCCCCACTATTACAGAAACACTGGGATTAACCAACATGAAGACCAGAGAGCTGTCTGTGGGAGAAAAGCAAAGCATTTTGAAGCTGAGAAAATAAAGACAATCAATCAGAGCCATTGGACAAACATTGGGCACAGCAAGCACAACAATTTGGAATAAGAAAGAAACTGCTGGTGTATTGAGCAACAGACGTCAAACAGGTCGACCAAGGAAAACAAACAGTACTTGATGACAGAGATATTGTGAGAGCTGAGAAGAAAACCCCCAAAACATCAGTAAGAGACATCGCCGACGACCTCCACAGTGCAGGAGTTAAGGCATCACAATCCACTGTTGGAAGAAAACTCAGAGAGCAGAAATACTGAGGCTGTAACCACCCGTCAGTAGTAAGAATCTGAAGGCCAGACTGGAATGTGCAAAGAAGTGGAGAGATGAAAAAGTTCTGCAGCACAATCTAATGGACTGATTAGATTTCTTGGTGAACACCTTTCTTGGTGAACTTTAAAAGAGCTTTAAAATGTAAAATGATAAAATCTTACGCTGTTATGTAGATTTATATATGTATTGTGTATCCTGGTAGGTTGTAAGGTACAGAAACAAGGTAGGCAAGAATAAGCTTTGCTTCAGCCTATTCCTTTTTTGGTAAGTTGTGGGTTTGTTTATTGTTTCCTGTGTTTAATGTGGACAATTTACCAAAATAAAGTGATTGATTGATTGATTGAGGGCTGTTATTTTGCTATGTGGAAATCTATAACCTAAACATCATTCAGGAGTTTCTTTCTCTTCATCTGCACATAAAATTTATTTGACAAAAATGGCCAAAATTGAAAAAAAGAAAAAAATGGCCTTAAATATTTTCGACCCCAGTTGTCAGTGGTTTTCCCTGCATAAGTTCTGTGTAATTAGCAGAATGGGGATGGAGGTCCACTTTGGGCTGATGGTGTTGATGACAGCCCCTGCTGCCTCCTTCAGCTGCGCTGCATCTCACCCCAACCCTGTCAGCGTCAGGGTCCCTCGTCCATCTGCTAGCGGGCCCTTCCTCCCTCACGGTCAACCACCTGGACATCATTCAGCACCACAGGTCCCTGGGCCTTTGGGGCCGCTGCGCAGAGTTTCCAAAAAGTCCGTTTTGAGAGGAGGCGGAGGTGTTAGGCGGAGCGTCGTCATTCCTCCCTGTCCCCATCCTCGTCCTCTCACTCATCACTTGTTCCTTCAGCTTCAAGCAGAGTTTCATCGCAGCGACGACGTCGAGGGGAGGCAGAAGCCTCCGACACACGAGAGCAGCATGGGAGAACTGGAGTTTCAAACACACTTCTGCTGGGAGAGTTCATTTATCATGAATTATGTTGCTACATAATGATAATGTAAGATTTTTTCTCCAAACCTTTGGGGGTAAAGTGGAAAGATTTTGGCATTAATCCACCAATTTGTCAATTTTCTAAGCCTACTGGAACTCCTCTTTGTAACCTAAAAACTGATTTTTTGTTCACTTGAAATTAAATTCTGGTTTTCTTTTTAAAACAAGTGAGTAGCTTAAGTTACATTTTTTAAAGCAACAAATCCCCTCCTAAACAAAAATGAGAACATAAATCAAGGGAATGTTTTTCCTGCCTTAATGATTAAAACAGCTCGTTTACTTCTCATATCTTGTCTGTTTCCTGTCTCATGGTTTAGTGTGAGATGGACCCAAACAAAGACAGATGCAGATGAAAATAAAGATATTTATCGATAAAGTAAAACCTACAAACTGGAGAACAGCACACAGAGCAGGCAAAACAAACCGGGCGTAACAGGAGGAACCAGCGACAAGAACATGAAACTAAACTGCTAAAATACTAGGAGGAGAGGAAGAAAGCGTGACAACCAGATGGAGTAAATCAGAAGACAATTATAGGAGGTTGATAGACACTCCATACCTGGTGGCGGTAATTCACACACTGTTTTTGCCAACTTCCAGAAAATCCAGAAGAAGAAGAAGAAGGCAGGTGAAAGCACTGAGCTATATAATACACTGGAGTGCTGATTTTGCCGAAAAACTGAAGTCACTGGCCGCCATCTTGCTACTCCCTACTCTCACAGGATTTTGTTTCAAAAACAAGCAGTTTTCTAGCTGTGTGAAAACGTTTCACAGGTAATTCTACAGTCAGTGGATGTACTAACACTATCAACTACTAGAAAATTAGGTGCTGAAATATTTTACATGTTATTCATATTAAATATATATATATATGTATATATAAGTATGTGTATATGTATATATGTATATATGTATACACATATGTAAATATATGTTTTTGTATATTGTTATTTATATATTTATAAATATTAAACATATATATTTAAATGAATAAAATGCAAAATATTTCAGTACATTACTTTCTCAGTACTTGATATTTTTAGAACATAACATAAAAGTATATGGCATTTGACATTTTAAAAGTTTTAAGCCCCCCCTGAACATGAGAAAATCCTCGTTATTCGATGCTGTAGCGCACATATTCCCTAGTTACTGGGGGGGAAATAGGGAGTACCAATATGCCGGCTGGTGGCTTCAAAGCGACTCGTTCAAACAGACGGTGATTAGCACTCCAGTGTATTATATAGCTCAGTGGTGAAAGCTATGAAGGTAGACGCCGGAGGGAGAGTAACTAACAGGAGGGAGAACACAGGAATCTGTCAGATTACAAAGTGATCACAGAATAAACTATGAACATAATCCACAAAAATAAACCAGTTACTGTACAAAATAAATATTTCTATTTCTCTCACTCTGAATTCTGAATTGTACTACTATTATTTGTTATTTAAATGTTTAGCTTTATTTTCTCTGTCATTTTTCTCTTCATAGAAGGTACACCTGGCCTGGCGTTCTGTTAGCTGTGACATCATCAGGGGAGGCAGATCATCCTCTATTACCATCTAACATAGAAAGTACTCCTGGGTCAATGTGAGCTTCTGTGCTTTCTGTGTCTCTGCTCTGTCTTCTCTAAGCCCCAGTGGGTGGAGGCAGATGAGCGTTCACACTGAGCCTGGTTCTGGTTCTGCTGGAGGTTCTCCTCCCTGTTAAAGGGGAGTTTTCCTCTCCACTGTCGCTTCATGCATGCTCAGTATGAGGGATTGCTGCAAAGCCATCAACAATGCAGACGACTGTCCACTGTGGCTCTACGCTCTTTCAGGAGGAGTGAATGCTGCTTGGAGAGACTTGATGCAACCTGCTGGGTTTCCTTAGAGAGGAAACTTTCTCACCAACCTGGAGGATCTGATGGAGTCTGACTTTGGAAAGAGCCTTTAGATGATGTGTGTTGTGAATTGGAGCTTTATAAATAAAACTGAAATAAATTGAAAGGAAAATGGAAAGGAAGACAAATACATACTTTTATTATAGTGACATGGAATTATGTGAACACATCTAAAATATGTCTAATATCTTAAATATGTTAAATGTCAGTTTCTCCAGATTACGGCTTTGCACTGGATAACACATCCTCAGTGTTGTCTGTCCTGATGATCAGAGGAAGACTGTTCCTCATCACAGAGAAAATACAGTCACAGGGGTCACAGAGACACCAGATCACTGATATACAAGGCCGTTATTAATTTATATAAAAGAATCATTTTGTACAGACTTTTTAAACGTGAATCCACAGGAGAGAGTGT
Organism: Fundulus heteroclitus; assembly: GCF_011125445.2. NCBI lineage: Eukaryota > Metazoa > Chordata > Actinopteri > Cyprinodontiformes > Fundulidae > Fundulus > Fundulus heteroclitus. Next base: position 64,462 of record NW_023396488.1, read on the forward strand.
GGAAACATTCTTCTCCAGGGTAATTTCTGATGTCTTTTCATCCTGGGATCATGTTAACACAACTGTTTGATCCCGATCAGCAAACTGCCAAAAGTCCTGTTTTTATAGAGATGCTCACACTGGTGATTATTAGTTATTCAGTGCAATTGATCAGCAGCACCTGGCTGCTACGATATATTTTATATACAACTTTTATTCATTTTTCTCAACCTTCTTTTCCATTTTGTCTTGATCTAAGATGAATAATAGTGTTGAACCTGTTGTGTGTTTCTGAGGGTAGATTTTAATAACTTTAAACCTATTAAAGACCAGACTATTTATTTATGTTTGCACACATTAAACATGGTTTTATAAAAGTCAAATATTTACAAAAAGACTCCCTTTAAATTATGGGGAGTATTTATTATTTCAATCTGTTCTTATGGTGCAACATCTGACATTATTCCTTTCGTAGGTAAATTTAATTAAGTTGTGTGTTTTCTCTTATAGGAAATATTACGACATTGAAGTATTGGCATAACAAATTAAAATGTATTAAAACAGGCATGATACCATATGATTAATCTCAAATATCTTCTTATAAAAGTTTACTTAAACTTCTTTTATGTGATCATTGTGGTACAAAGTGCTTGTACAGTGATCTAAAGCGGCTGTAACCTGATAACTCGGTTGTGCTCATTTGTAATCCATGATCATGGTTTAATTATCTTTTTTAAATCTGATTAAACATGCTCCAGTCATGACCCAAAATTCACCCACTCAAGCTAATGCAGGCAGGCGCTGATAGAAGGTGTAATTTACAGGCAGAAGATGGTTATCTATTAATTCGCTCAGGTAAAAAAAAAAAAAAAAAAAAAAAAAAAAAACACAACAGAACAACACAGGTTATCTGGGAAATATGCTCTGAAATGATCTCTCTCCCCAAGCCTGGAGGTTAACAGACAAATCCTTCAGTTGTTAGACCTCGCTCAGGTCGGAGAATCTTGGAAATCTGTGTTTGGCATCAGAGTGACGCTGTTTCACAATAAGACCAGAGCCTACAGGTACAGTGCAGCAGAAAATACTTCCTCTACTCATTAAGATTCCTCCGTGCTGAGGATCTGATCGAAACTTTCAGACACACTGAAATTCAGTTGATGAACAGGCATAATTTGAGATGTAGTAAAAGTTATTGGTTGATATGTCAGAATAAGAACTTTTCCCACACCTGATAGCTGCGTGGTCAGGGGCTGTATAGTTACTATCACTTAGCTTTTCTGAAGTAAAATGCCATTTGTTGGGCCAAAAACCATTGACTGTAGATATAACACGATAAAAGCAGCCAGCTGTAATAAAAAAAAAGTAATAAATCTCAAACCTTGCTGTAAACAATGTTTAGTGTTGGGGTTTTTATATACTTTTTAACACCAGCAGGATGGAGGTGGTGCTCTGTGCGCATCACTGAGCACCATTCATTCCTTCAGGAGGATTTTTTTGTAGTGCTGGTTGTTGGGTTTTGTAATTTCTGCCTAAAGTCTTTGTCTCTCTGTCTTTTCTTTCATTTTCTTACTCTGTCCTTGTTATCCACATTGCTAGGGGTGGAAAGTAACTAGTTGTATTTACTTGTGTTGCTGTAATTACTTTTTAAAGTAATTTTCAAAAGCTGAACTTTTGCTTGTACTTGGAGTAAAAAAAAAAAGAATGAAAAAATTAACAAACAAAAAATAACAACAACAACAAAATCACCAGAAGTAACAGCAACAATCCATCGTCTGGGTTTGAGTGTTTAGATCCATCGTAGAGGAACATCAACTGGATGTTTGAGGCTCTAACAAAAATACATCGACTACAGCTGATGGCCGTTCTTAAGGGACCAGTTTATGTACAAAAAAGACTTTAAAATACAATGACATGCATGACATGTTAATGGTTTTATTGTTTTTTACTTTTTAACATTGTAACTGGACGTAATTTAAAGATAAAAATAGCATCATTAGTGCTAGCCAGGAGAAATTACTGCATTCAGAAATGGATAGTGTCTGGCTTATGTTCTAAATAATATTTTAACAATTTATGTAAAGAATATCGGTTTTATCTAATACTTGGGATTATAATTTGTACTGGCTAAAGCTGAAAACAGAGGATGAGGGGCTCAGTTTGGAGTCTGTTATTTAAAACTATTAGATATGAAGGATAATGGATATATTGGACAAAAAATGGGATGAAGATCAGAACAGTCAGATTCTGAGGAAGAGGAAAATCACAGAGAAGCTTCATAGATGAAGTGATGAAAGCAGAGGCTTTGGTGTGACTGAGATGACTACTTTAAATGCAAAATCCACTTTTTTTCACCCTTTAAAGATATTTAGCTTTGTACTTAGACTGCAGTAGATTTAACTGTAGTCTGTCCAGGTACTGCATAGATATATTTAGATTTTGTCATATTTTTCAGTCTGGATTTAAAGTATACTTAATTTGCACTAAGGGGCCCAAAAGGACTTAAGAAAAATATCTCAGAATCAGAAATACTTTAATAATCCCAGAGGGAAATTACTGAATAACACACCATTACACCTCCTCCACCAGTCTGAGCTGTTTTCCTGCTGTTTTTCTCTGTTTTTCTTCAATCTGAATGTTGCAGCTGAGACTCATTTAACCAGACAAGGGTTTTCATCCCCAAGGGTTCAAGTCAGTTATTTGCCCATTTGTTTAAGCCTGTGTGAAATTAACCCATAGTTTTGTGTGACTCCTTTTCTAAGCGAAAAAGACACTGAAATGTGGTCTTTTACTGCTTTTAGGTTCCATGTGGTTTGTATTGAGAGATGTTTTTTCTGCACACCTTATATCTCTTCTAACAACAAGACATTTTCATCCACACAGGTTGTTTACCAGATGATTTCTCTCTTTTTTCAGACCACTCTTTGTAAACCTTACAGGTGGTGTGTGAAATTCCCAGTAGATTAGCAGTTTGTGAAATTCTCAGGCCAGCCCACCTGGCACTAACAACCGTGTCCCGTTAAAAGTCACTTGAAAATCATTTTTGCCTCCTGTTGATTCTCGCTTTCAACTTCAGCAAGTGATCTTCTCCACATCCAAATACTTAAATGGATTTAGTTGCTGCCATGTGATTGGCTGATTCCCTTTTTGTGTTAACGAGCAATTGAACAAGGGAACCTATTGAAGTCACTGCATATTGTGAATTTAAGCATATGTTGGAGTTTATTACTGAACAAACTGCATATCACATAGCTTTATTCTTTTGGGGTCCGCTGTCCTGCAACTTTTATATTTGTCTCTGCTTTAACACACCGGAGTCAAATAATCAGGTCATTAGTCGGACTCTGGAGAACCTAACTGCATAGTGAGGAGCTAATTCAGCCATTTGATTCAGGTGTGTTGCACCACAAATTAACCTAAATGTTCCAGGAACATTTAGAAATCGAGGACTGGAATTGAAGACCCCAGCTTTAGAGCGATGCTTCTTGTTGTCATTCAATCATTCATCAATGGGATAAGTGGCCCAACTTTAGAGTGATTATTTCCGTGCCTCAAAGTGATTAAATGTGACCAGCACAGAGAAATGGAAGTGAAATGATCAGCTGGTGACTTTAAAGACAGACTGCAGTGCTGCAAATTAAATACCGAAGTGCGTTTGGAAACTATGAGGCCAGACTTGAGTGGCTGAATTAAAGTCAGGGTTGATTTAACAGACTTCTGAGTCCAGCTTTAACTCTGACAACAATTGTCTGCTAATTAATAATTAAACAAATAGAGGATGATGGGAAAAGAATCCTCACAAAAGCCAAGATGAAAGAAGCCACCGCTGCTTAGAAGAAGAACAGCAATTATAAGATTTGCACAAAACTGATAAATTGAAGCCCTTTCTCGGTAATCCACCTCCCTGTAAAAACAGCAGACAAAACGGCTCCCCTCCCCTGTGCCTAAAGGTTCCAGAAATGGTTTTAAATTGGCCTTTGATGCTCGAACAGTGACTGTAATTGTTGCTCTGCTCAGAAAGCGTGCTCCGGCGGTTTGCCATGGAAACAGCCCTGCACCCTCATCCTGTGGTTTACTTACAGCGAAGCTCTTCCAAACAGCGAGGCTGATGAATCTTACCTTGCTTTCAGAGATGGGCACTGACACCATGGTTACCATCAATCTGCGAAGCAACGTTTACTGTGACACCTTTGCTCAACGAGCGCTGCAAATGGCATCACCTTCAACCCGCTATTAGAGGTGGTCGGGAGGGTTCAGACTTTCCAAACTGACACACGACCCGTTATGTTTTTATGCAATAACAGAGATAAAAAAAAGGCAGAAAACATGCATTCAGACGTTTTGGAGGAACAGAGGTGTTTTAAAAGTGTGAAAAGCCCCAGAACAAGATGGATGATTAGAAAAAGATATCAGGAAGATTTTCTGAAGTTGAATTCAACTTTGAATCAAAGGACTGGTGCTGATGTAATAAATATTAGTGCTTGAAACACATTAACTCTCCATTTGCACCTAGTTGAAAAGACAAGAACCCTCTAACATTTTCAACACAAAAAGATTTTCTGCACCCGTTTTCAAGTTGGCTGGTTTCTTAAGATGAATCTGAAATGTTTTATAATTCTCAATGTCTTTTATGCTCATGGGAACTTTTGTGACTGGTACTCTTGTCTGTTCTCAATAGAGCTGGCAAAATTATTGATCAGAGTTTTTGAAGATGAATGTTTTTTTTACTGTTAATGGGTTGCATGTCTGTGTGATGACTAGTTTTGTCTCTAATTTACAGTAAACCCACTCATCTTAAAACCACTTTCATCAAAAAAGCTTAAAAAAACTGACGGGCAGTCTAAACATTTTGCTGCATTTTAACTCCACTTTTAAAAGTGCTATAGTTCCTTTATGCCATATTCTTCTTCGTTCAGCTTTCCCTTTTCAGGGGTCGCCACAGCGATCCATCTGTCTTAATCCAACTCTATCTTCTGCATCTTTGTTTCTCACACCAACACCTTCATGTCCTCTGTAACTCCATCCATAAATCTCCTAACCTTGCCTGCAAGCTGAATTCCTACGGTATTTGTGTGCGTTCACAAACACATGAGAATCCATGTTGTCTAAATCCAAATAAGGTTGCGGTATTATGGTTTAAGGCGAGACATACAGCTCCTGTCTTCCTCAGTGCCTCTGTCTCTACATCCAGACAACATCGTTGGTCTCACCGCCATCTTGTACACCTTCCCTTTCATTCTTGCTCATACTCTTGTCACACACAACACCTGAACTTTTTCTCCACTCGTTTCAACCTGCTTGGACCCATATCTTCACCTCTTTTCCACAGTTACTGTTGCTCTGGACTGTTGACCCAAAGTACTTATAATCCTCCATCGCCTTTATCTATCTTCCCTGTAACCTGAAGGCTCTACCTGCGTCCGTCTCATTCAGACCCATGGATTCTGCCTTACTCTGGCTAACCTTTCTTTCAGCTCTTTTCTAGGATGAACTTCTATCTCAGCAAACATCATGGTCCACGGAGAATCCTGACTTATCTCGTCTGTCAATCCCCACAGCGAAGAAGAAGGCGCACAGAGCCGATCCTTGAAGCAGTCCCACTTCCAGCTTGAACTCTGTCACTTACAGCACACCTCACCGCTGTCTTATCGCTCTCAAACACTTCCTGCACCCCTAACGTACTTCTCTGATAAAATACCACAGCTCCTCTCTTAGAACCCTGTCTGATGCTTCGTTTAGACCTACAAAAACACAACGCAGCTCCTACTGACCCTCTTTAGCAAGATACTTCACCCGCATTGCCCTGCTGGCGGTGGTCAGAGGGCCCGCTGGCTCAGATATATGCCAGCCTTACCTCCGCCAGTCTGCCTCAGGACAGCTGTGGCTACTATGTAGCTTATCATCATCAGCATGTGAATGTGTGTGTGAATGGCTTAATGTAGTGTAAGGCTCGTTGTGGTAGTCGGACTTGACAAAACGCCAGACAAGTACGAGCCGTTTACATTTTACTTTTCCATCAAGGAAAAACCTCCAGCAATAGTGCTTTTTCTTGGCATGAAACCATTCTGCTTCTCACAGGGACTCATTTTAACATCAGTCTAGCTTCCACTACACCCTTCCCATTACTTTGTTGTGTGATTCATCAACTTTACTCTTCATCTCTCTCTGTCTACCGACACGTCTTCCTCCTCTTCTTTTTTGCTGACCAATTTCCACCGGTAGTCTTCAATAAGTAGTTTCTTATGTTCTTACCCATTTTGTTTGTCCTCACGACTTATAAAGAAATAGTTAGGATATAGGTTTGGTACCTTATTCAGGTTAAAGAGCTAAAATGGAAAAGCACAAATAACATGTTTCTGATTCTGACCAGAGTATTAACAATTATGGATTCATATGGACTTTCGTAATTTGTTTAACTTCCAGCCTCCAGCATAGCCCATCAATAATAAAACTAGACATTGCATTAAACTTATATAAAAAAGCAACTAATTTTTGAGGGTTGCTAATGCCATTGAATTGTTAACACGTGTTTCAAGTACATCAAGGTGCCAAGGATTTAATTAAGAAAACTTAAGCGATCAGTAATTAATTGATATCAGTAGGTGGTCTCCAAAAAAAAAAAAAAAAAGACTTGAGTACAATAAGTGTTCTTGAAAGCGAGTTTCTTTAAATGAGCACAGCTCGGTGTTCTCTGTGGCAAAGCCGAAACACCCTGGAAGACGTCTCTGTCTGTTTATTAATGAATTTCTTTGAAGGAAGATGGTAGCTTAATTATTTTTATTATGTGTCCAATTTTCGTGCAATTAAGCAGGATGATGGTGTGATTTGGAGAACAGTAACGTAATTACTGATAAAGTTCTCGTGTTTCATTTAAAGTGCCTCAGCTCTTTCTTTGAACTGCTTGTAGAGAGATCTTTCTGTTAAATGACATCCAGGATTGTTTCTTATTTGGTTCAGGTGGCCTAACGCAGAAAACTGCAGCTAAGCATTTCTTCCCCATTCTGTTACATCTGCAGTAAATGATTACAATCTGGACATTTCCACATTTAATTAACTTACTGTTGTACTTTCAAGTCTAGGTTCTCTGTACGGATATTAAAATGTTTCCTCATTCTAAGGTACAAACGGACGCTTAGCAACACTGGAAATCAAATCTAAACAGACTTTGACTGTAATGAAATCTCCATACCTCCGACGCCCTGGGGACTGCTGGATAAAGCTCATGAGATTCAGGATTTGAATAGAAATATTCTTGTTTTTATTAAACATTGTTGTTTTATGTGCTCCTGGCTTTCAAACAAAATGCCCCACGCTTCGATGCGTTTTTTTTATTTTTAGATTTAATTATAAAGGAAATCATAACCCAACACTTTCAGACCATTTTTGCCTGGATTTGTTTTGGATGTTTTTCATTATATTTTGCACATTTTCTGAGTTATGCTACAATTCTTCCAGGGTTTTTAGGGCGAGCTGCATTTGAGTTTGGCTTTTGGTCCCATCTGGTCAAACAGCAGTCACACCTTGTCTGAGGGAATGTATTGCACTTATTGCTAACTGCTCTTAGAAAGATGCTATCTGAGAACACCTGAGGACTGCAGCCTCCAGAGGGAAACTAGCTAGTGTGTCAACAGTGGACAGAAAACTAATTTTCTGTCCACAACCAACCTGTTATGAGTCATTGACTCAATATCTCTTAGGTTACTTTTGTATTGTTGAGAATAGGGATGAGCAGTGATAGAAATCTTAGATCATCTTGCTTCTTTTGTCTTTTTTTTTAATCTTTGCCTCATTGATTGTGTCGTTCAATAACTGAATGGTTAATATCATTGACATAAGAGACATTATAGTCTTTGTGAGCTACAGTGCATTAACATAAATTTCAATATTTATGTCACAAAGACTTTGTGGTTGAGCGGACAGAGAGGACCAACCAGTCAGCTACATTTTACGTTTTTTACAGTGCCATCAAGTGTCAGTGAAGAAATATTCATAAAAAAACAAACAAAAAAAACATTACTATTAATAATCTGACAATCAGAATCAAAGTTAGCTAATGCATATGGACATACTATCACCAAGTCTTCTAATCATAGACAGAGTAAAGCTGTTATTCTGCCTTATGTTCCTGCACAAAAATGATAAAGAAAAAATAATCTGTTAAATCTTTTGAACTATTACATCACAGTATCTGTTGTGGAACTACTAAACAAGGTCATGGTCGCTTACCAGTCTCGCAAATCCACCATTTTTATTTCTCTGAGTGATGTCATTGTACAAGCTGAAGGATGCCAAAGCTATATAATTGAAAATGTTCAGTGGATGAGTTTATTAACCCACACAATTCATTACATCGGCCCCCAGCAGACTACAAAAATGTCCGAACGGGGTGGAATGGGATGCTCTGCGACCTGGAGGGGGTTTGGGGGGGTGGGGGTGGGGGGGGGGTGAAGTCCTTCCTTTGGATTTAAAGAGACGGCACCAAAACAAGTTGCTCTCAGTTGCACGTGGGGTAAATTAACGAGAAATTCAGACCAAAGGATTGTTGTTCCACTTTATATAGACCACAACTGAATGATTTAAATGTGAAAGGATGAACTGAAAAGCAATACTTTAAAACATTTTGTAAAATTTAAACTCTAGTTCAAAGTAATTATCTTTTGTCTGCTAAGGATAAAATTCTCAACAGAGTGTAACCTTGTCCTATTTCAGTTCACTCTGACTCCTTGACATCACTTCAAACCTGTTCTTATCATTTATCCTTAAAACGCCTTTCTGTGAAAAGGTAAACAAATGGTTTTAAAAAGTAAAGTCTAACATAGTCTAATTAAGATCTTTCTGTGTGTTTTTGGCACCCAGCTGAGTTAGTGGAGTGATGAACAATTAATGAAGAAGCGATGGAAAAGAGAGTGAAAGAGATTGAACATGACTGACCACCAACAAAACCAAAGAAACAAGACTAGTGAACCAGTCAAATCAAGAAACTAAATTTTGTTTAATATTTTCCCACCACTTTTGCAGCAAGAAAGTTTATTTGACTGCTTACAATTTATATCAGATTTCCAATAGACATTTAGCCCTACATCCAGCTTCTTTCCCTGATGTGGTGTTAGCATCATCCATGCACTGATCCCAGATCAGGTATTGGCTCTGGTATTGACTAATTAGCTGGATCGGTAATTGGATGAACGACGCCCATCAAGCCTTCCAATCCAGTCATTTTATTTTATTTTATTCACATCATGCACAGCAAAACAGTTACAGCAATCTAATCAGTTCAATTCTATGTTTACAATACCTGTTACGTCAACATGTAGAGTACGCACAGCAGCTAGTAATCATTCATATTCGCAATAATGTGTTACCTTTTCTTAAAAAAACTGAGGTATATTCATATATTGAACGGTAGTATATATCAGCCGATATGCTCAACCCAGGTACTGGATTGGAATGCAAAAAATGGATTGGCACATCTCTACTTTCTGTATATCTTCTATGCTTTCTGGAATTGAGAGGTAACACTGCAATCCAAGGGAATCGCTTATTGACAGCCCCCTCAGCGTTTGACAACACCATGACAGCCACCGAGAGGGAGGACAATTATTGTCAAAACACAATGGAGGGAACAGCGACAGAGTGAAACTGTTAATTCAACCTAAATGGACACCATTGGCCTGTTGGAGCAATCAAGGTAATTTGATTGATGAAGCCTATTGCAAGGATTTGTAGAAGTAAACAATAACATCACTGTAGGTTTTGGTCTGGGATTAATACTATTCTGTCATCTTATTATTTTGTTGCCTCTGGGTTCAGCTTCGAGCACCATGAAGTAGTTTTGCCACTTCCCGTTTCCCAGTAAGGTGAGGTCTGGAGAATAAATAAAATAATTTTGAATTTTGTGCGAAACACCATGCTGCAACACCAATAAAAGCAAGTTTATTGAAAGGTTCTGGTCAGCCCCTGCTATCTTCTCTGGTTTGTTCTGTCACTGCCTTCAACACCTGCTCAGCCTGGTTCTGCTTGTCTGCCTCACCGGCCACTAACTCATCTTTTACAATTAACTTTTCATAACGTTAGCTCAATGTCTTCCTGAACACAACTCATGACAAAAAGTTGTAATTCTGCCAGCATTGAAATAACTTTCAAAGGGACATTGTTTTTGTCAAAGCACATGTAATAACACATTTGATTACAGTTTAGTCATGCTAGTAGCGTAGAAAGACAAGTTCACTTCTCAGTCTAACTATAAACTACATTAAACGTCGCCTGAGTTCATGGTGAGGGGCGGATGGGTGTTGTAAACAATTTACTTATTGGCAAAATAGCATTCTAATGCGTTTAAATTGCATTCATTGCAATGAAAAGGTTTTAGCCTTTGACTTTTATGAATTTTATTTATGTCACCGAATTATTACCGTGATGCTGTGTTCTTGTATGTGTTTAGTAGGAGCTGTAACTTTCCTTAATTTTGTGGGAGGAGGCTCAGTGGAGGACTCACTGGAACTTGAAACAGGATTAGGTCGGGTTACATTTCAACCATGCCGAGCTGTTGGTTTTCCATGCATTACATGCATTACAGCACGGTCAGCTCGGTTGGGACTGATTTAGTAGCTGCGTCAGTGGCGACCATCTGGCTTTCTAACAGTTCTGCGGTGCTGCCAGTAGATGGCGCTGTATCTGTTTATGTCAGCTCATCAGCCCGTCGCTGGGGTTCTATTTAGGTTTAAAAAGGACCATCAAAACTCTATCTGGACGGATGCTTGGAGCATATAGTCTTATTTCATCATAATCAACTGGATTTTGGTGTCTTCGGTATAGATATATAATGTGGCTTCACACCTTTAAGACTATGTTCTCTGTTTGATCCTATTATACTGCTGACTTCAGTGTTATTTTTCAAAACTTCTGGACTGAATGATCTAAAAGGATCAAATTTGATTTGTTTTTCAAATATATTCTCCATGTACTTAACTTAATATGGGTTAAATTCAAAATTTTAGTTTGTGGACGGTGTTCTCATCGGTAATGTTTTAACTCCCATTCGTCCAGATTTCTGAGATTATCATTATGTTTTTATGGATTCATAATTGGGACAGTAGGACTTGTTTTGCTCTGTGAAACAATACAGACTTGGCATTTGATAAGAGAAAACAATACATGATTGTTCACACCATACTTTTTATTCATCTCAATAGATTTTTTGAGAACAAGAAAACTCTTAACCACAGATTTTTCAGCTGCTGTGCAGAAGCGTCAGATAGAAAATCCATAATGGCACTTATATGTTGCTACAAGCCGATTTTGAACAACAGCAAACGATTTACCAAGAAAGACAGTGGCTTTTGCCTGAGAGACTCCATCAAGCAATTCCCAGCACTCAGTTTGAGCATCAGATTGGTTTCTGAGCTCCAACTGACCTGAAGCTGGTGATTCAGAAGAGACTGCAGCCCAGCTAGCTGATCCCAGTCACATTTCTTAGCAGAAAGCACACACAGCTATAGAAACATAGATCATTATGACTTTCGAAGTAAAGACTGTGGAAAGACATGGGGAGAAGGTCTCAAGACGGGGTCAAGGGGAGGAGGTGTCAGCCACAGGACACTGATGAGCCATGAAGAACCAGAGAGAAGAGTGAGGAAGATGGATGGGAGGTAACGTCACGTCCGTTTGTCATTATCTGACCATGTCTGTTTCTCTGCCAGGGTTTGTTTAGACAGAAAGTTCAGATCGGATTTTGTGTATTTTTCCAAAGTTTGCTATGAGGGAAAAAAAAAATCAATGTTGTGAATTCTGCTGCAAATATGGTTTTAATCACTAGTTTACCAGAAACAGGTTTGATGATGAGTCAAAAACATCAGAACACCTCAACCGTTAGGTTGGAAAGTGCTTAGCATTAACGTAACAGAGACAGACAGTAAAAAATATCTGCACATCTGTGCTTATATTTACATTATTTTAGGACCTGAGAGTTGCATTGCAAAGCAAGAATAGCATGTTGATTAATTTTCAGACAGGAGTTTTCAGCATAAGGGATGATCTCCTGAAATCTGGCTAGATGATCGAGCTAAAGCATGGTCTGGAGTAGGTTGGAACTACAGAGTTTAGGTTTTTAAAATCACAAATAAAATCCAATTTTCAACTTTATCTTCATCATATACCAACAAACCGAAATTGACTCCACATTTGGAAATAATATACATTTAAACAATGAAAATGAAAAGTGCTAATAATCAAAATAACAAATAAAAACTGGAAAAAAGATCATTTAAGTTGTATGTAAAATTTAATAAAACCAAATCCTGTTTCTGGCACCAAATGAATTAAGACACCCTCACATTAATTCTTCAGAACATCCTTTGTCAGCACTGTGTCGGGGCGGTCGCCCTGTTTAAAGCTCAGAGGGAGAAATACTCTCACTAGGGTGAGATCTAAGGAGCAGTCTGCGATCCTTTCAAAGTAGTAGTTTATGTATCTGGTAATAGATTTAAAGTAATTACAGAACAATCTAAAATCAGCCGTTTCACTGATATCAAACAACAAACCGCCCAAAGAACCTAAAACACCTTCAATGCACCAGATGCACTCTTGTACACTCAAAAATGGGCTACACAAATAAAGCTTTCACACCGAGGCTGGGACTTATTTAACAATGTTCTTTGGAGAGGTGAAACCAAAACTTGATTATTTGAACAACAGCACAGATGAATGTTTGGCAAAAGCTAAATGCAGCATTCCAGGAACATAACCTTTTATTAACTGTAAAGCACAGAGGTGGAAGTGTAACATTTTTTGGGGGAATTGGGGCAAACTTTCCTCAGACCGACGTCAGAGACGAAAGTGTCTCATGGAGATATTTCAATCAAATGTTAGTAAGAGTAGCTAATGCCTTGTTATTTTGCTGCAGTTAGCTAACAAAAAGGACTATTATACATCCATATGTGAACATTATATTTAAAAGAGCAGAATGGGGTGTGCTCATTTTTCTTACCTTACTGTATCCTATATTGTTTTGAACAAAACCCTTAAAATATGTGCCATTTTTGGACAAAAGGCTCTCCTCTGTTATAATGACCCATTTTTGGTGTAGTCTTTCTCTCAAAATAGTTTTTTTCCTGCAATCTTATGTTTGTCTTTCCATGCGGTAGAGATCCTGCTCTTTTTCGCTGTGCATGTGCTGCATCAGACTGTCCACGGATTAATACGGCATCAGACAGTTGTATTAAATCTTGTTGACTCCTTAATAAGCTTGAAACATCCTCACTGATATAAACATGTCTGAGTATTGAATAGCAAACCCAACAGTCAGAAGGCGCTAAATAAGTGAGGTTTAATTTACAATGGCAAAATAAGCTTCAGCTTTTAATATGAGTAGCAGCCATACTGGATTCTTTGTTTTAATTATCTCACATGGTTCTGGGCCAAAGTAATTTGACACTTAGGAGCTTTAATACACTCATGAATATATTCACTCCATTTTACCACCCAAGAAGCTTGGCCCCGGTTCACAAAGAGTTTTAGTATGTCTCAATAAGAACAACTAATCAGGTTAATGCTGTAGAATGGGCTGTCTATTAAACTGCTGATTTTGGAGTTACCAAAGATTAGAATAAGCATTTGTAAATCCAATGATATTTAATCATCTAGAGTCTTTGATTTTTTTTTCTGTGCCTCAGACTCCCTTAAATTCAGCCGGGTATTTCTGTTGTGCGTGAAGTTTTTATTATTTAGTCTTTCTGTGGCTTTACCTGAATGAATGATGTACTGCGAGCAGCAGGATCCAACATGTGAAGAGCCCAATACCATAAATTAAATTACCATAAATTAAAAATAATTATCATCTCTATTTGTTATTGCAACATGTTCTCTGCATTGAACCCATTGATAAGGGACCGTCACCATGTGGCACCTGGGGAGCATTCTGGGGCTAAGGGTCTTGCTTAGGGGCACAGAGTGGCAGGCAGTGTTTCGGATTCAAACCAGGGAACTTGCAGCCTTTCAAAGCTGTGCACACACACACACTAGGCTCAAACCCTTGCACTATTGTACGGACTAACCTCAATCCTCTGAACTTTGGTAAAATGAAGAAAACTCAGTGTTGTGTTACAGCCGCTATGATAAGGAAGAGCTAACTTACTTTATGATATTCCACATTACACGGTTAAAGCTACTTTTAATGGTGGGTATTATGTTTATTATTGATTCAAAGTCCACAATTTGCATGAATGTGAAAGAGTGTTGCTCGCTGTGGAAAAACTTGAGGTAATAAATTCAAAAGGCTGGAGCAGGGATGGTGCTGCAGGGTTATGCATTTCTTCATGAACCAGAATGTTACTCCAGCAGAGGGAACAGCCTCTGTGACTCTACTTAGCTCCGTTACAGCCATGCTGTGTCCCTAAACTACAGCGAAGAACCCCAGACCATCTGATCCCGAGTCCCAGTGACCACAGCACCATGTGTTAGCATGAGCTACTAGAGAACCATGCGTCTACCCGCACCTGAGACCCTTCAGAGAGACTTCTGAGAGGCAGTTACAGCCCCCCCTCACCCCCCCTGGGATGAGACTATAATGTGAACATCCTGCAGAGCATGCTGTCAGACTGCCCATTTCTCCACGTCCGCTTGAAGTGGCATCGAATGCAGAGTGCTGTTTCTGCACTGAGAAAATGATGGAAGATGTGATGGATGCATCCTCTGCCAGATCATCCACTTTGGCAGCAGAGCACAGCGAAGCCATAAGAAATTCTCTCAGTTATTAAGTTGGCTGGATAGCTGCCTCATAAAATAATCCTTCCTCCGTTTCATCACTGGATGCCAACTGGTCTCAAACAAAATGGCGGTGTCAAAATATAACACGGACTCATCATTGACTCGCGTATCATCCTATAAATTTTGGATTTTTTTGGCTGCAATCATCTCTTTGTGCCGTTTAACCTCATTTAAAGCTAGGTTAACTTTTCCGCCCGAGTCACAGATGTAAAATCATTCTTCTCAAAGCCCTCATTTGCAATGTTGCAACCCATTTCTATAACGAGCGCTTGTGTATAGAAGCTTATGGTACAGAGAGGGCTGTCAGAGAGGATTCATTGTCTGCTTTATAGTGAATCGCTGCGGTCTGGAAATAATTAATCACAGAGGTGAAACAGCTGCGAAGTGAGAAGTGATTCTCCCCTTTTTGTCTGGATGACTCAACTGTGTTTGGATCACACAGACTCTGTGGACAGAAGTTTGGATCAACACGGGTCAAACTTTATCTAAACTGTCAAAGTCTAAAGTTGATCGTGTGATTTAGAAAAGCAGCAGCTTGGTGACAGTGCTGTAAAGGACATTGTCTAGGAGGAATTTGCTTATACAGTACATCTCCTCTGCAGTGTGTGTGTGCGCATGTGGTTGTTAAGAATCTCTTCTCTGAGCCCTGAAGGTTGGCCCAGAATTCTCTGTCATTCCTCATCCTAATGGTTCCTGCCACAGACTCTCGCCAACACACGGCTGGAGAAGAACCAAGAGCCAGGAGGAGGAAAGAAAACTCAACAGACGTTCAATCTGTCTCGTAACCTCTCTCTGAGAACAAAAGTCACCCTGTGCTTAGGAGAGAAACGACAATATGACTGCTTTCTCCCCACTCGTGCAGAAAAGGTTGAGTCAACAGCTTCATTGATGACACATTAGCACACATTAGCGGCAATGCTTTTCACATTTGTACACAAGCATAGAGTATGAAACCACCATGCAGCTCATCCACAAACTATATCTCATTTTGAACCGAATTGCTTTAACTCCTTCATGCTTCTTCTTCTGACGTTCATTACAAAAAGATTGCAAAACTTCCCCAACAGGGTTGATAGTTTGGATTTTACAGCTAATACAATCATAAACTTGGTTGCAGAGTTACACAAAAAGACATCCACACATTCCAGCCCAGCTCCTAACACATTCATCAAAACGGACAAAGACACTTCTCCTCTCTCCAAAACCTTCAGAACTTGTTTGAATGTGGCTGAATCACTGCAAATTTGGAAAAGCTCCTTCAGCTTTAGTGCAATCATTCTGCTGCTTCAATGCTGTGCTTTTTCAATGCCTCTGAGAGGCTACCCTGCATCTCAGAGATGCTGGTCAGAGCTGGAATGAGTATCTTTATCTGCTGTGAAACATGTAAATGGTTAATTGCCTGTACTTGTATAGCTCTTTATCAAGTCCAGAGGAATCCAAAGTGCTTCACACTCATTCAACTGCATTTGTGAGCTACATTTCAATTCAATTCAATTTTATTTATATAGTGGCAATTCATGAAACATGTCATCTCAAGGTACTTTACAAGGTCAAATTCAATCAGAATATACAGATTGGTCAGAAAGTTTCCTCTCTAAGGAAACCCAGCAGGTTGCATCAAGTCTCTCCAAGCAGCATTCACTCCTCCTGAAAGAGCGTAGAGCCACAGTGGACAGTCGTCTGCATTGTTGATGGCTTTGCAGCAATCCCTCATACTGAGCATGCATGAAGCGACAGTGGAGAGGAAAACTCCCCTTTAACGGGAATGAAGTTGTAGCCACAGCGGCCCTGGGACAGACTGACAGAAGCGAGGCGTCATACATTGACACCACTGGGCCCTCTGACCACCGGCCGCAGGCAAAGCGAGTGAAGTGTCTTGCCCAAGGACACAACGACAGTCAGAGCAGGGTATCAAACCGGCAACCCGCCAGTTGCCGGTCGAACTCCTTAGTTTGTGCATGAACATAGACTTAAAGACTTGTACTTAAAGAGCACTTAATGAAGAGGAAGCTATTATTACAAAAGTGACGTAAAAGCGAGATTAAAGTTTTAAAGTGCATTTAGGAACAAAAGCTTCAGTTTCTGGAGCTA
The DNA here is from genome assembly GCF_011125445.2 of Fundulus heteroclitus. NCBI lineage: Eukaryota > Metazoa > Chordata > Actinopteri > Cyprinodontiformes > Fundulidae > Fundulus > Fundulus heteroclitus. Next base: position 81,292 of record NW_023396488.1, read on the forward strand.
CATTATGTGGTTTTATGTGTTTGGCCATAATGACCAATACTAAATCTAAAGGAAAAGGGGGAGCCTTGTCAACCCAAAAAAAATTTAATTTTTTTTTTTTTAATTTTCCTACATTTTATTCCAACTGTTTTTTTTTTACTTTCTTTTATTCTGTTTGGATTTTCCTATGTTTGAACCATGTAAAGCCCTTTGCGTTGTCCTTGTACTGAAATGACCTTTGTAAATAAACTTGCCTTGATGTCACAGCTAACAGAAAGCCAGACCAGATGTAGCTACTATGAGGAGCAAAACAAAGAGGGCACAAAGTTTAAATGATAGCAAATAATGCAAAATTGAAGAGTAGTAGGAGAATGCAGCAGGATGACAGAAAGTCATTATGTCCTCCAGCAGCAGCCTACTCAAACTCAACACCTTCCAATTCTAAGACGCCTACTCTACCCAAGAGCCACGGTCGCACTTTATGTTTGATGTTTGCAAATACTGTAAAAAGTAAAGTTAACATGGAGGATGGCTAAGCGTGGGGTGATATTCATTAGCGAGTGCAGAACATGGGCTGCTTGTTGCACCAGCACTGTCTGACTGTTTGTAGCAGGAAGAGCAGCTGAACAGCATGGTCCTTTCTCCCAATGTGCATTTCCTTCCATGAAAATCTTTCAGTAGCTCCTCACAAAGGCACAGACTCAGAACTAAGAGTGCTTGACATGTCCTCAAAATTGTAGAGCTATTTTTTTCCCCAAAAAAAAACGTGTTATTTAATATTCAAAATGATTAAAGCAAAATGAAAAAAATATATATGTTTGTTGATGGTTAAATTGTTTGAAAATTAAACAAGGCTCATTCTAGCACTATAACTTGAATTTAATTTGGTGTCAGAAAAATCTTTACATCAGTTACTGCACTGTACTGTATTTATTTATGGTTTTGGGGTTACTATTTTTTTGTTTTTCAGAAACTTTTAATTTGACTTCATTTTGTTTAATGAAATATAACATACCCAGTCCTGCAGCGTGTGTTTTTGAACACTTGAAGTTAGATTAAAATAATCGTACAACCTAAAATAACCTGATTATTTTTATGTCAGAACTGGTATTTGTTATTTTTCATTCGGAGCGTAGAACTAGAAAAACTATTTAGGGCATGTTGTGATCATCAAAGAGGCCAAGTGTATGACGCAGCAGCTGGACTGAAGTGTGGCAAGGAATTATATGCTCTGGGTCACAAACATTGCACTTATATCGCCATGTGGATGTTTTTTAACACATCAAGCCTTATGCCTTTTATCAAAGTGGAATGAATGAAATTGCAGAGCCCTACTTGGTCTGTAGGAGCCCACAAGCCATCAATATTTGTATTCCTGCTTTGGTCACTGAAATCCTCGTACTGAACATTTTTGCTGATTTCAAACATTTCAGGCATAGAATGCCACAATGCTTTCTGATCTTAGCAAGTCACTGCTGGATGGAGGGATTTGTCCCTAGATAATCAATGTTTCAACTTCCCCTCATAAAATAACTTATTAATGTATAGAAGACCTGAACACCTGCAACAATCACTCTTTGGATCACTCTGAAAAATAACTGGATTATCCTTACGACGGCTGTTCCAAGATGTAACACGCTGAATTTCTCTTCCCTTTTTTATTCAAAAGATGTATCCCAGGTTTTGAGACAACTTTGAGGCAGAAAATTGGAAAATGATGTTCCAACATTGCATATGAAATAGAAACAGCCAATGCATTAGAAGGTAATGTAGAAGTTGCACAGATGTTGACATTTTAAGGACAGAATAAGAAGTATTTTTCGCTTAAGTATCAAACTTACCATCAAATCTTCATGCTGGGTTAAATAACTGTTATCCAGCCTGCTTTTGGCTGACAGTTTTCTGCAGAAATCACAGTGTGCTAAACTCGAGTTGCTCAAGGAAAATAAAAGAATCCACAGGTACAAGTAAGAATAATTGGTTTATCTAGCATAAACTTCCCCTAAAGCTAAAAATAATTTTGGGCTTGTTCAAGTCGAAATGTCCGATTTGAAAACAAATAACTGGGGTTTGATTCTGGATCCAAAACAACACAATGAAACATTTTGAGAATCCTCTCCTTCTTTCGTCATCTAGTTGCTGCTTTCCAAGAAGATTAAAGGAATGCAGAGTTTCCTCATCATCTTTCTCTCTCGGATTGCCAAAGTTAGAAAATCAGGGCCTCACTTGTTGGCACCTACTGTCAGCCAGAGATAACTTTTTTTAAAAGTTTAAAGGATTTAATTAGCCGCTCTCATGTACCGTGGCAAACTGCACACTGGTTGGAGGCTGCAGACGGGATTTAAAAAGCGTCTTCTTCAGGTAGCGTCTCTGCCGCTGCAACCATCTTTCGCTGGATGGATGGCCCATTTCATTTCTCTGCTGTTTTATTATTTTCTTTAGAAGCCATCATGCAACACTTTTTCTAAAAGTAGAAAACCTTGGTGTGAACAATGATCCCTGACTCTCAAAATTAGTTTCTGGCCCAACTGTTTGTCGGCAAGATCTCAGGCAGAAGATACAGGAAATTTGTTCCTGCAGCAGGGACTCAATATGTGATTGCAAACATTATCTTTGTTCTTTCGACTTAAATACAACACTTACCCTTTTTTTCGTCTTGATGCGACAATTTTGAGTTCTTAAGAGCATCTTTGAAAAGCCTGAAATGTCAAATGCAAATGCATGCTGCCAAGGTATGTGGACTGTCTGTGTTTTTATCTTCCTTTTGTTCAGTCCGTCAGCTGCTTTCCGAGCCCCTCCCAGCCCGCCTCATCACTCTCGGTTCAGGTTCGTCCTCAGAGACATCACACTAAGGTGTCAGTCACCTCCATCAATGGTTTCAAAGTTTCACCATCCATCTCTGCCTCAAAGGCAGCTGGGGCACAAAGAGCACATTGTGTGTGTCATAACAATGCTTTAAAAAGTTTGGAGTGTCTGTTCAAACACTAAACCTTATTTCTACTCAGACCAAAGAACGTTATCATTTTTCCCTGCAGTGATGCAGATTCCTCCCCGTGGTTAAAATGAGGTGGCAACACTCCATCTATTTCCTTCTATGAAGTCAGAGGAAACGAGCAAATATTTCCTTTGGATGCAAATCAAAAGTCTGTTTTCAAAGCAGAGTGTTTTTAACTGGAAAGCTGGGCTGGATCACTGAGCTTTTCCTGTACGTTTTAATAGTCCGACCACTCATTCCGGTTATTGATCATTTGAGAGGTGGTGATTTCAGGTGTGCCAATCTCCAATCTGGAAACGTAATCTTCTCAAATCAAGGGTACGAAGTGAACAAGCAATACTGAATATCCCAACCTGAGCCTGAGATTACCTGAGAGGAAAAACTAATGCTAAGAAATAGATCAATACCAGACATACTTTCCAGCAGAATAAAATCAGACCACAGAGAATGAGATTTGACTAAGTGAACTGCCGTTTAGATACCCAGACTTTGTCATGACGTTTAGACGGTAAAACATTCAGAAGTCAGTTCTTTTGGATCCCAAGTGGCTGTTTGGATGCTTTTTGTTGCTTATTTATTTCCCACAATAATGTAAAATGTGTGTACTGCAGTAGGCTGTGGCATCAGTAGCAGCGCTGGCACCTTCATGAGTATCCGGTTCAATGGCTTGTCTTTTTTCTTCCCGTTGCACAGAGGGCTGAACAAATCTCATGTACTCGTGCACGTTATTTGATGAGCCGGCTTGGTAAGACATTCTTTCCTTGCAGACCCTTCAGTTTGCCTTTTTATTGTCAATGCATTTAAAATCGGTCCAGATTTTACTCCATTTCCTGCTGTCACTCATTTTCTTAACTATACATTTCCAGCACATTTGTGTGGGGTGAGGGAATGGCTCTCAATGAGAAACCGGCTTCCTGTTCACTTTAAAGATTCGTTTCATTCGCGACGACACGTCACTGATAAACATACAGATCAGGGCAGAGTACATACATCAAAACTAATTCATTCTTACTATATATAGTTATAGTAGGTAGTAGATATAGTTTTTTCTTTCTAACTGGGAGCTTAACATTCTCTTTAAGCTGTCATATTTTCCCAGATAAAACAAAGTAGAGACAATACAAATGCACAAGTACCAGAACGTTCTACAGACGGTTCATCTGTTTTGCAGACGCAACTTAAAAGCTTTTGCTTTTGTTTGTCATAAAGTGTCTTTGTTTCTGTCTGCCCATCTGGTGAAAGGAGTGGTTCAGTGGGCTTTCCCTTGCTCATCACAAAAGGAGGGAGTCATTTGGCAGCCGGGGACTCTTGCATTACTGGTGTGGTATGCTTTTGCTTTTTGCTTGGATTTGAAGTGCAGCAGTAGACCCAAATGCAGTTTAGGTCTCCTTAACCTACTTAATCTGACAAAAAAATCTAAGGTACTGAAGACCAGTGGTGAGTAGATTGAGGTTAATTTTCATCTGATACGAAAACAGCCAGAGGATGACAGTTAGGATACAGAAAAGAAAGCAATTAAACAACTATAAAGAGATGCATTTTTGGTGCATCAGTCACCAAACGAGGACAAGGTGTGGACAGAGGAGCAGAGATAACCAGCTAAAATATTGAGTTTAAAAACACTCTGCATGTCTTTTTATGTGAGAACGGATCACAAAACTAATTCTCCCTGTTGAGAATTAATTAAGGAATCATGGTTTGCTTGTACCCGGTCCCCAATCATTCAGTGCATACATGTTTTATAGAATCTATGATGTGAAACAAAATGGTCACTGTGATTGTTATAAAAAGGTGGATATAACTCCGTCTCTGCTTTGAGTTAAACTGGATTCCTGCCGGGCAGATAGTTAGTTGATGAGCGCCTATCAGTCTGTCAGACTGCCGTCTCACACAATGCAGTTGCTGTTTAAGCCTCTAAACAAGTATTCACTTCTTAGTACAAGTACTCCTACCCACACCCCCAAAAAGACCAATTTGTTCACCCTGACAGAAACCAAACCATGGTGGTACAAATGGCGCAGAAGCAAGGTTAGCAGAATAAGCAACTAAGAACCCTAAACAGAAAAAAAAAACCTGCAGACAAAGACACAATGTAAGATGTCCAATCATTAAAGTGAACCAATGTTTCCCACCCCCCTAAAGACAGCTCCTTCCTCTCACACGGCCTATCTCCGCTCCTCTAGTTAATGCCTCGTTGGAAGCCATTAGCTACCCTGTCCTTAATTGTGGCTAATAATCCCATCACACTCTCCGTATCATTGCGCCAAGCACCATTAAGATAAAATGGGGCCATCAAGGAGGAAAGGAAGGATGGCAGACTAATGACACTCAGAAGAAAGTGAGACTTTGGCTGGAGCTGAAGGTCCTGAGAGGAACTTCTGAGCTGATATCATTGAGATTTAATGACTATCAAATAGACAGCAACATTTATTACCCACATAAAAAGGACAACTTTTATTCTGTGTCTTGAAAATGATTTCACCAGAAGGAGTGTCCTGCCTCAACCTAGTGTAATTAAACATTTAACATTGCTTTTTCATTGCAAAAATCATAAAACATGGTTGAAACCCATCTAATTAAGACAGGAATGAAAGGTTTGCTCTCCGTGTTGCATAAAATTATACATTACTTTACTGCTATTGAAACATAACTTCAGATTCTTTAGTCAGTAAGACACTTGGCAACTAAAGCCTTAGACAAATGCAGTTTTGTTGTCCCCTTTGGTTTAAAGGCTTTAGTCAAAAGGAAACAACAAAATTGCATTTGTCTTCTAATTTACTATGGAAAAAGGACTCATGATTAACCTGCAGACATTTTGAAAGAAGAGTCTCCTTTTAAAATATTTTATTCACCAAACGTATCAGTTTGCCTCTTTATTCTATTTGCTTGAACTAAATATGTAAATTCAATTAATTTCCTTCTATATACAATAACAAACGATAAGGCAATGCAACCTTTAGGTGAATTGTTAACCACAGGTTGACCCATGTTGGAGCAGCATATGGAGACTGACGGCAGAAAGCACAGCTGGGACAAAATATCCGTGGCTGTCAGGAAAATGATGAACAGGAGAGACTGCAGAGTACAGAACATCACCTGTGAGTTAGCTGCAACAGTGATGAAATGGTAGGTGTTGTTTTACTACACCTTAAAGCCAGAGAGTTTAAAAGCCTATACGTGACCTTGATCATGTTAATTCAAAGGAGCTATGAGTAAGAAATTTACTGTAAAATTAACCTAAATCATTCTCATTTCTATGATGGAAGTAACATTCCCTATAAACAATCATTCCTCTCCATCAACAACGTCTTAGTCACGTTTTTCTCCTCCCAAACCTAGAGGTTCGATCCAGAACTACTTCAGTTCAGAGTGTAGCCCGTTTTTACTTCCTGGTTCCTCAGCCAATCAGATGAGAGTTCCCAGGGTTCCCAACACAGAGCGCAGCATTTGGTATTTTATGTTGGTAAAGGAGCCGCAGCCTGCAAACATGGAAGCCATAAAGAGAAGCAGACCAGAAATAAAACAACATAGACCCGTCCTGTGGAAGTACAAATTCATAACAGCAAAACACCGTTAAAAAACGGCATATTAAATTGTTGTGACTGGCAGGCTGTTTAACCGATTTGAGCCATGATGTGTCAGTGATATTTATTGCTCCTTTGATTTTATTTATTTTTTGTTCTTGGGAAAATGGCCAATGCCAGTACGCAAATGTTTCGGATCTATGCCGGGGAATTCCTGACATAGCTCATTCACGAACACAGCCATAAGTGAGGGTGACGAAAAATCTTTTACTCTATCCATTGAGCCGCAGTTGGTTAGAGTAGTCTTCAAATTGGAAGGTTGTGTGTTCAATTGCGTTTCCTCCTGTCACATGTTGATGTACCCCTAACCCCAAGTTGCCAACCGATCTGCATGGTGTATGAATGTATGTGCATTAGTGAGTGTGTTTGGGTGAATGTGGCTAGAGTTTAAAGGTTTAAAGTGCTTTGGGTGGTCAGCATGACTGGAAAAGTGACTTGTCAGCTGGACTGGGACCAGAAATTTACCCTGGCATACAATAAGGGGAGACACACACCATACTGGAGGATATATGCACATACCGTGTTGTTTCAAGAAAGTTAATATACCTCCATGGAAGAGTGTAACCATGTTAAAAATGTCAACGCTTTCACAGAGACTTTGATTTTAAGAGAGCTTGTCACCTACTAATGATAATCATTAATTTAGTTTCACTATTACATAACAGTAACTGCTAAAAGAGGCATTGTGTCGTTCTGCATGAATGATCTGCGTCATTCGGTGAGCGGAGCTTGTGAACAAATCATTTTAATGTTTTGATGCGAGAGATTCAGCAAACTCGAATGAACTGCCATTACCATCACTACGGTCCCTCCTGTTCAAGTGTCCGTGTGTGCTGGGCATGTATAACTGCCGGCCCGCCCTCCTCTGCTCAGCGCAGGCAGACATATTGTTGTGCAGCTTGAAGAGCAACACTAGTGAGAGAGAGAAAAGAAAGAGTGGCTCCCAGTCTGGAGCCGACGCCTGTCGTTCACTTCAGAGCTGTTTCCTTCACGGTCGACACCATATTGGACGAAGATAACTCTTTTTATGGAAATATATTTGTTATTACTGCATGCCAGTACCACATCCCTATCCCTTCTGACGTCCTCTACCTGTCTGCTGGGTCACGTCTCCTCCTGGTACAGGATGGCACCTTGTTACTGCTGGGTACCACCCTGAAAGCTTGCTTGGTTGATGGGATTGCTTCAGGTTCTTCTCCCAATGCTGCTGTTTCTCTTGTGGTTCTTATCTGTAATTCTGGCACATATGGCTCCATGCATTATTTTTTTTATCAATGATTAAATAAATAAAAAACATTTATAAATAATTTTTTAATAAATTATGTATATTTCCAATGTGCAAAAAGAAAAAACAAGGTGAAAGGGGAATGCTACAAAATTCAAATCACTTAAACTGAATGGCATTATATTGGCATCTAGTAATAAAGTAAAAAAAAAAAAAAAACTTTTTTGACTAGGACATGTAATTTAAATGCCATATTAAACAGGTTTCCGGAGTTTCCACTTTTTGTTCTCTGTCATTTTTCTCTTCATAGAAGGTACATCTGGTCTGGCGTTCTGTTAGCTGTGACATCATCAGGGGAGGCAGATCATCCTCTATTACCATCTAACATAGAAAGTACTCCTGGGTCAATGTGAGCTTCTGTGCTTTCTGTGTCTCTGCTCTGTCTTCTCTAAGCCCCAGTGGGTGGAGGCAGATGAGCGTTCACACTGAGCCTGGTTCTGGTTCTGCTGGAGGTTCTCCTCCCTGTTAAAGGGGAGTTTTCCTCTCCACTGTCGCTTCATGCATGCTCAATATGAGGGATTGCTGCAAAGCCATCAACAATGCAGACGACTGTCCACTGTGGCTCTACGCTCTTTCAGGAGGAGTGAATGCTGCTTGGAGAGACTTGATAGAAACTTTTTGACCAATGTTTATGAATTGGTTGAATTTGACTTTGTAGGGTGCCTTGAGATGATATGTGTTGTGAACTGGCGCTATATAAATAAAACTGAATTGAATTTATTTGGGGAAAGGTGTGAATTTCAGCAGAACTCTCCAAGCTTATTGGGCGAAGTGACACCTAGTGCCGTCTATCAAAGGTTTGTTTTATGGAATCAGGGTATCAAATTAAAACGTAGGCAGCAGGAGTCATGAGAGACCACAAGAGGGTAAGCTACTCAAAGCACTTCTTGCTGTTCTTTCAAAGCAGAAATCGTGGATTGTGATCAAACAGGTGTGATAGCAGCTACACGTGCGTCCTCCAACGCTGCCATGTTCATGTTGGTTCAGCTCTGGGCTCAGCAGCTCTTGCTTTTGTCGTATGTCCCGCCTTAAACCATAATACTGCAACGTGATTGGCCCGAACCGTTTTTGGTTTGGACATAAACAAGATGGATTCTCGTGTGTTTGTGATCGCACAAATACAGCAAGAATCCATCTTGCTGGCAAAGTTAATATTTAGCTGACCTGGTAAAAGAATAAAGTTCAAAATGAAACTATGCTGTTTTGTCAGTTAAAACATTCAAACAGGATGTCTAATTGAAAATGCCAGTCCTTTTAGTCAGGATTTGTCCTTAAATGCCTTCTTTACAACGGCTAGAGGCTGTTGAACATTATTTCAAAACAAATATCTGTCGTCTTTCAAAAAAAAAAAAAAAAATCAAAAAGTCTCGACTGTTAAGTACACAGAGATAACATCAAAGTCCTACAGAAGTGTTTTCTCTAAATACTCGAGTGAACATAACCTTTCCAGTGTTTCTTTTGCATATTTTACAGAAGAACAGCACAGCTGCAGCGGCATGTTGTGAGACATCTCTCTGAGTTATCTGATGTCATTATGCAGCTGCAGCAACTGGAGCAAGAGCTAAGACAGCGTAAGAAGAAAGAAATTGGCCTTGGGGAGTTTGCTTTGGCTGATCGAGGACCGACTTTGTTGCCAAACAAGTGCGAGACCGTTACAAAGCTGCCAGGCACCTCAGTGTTTTTTTAACGATGCTTAATGATTTTTTTCCCTTGATGTATGCATCTTTTTCTCCACAGCAAACGCAGCATTTCAATTATGCTGCAGACGGCTAACTGTGTTGCTACAGACAAGGCTTTGATATTTGCTTTAAAACGTGGTTGCCACCTATTTCAAACTACAAGTTTTCTCAGACACCTTGTTATATGCTTGACGGCAGCAGTACAACTGTGCTTGGGAGAAACCCAGGGATAATTTGCCCCATTAACTTTGCAGCAGTTCCTTAGGTCCGCTTTGGAAAGTTGAATGTTCTCCCAGGGAATTAGCATGGGTGGGACACTTCACTCCAAAAACAAAAATGTAACCCAGCTTGAATAATAATTTTTCCTCCACGGTTGAGGGCAACAAAATAATTGATGTTCTTTATGGTCACAGTGTTTTAATATTTGTGTGTTTGGGTAGCGACGGGCTCCTTTGAGAAGACAGACTTCTATCAGTCCTCAGCGTGTCGAGCAGCTCTCCTAAATTACTCATGAGGTGGATGAGCAACGGAGAAGGTGACCCATTTCCCCGTTCCAGTTCAGTGGCCTCCCATTCCTTCTCGATCAGTGTCACTGTCATTCAAAGGAGAGGAGATGAATAACCGTATGAAAATTCACTTTGTGGGTGAAGCGGGTCTGGCCAGGGAAAATAAGCTGGGGTCTCCACAGCTCAGTTAATATTTCCTCCTTTGTTTAAAGTGAAGCACGCTTTATCCCAGTCTCTCACAATAGTAATAAGGTAGAACTTTAACTGGTTTCTGGAATAACTGCAAGAAGAAAAAGTAGAGAGTTTGAGTTTAAGCCCCAAAGTTTATCCCAGCTTTTTGGATTGTCTGAAATACACTCAATGACAGGTTAAGCACCTAGAAGATGCGGTCCAATTCGGCTTTAATTTGGTCTACCTGCAGACTGCCAATGGATGTGTGAGTTAATTAGATTTGTTGAGAGTGGTGCTATGAAGAGAATCTTCAGATGATCATTTTTTTTCATGAACTATATGTATTATTTTATGCCTTGCTCAGAAAAGGGGGATAAATAATATTATACAATTGATCCAACTTGGCAAGTATTCAGAAACTTGCAACCTATATAAACCATAAAGGATGATATGAGATTTCTGAGTGAGTGTGATGTAGTGATATGATAGAAAGCAAAGATAGAAGACATGGAGCAGGATATTCCTGAGTCCATCTGACCGGGGAAATCAGATCCTCAGCAGATAAAGGATGGTGCTCAGTAATCTTTCTTGTATTTAATGCTCTGAATGGATTTACACATTGATTAGTTAAATCCTGCTAGTTCTAAGCCACATTGTTTTGGATCTGCAGTCCAGGAGTATCCTGTGTAAGCACACATAGCCTTGGATTTTGATTATGATATCTATTTTTTTGTCTATTAAAAAAATGAACCAGAGTATTGCAGGATCTTAGCTGATGGGTAAAGGAGTGTTGGCCTGCTGGAGGACAGAAGTGCGTTAGTGTAGGCACGAGAACTGTGGGTGGGTGTTTCCACTATTAATAGGTAGTCTGCTTTCTCTGGTATTTACATGAACAGTCCTTGTATAAATACGTAGTGGTGCTCCCAGGACATAATGGTCATTAACTGTTGGAGGGTGGCTAAGAAGGTGACGCTTGGCAGGTAATGGATAAAATCTGGGAAATAGTTGAGTGGTTTTCTGGGAACCAATACGGCATTCTAAGGAAGTATGTTCCTGTCAGGTATGCGGTTCTGTTCAATGGAAGTGTGGCGCGTGTTCTCACCTCTCCTGCAGGGTGCGACAGGTGGACCCCAGCCGCAGGTGTTTTCCATCCTATTATATGAAATGTAGCACTATCATATGGCCTAGTAGTGTGACTTTAGAATGTGTTGGTGTGAATATGTTCCTCTCTGCTGAAATGTCATTGACTATAATTTGTCTCTATCGTAAACCCTCATCTAAAAAGGATTTTTATGGCCGGAATTCCTTAAAACATGTAATCATAAAAAAACAGATAACATAAAATGGGATGAGAAAAAGGACAGAAGGAATTTCAAATTAATAACTGGTCAGTTTAATCTTACCAAATTAATTGAGAATCCAACTAGAATTAATTTACTTTTTTTCTAATAAACCTGAAAGAATTACAAAACCACATAATATACTCACTGGCCTTTCCGAACCATCAATGCAATTGTTGTACAAGAAAATTAATAAAGCAACGATTTGAAAATTTTTCTCCCAATCAAAAGGGAAAATACCAAAATAAATTCCAAAACATCGTTTTGAGCTTTTTATTGATGAAATTCAAAAAGTGTATGTGTCACTTGCAAAAATTATGAATAACATAGGGAAAATATATTAAGCTATTCCATGGCAAACTAAAGATCAGTTGTTGAAAAAGTTTAACAAATCAAAATTATCTAAAGAGAGATACAATTTCACCTCAATGAGGAACAGGGAAAAATTACAAATGTGAAGAGCTAAAGCCATTTTTTATGTCAGTTATGCAAAATGCTAATGGAACTAAAAAAATCTGGTAAAACATTAATAAACTTCTAACAAGACAAAAAAGGAAAGATAACGATTTAGAATTGAACATTAACAATAAGTTTGTTAAAGACCCTGCAGTATTAGCAGAAGAGCTTAATTCATTCTTTTTAGGTTCAGTGCAAGAAATAGCTGCAGGCTTTACTACATCTGAGGATGTAATGAAACAAATTTCTGACACAGAAGTTCTAGAAATCATTGATGCAGGGTTTCTTAAATTATCAATCTCTCTATGAAATACTACATTGTGCCACAGACTTGGAAGATGGCGACTGTGACTCCAATTTTTAAGTGTAGTGATTAAAGTAATATGCTTAATTATAGACCAATTAGTCACATGGCCTTTCACCATATTCAACAGAGATTAACCAAACCATAGCTTTCACTCTGACATGATGTAGTTTGAAGTATTTTAGGGTTTCATTTCATATCTTTGAAGTTTTCTAAAATTTTGAATGATCAAAACTGTCCTTTTAGACACCATTGCGCTGGGATTCAGCCTGGTTTGGTTCATAAAGCCTTTCTTCTGTTGCCTCCTGCTCAGTTATACAATGACGACATCCTTCAGCAACTTTCAAGGATCCCACTAAAAGGACATTTGTGAAAATGAGACGTCTGTACTTGACCGCTGAAATGTTGGAGGCTAAGCTATTCGAGGGCCTCACAAATAAAATATAGAGGAGGTGAGAATCGTATGACACGGCAACATGACCTCTCAGCAGTGCTTGAAAGTCTTAATTCAGTCCATTTTATTATGTAGAGGCACAAACCTGAAAGAACCCCAAAGAGATGACACATTATTTCATAATTCATCCCATTACATTATTTATCCGTGGCAGATTTCTTGAATGGGTACCGTCGACTTGTCTTGCTTTTCTCAGATGATTTTATGCTGCGTGACAAGCTCTCAGGAAGGGAGCTAATGACCAAGCAGCACTTTTTTTCAACTTTTATTCCCAGTCGGTTCTCGCTCATCACCTCATAATCATCCTTTTATAGCTGCTTTTTTTAAAGGACTATGTTAGATCAAGTTGGTAGCGTCTTTCACTGCAGCCACAGATCATCATGCTTTTATTCCTCCTCCATTAAGGTAAATGTTTAATTTGTCCTTGTCACTTCAAGTGCAACTAGAGGAGCTTTTTGCTACTTTCAGCTCACAAGAGCTTTTTTTCATAAAGAAAGAATAAACCTGATGGCTTTTGTCTGATCAGTCCTAAAACCATCAGGGCTGTTTTAAGTGAAAACAGGGACTTTTAGGAACGTTCGGACACTTCCCTCATTTTTAATCATTGCAATTTCTGGTAAGGTTTTTGGAATTTCAAGTAGCTTGCATCATGTAAATTGTATCTACACTTTGTGCAAGTATTAATTCAAAAGCCCATAAGACTAACATCTTCATAATTATGATCGGTTTAAATGAACGTCAGAAGCAGCTCTGGCCATTCTTGAAATTAGCTCTTCCACTTTTCATCAACGGTGAAGCTTTGAGAGGAAACAGCTGCATTCTGGTCTGAGCGATCATGCGGTCTACATTGTATGTTTCATTCAGGGTTACTGATTGGGATCACTTGAAAATATTAGTGAATAATGGCAAAAATCTTTACCATGTTGTTGAATTTTGGGTTAGAGAGTCAAATGCATGTAGTTAAAAGAGGAATTTAGCCCTACATACAAAAAAATACAATACCTTAGTGGAGTGGTCCATTAGCAGAAGAAACTAAGGAAATGAAAAGTCAACATGATGTTCAGGATCTCCACTCACAGATCTCATAAAAGCATATACGAGTTAAAGACGCTGCAGAACTGGTCTGGTAATGCTAAGTTCATATTTACAATTCGTTTGCTGACCTCTGGTAGGAGATTGCCGATCCAATCATCACATCAGATTAATCTCAGTCATGTTTAGTGATTTTTAGGGTCACACAACTGGACACAGTGATTGGATTGTAGAAATCTGAAGAGCAGAGCAGTTCTAGTATCTTGTGCACGAGTAATGGCAGGAAGGAGTACAAATGGTACAGAAGGACAGATGGACCGGGCCCTTATCTGCTGCAATGCTGCTGTTGCTCCAGTTTGCTGCTTGGCTCAGCTTTTACTTCACCATGACAAAGCTTTCCATTACCGACCTATTTTCTACACGCAGCCTGCCCACTGCCATGTTGTCACATTTGGTTCTTTGGGCTCAACTTTCAAGCAGAAAGTGAAAAATCTGTCACTTACTTCTGGACAGTGGCTTGAAATTTGAGCGTTTGATTCTGTTGAACTCAGCTTCTTACAGCTTTGTCTCCTAGACAAAGTTAAACCTTTTTTTTGTTGTTGTTCAAATTTTGACCCATAAAAGCCATTGTCTTCTCAAGACAAGTTTAATTTAATCCACCCTATATTTGTATCTGCCTTGTTCGCTTTCAGTCTTAACCAAACACTTCATAATGCAACCCCAGTGCTTTCATCACTTCCATAGCTTTCAGTTAATTTTAAAACTCAGCTTAAGGTTTTAATGTTTGCCATACACAGTCTTACTCAATCTTATCTCTCAGAAATGTCTTTATAAACAGGAGAGGGCAATGATATCTTCCAATCAATGCCACTCAGAAGTACCAAGGCCAAGGTACAATCAGCGGCGGATCTTTCTCTTGCCACAGTTTTTCTGAAAATGTTTCAACACTTATCCAGGAGTCTTTGTCAGTTGTGGTGGCTCACAATCTGCAGTTGGTGCGCTGCTGTGTTTAAGCACATGGAGGCCCATCTTCATTCATAGACTCAAGGTATTTGCAGAGACTAAATCCACATATGCATTTGACAGATTTCAAGATTTTACAGTAAGAGAGAAAGCGATATTCTTGCTCTCCACTACACAGGGATGCAAAATTCTCTCCAGAAAAGTTTTATAGACTCAGGGATTTTGTGGAGTTTTTTTAGATGTTCTTTAAAGGGGCCATTAAGAACAATGGAAATATCATTAATTATGGAGTTTAACTGGGGTAAAAATAGTAATAACAAATAGGCCAGTGGACACCATTATGACACATTAAGCTATCAAAAAACACGACTTTCAACTTGATCTTAGCTGCAGCAGATGAAGAGGAGGGTTGAAAGACGTTGCCAAAGACAGAGAAGCTGAACAAGATCACATGCTGGTCATCCAACAACCAATGCTATTAAAAAAATATGAGAATCAGAAATTAAGAAATAAACAGTAATAGGTGCAGACAATTTCTGTTGCAGAACACAGACAGAACATGGTTTCCTTCAAATACTGATGAACGGAACCAGGGAGAGGTAATCTTCATGATGCAAATAAAAAATAATACTAGGCTCCAGGAACTCATCTCTCAATTTAACAATAACTCCTGTTCATCATAATTTTATTCACTAACAGCTTATAAAGCCTAGGGCTCCTCAAGGAACAAAGGTTATGATAACATCTCATGTTGATTTGAAATGATGGTCCCTCTGGGAGGATAATTTATCACTTTAATCATGCATTAACCTTTTAAAAATACTGACCAATATTTGCAATAAATGCTGAAAACAGCAAACAGACCAGATGGTGGATAGCATGATAAGCTTAACATGACTGGTTAATCTATTTAAAGATTTTAAGTTTGCTCATAAAGCTCAACCTAGACCCAAAATCTGACACCTTTATGGCAAATAGAACTATTTAGCATTCGTCTTTCCACAGAGAGCAGAGGGGATGTTGTCTAGAAATGAGCAGGGATTCATGACTTTGGATGATGGCTGATTTTAACACAGGGCTGGACAATATAGAAAAAAAATAGTATCCATAAAATAGAAATTATTTTGATTGATATCGATAATTATCAACAAATTCAAAACATTTATTTTAAGTGCAGCCCTGGCTATTTTATGCTGTTGCTTAATTATCTATTTTTAGATACAGACACACAAACACTGAATTCAAAATCAACCCTTTATTCAACCAACTTTTTACCAAAACTGCAAGTTTTTAAAAAAGGAAAGAGAACGCTTGCTCTTTCTGACCTCTTTGGAGGGGGCGGAGCTTAGTGACGGAGGTTCCTGGGTCTGCGTTGTGATTGGTTGGGAGGATGTAATGACTGTAACATTAACCTACATGATAGGCTAGAATGCAAAAGGAAGGAAAACTGTTATTCTATTGAACATTTTATTGACCTTTTATTCCATCATCGCTTTATGTCTATCGATCAATATATAGATCGTTATTGAATTATCATCCAGCCCTATTTTAACATGTTTTTATTTAGCCTCAGCTCACGGCAAAGACATGCTCAGTAAGAGGGATTGCTGCAAAGTCAATGAAAACATCTGTTTTCACTCAGTGTTAACAATTAAGTAATTTTTCTTTTTTTGAGCTTTACAAAATTTACATGAGGGATTTTTTTTATTGTAAATAGTAGACCTGCTGGTTTAAGCCAGATATATCTAAAAAGACTGAATTAATGTGATTTTTTATTAAATCCATCAGCTCAGCAGAGTCGTGCTATGTTCATGACTGGATGTCAACACAAACACTATGTTTAGCTCCGCTTTGCCCGTCTCTGACTCAAACTGTCAACAAAACTCAACACTTCCTTGTCGTTCTCACATTCAAAGCCAGCTGGGAGAGCTGCGAGACTTCTCAAGTGAAAATTCACTTCTTTGATGGTGGTTTAAAAAGGTTTAGGGGGAAGTGGAGATCCTGATGCAACACTTGCTGCACTAGTGGGAATTAGAGCTGTGGATGTGGGTAGTATCTTAAATTTACCCACTCAACGGGGGAAACATGAGGAGGGTTTTTGAGTCTGAATCAAGTGTGAAAAAGAAAGAAATTGGATATGAAGACTCGACACTCTAAACAGTCTTGCTTTCTCTTCCATATGGGGAAACAAAAGTCTCTTCTAGAGTAGTGTTATGATTAAGTTTATGACCTCCTCACTGATTCCTGTAGTTTTAGGTCACTGTTCACCTCTGCCCCTATTTGTGAACTATAGATTCAGGATCAGATAAAAACAACATTTGCCAGTAAAAACAGCTGACTCTTGTATCGGGTAATGTAATATAATTTCAAGTATGCTCTGGAAATTGGTTGAAACTGAGTGAAGACAAGCGTTTCGCCTCGACACTTAAAGCCTTTTAACACCTTTAGTCAAAGCAGGATTTACTTGGATTTCCCCAGCCGGTCATAACCACATTATTATCAAGGGCATCAGAAAGCCGGGTCGTATTTACCCTGCTCCGGCCTGTAAGTATGTGTATTTAGGAGGGACCACAAACTGCTCCCTGCTCACCAAATTTGTTGACAGGCTGGAATGGGGGGGGGAGGGTTATGAAGTGGAGTGAACTTCTCCAATGACCTGTCAGGAATGGGGTCTGGTCTAACTGCAGCAAGACAGACAGGAGACGGCCTTTGATTGCTCCGCCATGGGGGCACGACGCTTAACGACCCGGGCCAAAACGAGCTCTTGTTTGTGTTTGTCAGCTTTTGATTCCCCACCGAGGGAGAAAGGAGCCTGTGGGCGAGCTCGGGTTTCACAGGTGGAATTTCAACATTCCTGGTCAGGAGAAGGGACCGCATCTTTGTAGAAGTAGCCAATTAGGATCGAGTGTCGGCTCGTTGACACGTGAAGGATGAAATGTGTGAGTGCTTGGTCAAACCAGGGTAGGAAGTAGTGCTGGTGGTGACAGGATTTGTCATGGTCATGAAGGAAGGTTTTCAAACACATGGCCACCAGATGGAAACCTTTATTTCTGTCCGGGCCACTTGAATAATACAAATATATAAAGCAATCACAGACTCACTTTTTTACTTTGGTCATTTATTGATCCTGTACACCCTTCCCTGCATGGGGTCCAATATAAACAGTTTATCGTGCTTCATTCGAGCTGAAGAACAAGAAGAAAATGACCCCTCAGCAGAGATCACATGCAAAGTGTAAAAAGTAAGGAATTAAAATCTATTTTCATGCACTTCTCACAGAGCAGACTTGCATAGTGCTTTATATGCTAAAATGCAAACACATAGAATTTAAACAACAAAAGCATTTAAAAATACATTAACGACAATGAAATAATGTCTTGCAGTTACCAGGGATCTTATTCAGTAAAAACAGGTTCACTTTTAGACGCCTTTTAAAATGTCAGCTCAGACCAATGACAGTGGCGTCAACTGCAAGAGTTTCACAGATGGGTCCACTCAGATACAGTCATTTATTTTGGTGAGAAAAGGAGACAACACACCCCTGATGGACGCTCAAGCAAGCGTAGTACCAAAGCTGCCATTCTAGGCCAATAGTCAGCAGTTATAGTAAAATCGGCAACAAGACTTAGAAATAATTCCAGACGAGATAAATAAGTAGGTGACATAATTTTAGCATTTACTCGCCCAACAGCAGGTTAGTTCCTCTGACTTCTTCTGGCATTATTGTTTTAAAAATGACGGTATGGTGGCACTTCCAACACAGATTCTTTGCATAATGCTGATGTGAATGCTGCATGACAATTCCTGTTGACCCACAATGTGGCTTAATTTATGAAAAAAAAAAGGCACATCTGTGCTTTCCACTGGTTATTTCTGTATGGGCAAAGGGAGCTCCAAGGTGGCTCCTCTTTCTGGGTTTATAATGGCACTGATGTGAAAACCACTAATTTTGTGGGATATCCCTGGGGGGTGGGGGCGTCTGTGTTCATTGAACAACATTAGGAATCTGTGGCATGATTTAGAATGACTGAAATTAGATTTTACAACTACGTAAACACCAGATTATTTAGACATCCAAGACCCTTTACTTCTGCTTCCTTTTTAACAACTTTTGCTCAGTGACAACCACTTAAGATAGGTTTATATTTGACACACTGAATAAGGCGGGAGGGTGCACTCATCAAAAGTGATGAAATCGTGCCCTTGTGCACGAACCGCACCTGCTTTCGCGGCGCAAGGTCGTGCATCTCTGAATGTTTGTAACTTTGCAAGTTTAATTTAAAAGTGAGGAAATCAAAGGAGTCTTCACTGAGAAAGTTCTCCTGTACTGACAACAGATGGCACAGACGTTTCGAGTGGCACAACATTGATAAATGCTATGTATTACTATTATATTATTATATATGTATATTATGTATATTACTATTCATTCTGAAAACCGCATACACATATTATTGGCATACTTTCCCGGGTGAGTTTATTGGTCAGGTTTATGGGTACAAACACAGATATGGATCTTTGTTTCCATCACTTGTAGCATAAATGAAGTTTAAAACAACAACCTACAGAATGTAAAGTAATCAGCTTTTATTTAGTAAAGCAAAGTGTTTAATTAAACCTTTAATTACATAAGATCTGTATGGGCTTCACGCCTTTCTGTATGCAAGGGGTGAACAGACCACCTACGCCTGTAACCCTTTGCTTGTTTCTGTTCAGCTGCCATAAACACACCAACTGTCTGTCATAATTGTTGACCACACCTCGCGCGGCCATTTTGGGTGTTTGATGTCAACTTTTAGACTTAGACTTTCTTTATTGTCATTTTGTATACACAGAGTGCATACAGAACGAAATTTCGTTTTCACAGAGCTCAGAAATATTGCAGTAACTCTACAGGATACCTTGCAGTGAATTACAGTACAGGATAAAGTGCAGTGATCAATCGCAGTCACTTACAGGATAAATTTCAATTTGCTTCCGGATAAAGTGCAGCAGTGAACAGTAGGCAGTTGAAATGTAAACAATGTAAACCAAATGCAGACAAATATGCAGTAGGGTGCAGCAGTGATTTAAAAGTAGACAGTTGCATTGTACACAGTTTTGCAGTGCGTTTCCGGTTAAGGTGCAGCATCAATTTTTCAGGATACGATACAATGTGCAAATGTGCAAATGTGCAAATCAGCGAATCTAGTGTGGTACACTTTTGTACTTCAGCAGTTCAACAGTCTGATGGCAGCAGGGAAAAAGCTTTTGCTGAACCTAGTGGACCTGCAGCGGATGCTGCGGAACCTCTTTCCAGAGGGCAGCAGGGAGAACAGTCCATGGTGGGGGTGTGAGGGGTCCCTGATGATGTTACGGGCTCGAGACACACAGCGCTGCAATGAAATGTCCTTAATGGAGGGAAGAGGAGCCCCGATGATCCCTTCTGCTGTCCTCACCACTCTCCTCACGTTCTTCCAGTCGGAGGCACTGCAGCCTCCACACCACACAGAGAGACAGCTGGTCAGAATACTCTCTATGGTGCTTCTGTAGAAGGTCGTGAGGATGGGCGGGGGCAGGCGGGCTCTCCTCATCCTCCGCAGAAAGTACAGTCGCTTCTGTGCCCTCTTCACCAGTGACGTGGTGTTCACAGTCCAGGTGAGGTTGTTCGTGATGTGCACCCCCAGGAACTTGGTGCTGCTGACCACCTCCACCGCTGAGTTGTTGATGAGCAGTGGAGCATGGTGAGGCCGGTTTTTCCTGAAGTCGACGATGAGCTCCTTCGTCTTCTCCACGTTCAGGATCAGGCTGTTGTCTCTGCACCAACCCACCAGCTGCTCCACCTCCTCTCTGTAGTCCTGGTTGTTGTCGTCTCTGATCAGGCCCACCACCGTTGTGTCGTCTGCAAACTTCACGATGTGATTGGTGGTGAACCTGGGGACGCAGTCGTGTGTCATCAGGGTGAACAGCAGGGGGCTCAGGACGCAGCCCTGAGGGGAGCCCGTGCTGAGGGTGACGACATCAGAGGTGTTCTGTCCGACACGGACTGACTGAGGTCTGTTGGTGAGGAAGTCTAGCAGCCAGTTTCGTAGGGGTGTGTTGAAGCCCAGATGCTCCAGTTTTCCCACCAGATGTTGTGGGATGATGGTGTTGAACGCTGAACTGAAGTCCAGGAACAGCATCCGCACGTGCGTGTTCTTCTCCTCCAGGTGTGCCAGGCTCAGGTGAAGAGCAGAGGAGATGGCGTCCTCAGTGGAGCGGTTCCGTCGGTAGGCAAACTGGAACGGGTCGAGTGTTGATGGGAGACTGGAGACGATGTGTTCCTTTACCAGCCTTTCAAAGCACTTCATCATGATGGGAGTCAGTGCAACAGGCCAGTGGTCGTTGAAACAGGTGACTTGAGGTTTCTTTGGCACCGGAATGATTGAGGCAGACTTGAAGCATGCTGGCACTATGGCTTGGTCCAGCGAGGTGTTAAAAATGTCTGTGAGGACACCAGCCAGCTGACCTGCACACTCCTTGAGCACCCGCCCAGGTATGTTGTCGGGGCCTGGGGCCTTCCGCGGGTTGACTCTCCTTAGAGTCTTCCACACGTCGGCGGTGTCAAGGCAGAGGACCTCCTCTTCCTGATGGGGAACAGCTTTCACTGCTGGAGTGCTGTTTAGTGCCTCGAACCTCCCAAAGAAGTTATTTAGTCCATTGAGGAAGTCAGCATCAACTTCACCCACCGGGGGGGAGGGCGTGTTGTATTCAGTGATCGCCCGGATGCCTTTCCACATGCTCCTGGTGTTGCTGGCGTCATGGAAAAGCTCCTGGATTTTCTGACTGTGGTTCCGCTTTGCTAGCCTGATGGCACGGTTCAGGTTGGCTCTCGCTGTCCTCAGCGCCTCTCTGTCTCCAGACTTGAAGGCTGAGTTCTGCTTTTAGCGCTTGACGGACCTCCGCAGTAATCCAGGGTCGTTGGTTGGCTCGGGTGATGATGGTCTTGGTGGTGCTGACGTCCTCAATGCATTTGTTGATGTAGGCTGACACAGTCATGGCGTACTCATCAATGTTGATCTTGTCCTCATAAGTTGCTGCAACTTTGAACATGTTCCAGTCAGAGCACTCAAAACAGTCCTGGAGCGCCTCCATTGCTCCCTCAGTCCACACCCTCACCTGCCTCGCTGTTGGTTTTCCTCTGATCAGCAGGGGCCTGTATGCTGGGAATAGCATCACAGAAAGGTGGTCTGAAGAGCCCAGGTGTGGGCGGGGGACTGCTCTGAATGCTCCTTTAATGTTTGTGTAGACTAAGTCTAGAGTTTTCTCTCCCCGAGTTGCAAAATCCACATGTTGGTAAAAATGAGGGAGAACAGTTTTCATATTTGCCTGGTTAAAATCCCCAGCAATGATGAAAACACCCTCTGTGTGTGCAGATTGCAGCTCAGAGATAGTCCACCCAAATTGGGTGGTTTTTCTTCCCTTGTTTACTGCATTTCCACTGGTTACGTCGAGTACTACCACCCTGTGTTTTTGGAGAATACCAAAACATCGACAGCGCTCGTATGACCTGCGCGACAACCCAACGCTCGAATGTAACTCAGCCTTTAAACAGAAGACACAGCACTCATTATTGACTTACTAGTGAAACAGACAAATGGCTCATTATTTGCTTCCTGGTTAAAGTCCAAATTGGGTGGAAAAACAACATTTCTGATAAAATGACATCAATACATTAAGCCTCTGTGATGCAACTATTATACAGACAGAGCAACAAAGCACAGCTATTGCAATAAATAAAGCTTTTTCATGGCCCCTCTAGTTCAGTGATGTTAGCATATGTTTTCTCCGTCTTTCATAATTTACAAAATCAATTCTTCTCACATATCTCACTTTTCTTTCCAGAGACACTATTAATCCAAGGGAATAATGGATTTGTGGTCCATAAATCAGCCAAACAATGTTACTTTCTAAATTGGCCAAACTAAAACCTGATTTTGAGTGAGTGCATTATTTTCTCTCTTGCTCACCTCTGCTGGAATAAAAACATATTTGATTAACTATTATTTAACACTTCAGTAGTCAATAAAGCAAGATGTTTTTTTTTAGTTTGCTCTCAGCTGAAAGGGAATCACAAATAGAAACCTAAGTTACAAATCAAAAACTTAAAACTCGTAGAGAATGCAAATCCCGTCATTAGTTGGATGTGCATGGTGTGCATCTTCAGATGTAGACACCATCCATCTTCAGCATGTAAGACAATAACTCTAATGCAGATTAGAATGAGCGCGCTCATTCCTCACATTTTAATTTCTTAATTTGCACATTGTTAACATTGGCGTTTCATTATGTGAAGAATAATTCGCTGATGCTCTCGGTGGCCTCCAATCCTTTGTCCCGCATGTTTTTTTCCCCCTTCTGTGCTCACACTGGCTGCAGTATCTTTTAATGAGATCACACTTCATTAAAGAAGCGCCCCTCTGAACCCTTCCCTAGGTCTCTCAATGCAAACACTTCAATTAGCTGCAGCGAATAACAGCAGAAAGGAGACAGTACACTGAAGAAAGACAAGAGGAGGAGAAATGAAAGAATGGAGCAGCGAGAGCAGCGAGTTTACATCCGGCATTATTTCATCTGATTGCTCTGCACAGAGGCTGAACATGCTTTTACAGTCAACCTCTTGATATAATCAGTTTTCTGGAGTCGCTTTCATATCGTTTGCCACATAAATAAACACTCTCGGACGTTGTTATAGCAACAACGCGAGTGAAATGCCTGCCATGTCACTATGGTGATGAAGTCCGTGAAGCCTTTGTCACACGGAGCTGAGACACATCTGTGAGGAGCGAATGCCACAGAAAACTCAGAAAAACTCATCATCTGAATTCAGCAAGCAGAGGGAACATTTCTGCGGCACCGTTGGTCACCTGGGGATCACAAACAAGCGTTTAGAGAGCAGCTGAGTCACTAAACGCCCTGAACGATTGTGTCCACCGATGCTACAGGCTGAATCAGCTCGGGCCTTGAAACCTCGATAAAAACACGACCCCACAGCCCGATTCTGCTTCTGTTAGTTTTGAAGTGCAGAACGGCAAACATTTTGCATTTTGCGTCTGATCAACAACAAAGAGCGAGGATTCTAAAAAGCTTGTTTTGCCTCTGTAGCTTGTTTGAAATGGGAGAAACAGACAGCGCTGAATTTGGCCCCGGGGACATTGTCCAAACACTGTCAGAATGAGGGCCGCCCGTTTGGAGCTCTGTTGTTTGGACAAAACTGTGTTCCGTTTTTAATCCTCTTAATCTTTTCAAAGCTGAGGCTTTCTGGAACAACTTGGCAGGTTTTGCTCGTTGCAGAACGGCCGGCTTCAGCATTGCATCAGCAGACTGAGTCAAAGGGACCTGCTGTTGAAATGGATGGGAGCTGACCATGCCGTGTTATGGGTGTCTCAGTTACATGTTAACAATGCTTGGGTGCTCTAACTGAAGATTATCTGTTTTTTAAAGCATTATCAGATTCTAACAGCTTAAAAATGCACCAAATACCGATTTTTCAAGCATAATATGCTTTTTTTTTTAAATCTTAGCACTAAAAACAATTTCTAAACAGCTTCATAAGATGCTTTTGCACGCTGGTTTCCTGCCAACATGTTTTCTATCGTCACTTCCGAGGGGTTTTAAACTCTGTTGTGATAATCTAAGAGCTGTTGACAGACTGCATCTGTCCATCTTCTGCTGCTTATCCAGGATCAGCGAGAGGGAGCAACAACTTCAGCAAGGATCCCCAGAACTGCCACTCAACGGCTTCCTCTCTGAGGCTCACCTAAACTCGATATTCCTTAGACAACAAGATGATTCAATTTCCCGAGAAAGAGCTAGGTCTGCCTCTAAGATCCCATTTATTTGTTAGATCACCAGATGTCCAACCAGTGATGTAGATGGTTTTTAGGGTAGAAGCGTAACAGAGAGTTCATCATGGGGATTTTAAAGCACAACCAGAAAATAAAATGCAGCAGCTTGAATAAGGTCTGTACATGAAGTATTAATAAGCAGTTTTATATCCTTTTCTAAAGAAATGTGTCAGGAATATGAGCTGAGACAGCCGACAGAGTATTAAAAGTAAAAAAGAAGGGGTCGCACCCAGAGAGAGGGGATACAATCTATTTGATGTAGAAGGGTGTGGAAATGGACGATTCTGACTCAATTAACACCCATCAAAACACCATTATCTTTATCTGAATGTTTGACTTAATATTGTGGAACGCAGAAAGCAGCAATGCAGACAAGACCGCTGGACTCTTCTACTCAATGAAGGCTTGCAGTCAGTCTGGGAGAGACTGGCTGTGTGAGGCAGGTAGGTATAGGAAGCATGACAGGTGAGAACCATGAAGGTAATTAGGGTCAGCGTGTGCGTAACTGCTCCACTAATTAGCAGAACAAAGCAGCACTGAGAGTGGTAAAAAACCAGCCAGCCCAGAACACAGAAAAAATAGAGCTGATACACAACACCATGACCTGTCTGCTGTGTTTGTTGGTCTGCACGATCGGATTATCTTTAACTAACCCGAGGGCAAAAACTAACCTCATAAATAAAAAAAAGTTTCAGCCATGAAGAAATTCCCTTATGTCAGTGTGGTAACATCCAATTAGTCTTCCTGTAATTTATTTGCAATGACTTACACGGACCAGGCAGAACCAGAACATCTTTAGTGTCTTCAGAGACAATTATCTGTTTTTCTGCTCTCAAATGTCTTATGTCAATTCCAGGACTTGTGCAATAGGAAGTTTTGTCTCAGTCAGAGCTTTGTACTGAATAATTACTGTCAGCTAATTGCACCAATCAGGCTGAACATTAAAAACACCTGCAGAACATTATTTAGGCACCCCTTATGGCGCCTGGCAGCTCGGAAATGAGCTCTGAGGGCAAAGAAGACCGAAATAAACTGCAATAAACAGGAGTTCCACCTGGAACATTTTGGCAGAACACCAGTTCTTATCTACTGGAACGTGATAGCTTGATTAAATTTGGGCACAAGCTGTGATTTTTATTAATCTTGCATGATGAGTTAACTAACGCTTTTCATGTTGGAATGTGCCGTGTCCTTGCCAGGACCTGAAAATTCGTTAGCCGACTGTTCAGGTCAGTTATCAGGCTACCATGTGTAAATGAGACCGGATGTGGTTGACTTGGAGCAATTAGATGGAGTTCTGTACGTGACAACAGCTGATATATCAGAAAGTGACACGATTTACTTACTTTGTATGGGGGAGCAGAAACCTAAGACGCTGCTGCACATCTGAAAGTTGAAAGCATCTGAATTTCTGAGGAAAATGGGATTCATTATTTTACCAACGAACACATGTGATCTGCTTCAGCCAAACATCAAATAAAAGATCTTCTGATCCTGGTTTGCTCCTTGATGTGACATCATGAATTAAATGTTGGCAGCACAGTGTTAGCATAAATCTCTCTCCCTCTCTGTTTTCTGGTTGGTTCTGAATAAGCCTGGCTTTGATTTGGAAAATGTAACTTGCTGGCAAAGAAGAATCAATTTGGATCTCAAAGAATTTGCTGATCCTTCTGTCGGGGATCCAAAACATTAAAACACATGTTCTGCCAGTGGATTCTCAGCACTCAGACAGGTATTTCTGTCATCAAATTAGTTTATTTTTGTTCCAGGTTATGGGTTTTTGCAGAGAATAAAATAAAGCAAAAACAATGAAGCAAAACCACGAATGTCAGGCAGGTTTAATTTAATACTTTGTGTTAATGAGCCAGATGTCACTCCAGTGAAATCACATTGATTCAGGTCACACTGTAATCATTTGTGTGTGATAGTTTTTTATATACTTTAAGTATATTGTGTAGAAAGATAAAATGTTTTTCTTTCTGACATTAAGTGGTAAATGGGCTTAATTTATATAGTGCTTTTCTAGTAAGCGTTACACTAGAGCCACCTTCACCCAGTTGCTCTCAAAAGATGCACATATTCATACACTGTGATCGCCAGGCTGGTAGGCAACTTGTGGTTAAGTGCCTTGCCCATGGGTACATTGACGTGTGAAAGGAGAAAGCTCAGATTGACCCCACAACTTTAGGATTTAAAGAAGATAATAATCTCTTTTTTAGAGATTTGATTTATACATTATTCAAATTCAGAAGTTCATAAATTACTTACTTATTATTTGGCAGACTTGCCTTTTTAATTTTGTGACTTTTATGCCTGACAAAACCGACATAACTGTCATGTTTGTTCGCAGCTTTACTCAGACACACACCTTTCATCCTCTGCCCACAAAACATGGGACTGAGATCAGGGGTTAATGATGACTTTGGAACATTAGCTCAGTTTACATGGGCAACGATAATCAAAATAAAGGGCCAACACGACCTGAGTTCGTATAAACTTCATAAACGTGACGTATTTCTGTGGCGGAAATATGTCAGGAAGCAGCGCTGACAGAGCTCGCGATACAACATTTCTATTCGAAACATTGAAAAAGTTCAAGTTTATTATTTATTTAGTAATGTTTCAACCATAATTAGAAGCTGGTGCAAGTCCAGCCTGGATGTTAAGAAGACAAACAAACTCATATAATACTACTTGTTCACAGTTTTTTATTGCTAAGCAAAGATGGAAGTTCTTCTTCTGGGAAATTTGATAACTGTGCATGTCAGAGTGGTTGTTTTCTGAATAAAGTTAGGTGCAAATAAATGCACATTATGATCAGATTATGATGGACTGTGTGCTCATATTAGTTTGTTTTTTAATCCAAATATAATTCAAGACGATTGGGAAATTTGTTGCATGTAAACATAGATATTGACTTTGTTTTCCTAAGCTAACAAGTAATGAATTTAGCAGTATACTTAGGCCTGTGCTTCACATTTGGGATGGTTTTCCCAGGCTTAAAAGCTACTCCCCTTTTCCTTCAACTGCAATGATGGTCATTATGGACCATCTTTGTGTCCGTGTCAACAAACTATAAACTGCCCATGATGTTACAGAGCTTGTTCTACTTTGGAAATCAAGGACCAGCCTTTTGCGAGCATCTGTACAAGGTCTGTTGGTTTTGTTCTGGTTTTGAGGCGCAATGTTTCACATCAAAACGTGTTCCTCACCAGGAAGGAGAACCAAGTTTCCTTTCTGAATTGCTGGACATTCCTATGTTTCACTTCCTTGTAATTGTTTGATCAAATGAACATCTTAAATTCAGATGCTGCAAATTGCACCCAAGAGGGAACCAGACATTTGCAGGTTAACAAATCATCATTCAGCCTTAACTTTGACATTAACTCAAATGTCATGAATGAACCTATCAGAAGCTTTCAAAGGCATTACATCATTATCCTGTCAGGATCCCCTGTCTGTGCTTCAGTCTTTCACCAAACCTGGTATATCCACAGTTTCCCAAATTGTTTAAAAACATAGTAATCTTTATGTCCTATGTCTGATTTTGAAAAAAAAAATCTTTCTCTCCTGTTATTTTTGTTCTCTCCTGTTATTTTTGTACATTGTTTTTGCTATAGCAAAAACAATGTATTTTGGTAATCCTAGGTGACCTAAAATATGAAAGGTTTAGTCTGATTCAACGTCAGACAGTAAGGAAAAATATGTGTAATCTTGACCTGGGTTCAAGATTAAAAATCAACCAGAGAATAGAAGTTCTATGAAGGTCTTTGCTAGGTCTTCTGTGGTTTATAGACAATTTAGAGGGAACCCATGTCCTCTGAGGTTTGAGCAGCATGTACAATACACTTAGTCATTAAATCAGAGAAGGGTGTTCTAATGCGGCTCGTTTGTCAGATTAAAAGTATCTTTTGAAAGTAATAACCTTTAAACAGGTATTAGGTCTACACATACTTTTATCAAGCTCATCTCTATGTATTAAAGGTTTTGTTTCTATGACTCTGAAGTAATATCCTCATCTTAAATGCTGGCTATAAAAGGAAAATCATCATTGTAAATCTTTTTGGTGAGGAATAAGAGCATAGTGGTGACATAAATAGTTTTAATCTGAAAGTGAAATTCCTCCATGTTCCCAATGGCTGCATATATCATATAAGCATTGTAGAGTCTTTATAATGTGGGGAGGGGATAAGACTAAATGTATCAAGAGTAAAAAAAGGATGTAACTTTCCTTATTTTGTAATTGATAGCATGCCCAGCATGATGCATAGGATAAGAACTAGCATTGTTTAGTATTAAATTTATATTGGTGGTTTTGTCTTTTTGTAGGGATTAATATTGTCGCATAGCTTAAAAAATAGCTTGACCAACTTTAATAAATGCACATTTTATGTGCATTAGCTACTTAATGCAAACAGTAGGTTTGCATTAAGCTTAAAAGCTTTTGTAAAACTACATTTATATTTTTTTACTTTTACTTTGTTTTAAGAATGTGGCCTACAAAACAGGAGCTGTCCATTCAGCACTGCGTCAAAAACATTAGTTTTTACTATTTTTAATTAGTTTTGTCTAAACACCACAGTTCTCACAATTTGTTTTCTAACCCATAAAATCCTAAAAAAATATTTAAGTGTGAGGGTGTAACTTAACTTACCATGAAAACGGTTTCATAGGGTTTGAATGATTTTGCAAGGTTCTGTATAACTGATCGTTGGGATTATCAAAAAAGCAAACACTTTTTTAAAAATATGACAAAACAAATTTTTAATATCATAATGAACATCCAAAATATTGTGGAAAATCAAATATGAAAACATCTTTTTAAAGATTTTAAATAATAAAAAATCTAAATAAAAGTTAAATAGTACACACTAGGGTTATGTATTTAGTAAAGAAAGCTCTGTTGAATTATGGACACCAATAAATGTGGTTTTGATCTGAGTGAACAAATAGTGACCTTATTTTAGTTGTAAACATCTTGTTGTTTTTATGGAAAGTTAAATAATAAAAAATACATTTCTTTTGCCCAACAGCCAGATGGTACTCTTTCCATCTTGTCAGATAAAATGTGAAAAGCTCCAGGCTAGACCCTCAGCACTGAAAGTACATCTCAAACATCACAGGTTCAATTTATGGTTGACGAGTGCATTTTGACTTCTGCACGTGCAGAGTTCATCTTCAGATTTCTCCAACTGGTCTTTATCAAATATTAATATTTCTGTGAGTGCAGAGTAAATGTGGATTATAAAAGGAAAGGGCAACAGGACTCAGCAAATGTGCTCACGAACAGAGCTCTGAGAAAGAGAACACACTAATCAAAGGACCTCCGAGGTCAGTGCAAATATCTCAGTGAGAAGAGAATTTCATTTTGGGGCCTTTTTTTATGAAACTTGACCAACCTATAAAAATATATGCCGCTAAGCATCATGGGAAATGTTCAGTCAGTTATAAAGTTGAGTGTTAAGTCAAGCTGGGCTGGAATGCTTTATTGGTTTCCATGTTGTCATTATTATTTCATCTTCTTTTATGGAATGTCCAGGTTTTCAAGATGTCAGTAAGCACAACAAAAAACTAAACATTTAGAAATGATTCAGTCTGCAATAACCTAAAAAAATATTACATGCTAATAAACAAAAAACAGAACCGTTTCCAAAGTTTTCTATAACCCTTTTATTAACAACCATTTTAATTGACCTCAGTGTTGATCACACAGTTGAAATTCTGCTCTTGCCTTGTGTTGTCCAGTCCTTTTAAAAAAGGACAAACCATGTGCTGTTAGACAGGCAGGCGGTAATGAGGTCACATGACTATCAAGTTTCTACGTTATTTGGAAGACTCAACTTTTAAAGAAAGCATCTGCATTCATATGCATTTTGCTGACATTTCTGCGGGGAAGTAGGTATAATATGTTCCTAATCTTTGTCCAGGGAATGTAGACAACCTTTCATTTATTAGTTTCACTGAAACATGCAGTGTCACATGCTCTACTGTTGTATAAAGGAGATTTGATTCAATGTAATGCTACAATTGTGGCATGTGGGTTAATTGTTGTAGTTTGACCAGGCCAGGCGTTAACGTTATGTCAGGCATGTAGTCGGTAGTCCAGCTAACACAGTTAGCATTGTTTAGTGCAGCCTGGCGGGCGTGTGAGTAGCCCACCGTGTTCCTAGCGTACATCCAGGGCATTCCTTTTTTTAACAAAAAATAAATAAAATTGTAACAAATAACTCGTCTAATGCTTTGGTTTTGGAGGTAGAGAGAGGCGTGGCTTGCCATACATCTTGTTTTGGTCTACAGACAGTGCACAACAGCGCACCTAGTGGTAAAATTTCACTTGTTGCTTCTTTAAGGCTGGAGCTACAGATGCTGTTGTGGTCGTAGTTGTGGTATGAACTCTGTGAACATTCCTCCATATTTTTTACTTAAGATAGAATCTGCAATTCTATATATTTTGATGACACTTCTAGCAAAAGTATGCATCATTTCATAATCTTTGTTCAGGGAGTCTAGATGATATTCTGTTTAGTAGTTTTCCTGATATCTTTTTTTCTTCAAAACTTTTATTGAAAATTAGAAAAGTAATAGAATAACAAAAGTATGCATATCAATATATAGGGGCTATTCAAGGAGAGAAGGTGAAGATGTTTGTTACTAAATTTAAATTTAAAGCTAAAAGAAATCAGGTGTGGAAGATAAGAAGAAGATAAAGAGAAGTCTACCGTTCCTAGATTTTGGTTTTTGCTGATGTGGTGTCCCCTGTAGCAACTAGTCATTCTTTACTCCATATGAACCAGCACCACAGCAACATCCCCGCTACGGGTCACATTTGGTTCATGAAAAAAAATCAGTGAGGTCATAAATCTTTAACTCCCTGTAGCGCCATCCTGCTGGAGGACAAGAGAGGATGCTTTACACAAATCAAGCTTTATCTCATTTACAAAAAAGGATCTATTTGTGTTCCTTCTGATTGCACCTCACTTGCTGTTCTCTTGTCTTTCACACCACACTTGCAAGGAGTCCCCTTCTATAGATAAGTATTTATCTCACACCAGACAATCATCTCCCTTATTTAGCCCAGGAAATATGGTGAAAACCTGGCCTTCTTTTTCTACTTTTATCTTTGTTCAAATGTACCTAAAACAGAAATGTTACAGGTTAATGAAGACTGGCCAGTATAATTTGATCTAACAATTTGGTTGATGAGATGATGAAGTCTGGTGATTTTATTGCTCGTGGGCTTTTGGTGCAAACCGTTTTCCTCAAAATTCCTGCCTGTGTTGTATCAGCCACAGAGAAACCTGGACTGTGAAGTTCTGATTTATTCTGCCTGCTGGAAGATTTTGCCTTCAGGGCTTCTTGGAAGAGCACCTTGGGGAAGTGAGGTAAAGTAACATGAAGAGCGACAGGATACCTACAGAAAGTGGGCCTTGCTTGTGCTTAGCAATTACAATATTTGAGCCTTGCAGGGAAGCAACACAGCAAAGCACAAGCACCACAATAAATTGCACTTCAGAGTGACAAATTAATAAACTGCTGACATCAAAGTAAAGGCTGTGATGAATGAATTACAGCAAATTGCTGTGCAGTAAGTCTGTCTCACACTGAGGTCGAGCTTTGCTGCAGGCCCTATTAGACTGATGAGATGTTTTCCTGTTAGGGTGTAACTCCTAAGCTTTCATAAGAGCTAAACTATGTCTTGACTCTAAAAACCAGCATGAAGCATATGAGCATAAATGCATGTTTCGCTCTGTCTAAACAACATATTTGCTTCTATTTTAATCAATCCCGCGATCCACAGAGATTGTTGTAAAGCACACTTTACTTTCACACATGTGATTGGAGATGTAAATATAGTCACCATGTGTTACCTTTACTGTATAGGATGGCGACCGTGGTTGTGTGAGTGCTGCACAATTCTCTGATGATTTCTTCACACCAGGAATCATCTGTTTAATGTTGGAGAGCAAGGAAACCATTGTGTGAGCGGCAGCCAACGTGCTTCTTCTGTAACTACAGTGCCACTAAACACACAACAACATTTTCAGTTCCAGGGTTTTAGGTATAATCAGAAAAACAATACGCTCTTTCCATAATTATCTTACTCTAACCCCAAGGGAGCAAACAGATAATAAAAAAGATCCATCCTGCCATTTATTTATTGAGCAAACAAACAAAAATAACAAAAAATCGAACATGCTATGTGTAGAAATTGCATCTTGTAGAGCAACATGTAGCCACCATAACTCTCAGTAGTTCTCTGTATGACTATAACTCCCCCAGGTACTGTGATGAAATTCTAGCCTATTTTTTTCATAAGATTGTTTTCATTGCTCCGCTGCATCTAAAACACAGTTCTGACCATGTTTCAGCTGTTTAACCATATATTTGACTCTAAACTACTTCTGTACACAGAGGAGCTCATAGACAACTCAATGACTGTAAGGTACCCAGGTGCCCTGGCTGCAAAACAAACCAAAGTCATCAGCCATCCAACACCGTGCATGACAGCTGGTAGGAGGTGTTTGTGCTGACATGCTGTAATTGCTTTGTTTTGTGTTTTTACATATCATGGTGCTGTTTATTATGACTACTATAGTCTCATTTGTCCAAAGGATATTCCAGAAGTCTGCTGGTTCACCCAGATGCAAATACAAACCTAAGTTGTGCTGCCATCTTGTTCTGAGAGAAGAGGTGCTTCCTCACTAGCTGATTGTTTAGGTGCTTAACTGATTGTCCTGTCATGAACTTTAACATTTAGTGCTGCCTGGTCTAACACTGTGCAACATTTCCATCTTGGCATCCCCTCCTGACATCCTGACAAATGGCATCCACTCATAGAAATGCTAGCAGCAATATTAACGCTAGGGTCGGTGATTTTTCCGGAAGTTTCCCCAAGTCCCTTTTTGAATAACTGAACATGCACAAGACCGTCTTTCCTGCTCTTCCGCTCTTTAGGGGGATCGCGTGAAAAAAAAATCTCCCAAATTCACTCTGGTCTTATTTCTTTCTACTGAGGCTTTCCTCTTCTTCTCATCAACATGAACGCGGTTTGCTTTTTGCGACTCTCAGCCATGTTCAAAGTCTACAGTGAGAGCAACGGAGCTACAATAAACGGCTAACACCAAAGCTAACTGCTAAGCTAACCGCTAAGCTAACAGGATACATAAACACTAGAAGGGCACAGCCAGCAAGCTGAAACTAACAGGGAACGAGCACGCACACTGACGGATGTCTTTCTGGCTTTTGGTTGTAATGGCACACAACTGTATGCACCAGAGCACAACACTGATGAAAGCCCCGCTTTTAAACATAGAAGAGATCCCAAAGATACAATTGATAAGCATAATTGTACTGCAAATGAGGAACATGTGGAATCTATTGTTTGTTTTTGTACACTTATGTTATATTTAATATTACATCTTGGAACCTGTCAAATAAAACAGGTTGTTTCTTTTTCTGTTTTCTGTTCTCTTTTTATAATTCCTAAAATGTGTTGAAGTATAAAGCAATCTAACCAATTAATGAAAACATATTTGTGTGGTATCAACATTTTTAAAATGGGTAGCAGAGACCTTTTTTTTCATAAAAAGAAACAGAGATGTCTCATAGCTCACTGATCACCCTGTGATCTCATGTTAGAGCAATACTACCAAATGAAGGGTACTCTGAATACTATATTGATCAATTCACTTAGTGCCCACAGAAATGTTAAGCTTTATCAGGGTAGAGCAACCTATAACCTCCGGCTATAAATGTTAAAGTGATGGTAAAATGTATTTCTTGGCAGAAATATTCACTTTAAGGGAAAATATAGGCTTTTAGGGTTTGTATGTAAAGGATAAAGCTGCTATAACTTCCTGAGGCTAATGAAACCCACGGAGGCCTTCAGCTTTATCAGAATAAATGAGAAATAAATAAATAAAAACAGTTCAAGTGGCTTGTTTTTTCATCTTTGGCTAACATCAGCACATCTTAGGTGGAGCTGAGTGAAAAAATATGTGGCGCTGCAATCACAGCATATGGCCAAGCAGCCTCACTTCAGTTAATGAAGCGCTAAATTTAGCATTTCGGAGCTGCAAATTATAACCTGATAAACACAAGTTTGTCTCCAAAAATCAAGTCAGTTTTTAGATCTCTTTGCAAGATGAAATATTAAATATAAATATTAGAAAGTTGGGCAACTGGGTGTAGTTTCTGGACTTTCTAGAATTTTCCATCTGACTTAATACTCTTTTACATATAAATACAACATGTATAAAATGTAGAAATCCTTTGTAATGTTTTCCTTCCATTTCTTAATTTCTTGCCAATTTTTGTTGGTTTATCACATAAAATTGTGGTTGTGACCTGAAAAAGTGCAACAAAGTTAAAGGGGAACTGTGACAAAATGATTAAATAGACTTTTGCTTAAAAAAAAAACAACACAACAGTAGTTTATTCTAACAGTCATTGAAGACCAAAAGTATTTTCCTGGTTAAGCCATTAATGAACTACAACTTTAGTTAACTATTTACTTTGCAATCTTATTTAGTGCAATGTGTTTGTTTACTTTCAGGTCAGAAAAAAAAGTATGCTGCCATGTTTTCAGATGTCAAGATGCGTCAGCTGATAGGTTGTATATTCATGATATAGCATTAAATGGTGAGAAAAGAAATAGACCATTCAAAGAACAGGGGCGCCAAGAGGCATGAATCATCCCAGCTGACAGGGAGACAAAGGTCTGAAATATGCAATAACTCAGCTCTTACTGTGAAACTGTCACTGCAGGTTTAATTTTGAATTGATACGCCTCTGTGTGTGTGCGTGCGTGCGCGTGAGAGAGAGAGCGATATTGAAAAGAAGAGACTGAATTCTCCCGCTTTTAGATGAAGGGCACCTTTGTGGAAAGAGAGATGGGTAGATGCCATCTCTGTGGGACGGACCGGTATTTTTTTTAGACGTCCGGTTCAAAATAACTCAAGATGATAACGACGAAGGAGAGGCAAAGGTGAGAAAGAGACGGAAAATATTCAAGTTTATGTAAGAGTACACTGGTGTTATGTTGCATAAGTTCTGAAAAGGTTGTTTTTAAAATATACTGTTAAAATATACTTGTTGCTTGATTATCGGAAGCCCAAACTATTCCTAATAACTAAAAGGACATTCAGCCTCTTTAATTCATGTAGCAATCTCTAAGGTAATCAGAAGGTCTATAAATATTTAATTTGTAACCCATGACTTCTCGTCTTCCTTTAGTACAGATATGACATCACACAGAGGCCTACTTTATTCCGGGTTGGACAGGGACCCAAATTTGTCCTGCATCTTGGGGGTCACCAAGTCTCCTTCACAGCTATTGCAAAGTGTCTGCAGTACATGCCAACCGGTGGTTTGGGACGCACGTATGGAAACAGCGTTTTATAACCTAACATATTAAACTTAAGTTCAGTTTTCTGAGCACTAAGCTGACCTTAACATGAACTGAGTGCTTTGGTATGTTATACCATATAGAAGTATGTTAAAATTAGCTATTTTTCTAAATTTCTACTGAGACTATGCAGTTGTAATACCTGATATCCTTTGCTAGGGAAGTGTGTGGTGCTAGTAAACCCAGATTTTGACATGCTAACGCAGTTGAGTCCTGGGAAATAAAAAAAATAAGAATTTGGGTAATAAGAAAAATCAGTTTAGTAGTAAATGATAGCCTAGCATTATACAGACATGTACAGTGTTGTGACAAAAGTTTTTGCACTGACATATATCTTAATGTTTCAAGTTATCAAAGACATTTTAACAGTAAACAGATAAAAGGCACAAAGACAAAATGCAGTCTTGAAAAAAAAACATTTCCCTATAAACCTAATATCTGCTTGTGCAAACCTTGGGCAACATCTGCCACTCTTTTTTGCAGAGTTCCTTTAATCCAGTCTCATTGAAAGGGTTGTGAGTCTGAATAGACTGTTAAAGGTTTTGCCTCAGCACTTCACTGGGGTGGAATTACTTAAATAGGGCTCATTTAGACTCAGATCTTAATAAATTAATACATAATTTGAAAACTGCTATTTGAATTAACTTTTTTCATATTTATGTGATATTACCATTTGCTTAATGATCTCAAACAGTTATGTGCAAAAAAACAAAACAAGCAATAATCAAGAAATTCAGCCATGTTTGTGGCCAATAGGTGGCGCTATCAAGATATTTTTGTCAACCCCCTACTACTAGATAACTTCCTGCTGGAAGACATTGAAATGTGTTCACATATGTACTCTTAACAGCCCTGAAAAAGTATTTTCAACTCCCTTAAAGGTGCATAGCTGCGCTTTTTGACTTTTTAAAAAAAAATATATATACATAAGTAGCTCACTCTGGTTAAATATGTTTTTCTGAATGATTAGCACGTCCTGCTGGCATATTAGTTGTTATTATTGGTGTTTTATGCTTTGTTTTTGCTCAGTTTGTTAGTAAATAAAGCCTTCTGTGTTTATTTATGATTTTGTCAGAAGTACATACTGTGCATGCGCAGCAGGGAATAAAACAAGGAAGCGGCTAACAGCTATTAGCATCTCTCAGCGAAACATTGAAGAAAGGTCCAAGATCCAGTGAAAAAATAAACACAAAAAATATATGATTCCAAGAGAGAAAAGCCTGTAATGTCTGGAAATCCAGTCTGAACGTTGGTTTTCACTGAAGCGGAAGCTAAACCTGCCGAGGCTCAGATGTGACGCAGAGTTGACTGACGTGAGTAAATGTTCTGATATGAGGCTCTTAGAGTTGCTGCAGATCGGTTTATTTAATTAATAACAGTTGGTCTTCAATCACGCCGAGCTGCTGCTTTACTGCGAGGCATTGCGTGGGTCAGGTTCTGTCCAACATTATTTACAAGTGATTTATTAATTAAGCAAACTGTCATCAGACCTCTCAACTTTTATCAAAAGTTAGGAGTGAGATTATGCTAATTTGGGGGCGGGGCTTGTTTGGGGCGGGGCTAACCGGACCCTTGAAGAGCCGGTGGAGTCAACTCCATCTCATTTTTATCCCACCAGACAATGAAGTAGACATGTATTACTTGTGTTAAAAAAGAGAAAGAGACATATTAATACTTTATTGTTCAGTTAATGGATTAAAACATAAATAACACACAATTGTTCAAATAATACTGAATAAAATTAAGTAGATTTTAATTATTGACCGAATTATTATACTGTTACACATTCATCTATGGGTTGTTTATCATTGTAAATCTATAACCTGATTGGTGAATCAGGCTGAGTTTCATCAAGCCTTTATGATCCCCTCAGCAGCAACACTGAAGCACACAGAGGTTCACGCTGCGTCTTTACGCACGATCCTGCTGCTGATGTGTCCCTCCTTTCAGCTCAATGCATTTCTAGACTGTTACAGTTTATAACATTCTCATCACCTTTCACAGCGACAGGTTTCTCAGTCAGTCGCCGCGCTGACCAGACAAATCTCTATTGCTCTCCCAGAAAGCACCTGCTCCGAGGGAAAGGAGGGGGGAGAGGAGTAAGCGCTGAGGCACAGAAATACGGTGCAAGTAGTTAAAAAAAATGCAGAATTAATAAAAACGAAACTTATAAACTGACCAAGTGGCGTTTTAAACTGCATCTGGTTAGCAGAACTGTTTTTATGATCAGCGTGCAGCCATGACTGGTTCTGAATGAACCGGCCATCTGGCAGCTGCTCTCCCCCCGCCCCCTCCCCTCCTGTGTACGCGGTACAGGACTTTACCGGCTTACTTTCACCACTGTTAAGACTAAAATTATTCATAACTCTGATCACTCTTCCTGCTGCTCTGTTAACACGAACTGCAGCAGGAAATACTGATGGCCACAAGCTGTGAAAGAAGCCGAAAGAAGCTCAGCAGAAGGCGGAGTTTTGTCATCCGCAGCCCAGATGGGCTTTGTGATTTTTATGCGTGAGAAATTCCATGTTTGCGTGTGAAATGTCTTGTGTTGCGTGTGAGCGTGTGAAGTTAGTGAAATGCGTGTGTCACACGGTCAATGCGTGAGAGTTGAGAGCTATGCTGTCATTATGATAGTTCTATGATACTGCTGCTAGATGGCGGAACGTGTATTTATATCAGCTAATCGCGCCTGGTGCTGTGGCTATTTTTATACACCAAAAGGACCATCACAGCATCAAGATGAAGGCTTGGGGTATATAACATTATTTTATCATGATCAAAAGGTTTTTGGTCTTTTTTAAGCATATTATGTGGGTATATACTTTTTAATATATGAAAGTATTTTGTGCACTTTGTAGATTGGGATAAACTTTATGGGTTTTGAGGTATTATTGGAAGTTTCAATAAAGTTAAGATGAAACTATTCAATAAAGTTGCATCTTGGTAAGTCCTCTGTGTTTGATGTTTGTTGTAAACATTGCGTCTTTCTCTTTGCATGTGCAGGCTTCATACTGAAGTCCTCACTCCCATTACTTTAGAATCTCTACAGCTTTTGGATATTTTTCATGCCACAGTAGGAGGTCTGCTTACTCGTTGTCGGACAGACAGTGTAATTCAAGGTCAAACTGAGCCAAAGGATTAATTTTTACTCATTTATGAGCCATTTCAGTTATGGAAGCCCTTCAAAAGCAGCATCAGAAACGTTTCTCGTTCTGTTTCTGCACAACATCTCCAGAGTAATTCAAAGCCATTCTGGTGGGCTATGTTTTAAGTCTGTCTTTCAGCTGGATGTGGAAGGAAAATAAAAGGACCAAACCACCTGGAGGCTCCTGTCACTCCAAATGTGCAGCTGGTGATGGTTGATTATTTGGAGCTGCTGAAATTGACTTCATGAGCCACAATACTGAGCTTCCTCCATGCCTGCGTCATCACATTTTGCATCTATTACCTGTTAATCAGTCACCTGATAAGTTCCTGTATTCAAAAGCTGTATTCAAAACAAATTCTTCAAACAACCACGGAAATTAAATCCAGCTATTTCGGAGATGAAAGCTGTGAAAATATTGATCACATTTTAAGCTGATGCCTAAACCCGGTCCGCTGCTTTGTTGAATATTAAACTCACGTTCTCCACTGACTTCATTCATAGTCCTTCTTCCGAGTGTTGGGGAATATTATTGAATACAGTGATATGAAAAATCCTATGAATCCTGCAGGGGAAGCGAGTTTTCTGCATGAACTCGCAGTAAGATGTAATCTGATTTTCGTCTAAGACACCTTCATAGACGGATCATAATAGAAGAATATTGTAACTTCAGTTGGTATCGATGACAGTGATTAAACAGGCCGTAGGTTTATGGAAAAATTGACTGGAGCCTTGGATTCAGTAACAAGTTGATCCTTCTCTTGGGAGTAGAAAGCTGAGAAAAGCTCAGATCTGCAGAAAGCCAGGCTCTGTGATGGTATGGGGTTGTATCAGTGCCTTTGGCAAAACTCATTTCCACTTCTGTGATGGCAGCATTAATGCAGAAAAGTCCAGCAGAGATTGTAGGGCGACACAAGCTGCCTTCAAAACCATATCTTTTTTTTTTTTTTTTTACAGGGACGTCCATATATCTTTCAACAAGTCAGTGGAAAACCACATTCTGCACACTATCCAAAGGC
Organism: Fundulus heteroclitus; assembly: GCF_011125445.2. Classification (NCBI taxonomy): domain Eukaryota; kingdom Metazoa; phylum Chordata; class Actinopteri; order Cyprinodontiformes; family Fundulidae; genus Fundulus; species Fundulus heteroclitus. Next base: position 121,477 of record NW_023396488.1, read on the forward strand.
ACGGCTGAGAAAACAGAGGGTACAGATGCACGTCTGGCCCCCTGCAGTCCTGCATTGTCTTCTTGGGTTTCCTTAAAAAATTGTAGAAACCAAACAACACCAAATACATATTTTTGGTGACATGTTTTCAGTGGGTAATAGGAAAAAAAAGACCCAAAAATGTAACTACTGCATGTCATGAATAGCAAAAAAAGGTTTTTAAAATTGTAAAAACCTTGCAGAGCTGGTATATTAAAGAGAGCGCTGGTGTGTGACTTTCTCCTTCTATCATCTGTGCGTCGCTTTTGGGTCTTGAACCGACAGAAGTCTGATGGCGGCCTTGATTAATTAGTGGTATGAATGCAGAAAAAAATCAAAATTGCGCATCAAGACCTGCAGTGCGAACGTTGCCTAACAGAAAATAATAACAAAATGATTACAGAAGGAATGAAGAGAAACCACTAAATCCATAAAAGTAAAATTAAACAGAGACTAAAGGATAATAAACCCAAGAAGGCACAATCCAGGAATTTAAAGAAACACTTGGAGACTGTGACCTTTATGTGAATACAATAAATAGAATATGGGCATAAACTAAACTGCAAAATCAAACGAGCAGATTACACTGAGAGGTTGAATGCAGGAATACTTTTTTTCTTTGGAAACCATATATCCTTGTCATTTTTACAATTCTGAGATACTTTATGATGGCCTTTAAACCTAAAATTCCAATAAAATATATTGTAGTGTCTGATTATAACATACAAGTATTGTAATTCTTACATTAAACAAAAGGCAGAGTGTAGATGAAGAACTTTTCCTTTCAGAGTGAATGTGTTATAGAGCCAAAGTTGAACGGGTATGAATACTTTTGTGAAGTCATACATGACAAAATTCATTTTAAAGAGTAAGTTAGTTGAGTTTGTAAAAAGACTTTAGACTCACAGTGACTTTATTGTCACTCAACTGAAATATCAGAATGTACATTTGAGAGGAATTTCATATTAAGGCTCTGAGTAAAAAACAGAAAACAAAAGTTGTTCCTAATACAAATCGTTGTTTTAATACTCAGCTACATTACATTTCTGATTTTTAATGAGAGTTATGGCACTTCAGTCAGCTGGGAATGAAAACATCAGATCTAAAAAAAAGAAAAAAAGAAGAAGAAATCCTCTGTGGTTTTTGTAGCTTTAACATTTGTCCCTGTGCGAAAGGGAGGGCACACAAAGATAGCAGCGGCATGTCAAGCTGAGTTCAAATAGTTCATATTCATCAAACAGAGAGCTGTGATGCCTCTCACAGGAGGCTTTTCAGGCGGCCAGGAAGACAGAATGTCTCTCTTGTTGCAGAAGGGTCTTCAGAGCTGCTGCTGATGGTCCTCTGCTCATAAAAGGGGGGAAAGGGTGAGAGTTACAGCGTCTGCAAGGAAAAATAGACTTTTGAGAGAGGGACACACAACAGCTTTGGCATATTCCTGCACAGAAGCCAGCAGGCAAAAAAAATAAATAAATAAAATTCAACAATAAAGCTTCAACAATCTATCTGCATATAGGGGAATATGCCAGCAGTGACACTTTCTGCTGTCACAAGTGATTTCAGCTCCATAACCAAACTTAAACCGGGTCTATCCAAGAATGGAGGGATTTATTTTTGTGTACACAAGGCTGCTGTGGAAAGACGTTTTACTGTTCAGCCAAAATCCTTCTGGAGTTCAGGCTGAATTTCTTCAATCTGTCCGCAGGGCAACATCTGTCACGAGCAAGCGCTACCCCGTATTCAATAAATTAAATCACTTATTTTCCACACGGGTGCATGCGAGCGTCACGAATGCAACATTTTCTTGTATTTATAACAAACTCAGCGTGCGTCTGAGAGATTTCTCGTTAAAGGTTGTGGATATTTTCAACCTCTTACTGTCAAAGCGTAATTATCTTTCCAAGAAAAAAACAACAACAAACAGACTGCAGTTGTGCAAAATCAAAAAGGTCAGAAGGTACATGTGTTTGGCATTTTCACCCTCTGCAGTATCGGTCGCTGTCAGGGGATTCAAACAATGATATCACTGTCAGAGAGACGGAGACGGAGCAGAGGATGAAAGACAGACAGGATTCCTGACAGAGACAGGAAGAAAGAGAGGCCTGCCAACAGAGGGCTTTCAGCTGCTTATAATCACTCTCACACTCGACACTCAACATCCCTCGTGGCTGTTTATCGGCCGGTGTTTACACAGAGAATTAGGACACGCGGTAGCACCTCTGACATGTTTTCCTCTATCACAAGGTGGGGCTCTGTGGTCTAAGTCGAGCTCAAAGCTGCTTTCTGCAAGCAAGGAAAGGAAAGAAAGGTGCATGTTTGATCAGAATGTGAAAAACCGCAACAGACTGAAATTAGCAGTGGCGGTTCTAGACTGAATTTACCAGGGGGGCCAGGGTGGGGCAAATGTTTTACAAGTGAAAAAAAAGAAATTAACCAGGAACAACTGGGCAAAATTTTATCACTTGATATGTTAGGTGAGCCACTTGTGTCTCTGGAACTGCAGGTTGCAGACCCCTGAAAACTGTGATCCTATCTCTCTACGGCTCAAGCTAAAAGTGAAACACATTAGTTTTAAAACTATTTTCAAAATAACAATGTAAATGTAAAAAATGTTATGGGCCCAAGGGACCAACCAGTTACGATTTCTGTTCCAGCACATATCATCATAAGAAATTGATTCAGCATTATGTCTTCGGTACAGGGGCCTTGACAGGGGCCCTGATCAGTTCTACGGGGGCACTGGCCCCTGGTGGCCCCCCTTCTAGAACCACCCATGGCGGTTAGATCAGACCGCATCATTTTAAACAGCTCCAATGTAATTCTTTTTTCAGTGATTGAATATTTGAGTGGCTATATTAAATCATCAAAGCACAAGTCAGAGGTCAATCAACAGAGAACTACATGACAGAAATGAAAATTTATGACATTACCTACCCCCATGAACCAATCCCTGCCTTTAAATGAACATTTTGTTAGCGATTTACTGTAAAATTAGCCAAAATTATTCTCACCTGTCACCTGGGATGGAAGTAAAATTCCCTTTAAACTATCTGTCCTCTCCATCAACAATTTCTTAGTCAAGTTTTTCTCCTTTCAAACATAGAGGTACGGTCCAGAAGAGTGTAGCCCGTGTTTACTTCCTGGTTTCTGAGCCAATCACATGAGAGTTCCCAGGGTGGCTAAAACAGAGTGCAGCATTTTTTTTATTTTTATTTTATGTTTGCAAAGAGCAGCAGTCTGCAAACATGGAAGTCAGTAAGAGAGGCGGACCAGAAATAGCTTCAACATTACCTAAGAAGCCTCTGCACCCTTCAAAAAGGGGAAAAGTACCTAATGCAGGGTAAAACAACAATTCATGTTTTTATTTTTTCTCTTCTTTTCTGTATTTTTTCTATCTTGTTGTTGCTAGCTGGGAACATTAACCCTGGAGAACACATTAGCTGGAAATATGATCCTCACTAAAATGGTCCCTTTTAGACCCTTTATTCAGATATTAATAACTTCTTCCTTAATGGTAATATCTACGGCTAGAACAACGCTACAGATAACATCAGACTGTCTCAGAACTTCAGGTCTACTATTGATGCTCTGGTTAAAACATTTCCTGACATGATGATTAATTTAGGTGGGGACTTCAACACCGCAGTAAATGATGAGACTGACAGACGGCCGGGTCCACATCAGACTGGCCCTCATGCTGGGAATTTCAGGAATGAACCGGGCTTGACGGACATTTGGAGAGTAAATAACCAGAACCAGAAAAACCTTACATGGAAAAAAAACCTCATCTGGTTCCCAGCAATCAAGAACAGACTAGTGGCTGGTTTCAGGTTCCTTTCAGAGTTCAAGCTGTTAAACTGAAATAATCCGAGCACCTCAGACAGAACCCAGCGCCGTCGTTTTGGGTCTAAATCTGTCATCAGACGGAGTCGGTCAAAGGTTTGCGGCTTATTGGAAGATTCAGAATTCACTTCTGCTTTAGGAATTCATTGTTTATTTATGATTAAAAAAAATGAGATTACAGAATATTTTAAACCAGGGGTCACCAACATGGAGCCCTAAAGCCTGTTCAAAAAATAGCTAAACCCTCCAGTGAGCTGCATCTAAAACGTTCTTTTATTCAGATGCTCTTTTTTTAATAATACTTGTACTTACATAGATTTAAAATGATAAATGCATTAAAAACATGTTTATATTACATAAAGTTAAAGTGAGCTCAGACTCCTCTAGTTCAGTGGTCAGTACAGCTAGCTCTTCATCTGACACGGTACCGATGAAGAAGCTCTCAACTTCTAAAAGGTTGGGGACTCCTGTTTTAAACTGTCAGAATCTGAATAATGTACAGCAGTTACTGAGAGGCTTAAAAATTTGACTTTAAAAGTATTTAATGGAAATGGCTGCTAATGTTCTGAGAAACAGGAAGAACGATGGAAACTGATTGATTGCTTTTTTGACTGTTTTTGGACATCTAGAGACATAAACTGCAGAAAAATTAGCTTAGTCACAAAATTGGATTCAAGTAAAGTTCAGATAAGTGCAACACATAATGAAGCTGCTTTATAATTGGTGATCACTGATCAACATGATAGAAATGTGTATTTTCTCTTTTCAAGCATTCAACTACTTTTTCCAGTCATGACAAATTGTAGAGAATCGGCATTAAATGTATAATAAATGTAATTGTTTAAACTAAACATCTAACTTTACACAAAATGAATAACTTAAATAGAGAGGATATTTCATAGAAACAATCAGTTTGGCTCTGTGACTGATTTTGGTAATGAGGATGTGTGGAGCCGGTCTCGTCAGCCTGGTGGAACACATAAACCGTTAAGGGAACAAATGCATTGTGTTATAAATTATCTGCAAAGCATTTAAATAAGCTGCATTTTCCTAAAATGAAATAAAAATGAAGCATGGTGATCAAAAGCTGTGTTGCTTTGTCATACCTTTGTCAAATAAAATTGAAATCGACTTTCCCATCTGCTCGGCTCTTTGGTGCACAGGTGTGAGGAGGGCTCCGCCAGGTGGGTGGTCCTTTCAAATGAGGCAAAGCGAGTTGGTAATAATTGTGTAATTTTCATTAGGGTATTTGTCACCTTGTGGATTTAATCAAAAGCAATAATTAGAGCAAATGTGGAGTAATGAAGGATTAATATTTAAAGTGTTTTTAACTAATTTGACAGCTGGAAAAGGCATTTGAATCGGCACAAACCAGACCTGGCTTATAGCGTTTGAAATGAGAATGCCTGTAAAATGCATTGATTGATGAATGCTCTTTCTGCTTTGCACTGACAGAAAGGATAAAGCCTCTGACTTCCTCATATATCAGCAGATTTATCTTTTGTCCATCTAAGTCTGCTTATCTACCCATCCATCTATCCATTTGTCCGTCCCTCGCACACATTCTTGCTTCTACACATGCTAGTGAATATCAAAAAGAAAAATTAGCTAATTAATCATTTTAATCAAGCATCTTTCATGCTATGTGGAATGATCAAATTTTAAGATTCATGAGATTAAACTTACTTTCAATGTGACAATGAGCTGAATTTCCTAATGTTTTTTTTTTGTTAATATCCTTCTACAAGTTGTTTTTTTTTCTACAAATCTTCCTGAGAACTCTTCTGTTTGTCACAGCAAATGGTTCTTCTTGTGAGATAAAGATGTAGACTCAGTAAAAAGAGACTAAATTTCCCAAACTTCCAAAATAATGTACTGAAAGATGTATAGAAGACGTGATCAAACCTTTTAGGTTGTCCACAGCGTTTGAATCAGGAGGTTTTATGTGTTTATTTAACTGTGAAGAGTTAATAGGAGCACAGGCAATGCTGGTTTTAATACAAAACATTTAGTTCAATAAAGTCCGTCCGTCTGTCCATTCCCTCACAAAATGTTCCTCAGCATGCTACTAGATTCTGCCCACAATGTCTGCACACTAAAATCCTTGGGCTTGTATCTTGAAGCAACGACATTTAGACTTCCAATAAAAATTCACACTCCTTTCTCTGCAGGATGTCTTTAACTGAGTTTTTAGGGAATTGAACTGAGGCTTAGTGGGAGTTTTGTAATAAATCCAGAAGTGTCTCTTACTTTTTGATATCTACAATAAAAGAAGGATAGTGGGGGACCTTTTTAGATAATAAAGCTCTTCGACATCTCAAGTTCTCATCTGCTTATAAATGTGTTGAACACGACTTCATGATAGGTAAAGAAACCAGTTGTTTGCAGAGCAGCAAGGATTAAATCTTTGACTGAACTTTGCAGCAGCAGGAATATATTGTTTCCTCACCATGAAGTTTACCTTCACTAACTAAGGTCATTGTTAATGCCTTGCACCAGAAACACTTCCTGTTTTGTATGTGATAAAGTACTGGGTTTAAAATAAATCTTCCACTATTGTCTTTCCAGGGAAAATCAACTTCAGCTGAAAGAAAGCTTTGCATAAATCTTAAAAATGAAAAACTGAAGTTGAGTTTCTCTTCTCTGTGAGCGGCCAGCCTTGATGTTTCTGATCCCTATCAGCCTCCAGTAATTTAGCATCACCACATATCCTAAACTCGGACGAGTCTGGTTCCTTACCACGAATGTGTCATTCACAGCAAGTATTCTAAACTAGAAATGTTTAAGGACTCAATTACAATTCTACGGGGGGTATAAACAGGAATAACAGGAGTGATCGGCAATCTCGGGCGGCTCTATTATGTCCTCCTCCCACTAAGGAATCAGTGTCATCAACTCATGCACTTCATCAGATGCGAATGCAGCACGCATAACAAGGTGAGCCTGTGTCCACGTATCGTTTCTCATTTCCGTCTGAGCCACAGAAATTACCTCACGCACACACTGCGAGCAGCTCATTTGTTCTGCGATAATGTCTTTATAATTCCAGTTTCCTCCAGGGCATGGGACGCCATCGGGCTGCAGCACACGTGTGCGCTGTGACACGTTACCAACACCGTGTATTTTGTCACCGACAATCAGGGCCATGACAGAGATGCCGGTCGTTTAGATTAATCACTACCTGCAGCCTCTGTGTAAAACGTAGAGGGGTCTGAAACAACCATCACACCGTGTGCAGCTCTGAGCAGTCGGCTGATGATTGTTGACCCGATATCAGTGTGAGCCAGCAAAGGATCCGAGCTCAAACATGAATTTGTTGACAGTGTTCAACCTCATTTATAATGTGTACCAGTGACATCTGCATAAAGTACACACTGAATGCAACTCACATTTAGTTAAGCACCAACAAGGACTGTCAGAATAAAAGTACCTTATAGAATAAAAACCTTTAGGCAGGTATTAACCATACTTTTCATAAAACCTGCATTTTATTAGTATTATATCTTTTTAGAAATTAAATTTTATGATTTAATTAGCTGTAAGCAGAAAATAATCTAACGCACATAATGGTCAAACATATATATAAAATGTGTTTAACCTGGTAAACAGAGTCACTAAAATAAATAAATCTTTCAATAAAACTGAATGATGCAAATATTTCATAGTGAAATGTATATTGTAGTAAAAGCTTTGATTCTTTTTATTTATTTATTTTTTTGTCGTGATTCCATTTTTTTTTTCACAGATGTGCAGCATACTTTAGTTCTGCACATAAACAAGGTGCAAAATGGACTATGTTTTATTTTTTTATACCAAAGGCCTCATTTTAGAACTGTGCATATACACAAACAAATGAGGCCATGTTTCACACAGAAGTTGGGGTGTAGCAAAATTAACCTTGAGTGATGTACACAAACATAAAACCTGCCGTGAAATTGTGCAGATAGCCAATCTAACATTTTTAGTCAACAGTATCAAATTACAAAGTACATAAACTGGCCCACAGACACTTAAATATGACTCCAATCAGTTTTTGTTAACTCAAGGAGTATTAAACACAATGTTTTCTCATTAGCTTGAGCTGTCTTGGTTTAAACCGGAACAATGAAGGTGAACCATGTTTAGCCTGACTCAACAATGTAACACACCTCAGCAAATTAGGGAAGCAACCTCAATCCAAAGTGAACTGTGTGTGAGAAACCGGGTGTTGCAAGTTCTCACTAGGCTGGGTTTCATTGCAACTGGAGCTTTTCAGAGGGAGATGACTGACAGATCGAGTATTTTACCATCCCATGTCATCAGCCATATGGGACGGCCTCTTCTATACGGTCACCAGAAACATAAAATTCCCCTAAGCTGTGGCTCCACAAGAAAACATCAAACTGCAGTTTGCATGGTGGAGTAAATTTCTAAAAGTGATCAGAGGTATCAACTGCACTTATATTGCTATATCACCATCTGTCAATGAATTTGCTTTTGTAAATTGAACTTCTGTTCAGTAAATGTGAAACCTATTTGTGATGTGCAAATGTGTCTCACAAATGCCACGCTGGCCTGGTTCAACTCAGGATTCCTTTATACTGTGAAACAGTTGTCAAAAACAAACTTCAGGTTTAATGATAATGATAATGATAATATACCTTTTTCCCCTTTTTTATGTTACATGGAGACTGAAACAGGATGGCAGAAGAGGAAAAAAGTAAGTAAAAGATGAGACAAAATGCCAAAAGGGAGAAAAGGTGAAAGAGAAAGGGGAGAGTAAAGGGAGAGAGCAATAAAACATCCTCTAAGTCTGCTTCTACACCTGCAAAGAGAGATATGAAAGAACAGCAAAACCAACCAATAAGGTATTACAGGCACAAACAACCAATGCTGTGATAACATAACTGAAGAATATATAAAAATATTTAATATGACATGTATAAAGTGACAGCTGAAGATAATAATAGGAGTTTTCTGTATATACATCTATAAGTACCTGAATCTGAGCACCTGTAGGTGTTTGTGAGAGTGTGCTTGTGTCTGTAAGGTTTATCCATGAGAAAAATGCTTAATAGTGGTTGTGAGGAACCAAAGACTCCTTCCCAGAACACCGAGGCAGATGCCAGGAGAACCAGAACCTTAAATGCCCGAAGGCACCCCAGAGCAAAGGTGCTAAAGAGGGGCCAACACAGGGTAATGTCACTGTATACCTAATTGTTGAGGTAAAGCATGGTTTAAAGCATTTAAAGATGGACACATATATTATGATATACACTAAAGATGTCAGATTTACCTTTATGTGGCAGCAGGCTGCCAGGGAGAGTTTATTTGATTACTGCAGCAACTCTCTGCTTGGAGTAGAATGTATTTTAACTCATTTGCGTATTTGTTTATCTGAAGGGGCACGGCAGTCCAGGCGGCACCTCCAGCTGCTCTCTGTTTCATGCTAATCAGGATCTAGGAAACATGCATGCACACAGTTTCATCTGAATGTCTTTATATGGTGATATGCTTCAATATTTACCTCTAAGCCAACATTTATGAAAGCATGAAGCTCTCATATAGGCCTACATGAGGCCCCATGTATGGAGAACATCAGCGGCCATTACTCATCCGCAGACATGTGAAGGAGCACAGATAAACTATTAAGCGTTTTTTTTTGGGACGTAGGGATGACAGACTTCATTCTGCAACGCTAAGCTTGAAAAGACCATAGCCCATAAAAATGTTAAAGGATCACATTGAAAATCACTCAACAAAAATTACATAGTATCAAACAGATTAAACCTTAAATCTGCAGATTATATACAACGGCAGTGTTTTAACCTGTTTCCTCTACTTAAGACCATGTGTACAAATAAACAAATTACAATCCAAATATTTCTGAATTATAATTTTGAAAACTCTGTGATGCTTTTGCTGTGTAGTTCAGAATCAAGCTTTTTATTTCCTGAAATATTTTTTACAGACTTTTTAAGTCGACCAAGAAGGTAACAGCTTTCTCAGAATCACTCAGGCACAATTGGATAGACGGATGGTGGACGAATAAACATCCTGCTGCTGTGAAAATAAGCTGTTTACAGTTTACAGTGGAGTAGGGCTAGCTAAAATATAACAGCTGTTTCTTTGTGAGTCTGAAGTGACTGTTGATTTGTCAAGTGGATGTGTGGGTATGTGCCTACATGTTGTTGTTTCACCATCCATCCATTCATTATCTATACCTGCGTATCCTTGCAGGGTCACGGAGGGGCTTGCATCTCCAGCAGTCATTGAGTTTGAGGTACACCCTAGATTGGTCTCCAGCTCATCACGGGATATTAAGAGAGCTAACTCTAAAAAATGACTGTAATTCCTCCAAAGATCAAGAAGTTTTAACTTTGTAATTCAAGATTTTCCATTTTGTTCTGCTGAGTAATCTCTTACTCTTAAATTTTAATTGTGTCTTCCATAAAACAACACAATGGTTTCAAAATGGTAACAGACGTGTTTTTGATGCAAAAAGAGATTTTATTATCATTATAGCAAAAGTCACACATGTTTGTATTTCTCATTAAGTTTCTGATCCTTTGGAGTCTTGGCCTCTACGAAGGCTTGGATGACATTCCTGTCAGCGGTGAGGCGGTACCAGATGAAGACATCATTTTCAGAACGTTGGCAGCCGAAAGAAAATATCTCAAATGGATCTTGGTGATATCCAACACACCTAATTCCACAAATTGAAGCTCTTTGGACGCTTTGTCATACAACGGATGGATGGAATTCCGATAGGGTGCAGGACTGTCTTTGTTATACTTCTCATACCCTTTTTGCTGGTGTCTTCTTGTGGTACAGTCTTTAAAAAGCTCAATCCTGGTGATTGGGTCCTCTGTGCATACGTTGTACTAAAGTCTTATTTGGTTTCCTCTGTCATCTTTGATCAGGCTTTGATCAGATTCCTGGGAGGAACTTGAATGAATCCTTGGTGACGCAGGTCCTTTTCCTCCTCCTCATTGAGGGACACATCTAGGAACTCGTTTTCAGCCCTGGAGTTTCATGCAGCAGACCGGCCCACTTAAAGGAGCAATAAGCGATATTTCTCCATTAGGTGGAGCTTGAGCACTGTCTGTAGACCAAAACAAGATGTGCATCAAGCCACAGCACCCATTTCCCCTTCTCTCCCATTGGCTCATATGAGTCTATTTGCAAAAAAGCATCACCTTTCAAAGGAACATGCCTAGTGTTCCTTTCTAAGAAGTAAGTAACTCATCACTTTATAAGAAAACGTTGTGAACTGATAGGCGTGCTCTCGGCCATTTTGTGCATGGTGGTGTAATTTTATGGACAGGGACTGGGTAAGCCCTGAGTGGCAGCTGTTCACATGGAGAACAACACAAGAGACTGGAGAACAACACATAGGGATAGTGTGCAATGTTTAACCCTAATCCATCTAAAAAGATACCTTTAGTTTTCACAAAACTATCTTTAGTTCTTTCCATCTAAAATAATGAAATTTTGCTTGTTGCTCTTTTAAGAAAACAACCTATTATCAAGACACAGATTTATTTCATAATTCATCGTATTCCCTTTCACTTGTGGGCTTTGTGTCTTGACGATCTTACTTTTATGGTTGAAAAAAATATATATAACGGTTTGTTGATATTGTCTGGGTATAGAAAGCAGTTATATTAGAACTAATGCTTGTTTGTTTCTATCTGTTACCACATTTCTCCATGTTTCTTCCATACCAACATGAGCAATGCCCTCATCACCACTGGCTCTGCTCCTGACAGTAAATCACATTTTGAAAATGATCAGAATTCCCCAATTAAATCACTCCTTTTTACAAAGCTGTCTGATACATTCAGGTCAGTTTCATGAATGTGGAGCTGAATCATATAACGTCTCAGGGCACTATTCATACAGAACAGCATCATACTCTTCATTATATTAATTATAATGTTCACTTAATGAGTAATCCTACTTGTCCTCTCAGGACTTGTGGGCTCATGGCTGGTACTTGGTGCTGGTTATCACAGCAGTGAGCAGGCGGCCAGCTTGAAAGGGGAAAACAGCCGTCGTTTGGGAAACAAGGCCAGGGCAAAATGTACACGGCTCGGGTTTCAGATCAAGGCACAGTACTGAGACTGTCTTATTGAAAATACTGATATTGCTATGTCTGTAGATGGTTAATGTCCTGTGGTCCTGGTTTTATCTAATCATACAGCAGCGTTTAGCACACGGTGGACCATTCTATCCTCCTGTCTAGTCTGAAACACTTTGTCGGTATTTGTGACACTGCACTGAAGTGTTTTACTTCTTATCTGACAGATAGAAAATTCTCTATCATGATTGCAAATCCATCCTCCACTTGTGCTCCTCTTCTGTATGGAGTACTACAAGGCTTCATTCTTGGTCCTCTTTTATTTCCCCTATATACTCTGTAGTGAAATCTAGTTTTTATCATGTGTGTTAGCTGATTAATTAAATATTTTGTAAATCGCACTGACTTAGAGAAGGCCATTCATGCATTGGTCAGTTCTAGACCTGAATACTGTAAAGGACTTTACATTGGTGCCCATCAGTCTTCCCTAAGATGACTTAATTTTGTTCAGAATGCAGCTGCCCATCTTTTAACCAACACCTCCAAAGGTGACCATGTTACCCCAGTCCTATTCTCTTTGCACTGGCTCCCTGTTCATTTTAGAATAGATTTTAAATCAATGTTTGTTTTTAAGCTGTTAAATATACTTGCCCGACCCTATTTATCTGAACTTTTAAGTCTTCCTGTGCACGGGAGATCTTTGAGGTCATCAAGTTGTCTTTAATTAGATGTCTCAAGAGCTAGGTTAAAGCACTGGGGTGACCGGGCCTTTTCAATGGCAGTACTCAGACTTTGGAACAACATCCCTTTAGATCTCTGTTTAACTTCTGATCACAGATTCTTTAAGTCTAAGTTTAAGACGTATCTTTTTAGATAGGCTTTTGACACCATGTAGTGGAATGGCATTTTCCTTATTTTATTGCACATTTTATATGTTTTGTTATGTACCTTTTACTACACAGTGCTTCGGTCTGTAATAAATGTTACTGGTGAACCCGTTATTCAGCCGGAGACAGAGTAACATTTTTAAATGTTTATTGAAATAGATGAACAATGGCTGATGATGTGGGCAGACAGAACCAGGCTTGACTGATGAATAGTGGCTGGCGAGACAGGCAGGCATACAGAACCAGGCTTGATCAGGTGTAGCAGGCAGTGGCAGACCAGAACAGACGATGCGGGCCAAGGCACAACCAGGATGGACAGAGCAAGGAACTGGAACTCATGGGGAATGAGGGAGACTTCGAGCAGCACGCAGACACTGGAAACACACGTCAGTGAGGGCTGAACACCAACAGGGAAATGGAGTCCAGTTGGTTGATCACACAGGAACTGGTAGAAACACGCTAGCAGTGCACATAAGGCAAGAAGAGATGTTCTGGCATAGATTGGATGACTGAGGCAGGTATAAGTAGGCAGGGAAACAGGTAAGCAGAGTTGGCACTAATTGATTGCTGCAGGTGGAGATGATCAGGAACTGAGTGACTGGTGAGGAGTGGCCTGAGCTGATTGGACAGTGACATATGGTTATAGGCTGAGGAGAGTGGAACCTAATAAGCCCAGAAAAGTCCAAACAAAACAAAGCAAACCCAAATCATGGCACGGTCACCTTAGTTATTTGTTGCTTAGCACTATATCAATCAATCAATCAATCAATCAATCAATCAATCAATCAATCAATCAATCAATCAATCAATCAATCAATCAATCAATCAATCAATCAATCAATCAGAGGTTTTTAATCTAAATGTGACTATATCCTAGTTAAATAAATGTTAAATAAGGAGCATCACACAGCACAGCATCCTAAAATTCACTAACAACCTTTGCACAGTGAGCAGCGTATGCTTTCAGAGCTTTCCTCTTTTTAATTTCAGCTTCCTCCATGCCGCCTTTGCTCTTTCTGCCCCATTGAAAGAGTGCACTGACATGTTGTGTTAGGGTGTGTCCAAAAAAACAAAAAAAAAGGTGCTGCCAGTTGAGGCTGAGGTAGCTCAGGTATAGTGGTAATAGCATAGAGTACCTGATCCAGTCTACAGTATCATGGCTGAAAAGCGTCCCAAAACCAGAAAAAAAAGGCCCCAAATATCAGACAGGCCATTCCGCCGATATCAGGTTTGCCAGGTTTGTCAGGTTTGCCAGGTTTGCTCCTGATGGATTCCTGCATGACAAAAGGGTTGTTACTGAAAAATGAAATGCAAAACATGAAGCTGCCAAAAGTAACTAAACAAATATGATTACATGAACCTTAAAATATAGGAGGCATAGAGACAGAATAAGAAAGAATAAATCAATGGGAATTACAAACCTCTCGATAATACCACAGGTACTCTGTGCAGCCATCATTTCCCTCATTGAGGTTTTTTTTGATGAATTGGATCACGTTCTTGTACTTCTCCAGGTCGGTTTCCTTGACCATCAGACTGAAGTTAGAGATCGGCTGATCCTTCCTGTACCACAGGTAGACGGGTGTTCCTTTGGTCTCCTGGTTGAGATCCTGATCGACTAGTTTATAGCCTGCTTTACTGAAGCACTCATACTCTTCCTTAGTGATGGAGACCTGCATATCACTGATGGCCCTGTCTATGTCGGTGGTCAGGCGGTACCAGATGAAGACATAATCCCCTCTTGTACCTCTGTTGGTGTCTTCATCCACTCTGATGTACCCTTTATTAAACATTTCAGCATCTTTGTCAAAGCCTTTAGTAGCAGCGAGATCACAGATGTATGTTGGTCTTGCTCGCTTCACCCACAGGTGAATGTTGTTTCCTCCAGCTCTCCGGTTCAGATTACAGGCCAGCCTCTCCCAGGATGACTTAAACTTCTCCGCTTCCTCATCTGGAGATGTTGTTATGGAAAGGTGCTCAATGGGAACATCATATTCATCAATGCAACCTTTGTAAGACCACAGATAAATGCTGTTGCCTTTGGCTCCTTCATTGAGGTTCTTGTCAACCCTATCATAATTTGCCTCCTTCAGACCTTGACACATTTCTTCTTTGAATGATAGTTGAATCCTGGTGATGTAAGGTACACAGCAGGACGTTTTGTACCAGATATACATTTCTTCTCCTCCTGCTCCTTTATTCAGATTCACATCAATCTTCTTGAAGCCTTTCATGGAGAGTTTTCTCTCATCATCCTTACTCAGGGAAACTTCGATGTCACTGATGTTCCCAGACCCAAATGTGAATTGCTGCAACTACAGAGGTGATAACCAATAAAGGGAATTAGATTCAAAGTACTTCTCACCTTGTTTGCTGCAGAATATCTCTTTGATTAAAAAAAAATGTTTTTGTACCTGAGAGGCTATGCTAGTTTCAGAACTGTTCATCTTTGAAGAACCATCCAAGATATCTTCCCCCTATATCATAGTTTCATTGCGGTAAAAAGGAAAATATGATCATTGAAACTGTTAAAGTCATGCAACAAATGCAAGGAAAACATCTGCATAAAAATATATTTGCAGTCCAGCAACAAAAACTCCACCTTCAGTCAGGTCTACAGTTTTGCGTCTCACAATTTAGTGAATATTATTTGGTTTTTCTTCAGTGCTACATAGCTTTTTCTATCTCATCTTGTTAGAGGGTAAATTATAAACAAAGTAATTGTTGTTATTCCCATAGAAGAATCTGGTAAGAATTGTTCTTGGGAAACAGATGGATAATTTGCTCTGTGGCACAAAGTCCAGTTCAGGAACAGTTTGGAAGACATGTGGAAAGATAATGGTAAATGGACTGAACTTATATAGCGCTTTTCCGGTCATGCTGACCACCCAAAGCGCTGTACACTATAGCCACATTCACCCAGTCGCTCTCACTAATGCTCACACATTTATACACCGAGACGCAGCTCGGTAGGCAACTTGGGGTTAAGTGCCTTGCCCAAGGGCACATCGACATGTGGCAAGGGGAAGCTGGAATCGAACCCACAACCTTCTGGTTGCCAGACGACTACTCAACCCATCAAGCCACAGTCGCCCCTGTGGACTTG
Organism: Fundulus heteroclitus; assembly: GCF_011125445.2. Lineage (NCBI taxonomy): Eukaryota > Metazoa > Chordata > Actinopteri > Cyprinodontiformes > Fundulidae > Fundulus > Fundulus heteroclitus. The sequence continues at coordinate 137,390 of NW_023396488.1, forward strand.
TTATTTCACATCAGCATTAGACCATTCTAGAAGTAGAAGTGGCGTGGTCCCGCCAAGGTTCTGCAATGTTAACTTTGTGTTTGATAGACAACATCCTTCGTTTTGTGTGCAGATCCTAAAGTTATCAGGCTCCTCTTCTCTCCACAGGCATAGACACAGATAATCTCATTTCAACCACCCATCCCTCCTGTCATACAACAGGTATAGAATGTCTGATATTCTGATTCTGAGTCTCTGATACTCTCTCTTCTCTCTCACTGCTGTTATTGCGAACACGACTCTGTCCCTGGGAACAATAAGCAGCCATCAGAATACTTCAGATTGGTTGCTACACTGATAGTCCTCTCTTGCATGTGAGCAACCACTTTTGGTTTAACTTGTTTAGCCGCTATGCAAAGGTACTGCTTTATCTGTAACTCGTCAGACTGAACAAGTCTCTTGGAAAATAGACAAAATGTTTCAACAAAGAAGAACCCATCCAGAGGACCTACTCAGTTTATTTTTTTGTAAAAAAAAAATTAAAATTGGTGCTTAGACGTTGTAGGCAGAGAGAGGCATGGCTTGTCACACATCTTGTTTGAATGGACCTGGCCCAAGAACACCGGGTCCTTCGAAAGATACAGTCCTGAATTGGGAAACTTTTTGTTGAGAGAGAGAGGGAGGGTATAATTATAGGGATAATCTAGACTTCAAAATCTTATGCGCTTGAACAAACATGAAGAGAATGTGCATTTCAGTAAGTGGTGTGACGGTCTGCAACAAACAAACATTGAACGTAAGCAATGTCCAAGCATGAGACTCTTTAGGGAAAGGCTCAAACTGGTTTGAGCCTTTAGAAGAAGGGCAGTGAACACCAATGGGTACTCTTACGGGAGCAATAAGCGCTTTTTCGCCTCTAGGTGGAGCTAGGTTAGGTCTATAAACCAAAACAAGTGGTGGAACAAGCCAGACCTTTCTCTTCTCCAGATTCAACCCGGCACACCTTTTCCCTCCCCTTCTCACCCATCGCCTCGTATGAATACAGCATCACCTTCCAGAGAAATGCAGCCATTTTCTGTTTATTTTTGTTTGTGTCTCTGTCTATGTTTTTATAAATGAATCTGCTGGACTGTTCTTCCTGTTAAAGGACAGATGACCTGTCCACTGTCACTACATGCTTGTTTAGTATGAGGAATTGGTGAAAGGTTAAAAACTTGATACAGTCAGCACGGGTTCTTTACAAAACCTTTCACCAAGTTAAATAATAAACTTAACTTGTACTGTAATTCACTGCAAGGTATCCTGTAGAGTTACTGCAATATTTCTGAGCTGTGTGAAAACGAAATTTCGTTCTGTATGCACTCTGTGTATACAAAATGACAATAAAGAAAGTCTAACTTGACTGTACTGTTTAAAAACATGCAACTTGAATGGATGTAATTACCTTTGAATCTGTAGACAGAATTAGGTTGAACCGACTACAAAAATGTCTATATTGGATCTGTTTGTCTGTAAATTACATTTACCGTTAATTTCAACAAATAATTCCAAACTATCGAAATTAACTGAAATCCTAAAATTATTAGGTCTTGGAATGATCTGAAAAAGTATTGCTCACATACCTGATCATCCTCACTATCAGTGTTTTCGTCAGTTTTGGATCCGTTTGTCTGAAAATGACACAGTAAATTTCACAATATAAAGTAACAGTATTGAAATTAACTGAAATCCTGAAATTGACAGAGGGTCTTCCTTAATGTTGTTCACATACTTTATCATCCTCAGTTTCACTTTCGGTGTTCTCATCTGGTCTGGATCCGTTTGTCTGAAAATAATATACATTTCCAAATGTAAATCAACACTATTGAAATGAACTGAAATCCTAGAATTGGTAGAGGGTGTGACATAAAATGTCTGAGAGTGATTTTAAAAACTATTGCTCACATACTTGATTAACCTCAGTTTCAGTGTTCTTGTCTGGTCTGGATCCGTTTGTCTGAAAATCAAATTCACAGTAAATTTCACAATGTAAATTAACAGTATTGAAATGAACTGAAATCCTGAAATTAACAGAGGGTCTTCTTTAATATTTCTCACATACTTGATCATCCACACTTTCAGTGTCGTCTGGTCTGGTGACCTGGAACATCTTTAGATTGTGGCTTTCGCAGGTGAACACAGGAAAACGGTGAGAGTGTGCCTTGAATACGAAGAAAACAACATTAACAATCACACAAAACCGCTTAGGCAGAGAGTATGTGTCCTTCATAGGCCTGGTTCAGTGTGTCCAGGCAGATTTGGTCTACGAGAAGGCAGTGGGATGAATTAATAGACCTCGGTTACATAGCTGACTTCGTTAAATTAAAGGAATGATGAACCACATCTTTTTAAATCAACCAAGTGACCTATTGGGAAAAACAAGACAGAAGTGGAGAGAAGAAGGAAGAATGGTGACCCAGATAGCGAAATATCCTAATTTAATGTTAAGTTATGGTCAAAAAGGTTGATTTTTGGTTAAGGTAGACAGTTAATGGTGGATCAATGATCAAACAATCATCCAATTCCAACCAATTAATCAATGTTGAAAAGGTGTCACTGTAAATTTTCTAATATTACTTTTGCGCAAAATGTGAAGTCAACAAGACATCTACATATCACTAGAAGGAGTGACTTCTAGATGCCCCCCCCCATTTTTGCATGGTATGTCTCAACCACAATACCACTTTCATATTTCATCACTGTCTGCAGTTGGCTTGTTTGCATCCTGCTTCTGACTGTCCTTTGGAATTTAACTCCACTCTGAGCACTTTTCTGTTAAGGTTGGCGATATTATTTCTATCTTAACTGTGTTTATTGAAAAACAACTGCATTATTTTGTGCTTATGCTGCAGCTCGATAGGCAAATGTGGTATACAGTATGTGTCAACCAACATTAGCATAAATATTCAGAAATATTGAGTGTCTTTGTTAATTTAAGTCTGAGTGTAAAAGTGGACCCATACTGTTTCTGTGTCAGTTCTCTGACCTATGACCTGTACATTATTTAATATTTGGATGTGTTTCGAAAGTTCAATGAAGCAGAGTCAATGGAGGAATCAGTCCATCAAAAGATGGTACTTTATTTGTCAGACGGAACTGGACTGGTTTAATTTATCAAATGGAACTGTACTGGTTTAATTTATCAAATTTATCAAATGCAGATCATTTTAGTGTGATCTTGCTCATTTTTCCTAAGGAGAAAATGTATTTAGCTCGTTAGCTACTTGAGCACAAACTGCGTCGGCAATACATTATCTTCCTCACTCTTATTTTTGTGTCTTTCAGCTGCTGCTTGGCAGTTTGACCTAAATCTGACTGACAAGGACTCCAGCTAAACTGTCAAGAAGCAGCTTCATTATGCGACAGAGCGGCAGGGAGGCCTCCCAATAAACCAAAGTGACCAAAAACCCAAGTCAACTGAACCAGAGTCACACTTAGTTACCCAAACACACTGTTTCCCTGGTTCATGCAGTATAAGGCCTAACCTCATGGACACTGTTCTTCCATGGACAATGTTGCTCCTGTCAGTCAAAATGGAGTCAAGGTTTTTTTCTTTACAGGTACATGCATGTACTTGAATGACTTACTCCTTCAGCCTGTTCTTGCATTATTGTCTCGAGTTGCCCCATAGTTTAACAAAACCTGTTTTCACAAATGATTTTTGTCGCCATATAACCCACACCTGCTGCTGAGAGACAAGTTCATGCCTGTCTTCATCTATGTCTGTTTTCCTAAATAAAATCTAATGTTTATGTCATGATGTAATTTCTAAGTTTGTGTTTTTTGGGATTTGGTAATGTGAAATAATTTTGAATAACATAGCCCAAATGGACATTTAGATTACCATTTAGATGATGGTTGAATGAATATTTATTCCTAGCATTGATTCCAGGGCAGGACGATAATTCTCTAATGATATATATCGATCAATAAACGCTCCGCCCCCTTCAGAGAGTTCAGAGAGCACATGTTCTTTTTTTTTTTTTTTAATCTTGCAGTTTTGGTAAAATGTCCAGGGCGGCACTTTAAATAAACATTTTTAATTTGTTAGTCATTATCGATATCCATCAAGATGATTTTTTTCCCTATATCGTCCAGCCATAATTGAGTGTAGATCCAAATTTAGATCAACATTGATGTAGTACCAGTTATGGCTGAAAACCTATCGTTAATTCAACATATAAGTCCCCGACCATTTTATGTAAAATTTTAATTTCAGGGATCCACATGGATTCAATATTTCTCCATAATTTAACATTGATTAACTCTTATTTTGCTATTTGGAGGGTAAGCAGGAGAGGTGGTGGTGGTGGTGGTGGGGGAAGGGGGGGTGGTACAAAATACCCTGAAAAACCCAAAGACAGACCAAGTGACAAATGTAGAGCACACACACACACACACACACACACACACACACACACACACACACACACACACACACACACACACACACACACACATGCACGCACACCAAAGAGTCCCGACAAACAGCCTAATATATACTCTGCAATTATCAGTGTTAAAGTAAATAGGGTTCAAATCAATTATTTAGTTAATATGGTTATGTTGCTAATACAGAAAGATAAATGGCAGATTTCATTAATGCAAAATGAACAAGTGGAAAGTAAAAATGGTGGAGACTTACGTGTCAGCAGACAGTGATGGGTTGGTTGAAGTCTTATGGGTAGCTAAAGGCTGCTCTACCTGAGCTCCTCACCTGGTCTTATATAGTTGTTGGCAGCTGAGCATTGGTGCAAATGCTCCACCTTTCTGTAGAGAATTTCTCTGGAAACTGCTTATATGAACGAAAGAAAACTACTGTGTGATAAATACCTGGTCCTGTTATACAGCTGTTCCAGGGAAACGTAACTGAATTACTGACTCATACTCTGGGCTGGAGTCTCTGTTTTGTGGGACATTTATCTTTATATTTATCTAAACAGAAATGAAAAAACAGCTGGTTCAGAACTTTTACAAAATCTGGGACAGGAAACTTTCCAGATTCAGATCCTTTATTTCGAACAGTCAAATAAATAAATAAATACAAATATATATATGTGTATATATATATATATATATATATATATATATATATATATATATATATATATATATATATATATATATATATATATATACTACATATGTTCCCATATGTATATCAAAAGAAAATCAGTGTCGCAAAACATTTTATTAATAAATAATACATAAAATATATCATCAAATCAATTAGGTACAAGTAAAAAAAAAAGTGGTGGGAAGAAGTTTACACTTTTTACTCCCAGCCTTTAATACCCTTAGTAAATCTTTCATATCACATACACTGCATTCATGTTCCAAACGTGAAGCAGTATAGATTCCCATACAGATTTGTTTTCACACCTTTCCCTCACTTTCCCTATAACTCTTCCGAAGTATGTATTTATAATTGTTTTTAATCATATTTAAGCTTGTACTGTACTTCTTTTCTGTATGTTCAAACCATTCCACAAAGTCACTCCACTGCTTTATACACACATACATTTGTTGCTGTTCTTGTTTTTTTATTTATTTTTTTGTCATATATCACCTTAGATTGTATTAATAATTTCCTTCTGTAGACATTTCTTGAATGCTTTTTGGCAGTAGATTTTACATAATTTGCACTGTTTTATATTTACAGTAAACAAATCTAGAAAATTCTATATATATATATATATATATATATATATATATATATATATATATGCATAAGCATGTTTGCTGTTGCGATGACCCAGATAACTGAGAATTTGCACAGGAATGCATAGGAATTTATAATCCAGACAGTGGCATATTCTTCCAAGAATTGCTGTGCATTGCGCTAGTTTAAGTTTTACGTATCCTACGTGAGGTACCAGATTTTTCCCTGAAGCTAATTTAAAAAACAGGTTTTTATCCATCATGAGAGGAGTCAAGCTATGGAATTCTTTGGACGATCAACTTAGGAGTTAACATATAAGTTAATTAATATATTTAAATATTATTACAAATCCAACGTAAAATAAAGTTACAGAAAATGTGATTAATGGTGCTTAGAAACCAAGAAGGCGGCAGTGGGAGGGAGAAGAAACTAAAAAAAGAATGTGTATAGCTGTATTGCATATTCATATCAATATATTAATAAATTGGAGTTAAAGGGAATCATGATAATATTAGCGTGTGTATCTGCTACACTGAAACCAGCAGCTTTAATGGTTATTGGAATTTAACAATTAAAAGGGAAGGGGATAGCTTCAGCCTATACCTTTTTGATTTTTGTCACATGTATGATTAAATATTTAATTTAGTGACCTTTGATGAACTGTTGACTGATTCTTGATTATTATATTTTTTGTATTCAAGATCGAATAAACTAATTCAATTTAATTAAATTTTATTTATGTAGTGGCAATTCATGAAACATGTCATCTCAAGGCACTTTCCAAAGTCAAATTCAATCAGATTATACAGATTGGGTCAGATTATATACTAACTAACTAACTAACTAACTAACATGAGGTTTCCATCAGAATTTGTGGTCCAGGATTACACCACAAAACTTTATTTCAATTACTCTTTCAATATGTGAATTTTTGATTTTCAGTTCCATATGAGATTCTGTGTTATGCCTTCCAAAAAGTATGACATTGTTTTACTCTGGTTAGGTGATCATTTATTTCTGTCAGACTATACTTATTTTAGTTATTTATGTTGTAATAGTTTCCAAAACAGCATCAAACTTTTCCCAGAACAAAAACAAATATTTGTGGCATCTGCAAACAGAATAAATGTCACTGTTGGATTCTTTACAGATATAGCTACAGATCTGTGGTATCATGACGTCTCTGTAATAAAAGGACATTTGAAATAAAAAACAATTGACCTCTGAGCAGGAAAACGACTGAAGACGTATGTCACAGCAACATGGAAAAGGTTCACTGTTCATCTCATTTTATGCAGCTGTGTAGGTCTTTAGGACTTTATGTCATCCAGGTCTCTTCCATTTTCTGAGTATTGCTCTTCTATGCTGTAGTTTGTTGCACAACCACAACCTTTCTCTCTTAGGAAACAAACTGTCACTGAAGAATGTGTCAAACTCAATCTCATAATTCACTCTCCTGAATTGTTATCCATATGTTTCCAGATAACTGAAGTGTCAAATATCTTAAGTGTGATGACATCACTAATAAACTTATATACCTTGCGTTAAGTGTTTTTAGTCTTGCCTCAGGAAATCTAGCATGACACAACCTAATCATGCCACGACTTGTTTGAACTGCTTCCATCTGAGAGGAACTACAAAGTCCCTCAGACACACACAAACTGACTGAAAATGTTTTTTTTCCCCAGAGCTAGGGATATTCCGAAGAAACACCGTCCAATACATTCAAAAGACAGGTAACGAACATGGCCACACCTGCTTTGCACGTATATGTTGTCTTCATTGAAAGTATGTTCACTATTGCTCATTTAATTTCTGCGTAAGGTGGGTTTAACATGGCGGGTTCAGCAGATACTTTTTCCAGAGCTCATGTAAGGTGTCCTAAACGTTTTCCTAAATTTCATAATTTGTTATCTAAATCGTTAGCATGGAGCCACAAAAGGTTATAAAAGTGCAAACTAAACTAGAAGTTGAAAGAGAGCCAAAATGCGACCAAGCAGATAGGAGTGTGGACCACGACTATGCAATGGAGGTTTCCCAGTTAAACAAGAGGGAGCGTGAAGGCGACTCTGCTCCTTCGACCCCGAATAAGACTCAAACAGGGAAGAAAACAAAGTCACATAAAAACAGGTGAGGCTAGCCTTTCAAACAAAGTCATCCTTCAATCTATAATAAACCTTGAACAGAGAGTGGAGGATCAGCTGGAGGATCTGAAGGAGAAAGCGAGATAAAGTGGCACAATGTTTGCAAGCTTGGCAAAGGCGGTCCAGTTTAACGCAGAAGAGGTTCAAGAATGTAGAAAGAAAGTTGGAAGAACAAAGTGTTCCCCTGAAGAAAGGTTAGGAGGAAAGAGAGGGATCCGTATAAAAGTTACTTTCTTCAGAAAATAGCAGCAGACTTAAAGGAAAGACTGGAAGATACAGTGGATATAGTGCGTAGGCTTGGAAGGAAGGCCGACAACGAAAAACAACACGTTATCACCCTCTTCACCCACAGACGAGTGAAGGAAGCCATCTGGAGGAGAGGTAAAGAATCAGCTGTTTGCAAAGAAGCTGGGATCCAGTTTGCTGAGATGATGCCCAAAGAAGACCTGGAGGAAAGGCAAAGGCTGAGGCTTCAGATTGAACAAGAGCGGCGAGCAGCAAAATAATCCCTTCTCTGGGGGCCACATGGCTTCACTGAGGGACGCAGGATCAGCGATGGTTAACAGGCGCAAGACGGAGAAGTTTTCAGGGTGTGTGGACGGGACCAACATGGAATTCAATTCAATTCAAATTTATTTATATAGTGCCAATTCACAACACATGTCATCTCTAGGCTCTTTCCAAAGTCAAATTCAATCAGATTATACAGACTGGTCAGAAAGTTTCCTCTCTAAGGAAACCCAGCAGGTTCTCCTCCTGAAAGAGCGTAGAGCCACAGTGGACAGTCGTCTGCATTGTCCATGGCTTTGCAGCAATCCCTCATACTGAGCATGGACGAATGCAGCCGTTTGTTGCGAAATCACCTCCTTTGACTGTTTTCTTCAGAAACCAACTGCCGCACCTGATTCACACGTCTGAAGCTCCATGCATAGATTTTCAGATAAATGCAATGTCAGTCCATATTCTCAGCATTTATTATTTGCCATCTACAACACACAATATTGCATTAAAGCTAACAGGATCTGCAAGGACCCTACTCATCCATGCCGCTACTTAGAGTATTTGACCTGCTCCCATCTGGTAAGAGCTACAGAGTCCTCCAGACACAGAAACAGGCTGAAGCTATTTTCCCCAGAGCCATGGCTGTTCTCAACATTGTACAAAACACTCAAAAGACACATGACCTGCACCTGTTTTGCATATTTATGATGTTGACAGTGATATTGAAAAAAATAGAATATGCACCCTAAGAAAAAAGTTTGTCAGGTTAAAAGTAACTTAAGCCAGCATTAAACCTAACCTTACCCCGATTTCTGCAAGAAAAATATTGCTGTTTTATAAGCCTGATTCAATAATTCTAATCTTAAATGCTGTGTTTTTTTCTGACAATGGAAAAAAAATATTAATTTATTGAAAATGCTTTATAAAATGCCAGAGGTTCACTTTATTTTTATCCATTTCCACTCAGAGCATCCTCTGATACACTGAATGGGTTCCGACGGAGACTTTAATCCATAAAATGTATTTCTTCCATGCTAGCTCGGCAAAAGGGGGGGGGGGGGGTGTGTGAAGTCATTAATATTGTTATTTTGTGCATGTGGGTCGGTTTGGAAGTGCAAACAGTTCACACTGGAGTCAAATGTGGGCAGTAACGGGAATGACCTCGCCAAAAAATTGGAATTGAGCATTACGATCAGCGGTGGGAGTGTAGCCTACAGAAGATGGCACAGTATAAATCTTTAGAACTGTTTGTGTCATTTAGATTTTTTCCTTTTCTTTATTGCTGCTCCCTGAATGCAGCCGTTTGTTGCAAAATCACCACCTTTGACTTTTTTCTCTAGAAACAAAGTGTTGCAGAGGAACTGAAGTGAGTTAGTGCAAATTAACTTTTCAGTAATATTCTAATGTATTAATTTCTGTACATATAAAATTGCACTGTTCTGCTCCCCATTCAACCTAGTTACTGTTGTTTTATACAGCTGCAGACTTTGTATTATAGAATTTCTCTTCCCCTTTAAAGAGTTTTAATTCAAGATTTTTTCAGTTATGAAAGAGATTATTTCTCCTAAATTGTTTTATTTACAGAGGGGGACAGAGGGGACAGAGGATGGGGTACTTGAAAATGCTCCCTTTCCCACATGTCCTCCAGGTTCATGACGTACTTTATGTTATAGCTGAGTACTTTTTATTCTCATTGCATTGCACGAACGTACAGTGCTGCATAAGTTGCTTTGTGAAAGACAAGATGTTTTCAATGCAGACATCATAAATGTGCAAAGCAAACACAATTCATATTCGGTATTTGTTATTTATATACACTTTTTTCCAGAGCTTTGGAGAAAAAAAATGACTTTTCAGCCTGTTTGTGTACATGTGGAGGACTTTTTACTGCTCCAACCATCTCAGTTGTTTGTCCTTGGGCAAAACACTTCACCCTGCTGGCGGTGGTCAGAGGGTCTGATGGCGGCGATGCATGGCAGCCTCGCTTCTGTCAGCTAGCATAGCTCACCACCGTCAGGGTGTGAATGGGTGAATGACTGATTGTAGCGTGAAATGCTTTGGGGTGGTAGGACTTGATAAAGTGAAATACAAGTAAAAGCCATCTACCAGAAGGCAGCAGTTCAAATAGGTGGTGCGCTGGATGAAGATCTTTGCAGATCCTTTTAGCTTTCCTGAGGCTTCGCATATTATAGATTATATGATGATAAGTGGAATGACTTGATGTGCTGCTCTTCTAGTCAACCCTTCAGACATCAAACACTGAAGTTCTCTTGAAATCTACATGTATGACAGGTGAGTTTCATGCCTTCGTCTCTGACAGTTGGTTTCCAAAGAAAAACAATCATAGGTGGAGATTTCACAACTAACGACAGCTTTCAAAGAGCTAGAATAAGCAAAAGGAAAATATTTTTAACCCCCAAAAGGAGGTTTCAACATAGATCTTTATTAAAGTGACAAACTTTAAAAACTCTGTCCCCATTTTATTTTCCTCGGCATTACATAAATACAATGGCTTGCATAAGTATTCATTCCCTTTGAATTTTACATATTACAACCAAAAACAGAAACATATTTCATTGGAATCTAATGTGAAACAGCAACATAATGTGGTATACAATTGTGAAGTAGAAAGAACATTATTTATGATTTCAAAAGATTTTTATAAATAAAAAAAATTGAAAAGTGTGGTGTTCAGAAGAATTCAGCTCCAGAAGTTTCCTGGTGATTGCTAATGACTGAATAGAGTCCACCTGCATGTAATTTAATCTCAGTACAAATACAGGTGCAGTGTGACGGATTTAGACGTCTGTTAGGAGAATATTGAGGAGCAAACTGCATCAGGAAGTACAAGGAACAATTGTGGAGAAGTTTAAAACAGGCTTAGGCTATAAAATAATTCCTAAGCTTTGAACATCTCTCAGAGGTCAATGTTCAATGCATGATTTGAAAATTAAAAGAGCATTAAAAGAGCTCTGTACATACAATGGTTATTAAAAAAATACTCACCTGTACACTGTGACTTTCTCCTGCATTGTTTACATTTCAATTGCTTTACTTTTTAATCACTGCTGCACCTTATACTGTATTTTAAATCTACTGTAAATTACAAGCTATATTCTTGCACAAATGCCCTTGCACAATCAATTCTGCACATACAAATGGTTTTTAAAAATACTCACCTGTACACTGTGACTTCTCCTGCATTGTCTACATTTAAATAGTTTACTTTTAAATCACTGCTGCACCTTATGCTGTAATTTAATTTTTACTGCAATTTACAAGCTGTATGCAACAAAATTTTGTTCTGTTCGCACTCTGTGCATACAAAATGACAAATAAAGTTGTCTAAGTCTAAGTCTAAGCATGGTACAAAGGTAAACATACCAAGACAAGGCCATCCACCTAAACTTACAGGCTGAACAAGGAGAGCACTGATCAGAGATGCAGCCAAGAGGCCCATGGCAACTCTGGACTAACTGCAGAGACCCACAGCTCAGGTGGAATCTGTCTTTAGGACAACTATTAGCTGTGCTTCTGCACAAACTTGGTCTTTATGGAAGAGTGGCAAGAAGAAAGCCATATCTATCTATCTATCTATCTATCTATCTATCTATCTATCTATCTATCTATATATATATATATATATATATATATATATATATATATATATATATGATTTGCTGACACTGCCTTGGAATTAATCAATAAATTTAACAGCCTGAGTCAGAAGTTCAGGTATGTTTCTTTAGAACTATTTTGTAACTTTTGTAACAGTTGATGGATGGTTTGGGTGTTGTCAACAAGTAGCTTTCTTTCATCTATATCAGTTGTTTCCAGAGAAATTATCTACAGAAAGGTGGAGTTTCCCCACCCAAGCTCTGTCCCAGCAGGTATATAAAGACCAGATGAGGAGCTCAGGTATAGCAGCCTTCAGCCGCACAGAAGACTTCAATCAGCCAATCACTGTCTGTGGACACGTAAGTCTTCACCATTTTATTTCCCCCTTGTTAATTTTTTATTGATGTGATCTGTCATTTAACTTAATTTTGTTTGCAACATTAGCTGATTTGAAGTAAAACACTCTGAAAAAGGCAAAATTTTATCTATGCTTTTTGTCTGGACTCTTTAACGTGTGTGTCTGTGTGAATAGGTATGACTGTGTGTGTGTGTGTGTGTGTGTGTGTGTGTGTGTGTGTGTGTGTGTGTGTATGCTTGCTCCACATTGGTCATCAGTCTTTGTCTTTTTAGGGCATCACATACCCACTCCCTCTTCTTTGGTTGTTTTCCTCTTTCTAAATTTCCCAATAGCTCATTTGGTTGCCTTAGCATGATGTAGGTTATCACTCCTTTAATTTAATTAAGTCAGTTATGCAACAGGTGTGGGGGGATATTTGTCCATTCCTCTCCCCTCTCAAGACTAAATCTGCTCTGACATGTTAAAGGCAACCAGACCCACTATTCTGGTACAGGAACCATGGGGGAAAGTAGTATCTTGTGAGTCTGAATGTTGTTTTCTTCATATTTTAGGCACACACTCAAAGTTGTCCTGTGTTTACCTGTGAAACTCAGTATCTAAAGATGCCTCAGCTCAATAAACCAGATGAGAACATTGAAACTGAGGATAATCAGGTATGTGATAAATAAATCAAATCAAATTCAGTTATATAGTATAGCAGACCCTCTGGCAAATCTATGATTTCAGTTCATCTAAAAAGTCTTAATTTATAGAGTTTAAATTCACTGTAAATGTTATTTTCAGGAAAACGGATCCAGACCAGAGGAAGAGTTTGAAACTGAGGAGAATCAAGTATGTGAACAATATATTTTTTTAAATCATACTTAGACACATTACAAAAATACAGTCTGGCAATTCTATGATTTCAGTTAATATTAAAAGTGTTTATTTATATTTTGAAATTCACTTTAAATGTAATTTTCAGACAAACAGTTCCAAACCAGAGGAAGAGTTTCAAACTGAGGAGAATCAAGTATGTGAGCAATACTTTTTAAAATGACACTTGGACATATTATAAAATACAGTCTGGTATTTCTATGATTTCAGTTAATATTAAAAGTGTTTATTTATATTTTGAAATTAACTTTAAATGTCATTTTCAGACAAACATTTCCAAACCAGAGGAAGAGTTTGAAACCAAGGATAATCAAGTATGTGAGCAATACTTAAATCACACCCAGACCTCGCACAGACATAGGATCTTTCTATAAGTGAACATCTGCCCCTTATCATTTTAAAAAAATAATATGGTACACAACGCAATCCTGACCAAAAAGACCAATTAACTTTGTTTTAAACATGTCAGATGCAAAGGGGACAGTGTGCCGCTAAGCTAAAACTTCAAGCAATTTTAGAGTTTAATTTAAATTTTTAATTCAATTTGGATAAGTACTCCTAGATCAATTTGGAAAGCACAGAAGCACACATTGATCTAGGAGTACTTTTTATGTTAGATGGTGATAGTGGATGATCTGCCTCCCCTGGATGATGTCACAGCTAACAGAACACCAGACCAGGTGTACCTTCTATGAAGAGAAACAAGACAGAGAACAAAAAGTTAACAGTTAAAATAACAACAAACAATGCAGATTGCAGAGCAGTAGGAGAACTCAGCAGAGTGAGACAAATAGGTTCTGATGTCCTCCAGCAACCTAAGCCTATAGTAGACTAGGCTACTGGAGGAACACCAAATTATATTAAAAAAATAGGAAGACGCAAACTGACTGAAGATGAAACATTTGTTCCTTAACTGCAGATTAGTATTTATGCAGGTATTTTCTGTGAATTAAAAAGACTATATTTCGATTTTTAATTCAATAACTTTATGATGTAGGAGGAGCACACCTTGGAAGGTAATTCAGAGGTGGACAGTTATGTAACTGGGTCAACCCCAAAATGCCAGGTACGAAAACAAGCCTTTTTAAAATCCCATGCACATTTAGCTGCACATATGATCTCAAAGTAAGAAGTGCTTTAGTTGTAATTTCCTTTTTGGTTAACACCTTTGCAGATGCCGACTCCCTCATCTGGGTCTGGGTACATCAGTGAAATCAAAGTTTCCCTGAATAAACAGGACGAAAGAAAACTCCTTCATGGCTATCAGAAGATTGATGTAAATCTGAATAAAGGAGCAGGAGGGGAGGAAGTTTATATTTGGTACAAAAGATCCTACTCTTCAGCCCTCATCACCAGGATTCAATTGTCATTCAAAGAAGAAATGTGGAAAGGCCTGAAGGAGGCATATTACACTAAGGTTGACGGGAACCTCAATCAAGGAGCCGAAGGCAACACCATAAATCTGTGGTTTTACAAAGGTCGCTCCGAGTATGATGTTCCCATTGAGGACATTTCCATAACAACATCTCCAGAAGAGGAAGAGAAGATGTTTGAGTCATCCTGGGAGAGGCTGGCCTGTAATCTGAACCGGAGAGCTGGAGGAAACAACATCCACCTGTGGGTGAAGCGATCAAGACCAACATACATCTGTGATCTCGCTGCTACTGAAGGCTTTGACAAAGATGCTGAAATGTTTAATAAAGGGTACATCAGAGTGGACGAAGACACCAACAGAGGTACAAGAGGCGATTATGTCTTCATCTGGTACCGCCTGACCACCAGCAGAGACACGGCCATCAGAGATATGCAGGTCTCCATCACTAAGGAAGAGTATGAGGGCTTCACTAAAGCAGGCTATAAACTAGTCGATCAGGATCTCAACCAGAAGACCACTGGAACACCAGTCTACCTGTGGTACAGGAAGGATCAGCCGATCACTAACTTCAGTCTGATGGTCAAGGAAACCGACCTGGAGAAGTACAAGAACGTGATCCAATTCATCAAAAAAAACCTCAATGAGGGAAATGATGGCTGCACAGAGTACCTGTGGTATTATCGCAAAGAGGTTTGTATTTTCCAATATTGATTCTTACTTTCTGTTGATGTTTATATGCATATTATATTTTTAAGGATCATGCAATCATATCTGTTTTGTTAACAATGGAATAATTTTGCTAGGGTGAATTTCGTTTTTTAATCACAAGCCTTTTATGTCACGCAGGAACCTCTCACTCGCAGAGCTATTACTGATATCGCCGTGTCCTTCAATGAGGAGGAGGAAAGGGACCTACTTCTCCAAGGATTCATTGCAGTTCCTCACAGCCTGCACAATGATGAGAGAGGAAACCAAGTATACCTTTGGTATAAGATAGGTACTGAGAAACCAATCACCTATATTCGGTTTTCTTATAACCCCTGCGAAACATATTCCCTCCAAATTCAGAAGTTTCAGAAGTATGAAAAGAACCTAAATCTTGCCAGCTGTGGGGAACCCATCTACCTGCTTTACTACAGAGGCACCGACAGTCCGCCCCTTGTGGAATTAGATGTGTTTGATTGTCCCCAAAATAAATTCAAGATGTTATCATTCGGTTGGTCCAGTCTGGATACCTCTCCTTACAATAGGTTCGCAGGACCTAAAAAGGATATATATGGGAGAACAGAGAAACCGACCTACATCTCTGATATCAGGTTCTCTGCAGGGAGTGAAATAAAAAAGCTGATTCGAAGATGGTTACATTCAAGAAAGTGAAAGCCTTGCCAATGTTCCTGGAAAAGAGCTCTACATGTGTTATCGCCTCACCACCGATAAAGAGAATGGCCTCAGGGATCTGAAGCTTACCAAAAGCCAAGAAGAGCATGATGTTTATAAAAGTCTAAACTATCAAGCTGTTGAGGTTGAGGGAGGAGAAGCAGGTACAGTCCTGTGGTCAAGCAAAGACAAGGGAGATGAGGTCATCCGATCCTTCGTAGTGGCAAAGAATCCAGAAGACCAGAAGCTCTATGAGAAAAACAAGCATGTCCTGAGCATGGGCAGTGATGCTGCTTCAATCTACCTAATGAAATGGCATGGGGACATGTCTGATGCTTAAAGTCAGCAAGGGGAAAATAAATAATCCCAGATTACCCTTACATGTATGGTGATGGTTCCTTTGCTCTTTATTCATCTAACTCTGTTGTCAGTTAAATAATCCAAAATGTGTGACTCTTGCTTCTGTCTTTCTGAGCATTTACTAAAATAATAATAATAATAATAAAGACTCATTTGCATTGAAACATGTCTCTTCAATTTTTAAAACTGTGTTATTTTGTGGAAAAAAGGGAAATGTGAGAAAGAGGAGATCTGTTTTTTTAGCAGAATAAAATAAAAACCATGATTTCCACAGTTAAAACATCCAGATCTTTTTAAAAGTTAGTTTTTTAATACCCAGTGATTTACTGGAGATCTGTTCAATGGTGTTCTCCACCTCATCCGCACGGTCATTCTTGTTGATTTTCATCAGAACTCTTGCTGCAGCATTTTGGATCATCTGAAGACTTTGAACTGCATTTTGTGGACTTCCTGATAGTAAAGAATTAAAATAGTCCAGCCTTGAAGTAACAAATGCATGGACTAGTTTTTCAGCATCACTCCTGGACAGAATATTTTTAATTTTGGCGATATCCCAGAGGTGAAAATAGGAAACTGTTTACTATGGGATTTAAATGATGTGTTGGTCAAAAATAACACCAAGATTTTTTTACTTTATTCCAGCTGTGAATGGACAGGTTGCCAGTCCATCGCAGAGACAGCAAGGGCAAACAACCATTCACGCATGCACTCACCTATCTAAGGTGGTTATAAGGGGCCAATTAACCTAACAGTCATGTTAGATTCGGAGGTACCCCAGAGAGAACCCACGCATGCACCGGGAGAACAAGCAAACTCCATGCATAAAGACCCAGGGTTGGACTCAAACCCAGAATCTTCTTGCTGCAAGGCAATGGCGCTAACTCCTTAAATAACTTGGTTGGGATTTGGTCTAATTTACAAGTTGAAGGTTTAGATGAAGCTAAAATTTTAGATAGCCCAGAAAGCTCTACTGCTTCTAAACAGTTCAGACACTGTGCAGGTTCTTAAGATTCCTCCAACACTGCCTCCCTTACTGAGGACGAGGAAATCATGTTTGGGAGGATGCCACAGATTTTATTGTTAATAGAATTTTATTTATGAGGAATCACATAAAATCATTACTGCTGAGAGCTAACAAACTATAACAAATTAGGTGTTGCAAATTATAGTGATATGACATAATGAGGATGTAGCTTTCGTAAAATGGCTTTTGCTGACATTGACAACTTATTTTTAAACAAATTCGAAATGGCAGATAATGGATTTACTAAGACATGCTTTTGAGCCCTGAATCCCCCCCGGCAGCTCTCTCTGTTGCATCCTCTTACTTTTGTAAAGGGTTAGGCTAGAAAATGAATGGAAGTCAAGGGACGGGCCTCGGTCTGCCCTTTAAAACAAGGGTAGGTGTGTGTACTGTATATTCAATTCAATTCAATTTATATAGCGCCAATTCATGATACAGTAATCTCAAGGCATTTTACAAAGTCAAGTTCAATCATAGTATACAGATTGGTCAAAAATGTCCTATATAAGGGAAACCAGTTGATTGCATCAAAGTCCCGACAAGCAGCATTCACTCCTGGAGAAGGATAGAGCTACAGGGAGAGTCGTCTGCATTGTACATGGCTTTGCAGCAATCCCTCATACTGAGCAAGCATGAAGCGACAGTGGGAAGAGAAGCTCCCCATTAACGGGAAGGAAAAACCTCCGGCAGAACCGGGCTCAGTATGAATGGTCATCTGCCTCGACCGACTGGGGTTACAGAAGACAGAACAGAGACACAACAAGAGAAACAAAAAAGCACAGAAGCACACATTGATCTAGTAATCTGTTCTACATTAGATGGTAGTAGCGGGTGATCTGTCTTCTCTGGATGATGTCACAGTTAACAGAACGCCAGACCAGGTGTACCTTCTATGAAGATAAAAGAAAGAGAACAGGAAGTTAAAGCAGAAATGACGACACGCAATGCATAATTGAAGAACAGTAGAACTCTATAGAGTGAGAAAATTAGATCCTGATGTCCTCCAGTAGCCTAAGCCTATAGCCGTAAAACTATAAAGGTAGCTCAGAGTAACATGGGCCACTCTAGTTATAAGCTTTGTCAAAAAGGAAAGTTTTAAGATTAGTCTTAAAAGTAGACAGGGTGTCTGCCTCACGGACCAAAATTGGGAGTTGGTTCCACAGGAGAGGAGCCTGATAGCTAAAGGATCTGCCTCCCATTCTACTTTTAGAGACTGTAGGAACCACCAGGAATCATGGAATCTGTCAATCAACACACACCGGCATCCTCAATACAAAATATTTGATGTGCCTAGTCAGAAATGCGGCTCCACTGTCCACAAGGTGTGACTTTCTGCTCCTTCAAGAATAACAGGGGAGATAAAATGGTTAAATATCCCTCTATGTCTCCATGTTCAAGAAAGGTTATGGACTTTATACCATAAATGTGTTTTTAGGATGTTGCCATTAGACTAGGATTTAAGAAGATCAACTTTATGATTGTTTCTGTGGTGCTTCAAGTTTAAGAACATATTTGGTCAAATGGAACGGAAATTCATAAAAATTTTTACCAAATATCCTAAAGGCTGTCATTATCTCACCAAGTGAAACGTTTTTTCATTAATCTTAAACTTTGCGTCTCTTCATCCTTCAGTTCAGCAACTTTTAAAAATGTAACGAAGTAAAATTATAGTAAATATTTGTTTGTTTGATTCACAATAATTTACAGCAATGGTATATGGCTCAAAAAAATTTAGTACTATGAATAATTTTTCCACATCAAAATATTAAATAGCTTTATGAAGCTGAAAAAAATAAATTCACTAAATCTGTTCCTTATTTTATGAATGTTTTCCATTTTCCTTCATCTTTCCAACCCTTCATTCCACTGATGAAGAAAGTGGTTTCATTTTACTGGCTGAAAATAAATAAAGCATTTTACCACACAGTCTGTTGTTCTCCACTGAGCATGTGAGCTATTAGTGCATCTTTACTTTCTGTGGAGAACAAGTTTTAACTGGTGGGGTTTGAAATATAACACAGAGCCTCATCTTGGAACTTCCCTGGACTTTAATCCTTTGTCCTGTTAGCAATATCAATTTTTAAGTTATTAAGAACTGTATAAAAAACATTTTGTTTCTGTATTACACCATGTTTGGCATGTATAATATATATTCTAGGCATTATTCAGAAAGATGAAGCAGTTAACTAATAGTACATTTGTGATTGATTGCAATGATTTCTTTAAACAACCCAGAGTTATATGTTCACAATCAGCATAGAAAATATGAAAAAGAGGAAAGCTGCCTTTTACACACACTGCTATGTCCTACTAGCATTGATATATTTGTTATATTTTGCTGGTTTATAAAGCCTGTAGACTTTTTTAATATGTCTACAGGTAGAATTGAACCGGCTGCAGGAATGAGAAGAAATGTGCTGATATGAAGGACCTTTTGATGTGTTTAGCTACTTTGGGAATAAATGCTTTAATTTTTACTGAACTAAGGACTATAGAGCTAAATTTAACAAACCTAATGGCCCCAAATCATTTCTATAATCTGGATGTAAGGACCAGCTTGCTTTCTCATCATGATGCAAATCCAGCTAGAAGCTCCCAGAGGTTCCCCCCGTTTTCTATCATAGCCTGAGTTTTTAAGTTTACATGTAGCTCAGGTGAAAGTCCTTCTGCTCTTTGTTCCTCATGATGAACCGGCTGATACTCATTATGGTAAACCTCCACCTCTCCTTTTACTGGGTGAAAAAGGAGAGGTACAGTCAGTATTCAGGTTATATAGCTAACATCAACCTTGGTTATACCGCTCAACATGTCACTGTGCCCCACACGCACCAGTAAGTTCACCCTCACCCTTTTGGCTACACAGGACTCACAAAATTTTTATGAAAGGATTTTAATCAAAAATGGAATGAATGTACGCAAATAAGTAATAACCGTATCAACCATACGTGCACAAGGAGCAGGAACAGCTGGTATAACTGGGCTAGTAGGGCTAAGGCCTCCGTGGTGTTATAGAATTGACCTGGCTGCGATCACTACAGGTTATTTTCCTGAGTAATGTGGTGTTTCTATTGTACACTTCGGTAGGAAAAAGAGACTCTTGAAACTGAAACTATATTTTATCACATATAATCTAAAAGGCAGAGGGAGGTTTACAGCTTCAGTACTGGACTCTCACAAAACAATGCAACGGTTAGATTTCTGGACGCCAGAGAGCCCCGTTCATTACTCACACAGACATTAAGTAGGACCTATTGTATACACCTATTCAAGGGCGTGGACAGTATGTCAGTGTTCTGTTCATTACATTGGTGGAGAAGATCATACTTGAATGTAGGCGTGTCCTAGCTGACACATCTTCTCCATAATCAGTTGTTCTGTCCAATCTAAGTATGTCAAGCTCTGTGTCTCCAGAGTAAGTTATCTTTAATTTCAATGATAACTGCCTTTCTCAGCCCAGCCTCTGTGTTCTCATAATCCGTAACAGTCCCCCTGTTGATGTGCCCAAAAAACCCCAATCAAAATGAAATACTTCAAATGTCCATTAGGACATGTCCACTTCTTTTCACTGTTTTCTTTTCTGTATTTTCTTTTTTGATTTTCTTTATTTTTAAAGTTGCATGCTTCTGTTGTTGGAATCCAGTATGCAGCATTTTATTACGTATAAATAATTATCTGTTAGCCCACCCTGCAATTACCACCACCAGCCACCACTGACGAGGAGTTTTATGGGACCCTCAATAACCTGGGGCACTGGACAACCACCTTGTTTTGCCCAATGTTAAGGCCACCCCTGTTGTCTCTAGGAATGCAGAAAAGTTAAATGTAGTCTGTCACAGAGCTACACCAAAATCTTGTATTCATTTTTGGGTCATATTTTTCAAGCCGTTTAGTTTTCTATTTTCTCTTATGTTTTTTGAACTATTACATCACAGCATTTGTGGAGTAACTGCTAAACAAGTTCATTAACATGCAGCTTACTGTAATATTTTTCTACAGGTGAACCCGGTATTCAGCCAGACACAGAGTTAACGTTTTAAAGGTTTATTGCAGGACAGAATACTGGTGGACAAGGAAGGCAAACAGTGGCGGTCTTAACTAATAAATCCAGGTGGAGTTTTGCTTGGTTTGGTGGGAGTGCCAGGGCAGATGATGCAGGCAGCCAGAGAAGAGCCTGAGAACAGATGTGAACAGGCAGAGTGAAATCAGACCCACAGAACTATGACTGGGACTCACATGAAACCGGCAGAACTGCGACACACAGAGACAGGCAATCCTGGGCAGGAGAATCCAGCTGGCAGAGCACACACAATCTGAAGAAGTGCAGGCATATCACAAGGGGCAGTCTGACGAGTGAAGAGAGTGAGGATTGAGACATTCTGGCAGAGGAGGCAGGCTTAAATAGTCAGGAGAACAAAGGTGAGCAGAGTAAGTTAATTAGACAGAACAGGTGGATGTCATCAGGGGAAGGGAGGTGACTAAAGGAGGAAACAAGCTGACAGAAAACAGGTAGAAGGAACCAGAAACTAACCAAATCAAAACATAACCACAAAGACCAAAACTAATATAGAATCCCAAACTAAGACCAAGAACTCAAATCATTACAGCTTACCAGTCTCACAAATCCACCATTTTTGCCAGTGAAACATTCTCAGTAATCCAGGTCATCGCAACTGCAAACAGGCTTAAATTAGAAACAACGGGACATTCGGTCAGTTTTTCCGCACGTTCTGCACAGAGAAGATGGGCCTTCACTTGCTTAAATACAGAAGCACATAAACTACAGGTTGCTCAAACGGAAGCCAGCAGAATTGTCCTGGAAAGTTGTCAAACATTTTCAGAAAAACTGAGCGAGCCCGGTTGCCTTCTACTAAATTCACCATTTTTATTTCTCAGAATAAGTTTGTATTCCAAGTTGAAGGATGCTGAAGATATAAATGGATAAGTCATCGGTTGTTCATTACACCGTACCACAACACACTCCAAAATCTAATTTAGAATCAATGCAAGACTGTGAGCCTATTTGGAAATAAGAAAAGGCAAAGATGTCTGGTTTGAGATGTAAAAAAAACCTTTAGAGACACACTTCAAACAATTTAGTACTAAAATGTATAAACTGATCTGGTATAACACAATTATATGCAACACTTACCAGATTTTTTTAAATGGGAGATAATATGCAAAATTCACTGTTTTGTCTTTAAATACATTTTATTGTGAACTTGGAGTCTGAGGAGTGCAGAAAAGCTGAATGTAGGGTGTCCAGGTGAGACATTGATATCTTTATGTTATGTCCACATGCCGTCAACACATCCATCCGGCGACAGTCAGCTAAGGGATTTTGTAATCTTAGCGGAAGGATGGCGAAGCTACAAGTGGATAAGTCAAAATGTTTGGTTGTTGGGTGTATTAACTCACAAAATTCACTACATCATCGCTCAGCATACCACAAATATGGTCAAATAAGGTGGAGTGGATCGCTCTAAGACCTGGGGGGCTCGTTTGTATTTAAAGAGACCACACCAAAACGAGTTGCTTTCAGGAGCACCTCAGAACCAAAGCACTGCTGTTCCACTTTATATAGATGAGAAAATTAATGATTTAAATGTGAAAAGGTCGAGTGGTTAGAGAGCTGGGCATTTGCATGTTGGAGAGGCCCCAAAGGTTGGTGGTTCAATATTTGGTCTGTTGCTCTGGGTCCCTGAGCAAGACCCTTGACCACAGATTGCTTCCCATGCAAACCTCATTGTTGGCACCACACTGTTCCCCAAGAGATGTGTTAAATGCAGAGAATAATGTCCCCTCTGCAGGAAATACTTATTTATTATTCTGTGTCGGTCTATCACAAAAAAAAAAAAAACAACAACAATACCAAACACAGACTGTGCTTGCAATGTGAAAAAATGTGTAAAGGTTCCCTGAGATTTAAAACAAGCCACTGTTGGGGAGAGTATTGTAGCAATGTAATGAATCTGGCTGTTTTTGTGTATGTTTTTGGATTTCAAATTTAACTGCAAATAAAACAGATTATAATCTACTCTTTTTTTGTTGTGCACCTCTTTCTAACCTACCAGTACACTTGTGCACTGAACATCCACATTTATGTGCTTGTAAGTTACTCTGTAGATTAGGCCTTCATGCTAATAAGTAACAAATCAGTGTAAGTGAGAGCAGATGGCGTGGAATCATCTCTGCATTGAAGGACATTTGTACCTGAAAGTGGCCTGTGTTATGAGGTGAAGTGGACTCTCCATTGAGCCAGCTGGCAGCTGTTAATAAGCCTGAACTGCTCCTAGCTGTAATGTTCAAAACAATTCCCTTTGCATGCCACACAGGTAGGAATGGAGCCCAAGGGTATCTTTAAATGAGGAAGAATAACACTTGATCAGCCCTACCTTAAAATAAAGAAAAGTAAACAGAGGAAGAAAATGGAAAATAACCAATCGAACATAGGTGTTTTTGGTTTCCATTAACAATGCAAAGCAACAAATCCTCACTAAGCCAGAGTGTCCATAATCATTACCAAACCTTGTGAGCCATGGACAGAGCTGCAAGTCAAATGAGGCATACTGGTTTTAATGGGCTTTGCAATTTATATTCTCTTTCCCAGTGTGGCAAATCCTGCCATTCAAGTCCCATTGGCTTCTTCTAATGAGAGGCAGCCTAGCACAGAATATTTTTTCTCAGGATTTAGCAATTAAAGGCAGATTTGTTTGGACATGTACTTTCACCTACAGTCACAGAGGAAAACTACATTTCCACCTGTGTTAGATTCCAAAGCTGTGGCTCCAAACATTGTGTAACATGTGCTGTTTAAGTCTCTCAACCCCTCAATATTTCTGTTACCTGATTAAATTCAGTGGCCTCTGCCCCAATTTGAGACAAAGAAAACTAAAGACAGAACAAGCTTTATAAAATAATTGTTGTCTTTGCTCAGGCAAACTGTAGTTTAATTTTGTTGAATTCTCCATAAAGCACCTCTCAGTAAAAATGTCAAATATAAATTGTTAAACAGCAAAATGTGTTTGAAATTTTGATGCCAGTTTCTGTCTTTTTAATTGTGATCACCTTTGAAACTGGCAGAGGTATGTGTACATGTAGATATTTCTCTTCTTTTTAATCCTGATATTGTTTAAACAGGTCAACTGACTCAAGGTCATCACTCAAGCAAATGAAAGGCAACAACTATACTATTATTTTTAGATATACTTACCTCTAACTTGATCAGAGAGAAAATCCAAAAGTGATGGAATGCATGAAAGGGGACATATCCAGCCTTGGTCAAGTTACTTGGAAATATTAATTAGTTACAGACTACTTTTCCAATAAATAAATCCAGTTACTTTACTGATTACTTATTTTCAAAAAGTACTTACTTACTTTCATAATTACTTAGTAACATTTCAAAAACCTGATGCACAACCTGAATATGCAAGAAAGTATTAGTATCCACATTTTTTTTGCCAAGAGGGTCAAAGCAATAACGTTGAAAGCACTCAGGAGGGCAAAGAAAATAAAATCACCTCAATCCTCACCCTCATACGGGTGATCAAAACATCGTTCCTGTAAACCAGGCCAATAACAACCCTGACGACTCCCTGTTGCAGAGGAGTGGACCAGTTTCGGTTCAATCTGCAGGCATACAATGACTTTAACGACTCCCCATTACTAAGGGGGTTATCTAAGCCATTACAAGGCCTTTTTGGACAGTAGTATAAAGCTTGATACTCCACATTACTCCAGACTTTTTGAATTGAGAAAGCTTCCTGGATAGGAAGCGAAACGTCTTCAAACTTCAGAAAAAAGTCCACTTGTTTTGTTTTTTACTTTTTTAGGATGACTGAGGAAGGTTTAAACGGTTGGACAACAGGTCAATAAATGTTACTTTGGGGCTCGGGAAAGGGAACCAGGAAGGCTTTGAGGAAGAGAGGTAAGTGTTAAGAGAGTTGAAGAGTTTGGGAACTGATGATGGTGATAATGATGAGAAGAATGAAGACAGAGAGAAGAAGAAAACTCATTCTTACAGTTTGTGGAGATGGTAAAGATAAAGGAGGAAGGTAAGTATATCGACATGCACTGAGGTTGGCAAACTGTGGTGAGTGGTGTTGGTTGTTGATGGTGACGGCGGTGGACTTTGGAGGGTGGACAGATAGGAGAGATGGTGGAGTGAGTAACAGCTGGTCCAGAACAGCAATAGAAGCTGTGAGGAGATCAACATAGTTAATGGAGCTGCAGCTGACCCTAACAAGACATTAGACCTACAATAGGAATCTGGAGTTGAGTTTAGTCAAGGGCTCCATTTCTGGAATGAGATCTTCCAAGAACTATGAGGAGTAGGAGGCTGTGGAGTGAGCCCCTGTGCAGAACCAAGGACTGGAGACAAGGATATCTGCAAAAGAGGAAACAGTAACCAAGTAGGCACAATTACATTGGAAGGTCACAAGCAAAGATAGGAGGCCTGATTACAACTGATTACAAAGTGGCATCTGCCTCAGGGGAACCCCCTCCACTTAAGTTCCTTCTTATTGGCCTTTTAGTGGCTGTAATGGGCTGCAGTCAGCTACCAGTCAGAACCTGTAATGGAAGAGGTGAAGCACACAGACTCATGGATATGACTGTCTTAATTTTCAAATAAAATTCAATTTCATATCTAATTGGGATCCAGGGTCTGGAGGAAGATTGGGAGGCACAAATTTCAAGCTGCTTGAGGTCCAATCTGAGGTTTCTACAGTCAGTGTTGACTTGGAGAACCATGTTATCCGATGATTTTGGTTGAATGTGTTTAATTTGCCATCTAGAGCTTTATAGGATTACTGATAAATGTTGGTGTGGTCTTAAATCATACAACAGCACAGAAACAACACTTCAGGTTATTCTGCTTTTTAAATTTTCTTGAAATAACTGCTGCTTTTGTCACTGTGGTCTATAACTGTTTCAGATCCCATTTGGACCAATTAGTTGGCATGGAAGGCACGGTCCTAAACTGGTTTAGCTCCCACCTGTCTGCCAGAAGCTTTTCTTAACAGTTGGCTCAGCTTTCCTAATCTGAGGCTCGTTTGAATCGATATCTTCTTAAAGGTTCCCTCCTAGGTTATTTTCCATTCCTTCTTTATCTGCTTCCTCTCAGATCCGTCTTTAGAGAGTCCAGGTTGTCTGGGCTTCTCTGTTGCTGTTCCCAAACTTTATATGATCTTCCACTCATTGTAAGGATGGTCGGTACCTTGAATAATTTCAATTCCCTTTTTAAAAAACTCATCTTTTTAACTTAGCTTTTATTTCTCGTTCGGAAAAAGAATCAGGGTGGTTATTTTAGTAGTTTTTCTAATATTTTTTTTTGCTTTGATTGCTCTGATTCCACTCATTTTACTGTATATTCTGAATTCTTGCTTGTTTTATTTTAATATGTGTACCCATACAACACTTTGATCACTCTAGGTGTGTAAACTCTAAAAATAAAGTTTGAGTGATTGACTTTGTCATGTACAAGGTCACGGTAGTCATCTATAAGGTTAGAGAACATCATCTAACCTAAACTTCATGGAGAATGTAAGGAATATTGTCCAGAGAAAGAAGAACCACTGCTATTAAAGCAACTAAGGCTTCCTTAATGTCTCTGCAGAACTACAGGGTGGTCTCTTCTCTGCAACACTGCATCAATGCAGTAAATTATGTAAAAGGAGCCCTGACCAAGTATTGAGTGTATACTGTACATAGAAATACGTTCAGCAGTCCCACCTAAGTATATTGAAAATCCCAATTTTCTTGGTGTGATGTAATATTCAATTTTTCTAAGAAACTTAATTGTTTTGTCTTCATTAGCTGAAAGTCTGTAGCAAATTATTTATACAATAAATGAGTTAACCTTTCCACAATATCCAAACTTATACAGCTGTACCTCTGAAACATGTCACAATTGAAATTTTACTACGTGCTAATGTGAAGATAAATTAAAGTGACTGTATTGCAACTTTGTTTGGTTACTGTCTTTTGCGAAGCAGCATCACCGACACAGACAGCCCCTCAGAATGGACAGGTGTAATTTACATTAACAGCACAGTTGTTGCTTTTTTTATAGTGGTGGGAAAAACAATCAGCCCAAGAGGTCTAAAGAGTTCTGGGCAAATAAGGGAAATAAAAGTTCAGGGAAGCATTATGGAAACATGCCAGTCAATGTGTCAGGGGTGAATTGATGAGGTAACTGAATCAAAAGATCATTATTTCCACTAGTTCCATTTTCTTTTCAGTTCTGAATGTCCAGCATGCCCAGATTATTTTGCTGCTCTTCGCCTCCTCCAGTTGGGTAAAAGGAAAGACTTATTTAGCCCGAGATGAAAGGCTGAGGTAAGACCGGGGATACTTCAGAGGCTTTGCCATGTGATGCGCTGTTTGAAGCACATGCAGACAGACCATTTCAAAGACATCTGGAGACCGAATGGCCAGTGGCACAGAGTTGCCATGGCAGCACTATCCTCCACTCCATCCAATCCAGCTCTGGCTGGAGTATAATTAAATAAAACAAAAAAGTAAATTCAATGTTCCACAGGAGAGTATTATGAAATTAAAGAACAAACTTTCTTCCTACCTTTTGAGTAACTGAGTTAAAGAAAATGCGATTAGAGCTCAGATTTATTTATTTTTAACAGTAAACAGAACGTACAATCTGAAATCTCAGTCCATTTGGAAATCCTGCCATGACACAAACATCTTTGTGAATGCCAGTTTTTTGATAAAGGAAAATCTGATGAATTTGTACCGAATTAAAATCATTTTGGGCACAGAATAGACAGGCCTCCTCAGTGACATAGTGAGAAGCTCTGGAAAATAATCAGAAGCAAGCATGGACAGTTAATGCTTTCTCCTACATCTCTCATATCTAAATCTCTCAATAATTCTGCTTTGATAAAATTTCCTCTCCACTCCTGTTACTACAGATACCCTATCAGACTGATGATCACCCTGACAATGAAGCATTAGTTAGGCCCCTGTGGCAGTAATACATTTTTAATATGATCCCATCAGTTATGACATTAACTATTTAAAGCTTGTTTTGTATCTACCCTTAAATAAACAGCCTTTCTGTGACAATAATAACAAAAAAGTTAGGAATAGTTACAGGTTTCATCAGAAAGCAAACTTTTTGATGAAATTTTAGATCAAAAATGTATTAAAACATTTATAATTTTGAATTCACATGTTGAACAGCTCATTGATTTAGTATTTAACAGTGTTAAATCAGTACTTAACACTGTTCACTACAACATTCAGCAGTGTTTGATCCATGAACCAACCCCTAAACTCTCTGGTTCCATGACAGCTTGTAGTCCATGCAACCTTCAAGAACATTCGACCTCTTGTGTAATTGTATTTTCATTGGACAAGGTATCAGTGTGGTTAAGGAAAATGCTATGCATCAGCCACTGTTATGAGCTTTAGAAGACGGTGGATATAGTCTTTTAGTCAGAAATGCAGAAATAGGCTAGACCTTGTAAATGATACTGTGACAAGCCAATAAATAATATAATGTATCTATGTATTCTGTCTATACTTCAGCCTGACATAACTGCTTTATAAAAACCTTGATAAGGTCACAATAAAGCAATTACTCTCCAGTGCTGGAGTGTCTGAGCTGAAGTTGATTTAGTTTCCACATATTCAAATCTTATATTACCTGTGAATTCAATTAAATTTAATATATTTTTGAATAAAAGGGAAAAAACAATTTTTAATTATCTGAGTAATAGCAACTACAACAAGCTTAAATCGAAGGCAACAGGACTTCTGTTACATTTTGGTGAATATGTCTGAACACGTATCCAGTAGTCTCATAGCTGAGCAATGTAGAGTTTGGGTGCTACTTATTTTAGATAAATGGACGCCCATCATTGTAGGAGGATTACAAGCTAGATGCAAATAAACAACCTGCCTGTCTCTGCCCCCGGGTCGTTACAGTCTGTTGTTTGGTGTGAGTTGTTAACTTGTTCACCTGAATCCTGATAAGAACACTTGTGTAATCTCTTTAAAATGAGTTATGGAGTAGCTAGAAAGATGAAACTGCTACGCTTTCCCTTGTTTCTGTGTCAGTTTTTCTCATTTGACAAAGAAAGTTTCCTCTCCCGCTCTTTTGGACCGTCTGTCCACTGTTGAAAATCTGAACATCATCATCAGGTACGTTCTTTGCTATTGAGGTGCAGGTGAACTGCTGAATCTTGCCCTGAGTGAAATCCCATAGAAATGAATGAGCAACATCCATACTTCACTCCCTTAGATGAATTTATGTTTAACAAAACCCCTTTCCTTTTCACATAATTAGACTCATAACAAACATGGTTTCCAATAAAACCAGCATACATGGTGTGATAGAAGACATAATGATAGCAGTTTGAGGATTTGCAATTATAAAATACTGTGAAGCTAGGAGGGTTTTTAAAAATACATTTTTTGTTCAGGTGCAATAACATAAATAAAATAAAAAAACATTTTTTTTCTTGTTACTCTGAGATTCTTTAGGCACTAAATGCAGTCAGGTTTGGCAAAAAATCCTTGTGACATTGCGTGAAAAACATGCAAAACAGTGGTAAAGAAAAGCCACAAGGAATTATGAATTCAAACCGTACAAAAGGTACATCTCTTATCTTTCTGAGGAAACCTGACTCACATATAAACTCATATCTCTGCATGAAATTACAGTCAAAATATCCAGAGCAGATGCCATTCATGTGTTTTAAAGCTGCAGCCTAAGAAAGCAAAAACTTTAACGTTTTTATTTTTCAGACGTGAAACAAAAGCGAGACAACTTCTTTTCAAGCACTGAATTGGTTCCAAGGAGACCTTGCTCTTGAAATGATCAAATGACATTCATTCCCCAAAACATTGCTTAGGTATGTCCTCATACATAAAAAAAAAAAAAAGTGTGTTGGTGCCTTAAGCATGGGAAGACCTAGGAAGCAGGAAGAAATAAACAGCAGCAAGAATATGTAAAAAAAGAAAAAAAAGAACACTTTATCCTCACAACTACAACACAATAAATAGGAAAAGATCACAAGGATGAATAGAGCCACAAGGAGCTGAACATAATCCAGGATTCAATCAAGCCATGGGCTGCTCTTCGCCGGGTGTAGCAACGTCACCCTGCAGACATAGAAAAAGGTGGGTGAGGAAAGATCAAGAGGGGTAAATAAAGTAAAATAGAAGCTGGGAAATACACAGAGTTCAAGAAAACGTGCCTGAAGCTAAAAATCACAAGAGCTCTGCTCCAGCAAGGTCCGCATATAAGGTCAGATCTTTCATTCTGGCCTTTCATTTTGGAAGGAAAAACACAGACCACCTACCCCGACTGTTTGCTGTTTGCAGATATTAGTTCTGTTCTGGAGTTACTCTTTTTTTCTCTCTTTTGTTTGCTGCTCAGATAGAGACATCTTGGCTCGAAACTCTGACACGGGGCAGATGAAGCACTCGGGTAATAACGGCAACTGTGTGATCCTTTTTTGTTTCAGCCTCAGAGCTTAAAACTGGCTTTTCACTTCAATGATCCTCATCCAGAATCCAAAATTAAAAACAAAGTGCAACAAACCAGGAAAACCAGATGAACAGTTATCACCTTCATAACTATATATATATAAAACTTCATCAAAAATTAAAACAACAAAAACGATTAAGTTAAGCAAAATCGAGCTTCAACCAGGCTGTGATTGGTCGGTCTTTTGTCTCACTCAACCTTTAAAAACTGTTTAATTCAGAAATGTAGGAGTCTTGTATTTGTAGCCACTTTTCCCCATGGGAGGTTTTTGTTGAGCCAAGAGAAAAGAGTTTCAACCTTGAATTTTTTTTTTTAATGGCTCCACTTTATTTGCATCTAATTTGAATGCAGCATTTAAAATACAGTTATTGTTGTCCTTTCCCTTTGGAACAACTGAAGGAATTAAACCATTTCAGGTGAAAATGTGCAAAGTCTTGAAACCATTGATCAGATTCTGAAATGTCTGTTGCCTTATTTGCAAGCCTCTGAATAAATGTCTATTTCATTCCATGACATGTAAAGATTATATTTAAAATGAATCCAGATGAATCCAGAGTCAAATCCTGGGTCCAATTGTCTAAGGTCAGTCCGACAGGCAGAAGTAGTGATGGCCGTGGCAGAGAGGCAGAGTCAGGGAAAAGGCACAAGTCAATGTCCATATACCGAGAACCAACTAGAGAGTCTGACAAGGGCGAGACAAACAGGCAGGAATCCAGAACACAAACATGGTCTGTGACAGGCAGGCAGGAATCCAGAACACAACATGGTCTGTGACAGGCAGGCAGTCTAGGAACACTGGATGGTCTACTCACACAAAGGTTTTCAAGAATCTGCCGCTCAGAAAGAGACAGGCTTAGATAGAGGTGATGCAGCACCAGTAATCAGGGCTGCAACAGGTGTAGACAATCAACGGAAATTGCTGGAACAACCCAGAGAGCAGAGAGTGACTTCATCAGCAAGCAGCAGGAACACAGAATCACAGCCGAAGCTGTGAATGTTACAATTCCTTGAAACAGTTCCACATACAGCATGTACGATACCTTTATTCTTATGGTGGGGGGTGGGGTTGAAAGAAGTTGGGTAATTTGTGCTCAACAAAGCCGTGATTACTGATTCTACCCACATCATTGTCTTGTGTTATGTAAAATGGTTGAACAAAGACGTGCAATACCTTGCTGGAAAAGTGAGGGCCTCTAGTTTCCAACAATACCAGCCATGAGGTGGTGGGACAACCTTACTGTTGCATTGTTGCATAGTCCGACATGTTAGGTGGACTTTTAAATCTAATTTTGTTTGTTTGAACTACTGTAAAACAAAAGTTATTTGCGAACAATTAATCTGGCAACATGTTTTAGAAATTTTAAAGCCTCATCTTAAACGGTGTGTAAACCGAAAAAACTTGGCAATGTCTGACCCATAGTTAAAGGTAGATAAAAATTTATAACTGTCTGCCCGGCCCGAAAACTGGCCTAAGGGGCTTGAGGGGGTTTTAAAGTTGGAAACTTTAAAAGTGCTTTGAGTTGTGGTTAGATAAGAAGCTGTGGAAGAAGTTGGTAGTGGTAAGACAGTAATGGAACAGAGACTCCTTCAGTATATAAGTGCTTAGGTTTCATCAATAAGTTCTGTCAACTAACAAAGAAAGCTTGATAGACACAGCTGTTGTTTTGATGCAGAAGAATCCACTCTGGCACAGAGATCCTCAGGATGCCACTGAATCCCTTTTTACAGGTTACAGCAGTCACAAAATCAATCGTATTAACCTGTTTGCAGTAAAAATCAACTGTGAGGGTAATAAGGGTCAATTTCCTGTTTGGAGGCTCTTTCGGAAAGAGACTCCATCCCCCTGCCTCAAAGGAGGCTGTGTGTCTGTGAGCTCAGTGGCCTCAGCACAAACACCAAAGAGGAAGGATGCAAATGCATAGATTGACCCAAGGTCAGTCAATCAAACTCCAGCAGCAGGAGCCTGGCCCTTAAGGGGCCCACACCACACCATTATATCAATCTGTCTGCCTTCAAAAGCAATTCCACAACATCAATAGCGTGCTATTGTGTGGACCAGACGTGGCCACAAGGGTCGATCGATGCTCATATATTCTTTCTGTGGATACCCTCTTTGTTTCTTGCAGAGGTTGAAGAGAGTATTTACCAGGTGTGGACTTTCCTCTGAAAGCGGCTCTAATTTATTGGTAAGGCCAGTGATGGGAAAAGCAAAAAAAAAAAAAATGCATTGACTTTGACACAGCTGACTATAGGGAGATTTGTACACATGATGAATTTCTGACAGCTAAACTAATACAGTCACAAAAAGCAACGGGGACATAAGAAATACACTGGTGTGTTTTTTTGTTAATGAATGCAGGGAATATGTGTGGAAAATTCTGACTTAAGATGATAGGTAATTAGTGATTGTTTTTTTATTAACTACACTGCAAAAACGGATCTAGAAATAAGTAAAATGTTCTTAAAGTTAGTGTATTTGTCCTTGATTTGAGCAGGTAAATAACATTATCTGCCAATGGAATGAGTATTTTGACCCCTAAAATAAGATAATTAGACATCCTGCACCTGAAATAAGATGATGGAGATAAATTGTTCCTATTTTAAGTGCAAAAATCTTATTCCATTGGCAAATCATCCTATTTACCTGCTCAAATCAAGGACAAATAGACACATTTTAAGAACATTTTACTTATTTTAAGTTCAGTTTTTGCAGTGTAAAGCTGTTGATGTTATTGAATTTATATGTTTTCTGCTATGTAGCTCATGTAAATTATTTCTAATTCAACAACTAGGAGTCTACGAAGAGTAGCATCATCAACTTTTCTATTCATTTGGGTTTTCTAATTACTCTGATCAGACATAGCATTATGACCACCAGCTAAGGGTGCTAGCTCTCCTTTGTGCCAGATGCGTGCTGACCCTTTTAACAATGGACTCCACTTGACCCCTAGAAAGTGACTTGAAGCTTAATGTTAGTCCTCTTTATCTTTTCCAAAGTCAGTCTGAATTTATCTTTAGGATTATTCTCTTCCTCAGGGGAGAATGTTTTAGATAAAGTTAAACATGATGATGGCGTTGCAAAGAAAGGCAACTTCTGGATTACATTCTGTAGGTCTTTTTGTGTTTTTGTTTTTTTAACTCTGTTTTCTGCCGTCCATCTCTGGTATGGTTTACTAAAGAAGAGCTCTTAAACATTGGACTTTCAACTGCTCACATTGTTTCACTACTGCTGATCAATCCTGCAACTTTTCACAGCTGTTATAGTTGGAGGAACAGCAGCCCTGTATGTTTGTTGTACAGATGTCACAATGTTGAAGAAATCACACAGACCTCACTTAGATAGATGACTCGTTAACTGTAAACCATTTTATTAACCAAATGGAATTTTCTTCATTTTTCCTTTTTCCACTTTAGATTCCCCCTCAGGCCAGTGTTACTGAGATATTACGAACACCTACCGAACCAGATAACTAACATGGATTAAAAAACATCCTGCCTCCCTGATCATTTCTTGGGGACTTTACCAGAGTAGACCTCAGCCATGAACTTGTTGTTTCTGGAAAACAAATGTTGAAGGAACAAATTGTATTCACTTCCCTGTTGCAGCAGCAGAGTTTAATTTATGTATTATCATATTTTTCTGGAGAGGGGAGTATTTAAACATAAGAAATTCCATTGTCCTACTATGGGAGATTTTGGGCACGATGGTACAGGCAAAGATACAGAGTAACGCACAATTTTAGTTATGAGGGAAAAAAAGCTACTTACTCTATCAACTTTATCAGAAAGACCAAAATAAAAGTAAACATAAATACCAGAGTAGGTATCGCACAATTATTGGTAATATAGCATACTCATGTGAAAAAAATAATATTCAAGTTAAAGCACAGAACAGTTTTACAGAATAATATGAGATGATATGCAATATGTATGATAACACAGCAGCATTTTGAAGTAGCTAAGGCAATTGTACCTTTGCATCTGAGGGACAGTGGAAACGATTCATGATCAGATCAGAACCCGTGCAAACGCTTGGATCTTGTAAGCACTTATTGAGTGTGTTGTAAGCAGCAGAGATGATACATTCTAACAGCAGCTAGGAGGAACGACCTGCGGAAGCGTTCCTTTGAACATCTGTAGGGATGCTGTAGTCTGTCGCTGAAAGAGTTTTCCAGCTCTGCAGCAGCTCCATGAATGTGGTGGGAGACATTGTCCATCAGTTAGGGCTGATGTTCATAGAGTCAAAGATGGTCTTCAGGACAACCCCTTGCACTGCCAAAATACCTCAACCTCTTCAAAAGATAGAGCAGGTCAACCTGTCAGAAACAGCTCTGTGTCCTCAGATGCTGCAGTTGACTGGTGAGGTAATCTAGTATCGACTGCGAGAGGTGGTGATCCACTCCTGACCGTTCCATATTGTCATTCAGGAGTCTGGGTTGGATGCTGGTAAAATCATTGGTGAAGTCAAAGACTGTGATCCTCACGGTGCTCCCAGGATTCTCCAGGTGGGCCAGAACTGGGTGGGATGATGATGGCATCATCCCACCCAGTTCTGGATGTAACACCCATCCAGAACTGTAACACCCTGGGATATCCCTTTGGGATATGTGTCACTAGCTAAATTTACATGGACAGAAGTAATCAGAATAAAGAGCCAATCGGAATAAAAATGTGTCATGTAAACAAGCCAGACGGAATATTGAGATCGGGTTAAGTTCAATCGGAATGAAATTGTATTGGTTTATGCCGATTAATAATCTGATGACATGCATTTAAACGCTAGTCAGGATCAAGTTATTCTGAATGTGGCAAACTGACCCCAGTGTGCATGTTTTTTCTTGTTCAGCAAAGACAGGAGGTCTTCTGTGTTTTTTAAAGGTAAATTTCATAACTGCGCATGTCAGAGTGGTTCTGTTCTAAGTAAAGCCAAGTGCATATAAACGCACATTATATGTACTGTTGTGCCTTATAAACAGTACAATCTGACTATTTTTTTGGTTTTTAATCTGAATACATTTCAATCTGATCGTGAAATGTGAACATAGCTACTGTTAGACTGTAAAACAGGATCAGCTCCAGGTTATCCATGTGTCCATTCTGTCCCGAGATAACTGTCCATTTATTTATGCGTGCCTCATCTGTGGCGTCCTCGCTGTTTGAGGATTATCTGTTGTTTCCCTGTGAACTGCTCTCTGCAGCTCCAGCATTTGGTCTCTCATAATCTTTAACAAATCACTCTAATGAACAACTGACTCTGACACACAGTGTCAGGAAAAACAATGACCCAATAACAAATCATTAAAATACACAGGTGCATGTAAACGCCTGACTAGAATCAGTTGTTTGCATTCAATGAGAGGCCTGTTCTTAAACATTTCTCAGATAATCTGAAATCTACATTTTTAAATTTATTCTCCCCTAGGGAAACGTTTACTTTAGGATTTCAGGTAAAGTAGTGAGAATAATTTTAAGGTGCATTTTGAACATAGGCTGTGGTTGTGCGTCAAATTAATAGAAGTAGTATTTTTTGTAATAGTTTTTGCTTCTGTGGTTCTAACTGAGGATATTTTAAATGAGTTAAGAGACTGACATTTAAGACAAAAATGTCCCTGCCCTGTCTCGTTACCTGGCTGATCTCAGAATTGGTTCTTTTATCTGCACTCGTTCCATCTGCGTTGACCTCACACAGACATCATTTCATTCTCCATTACCCCATGGATGCAGTACAGCAGCACCGAAGGTCGGCTCGCTCCAACTTCCTGTCTCCGATCACTGTCTTTTCCATTCCCTGTTCTGTGACGTTTGTGGTAAAATCACACAGCCCTACAAAGGGTCTCTCCATCATTCAGAGTTCTATGTAACTTCAGATCTTTCGCTAGGTAAACAAAGTATTCTATCTCAACGAGTGAGCCTTGAAATAAATAACACCTATTGGTTTCCAAATAAAAACATTAAGGGCTGTGAATTGGTGTCATAGTGAATTGGATGACATTAACCTTGCTGAGGAAAGCTGTCCTCTAAAATGCATTTTGGAGCAGAAATGTTTTGAAGCTATTCAGACCATTTCATTCTGGACACCGCAATACCAGGCAAAAAATAAATAAATAAAGCAGGATCCATAAGATCTTAATATAATGTTTCTTTTAGGTACTCCACTCCATGCTGTCCAGAAAAAGTCTTCTAAGTGCCCAAAATCCAGCTAGCACACATGTGTCAAGACCTAATAGGATTTCCATAATTAAACAGTAAAGAGTTCTACAACAATGTGAAATGGATGTTACAAATCTGCAGCAAATATTGCTCAATCAAGGCATGCACCAGTAGATTTATTATTATGAAGCCACAAAAGTACCAACGCCAGTGTGTACTGGGGGGTGGGAGAGTGCCTTCTTTCCAGCGGTCATTGGGCGAAAGGTTTGCCAATTTACCAAAGGCCAAAAAGGAGACTCAACCATGCCCAGTCACTCATACCTGTGGGCGATTTACAAAAATCAGTTCATCAAATAGTCATCGTTTTGGCCTATTGGAAGACGGCAGCAATACCCAGAAAGCTGGCACAGGGAGAACATGCACACCCCTTGCAGAAAGATGCATGGATATATATATATATATATATATATATATATATATATATATATATATATATATATATATATATATATATATATATATTGCCACATACCATGTCACACCTCCAGTGGAATAAAGGAACATGCCTAGATGGGTCTGGGTTTCTTTGACCATGCATTTTTAAAACATGATATTGGGTCCAATTTTTTCATCATGATGTATAGAAGTTGTAACAGTTCAAAAAAAAAAATACTTGAACTGTACTGATTGTCCACATCAAGTGTGCTCCACACTTTGGCCAGTGCCACATGAGGCACTGTTCATACTGAGAAATGTGATATTCGTTGTGTGACTGACCAGCTTTTTCCTTCATTTCCTCCTCAAACAGTGTCCTCCTGCTGCGTTGCAGACTCCATGCCTGCAGGCTCCACGGTAGGAGCTAAACTACCCAAAAACAGCATCAGCCACTTGGTTTTATAGAAACAGATTTTCCAGCACAGCAGCAATGGATGCATTTCTATGAGAAAACGTGTGGAAAATAGTGAGTGTGTTTGCATGGCATTGCTGTACCTGAATCAATCTGAGAAATCATGAAAGTCCTTGTTTAAAAAAATAATAATTTGCATTATATATTGTTTTTAATGCTAATTTCTAAAATAAAACCTAGAAAAAAATATGCAAATAATGGAATGCATAAAGAAACAAAACATTTATTAGATGGGATTCATGGTGACTTCTCTGAAGCATATGGAATTATAAATGCCATTGAAACTACTGTGATTCCAAGAGTGTTGGAGTTCTCAGCTGAAATGTACAGGAAAACCATGATTACAGTAGTTAAGAATTTTTTTTCTTGGCCTGAAAGAGTACTGCTTGTTAACAGGCTAGGTTGACAGAACATTTTGATTATCCAAAGAAACAATGTCTAATGTAATTGCGGGCACTAAATGTATAGTGGACACCGTATTTTGAAAATATTAGGTATTTTTAAAATGGCTGAGAGTTGCAAGAAACAAACTGAGAAGAAGAGGAAGGCCTCAGAAGAAGGAAATAAGACCAGAGTGGAGTTGGGAATTTTTTTTCACGCGATCTTCCTGAGGAGTGGAAGAGCAGGTAGGATGGTCTTATGCTTGCACAGTTATTCAAAAAGGGACTTGGGCGTTTCTTACCAACAAAGACTTCAAACCTGACCTTTCACACTCACTTTACTGTTTCCTCCGAGGTCCTTTAAAGGGATCCACGATTAGTAGCAACAATGGACTTTACTTGATAAATATCTATTTCAGATATAAAAACGATATAGTAAAAATACTATACACTGTATAGTTTTTATAAATTTAAATAAAATATTGTTACACAGACATCGCCGTGTTGTTTACGCAGCAATGCATTCTGGGTAAATGACATACTTGGGCCTAGCGGTAGCTCCGTCCAGCCAAAACTGTAATGAGTAATTTACACCAGTCAAAAATATGATAAAAAAAGAAGTGCCTCCTTTAGATTTAAAGTGACGGCACCAAAATGAGTTACTCTCAGACGAACCTCAGTACAGGGGTAAAAATGTGGGAATGTAGAGCTACAATAATGAGAAGTTCAGACCAAAACATTGCAGTTCCACTATACATAGAGCACAACTAAATAATTTAAATGGGAAAAGGGAATTTTTAAAACATTTTATTTTCACCTTAAGTTAATGACCTCTGAGGAGCTCTTTTGAGTCAACAAGCTTGAAAAAATTGGCTGTTGATGTAATATAACTTTAGATAAACCTTAAATTAATAATTTTGGACTGCCTAGCCTTTATATGAAATCATAGTTTCTGGGATTAAAATATCCTTACTTTAATAATCAATGGCACAATTTACCCCCAATGTATTCACTCCAAAGGCACAATGTACCCCAAACTGGGGGTAAATTATGCCACAAGTCAACTTCTTTTCAGAAAGCAATGTTTCTTAACTTCTATATTTCACATCCAAAGTGATTGTTCCCTTGGGTGCACTACATCCTGAAATATATCTACATATTTTAGTTGGAAGCATTACTGTCATGGTCTCCCTTTAAAGTCCCTGTAAGTAAAAACAGGCACTCCCTCCACTCTCCCCTATTAGTTTTGTGTTTTGGCTAAATAAATACATATTAAATAGCCCTGGCTCCTCCACATTGAGAGGAGCCATTTGAGGTGGCTCGGGCATCTGGTCAGGATGCCTCCTGGACGCCTCCCTGGTGAGGTGTTCCGGGCACGTCCCACCGGGAGGAGGCCCAGGGGAAGACCCAGGACACGCTGGAGGGACTATGTCTCCCGGCTGGGAACGCCTTGGGATTCCCCCGGAGGAGCTGGCCCAAGTGGCTGGAGAGAGGGACGTCTGGGCCTCCCTACTGAAGCTGCTACCCGACCCCGGATAAGAGGAAGAGAATGGATGGATGGATGTAATTGATAACAAACACAATTATTGATTATGTGTAATTAATGTGATTGACAAAACAATTCTAATTTTGATAAATATCCATAACCTC
Organism: Fundulus heteroclitus; assembly: GCF_011125445.2. Classification (NCBI taxonomy): domain Eukaryota; kingdom Metazoa; phylum Chordata; class Actinopteri; order Cyprinodontiformes; family Fundulidae; genus Fundulus; species Fundulus heteroclitus. The sequence continues at coordinate 177,303 of NW_023396488.1, forward strand.
ATTACTTAAATGTGGGATGCAATTATTTCCTAAGATAGGTCCTGGATTTATTTTTTAGAACTGATTTTTGAAAGATTTATTTATTTATATATATATATATATATATATATATATATATATATATATATATATATATATATATATATATATATATATATATATATGGATGTGTGTGTGTGCATCATCAGACGCATTTGGGCACCTAGCAGCTCAGTTGAAACATAAGTGGGTGTTGATCTGACCTAAATGTCAGGATGCGAGGACAACTTGTGTTACGGTAATTGCTGTTTGGGCTGGATGTGGACCTAATGTCATATGCCAGGTTTGAGATGATTTCCAGTCAGTGTTGATAATGAGCCAGGGCAGGTGGAGGGGACATTGTACCACTTTATGAAATGTATTTTATACATGTAGTGTAGCTGTTTTACTCAGGAGTAAAGAAGAAATGAAAGAGCTACAATACCTGTTTGTCCCTGTTGTTATATAAGAACTCTGAACAGTTAAATAATTGCTGCAGTAGACGATTTCTCTTATTTCTGATTTTAAAAAAGGGGATTCGTTTGGCTGACTGTTTGACTCTATGATATGTCCAGTTTTGCTTTATGTTGCAGGGGTGTGGGTTTTTGAAGATACTCCCAGTAATAAGGCTGTTGTCTACAGAGCTACGAGGTGTTTTCTTGGGGTGAACAAGTTTTCTACTAAGCAAGCTGTAGAAGTAGATATAGGTTGAGAGCCTTATAACACATAGCAGTTAAATTGCAATGTTATTGAATCATATTGTCCACCGTACTGACAAGACTGACTTTCATATACAGAAGGACTCATGGTACATTCAATGATCCCAAGGTTATCCCAGGTTCCACAGACTAAGCCCAAAACATCAGCTCTCTACCACTGTGCTTGAAATATGAGGTGTTTGTTTGCTATATCTTATTCCGCTGGCATTGACAACATTGAGCAGGCCGAGGTCTGTAGTGTCTCAGATGGAACGTTTGAGTTAATTTATCATTTCATTAAAGGAACAATAAGTAATAATGGCACCTAGTGGGTAAAATCGGAACAACACATACACAATATCTTTCATGGACACCTGCTATTTACTAAATGGTCTGTTGTTGCACAGAATTTTTACTTCCACATCATAAGACAGGGTAAGGTAAGTTTATTTATGTAGCACTTTTCAGTAACAAGACATTCAAAGTGCTGTACATAAATGAAAAACATTACTGAGATACAATGGAAAAACAAAGGAATAAGCTAAATAGATCCTTGACTAAAATTCCTTCATACATTAATCAAACATACAGAAAGAACGAGAATCATCACTAAGAATTCCAAGAAAACTACAGTTTGAGGTCTCTCATCTGACCTTTCTGACACTACAGCTAAAACAGAAGACAGGAAATAAAAGCCCAGTGGAGGCAGCGTGTGCGTGTTTTAGTGTAATCATGTATGTGTGTTTGTCTGTGAACTGTCCCAGATAGCACTTGCAGTCATTAGTCTGATAGTGATAGAACGTTGTCAGGTAGTGTTGTTCCTGATAACGTCAATGGGTTTTGTTTTGGGCAGGCAGACTCTTGTCTTTCTGTCTGCCTTTAAAGTCTTGGTGGTTCTTCTCAATAGCGATTCCAAAATTGTGGTCATTCTGCCAGGATCCAGCTTCTAGCTTTCTCCATGGCCATTCCCATCCTGCCAGCAAGTTCAGAAACAGCAGCCGGCCTGCAGTTCTGCTTACACAGCTTTTCAGTTTGAGTGCTGGTAGCGGACATATCCCTCACATAGTTCAGGCAGCCTTGACATGGGCCAAAACAGCTGCCGACATTTTCACGTTTTTTTCTTGATACTGCAGGTAACCACCAGCTCCAAAAAGCAGAAATCCTGTTATCATAAATCCAATTTCGAACAGATTTTTAACATCCTCGACTGACAAAATGGACACACACACAAACCTCCTCCAACCGTGTGTCCAGCTGCACATGTCCCGTCAGGCACCAGGGCTCTCCTTCGCCGAGTCTAGTCGTTGTGAAAATTTTATCAATTGTGTTGAGAGTCCAGCTGACCAGATCCATACTTTATAGTTTTGAAGATATTTAAAAAGAGGCTGCAAAAAAGACTGAAAGAAGCAGGCAGATAAACGGTTGAGGGAGAGGGGAAAAGGAGAGGAAAAGAGGAGAGAAAAGAAAAGCTTCCACCTTCACCGAGAAGCAGGAAGAAAAAAAAGTTACAGGTATATGATGTCCTATTCTGTTCTATTTCTGGTCCGCTTCTCTTACTGGCTTCCATGTTTGCAGGCTGCAGCTCTTTTGCCAAAATAAACCACCAAATGCTGCGCTCTGTGTTGGGAACCCTGGGAACTCTCATATAATTGGCTGAGGAACCAGAACTGAACTGAAGTCGTGACTTCCTGAACTGAAGTCGTTCTTTGTCTATGCAGAATTATGGAGTTTACATACACTAGTTTGCGAAAAATAGTATAACCTATCCAGATTGATAGCACCAGGTGTTGGAGAATAAATTTTCATGACGTCTTAAAAATTATGTGCATCCACCACACCTGGTGAAAGCACCATGAGTGGAGTCTGTTTTTATGATTCTTTTAGATAATCAAATGACATTGTGTGGTATATATATATATATATATAGATATAATAATATAATATATGGATTATATATATAATAGATATATGCTATATAGGTAATAAGATAATATATAGATCTATATTTATATATAGATATAATATTAATAATTATATGGTATATATATATTCTAGATATATATATTAATATATATATATATATCTGTATCTATTATATATTATATCTATATGTATATAGATATAAATATATATATATCTATATATAGGATTATTATATAATCTTATATCTTATATTATATATATATAGTATATGTATATATATATATATATATATATATACTGAATATGATTATATATGTAGATATTATATAATAGATAGAAAGAACCAATATTTAGAACTACTATTCATTAAACATCTTAAGTCTTAGCCTCCATTTTCTGTTATAAAAACTACCTGAAACATAAGAGGACCTGGTTGTTTCTGTTACAGACCCTATTTACTCATTCTCAGAAATATGACTGACAACTTCAAACCCTCAAAAAGCATCTCGAGCTGGGAGACAGCTCAATAGTGGCAGCATAAATTTTAGCTGTCCACTGAAATTCAGAGCCTGTTGTGCTAGTCCTGTCTCTTCCTTCCCTCTCCTGCAGGGCTGAGGCTGTCCAAGAAAACTAAATAACTATGACTTACAATGCTACCAGGCTGACAGGCATTGAAAAGGTGATGTCTGCCCCCATGACACACAGCTCCTTTGAACAACAACACCGCTCCAGTCATCATAAAACCCTGTCAAAATGTACTTTTTCAAATTGCTTTTGTCTTCCTGTTCATCACACACTCATGCACGTTTTACTCTTTCTTTGTACTCTCCAATGCTCTGTTGTGTTTCTACAAATTCCCTTCCCCTGACTATTCTGATTTTTCTTTGTACTCGGAGCTCCCAAATGGTTTCTCTTGTCTGCATCTCTTCATTTGGCTTAATGACAACATCTGACACTGGAAAGTAATGAACTTAAACAAGTCCCCCTGCAGCTAGTGGGACAGCGAGAGGAAAGTGGTACCAGGGGATGCCAACGGCATGCTGTATATTGCGATATTTAAAAATAAGCTCCTAATCATTGTATCCATGTTCAACAGAATAATGTAGTGGTGAACCATGAGTCAGACTGTGACCGTTCTTCAAATCAGCAGGATAAAAACAAACATTATAACTGTCCTCCCACATAATCCAATGGCAGGTAGCCCAGGTATAATACCTGGGAATAACTCACCATCTCTGATCAAGCTTACTGAACACGTATTGTACTGTAAGTGAAACTGAAGAAATATGCAACATCACCTATGCAGTAGATGCTGGACTGCAGGGCACCTGAGAATTTTCTCTGCTGGTTGACAGACCTTGTCTCTGTATGACTTATTCACTTAACATGGTGGTGCAATCCTATGGCAACGGAAAATATACTGTTCTCCTCTCATGCTGGAGTGGTAAATGCTTATATTTATATAAAGTATATCCTCTTTAACATGGAGAGTGCTCAGCAAACCTCCATCTTGCTGAATTGTCCATCTGCCCAACACAGCCGCTCTGACTTCTAGGTCTATGTTCAATGATCGACTGGCTCCTCTGACCAGTCGGTGGAGAAATGCAGTGCCTGGAAAGTTGAAATGCATTTACAAGCTGAACCCACAGCTCAGGTCCTGGTTTGGTGTCAGTCTGTGTGATTCTCTCGTTCACTTAGCAACCTACTTTCTTTGAGCTATCTAATGGAGCAGGACCGATCTGCGGTGATTCAAACTGTGTTGGCGTTAAATTCTCTACTTTAAAACCCTCCATCCATTTGCTCTACTCGCTAAATTCTTGCAGGGCCACATGGGGGCTGGTTCCTATCTCCAACACTGAGTGGGCAAAATGTGAGGCTTCCCATGGACATGTTGCTGGTTTATCGCAGGGCAACCCAAATATATCTACCTATGCACACACACTCACCCCTAAGAGCACTGCATGGTAGCTGATGTGCCTGACCAGATGTTAGAAAACATGTAAACTCAGCATAGAAAGATCCAAGTTAGGAATCTTGCTGTGGGGAAACAGTAGTTATAACCACAACTGGCTTTTTAGACTTTTCACAATGGTTCTTAGTAACTTTGGCTTAAAATGATTTGGAACCAACTAATGCTTTTAGATAAATATATTATAAGAAGCTATTTAGATGGATTGAGGGCAAAGCCAGCCATGAAGGCATCAGAATCAGAATCTTTGACCCAATGACTTCTGCAGCAGCCCTGTTTAAAACTCCCCTCTGGATGGCAATACCTTTACCACCAAGACACAACCTTAATGCAGAAGCTCATTTCAGATATTTGTTTCTTGGTTCATGCTCTTTTGCTGATGATCATATTACCGTAGATGAGAGCTGGAACATAGAGGAACCAGTAGATTGAGAGGTCCTACTTTCAGTTCAGCTCACTCCATAACATCCATGGTGGTAGAGATAAGACCCCAGGGAAGGTTTACAAACTTGGAGTAGATATGACCATCAGAGCCCAAATACTGAAACCTAAATAATTCTGTATGGAAAAAAGATGAAACCATCTGTCAGAAACGATGGCAAACTAAAAGTGAAGTAAATGTAAACCACTGAGGACTTTCTTCACAAATGGACTGTTTCTTATTGCTGCTCAGCCTGAACTGTCGGTATGGATCCAGCTTTAACGCTCAATCTTGTCACATATCTGTCATTATTGTTGATGTGGAGTTTTAAAATGCCAACGCAGAAGAGAAACACTGATGTAAGTTAACAGCCAGGCAGAGGGAGGCAAATGAGCTCTAAAGCACCAGTGACTGATCTACTGCACCCCAGAACCCACTGTTGGTGTGTTCCTCTTGTTAACGTTTAATGAAGCAAATGTTTTAAACCAGATAGTGCCTTCAGTTCTAAACGGGAGCAAGTAATGGTGTTATTCTGAACCAGAAAAAAAAGCATTAATGAATACCAACTCAACCAAACCCCAAGTCATTAACAGTTAAACTTTACTGAGGTAATTTCTTACTGACTGTTGTAACTGCTGATGTGGGCTGACTGTACAATAAACAGTGTTTGACTTTAAAGTAGAGTAGATACACACAAGGATCTTATTTTCTGAGCTGGTTCTGTGAAGTAAAATCACTGTTTTTTTAAATGCTGGAAAGGTTTTAAGTTTTTCAAATACTACATTGTAATTAATAAATCAAACAAAGAGCAAGGTGATGTTTTTGTTGAAACATTACAGATGTTTTAGCAGAGCTGATAGCTGACAGCTACAGAGACTGCTCTTCTCTTTGTCAAGAAAAGTAATCCATATTTTACTTTATTTTCCTGTTAATTTGTTCCTTTTATTTTTTATTGGATTCTCCCGAGTTGTTCTTAAAACTGATTTTGTGAAAACCTTCTCAGCCATTAATGTGATCTATTGCAGTGTTTTTTAGGCACACTGCCCTACATATTCTAGATATTTGTCTGCTGTAACATGATTCAGATGATCAGCTCAGCTTGTTAATCAGCCCTCAATTAAAATCAGGTGTGCTGAACGAAGGAAACATCTGACACATGTAGAGCAGTGTGCTTTGAGGACCTGGATGAAAAAAAATCTATTGCAACCTTATTGATACTAATAAGACATGATGTGCAGAAACATTTGTTTAATCTGATATATGTGCACTTTCATTTCAATGTACCATCCTAATGCTGAATTTAGGATTATTTTTAATTAGTCAGGCCATCTTTCCAACTCACCTGGTGCATTTACATAACGCATAAACTTTATTTAACACTTTGCAACACATGTGAAGCTCTAAGTCAATCTCAGTCTATTGAAAGGTTCAGATCATCAACACCAAAGTGAGGGCGTGACAAATTACAAAGACAACCCTCTTAAATACCCCAGCAAAGTGATTTTTTTTTCTACAGGTTCTCTTCATCAACACGTCTACAAACAGATGTTTCTACCTCAAGTCCAATATGACGTCGGCTAAAAAAGGTAGAGGAATCTACGTCTTTGTTTTTTCACTCACCCTACTAAAAGTTCCAGGCACAACGGGTCAAACGTCTTTCTTCCAAACTCTGCGGATATTTGGTACAAACGGCAAAAAAAAAAAAAAAAAATGCTGGACCGAAGACTTTAAGCACCTTAACTTTTGAAATGAGTCTTGGTCTGAACATATGAAGCTCACCCAAATATAGCTTTTTTCTTTTAAACAATCTAGTGCCAAAGTCTAAAAGTAGACAAGTCAGGGCAATCAACAATGCCAGACAACAGACAAGGCAGTTTGAGTCTTTTGAAAGGTGTGATTTATATCCAAGCGCTATAATAAAAAGTATCCAGAGCATTTAACGCAGCAGTAAGTGAAATTTGATTATTTTAGATAGAAAATAATAAAAAATAGTTTTGTGAAGAACTAAAGGTATCTTTTTGGATGAACTGTGGTTAAACGTAACACACAATCTCGCTGTGTTGTCTCTTGTTTACACATGAACGACTGTCACTCAGAGCTTGGACCCTCCCGGCCCACGAAATGCCACCATCAGAGCAGCCTAGCAATGGAGCAACACGGGCGAAGAGCACCCGCAGAAGATCAAAACGTTCTCCTGCTAACAGCGTTATAAAGTTACTCACTTCTTCACTTTATGTTCCTCCATAAGGTGATGCTGTTTTGCTGTGAATTTATCCTTTGCAAATATGTGTATAGGAGGTGATGGGTGCAAATGGGAGGGGAAATGGGTGGCAAGATGCAGCCAGCGTGGAGGTAGAGAGAGGCGTGGTTTGATGCACGTCTTGTTTTGGTCTACAAACAGTTCTCAAGCCCCACCTAGAGCTGAAATATTGCTTTTTGCTCCTATAAACATTGAGACATCATAATCCAATAAAGACATAAATGGAGCAGCATGCAGCTTTTTTTTGGGGCGGGGGGGGGGTGCGTCTCAAAAGACAAACAGGATCTGATTCTAAAATAAAATCTCAGTTTCAGTTTGAGCTTTTTCTGCAACATGCAAACAGCACGGTCAAGCAGACAGTCCACATATTTCCACTGTGAACCCTGAACAGGGAGACTGATGGCTGATCATGTGGCTGAGATTATATTTTCTATGAGTTTAAAGGTAGGTTTAAGTCACTGAAATTTGATTGCACCAAGAAAATAACAAAAACTGTTACAATTGCATAGTTGATAGTTTACTTATGAGCAATCATGGCAATGCTGTCAGCATTTGATATATTATTGATATATTGGATAATAAGGAGCAGTCCAATGACAAACCCTGGAGGAACACCATTACCTACGGTGGGGGATTTAGAGATGAACCTAGATGGCTATACATGTGAAGCTAGGCAGGAAAAGTTTATTAGGAAAAAAATGGACAATGTCTCTTTCAACAATGTGGGATTTACCCTTTAAAATTCTTCTGATAAATTAAGGAAAATTGCTGCAGCCATGTTTGTAGTCTAACCTAAAAGCAACAGTGTTTGTATTCTTCTGTAAGTAACTCCTCCGTTTTATATTTATAAATCATTCGTATCCATATGTGTCTGCATCAGAGTTCCTGTATCAGACAGTTTTTAAGCCACGTGCATTTACACATGTACTGGTGTGTGATCTAATATTTATGCTGTTCTGCAGAACTCATTGAAAAATAGCAGCTGTCTTTTATCTTACCTGGGAAAACACCGGATTTATTTCCGAAGTGGGCCGCAGTGTTCTGTACATCACCTCCATCTGTGCCATGAGGGAGTAATGCTGCTGATTTAGCTGCTTTCACATCACACCAAACATGACCAAGCAGCTCTAATTTATCCTTTCTCCTTGCCTCCTCTCTCACTTTACTCCACACTTTATCTTCTCCTCTGGGGTGACCACAAGGAAGATTTTACAACTTTACATTTTACGCTTCACTGACTGAAATACGATCTAAATGTTTGTCATTTTCCCTCTTGGCTGCTAATGTCAGCTCCGGTAACCTTCCCCCCCGCGCTCGCTGACCGCAAAAGTGCTACAATCACACATTTCCAAATGCTCAGTGTGGGCAGCTGCAGTAAAAATTGCTTTATTGGCTGTATCGTTGTCTGAGAAGCTCAACAGTAAATTTATCTCAGAAGTCTGCTGTACTGCAGCCCCCTTATACCCTCCCCTTTCCTTAATTTTTTGGAGTGCTCTGAATGGCAAATGATTTGGCCCAAGTAACAGTTTGCATTGTACTGTAAATTTCTTACCGTGGTTCACTACATTTGAGTAATGCTGGTCTATTTACTTTGGGAACTTTCTTCCAAATTGCAGAAAAAAAAGCAAAACAAAAAGTTCTGTAGTTTCTTAACATTTAAATGCTGTATCAGTGTCTTCTTTTTAGTAGGATTTATCTCATTGTTCTTTTTTTTCTATGGGATGCTGGAAGACCATAAAACAGAAAAAAAATAAAACTTAGTCAGATCACTGATGGTCTTTGCAAGGTCTACAAAGCTATGTCAAAAACAGACTTGGCCCCGTGGATGATGAGACTTCCTCAAGGTTTTTGATCATGAACACAAAGCTTTGCTAGTCAGGGCATGGTGCTTTGTGAACATGATCACAGAAAATGGTGGCAGATAGGTCGTAAAAATTCAGCCAGATTGTGGACGATCTTTGCAGACTGTTGGAAATTTAGTTTTAATATTTTCAAGGCCAATATGCTGAGCCTCATCAGAGCAACTTCTTGTTCTTTCGACTTTTCCATTTCAGGGGTCGCCACAGCGAGTCATCTGTCACCATCTAATCCCAATCTTCTGCATCTTCTTCTCTCACATCATCAGGGGAAAACTAGACTTAGACTTAGAATTAGACTTAGACAACTTTATTTGTCATCCTGCATGCACAGAGTGCGTACAGAACGAAATTTCGTTTGCATACAGCTTGGAAAATCACGGTAAAATGCAGTAAATTTCAGTAAATTACAGTGTCCATTTTGTGGCTTCAGCAACTTTCAACTTTCTGCAGTTCAATGGTCTGATGGCATATGTGCAAATGTGCAATATGCACAACTAGACAATGTACATAGATTATATTATGTAGAAAAAGAATCTGAAATGAGATTTTTATTTAATGTGGAAAAAAAAGAATGGATACTAGTTTTCTGACGGAGGTTAAAGCTTTTTCAAATACTCCTCTTTTCTGTAACTGCAGATAGCTTTATCTGCTTACACTAAGATCAGAACATTGCCATTCTCTTCGTAATTACAATGTGATTAAACATTGCTTCTAAATGCTAGAAAAGCCAGTGTGTCGTGTGAATTTCTAACATATTCTGGGCAACATTAGGCCCCATTTTAATAAAGCAGTGTAATTTAATGGGCCATTGATGTAATCACTTTATATGTACACTGCTCCTTCTCTGGAGACTGAGTGGATTTAACTGCTCAGTTAATAGAAACATTATGAAGTGATTTTGGTGTTGCACTCAGAGAAGTCAACTGCTGTAAATGCTTTATAATGAAATAATGATATACAGGATGAAGAGTTTCATGTCCTTTCAATTAACTTTGACTGAAGGAAAACACACGGAGATGATTGCACTTTTAACAACAAATATTTTATACATGCACCAAATTTGGCATGGGAACAGGGCCTAATTGACCTTTAGATGAGGCTGAACTGTAAAGCACTTAGTAAGGACATAATTACATGTGCATGAACAAGCTAACAGGTGTTAGCTCAATATGGGGTGTGTTACAGTGTATACAAATCTGAGATTGGATAAAAATTTTGCCTTTTGGATAGGGGGTGCCAGGATGATGCCCACACCAAAATTGCAGGAAAAAGTGTGGATGCAGAAAATATAAATTACAAAATAACAAGTAATTATCATATCTGTTCTCTCAAAATGTGTATGACATTTGACCTTTCAGCATCCTCATTCCATCTGGGGTTTATTTTGTTTTTTTTTTGTTTGTGTAGGCCACCACATTTTGATGTTGGGTTACTTAATTATTCTCCTTGGAGGGCAGCGCTCTGTGCCCATAGCCAATCAGTGATTTTTGTGTCATTCTTTATAATTAATTCGTAATAGATGTCAATCAAAGTCACAGCTTGGCAGTTTAGATGTGCAGGTGCGGATGTCGCTCACATGGTGCAAACGGAAGAGTCAGACATCATCAACGACAAGGCAAGAAACAGTCAATCAACTTTTACTGGAGGCAAAACAGCAGAAAAGGAAACTGGACCAGACCAACTAGACTTATAAATCCAGCAGGAGACAAATGACCATAATGTTGTTTTCAGAAAATGTGTTAATGACTATATTATGATCAGAATGTGTTTAGTAGAGAAGCAACAAAAAAAAAAGTGACATAATTGTTCATTTCTTTTAAAATGAAAGCAAAAATGAACCGGCAGAATGTTCCCAATCATAGCGGGTCTACTGAACTATGAGATATCATAATTCATGGAAACACTTAGTACAAAGGAGAATGCACATATATACATTAGATACACATTTTTATGGGTATGTAATGGAAGTAGGAAGGTAAGAAATAATTACGCTTTGGTAGAAAATTGGTGGTAGCAACTGGTGAAGATTCAACTAACTTCAAAACGGATTACTAAGTGATAAAGTAAGAGACATACAACTGTTCTGCTTTTCAGTTTCTAATTTGTCTCTTGACCTCAACAGTGGATTAAGTTATTTTAACTTTAAGGAGTATGCATCTTATTTTAAAGAGTACATTTTCATGTAATAAATGCACAACCCTGGGCTGTTAGGATCTTATATAATTAACAGTTTCTCAGTTAAATCCTCTTTTCAGTAATACTCTCGTTGACAAATACATCCACCAGCTAAGGAACCCTGAAGCACTGGTCTGATTTGAGGATGTAAATAACACTGCAGGTGACGACTGTATACATAAAACATGATGAAAGGAAGGGAATTACACTTTCAGTGGTGTCTGCCTCAAAGGTTTCACCACACGTGAAAGCTCCTGGAGAGAAAAGCGGGATTTCAAGAGAAACTGTGAGATTAAAATTCTCACACCCACCTGTTGGTCTTTTTTCTTTGCTGTGTCCTCAAACAGCATCAAAGGTTTGTGAAATAGGAGAACGTGGAGGTAATTGGGTTCAATTTCACATGTTTACTTTCATTTAATCCTGCCTATATGGCTGTGTGGTTTATTTATCCGCAGAAAATGTAAAAAACAAACAAGAAGGTATAGATACATATACAACTGTAAGGCAGGGTGTCCTTTCACTCTGATGGTGGTCTCACAAAATGCCTCTTTTATCTAACAAAAAAACATTACAGTGTTTGAATCTTGGCTTTCATGTTGGTAACCTTGCAGCTTCTCACTGTGCAGTTTGTGGATTAAATTGAAGTTGATGGCTGTGAGGGTATGGATTTGTTTTCAGTTCTCCGTAAAATTCTGTAAATAAAATTAGTTTGACAATTTCTTCGCAGTACCTACCGAGAGCTCAGGTATCAACAGCTGTGATAGAAAATTATGAATAGAACATGATGCTGAAAAAACATGTAATTGCTAACAATACAGTATGACGAGAAAATATTTAATTCACCAATTAGAGTCTTGACTTGGACTTCCTTCTAAATGACTTGGAGATGGTGAACATTATCTGGAAAATTCTTGCTTTAATGAAAATGAGCTATTAGAAAGACATTAAAATGAAACAAAATGTTAAAAAAGTAATGTAACTGTTCTATAATCAGTATAGCACCACAGTATCATAGTATTATTAGACCAAATGGATAATGAATTGGTAATACTGAGGCACTTATCATTCTGTGTCAGTCGAGTGAAGAAATCCATCCGTTCTGGTGAAGCATCTCCACTTCCATCCAAGTGTTGAGTCTTTGAACTGGGGTCACTTATCTGCTGCTGCTCAGGCTCTGTTCTGATTGGCCAGAATGTCCGTGTAAAAGAGATTAATGATCTCCATGGATTTCTTTCCTAGGAAAGTAAAGGTTAAATAAATAAGAACAAAACCTCTCATTTGGATAACTTGTTCCACTGACTGACTCATTAGCCATGCGGTGACTGGAATATTCTTGCTGAAAGAATGTTGTCTCATGCATATGTAAGATGTCTTGAAAGTAACTCTATTCCGTTAAGGTTCTTCCGTTTCACCAGTTAAAGTATGGCAGGGAAATATTATTTAGGTACATGATCTCAATATCGACTATAACTTGATATACAATATACAGTATATTGCAATATATAATTCAGGTTCCTAATCACTTTATTTAATGTTCAACACTATAATAAAGTGGCAAATCATGACTCTGGCCCAGCAGAATGAAACTAAACCTTACAGCTGTCTTTCCACATACTCCAACAGGACAAAGGTATTTTAACTCCAAAGCAAAGCTGATGCTGCTGTTTGGCTGCCCAGTGTGAAAATAATAATTAACCTAGCGAACAGACAAATAATAGCCAATATTCTTCGGAATAATCTCTGTATAACCAATTATCTGAACACATAATGTGGGTCTACTGACAACTGAATGTAACGATCAACCACTAAAAAGCAAAACGCAACTAAACAGAATATCAAGACGTCAGACCGACATTCAGTGACTGTTACAACCCCTTAAACAAAAAAGATGTTGTCTGGCACAGGGTATAACACACAGTAGAAAACAAGTATTTATTTTACAAATGATTGTATCCTTAAACCGAACCATATGACGGCTATGAGCTGACATTTCTCTTTTCTAATATGACTAGGCAAAAAAGATCCTCTTTTTTTAACTCTTTCTCAATTTAGAAGTTTTTGCATTGTAAATAACTTCTTTGTATATTGTCATAAAATCTCTAACTCTGAACGCTGTAATTCTTGTCTGGTTGTCGGCAGTATGTAACATTATATGAAGTAGCCTGATGGTTTGTTGATTTTCAGCAGGGGGCCAAAAACTGTTTTTAAGTCTCTTCGTTTTTGATTGAATGTTCGTGAATCGTTTCTCTGACAGAAGTCGGACAAACAGTGGATCTCCCGGGTGTGTGGCATCTGTGAGAATATGTCTGGTCCTTTTCTGGACTCGTGCAGCATAGACTGTCTTCGGGCATCGCTGAGTCGGTGCCTTGAGCCAGCGACTCAAACTGATAATGCTCCACAAAACCTTTCTCAATCTCCGGTGGTGAGAGGGATAATAAATACTCCACCTCAAGAGACCGAACCTTGGCAAAATCACCAGCGTTGCCCTGGTCACTCTTCATGTTTCAACATCTCACTCTTCCTTGTCCTGACCACAGCCCCACTTTACAACCCCCACCCCATCATTTTAAGATCTTTGGACATGGCTTAATACTTTCATTGTCACTTTTGTAGTAGTATGGACTCTAAGAAACCTGATATTTTGTATTGTTTGCAATAGACAAACATACATATGCAAATATTTCACTTTGCCCAAACTCTTTTGCAGAAGACCATTCATCATGACCTAGCTCTGCTGACTGCAGCACTTTGTATTGATTGGCCAGTATGATGGCCATGCGGCCAATCACACATGAGGATATAGGATCATAACCTGACCCTTGCCAGATTGATGTCGCTCTGCCTACCTCCACTCACATCCATCTGGGACCTCTCCATAGGAATTGCCTTTATTGAAGGCTGGGCCTTATCAAAAATCCTTGCATATGATTGGATAAGCCACTTGTCTGTCATCTTTATTGACGTGCTATTTCAACCACTCACACCGAAGCTAACCCGTGACGCTGTGAGAGCGACGCAGGAAAAAACAAAACTTTTTTTTTTTATGTGTTTGCGGCTCTAGTGGAACGCGTTTTATTGACAGTGAGCTGACAGGAAGAGGGGGGAAGACAGGCGGCAAAGCGCCGCGGGTCGGAGTTGATCCCGGGCCGACCGCGTTGAGGACTAAAGGCCTCCTAACATGGTTCACACTAACCGCTAAAGGCTTAGAGGACGCGCCCCGGCAAACAAAACTTGCCAAATCCCGTCGGGAGAAGGGCGAAAACATGGTTTGCACCAATAAAAGCCTTCAGAGCTGTTCTCTGATGTTATTTTAATGAAACAATATTAGGTAGATTGGAAGAAATAGCAGCATCAATGTTAACGCTTGCTTCCTCAACGAGCCGCCATTGCTATGAAAACAGTCTCACGTCATGGTCGCTTCTCCACTACGTCACATCTATGAAACTCCAGCCCTGCGTCCTGATTGGCCAGACAATAAAATTGGTTAAAGAAATCACTTTCTATGGGAGATGTCCCAGATGTATGTGAGTGGAGCTAGGCGGAGCAACATCCGTCTGGCAAGGGTCAGGTTAATAGGATCATGCCACCGTTTGAAAACAGGGAGGGGGCAGATGCAGCGGTGAGGAGAGTGTGGGTGTTTTCTGAAACTATGACTGACACCTGAAAGTGAAGCAGCATCTGACTGCAGTTTGAAGATACTGGGAGCAACAAAGCAGTGTCTTAACTGCAAAATGAAAATAACTTTAAGTACAGGTTCCACCACAAATCTACAGAGACATTTTAGAACTATTCATCCTCTAATCCAATTAGATTAGAGGCACAAACCAGCTCACTATCTACTGTTTCTTGTGCACCACGTCTCAAAACAAACACTGCTGCACCATCTACTGCCATTCCCATCCATGCAAATATAACCCTTTAAACTGCTGCTTGAAGCAAAAATAGGTATCAAAGCAGATGACCTCCGCCCAACAGCACATCTTTGATCATGAATTTTCTAAATTTTCAACCCTTTTGGACTATGGAGGACACATGGTTTGAAAGTTTTGTCAAAGCCCTAAATCCCACATACACGAGACCCAGTAGTAAAACCTTTTCCCAAGCAATGGTTCTAAAATATGACACAGAACGCGCTTTATGGCAGGAAAGAGTGAAAAAACTTGTCCATCAGTTTGCCTGATGGACAACTGACTGCTGTTCCTCCAGGACAACCTGCTCTTTCATGTCTGTCACTTGCTACTTTATTGAAAATTACAAGATGACATCTTGACTTGTGGACTCCTATGACTTCACCAAGAGACAAGCTGCAGAACACTTGGCAGGGGAGCTAGAAAGAGTGGTAAAAGGGTGGCAAGGAGAGGACAAAGTGGTGCGCTGTGTGAGTGACAAAGATGGAGTATAATTTAATGATGAACCGGCTTACAACAAACGAGAAATACAGGAACCAGGAACAGTATAAATCAACTAGCCAGGAACTTAAATACTGTGGGAAATAATCAACAGGATAGAAGTCAGGTGAGTAACAGAATATCAAACAGCTGGTGGAAACGAGGAAGGCATGAAACACAAATAAACTATACACAAATCATAAACAACCCAGAATTGTGACATCAAAAATGTGAAATGGAACCATGACCCATGTCTAATGCATACATTAAAGGGTCTATATCATGCAAAATCAACCTTTCTGACCTTTAAACTGTGTTATAATCTTATTCCTTTGTCAAAATCAGCACCAATGTGGTATTTTGCTTGATTCATGCATGTCTGTGAAATCCTCATGAATTCTCTTTTGAATTATGAAATATTCAAGTTTAACAGTGAAAAAAAATCCTCCAGCTTATTTATAGAACTTGAGATAACCTAATATGCAATATGCATGATATTACAGCAGCACCTCAAAGCTGCTAAAGTGTGTGCAGGTTTATCTTTGTGTTTTTGTTTGTTTTAACACCACTCTAAACTCTAATTCAATACGGGAGAGAAGAGCTACTTTAAATGGGGTCAAACTCCAAAGCCTATGGATTGAACCGCTTGCCGAAACCAAACTTTATTCTGGCCAGATTGGCAGAGAGAAACAAAGATGGAGGCTTGATAATGTACATCCACAACAGCTGGTGGACAGCTGCAAAAGCAATCGGAAGCTTCTTCTTCCCCCATCTGGAATATGTAGCAGTTACGTGCAGACCTTTTAAACTGGCTAGGGAGTTCAGCTCCGTGCAGCATACATCCAGCCTAAAGATAATGCTAAGCTAACCCAGGAAGACATATACTGCTGATGAACTCAACAGCAATCCAGAGGCAGCAGTGATTGTAGCAAGAGACTTTAACCATGTTGAATTAAAAGATGTGCTCCCCAAGTTCCATAAATTCATCAAGTTCCCGACCAGAGACGATAATATATTAGATTAGATCTACTGCAATGTCCCAGGAGCATAAATAGCTGCTGCAGCCCCTCACTTCGGTTCATCTAATCTCATCTCTGTGGACCTGATCCCTGCCTACAAACCACTGATGTGCAGAACCAGACCTGTGATCTGGGGCCTGCTTAGCTTTACAGGACTGCTTAGAACCCACTCACTGGGATGTATTTAAAGAGGGAGCTGATCTGGAGAATTATACATAGTCTGTGCTGTCCTATAGTTATTTCTGCACTGATGCTGTCCTACCCACAAAGACAGTCAGAGTGTTTCCTAACCAGAAACCATGGTCGGACAGCACAGAGCGGTCCCTGTTAAAGACCCGTGATGCAGCATTTAGATAAGGAGATAGACTGGCCTACAGCAGGGCTAGCAGTGAACTGACAAAAGGCATCCTCCTTGAAGAAGGTCAACACCAACCAAGGTGCTGGTCCAGACTTGGTGTCAGGTCGCACGCTTAAATCGTGTGCTGACCAGCTAACAGGCGTCGTTTAACCTCTCCCTGCAGCTCTCCACGGTTCCTGCCTGTCTGAAATCATCCACCTTCGTGCCTGTCCCTAAAAAGATTATCATCCTGTTGCTCTGACCCCCTTCATCATGAAGTGCTTTGAGTGGATCCTCCTCCAACTCTTCCAAGACACCATCCCTGCTGGCCTCGAAAGCCTGCCGTTCACCTACAGGGAGAATCGCTCTACAGAGGACGCTGTTTCACAAGCACTTAACACGGTTCTGACTCACCTGCAACATCTCAACACCTATGTTAGGATGCTCTTCGTGGACTTCAGCACAGCATTCAGCATCGTGCTCCCAGACATGCTGGCTCTGAAGCTCCATAACATGGATTATCCACACCTCTCTGATCTGGGATCAATTATTACCTTCATAAGGGGCACAGTGGAGTACTCACAGAAGTTGATGTTGATGATCTGTGATGCATGCTGTTATTTTATCTATGTCTTCCCCATGAGGATCGCACAGGTCATCCCACATGGTGGAGCTGAAGCAGTATCTGAGAGCTTCTTCTGACCATTTCCTCACTGTGCGTGTTACAACTGGTTTTCTGTGTGCAAGAGGTTTGTACACAGGCTGAAGGTAACCTAAATTGTGATCGGAAGAGCCCAGCGGAGGGATGGGTGAAAAGCTGTATGCAACAAAATTTCATTTTGTATGCACTCTGTACATAGAAAATGACAATAAAGTTGTCTAAGTCTAAACTTTTTAACAGATTCATCTCATTGATTTCTATAAAGTATGCAACCGGAGCTCATTTTTGTTACAGGTATATCTACAACAAAATTGAATATTGCTTAAAAGTGGAATATTTTTTTTACCCAGGCATGTTAATATAATTAAGAAAAAATTGAGTGGAAGGAAGAAGTGTGGTAGGAAAAGGTGCTCCAGCAACAGAGAGAACAGCGGCCTTGAGAGGATTGTCAAGTGAAATTTGGGGGAGCGTCACATGGACTGGACTGAGACTGGAGTGGGTGCCTCTGGAGCTACTATGAATCAGAAACATGGTAAACGGGCTGTGCCTGTATAGCAGGCACAGCGGGGGACCCCAAAGGACCCCAAAGCGTGTTACTACATCCTGTCATTCACCCATGGCTACAAGCATCTTACCCTGTTAGGCTGTTGATGGCTGTCTCCTGGACATCTGTCAAGTCTGCAGTCTTCCCCATGATTGTGTCGCCTGCTGACCCCGAGTGAGAGACTTTCTCAACGACTCAGGAAACCCTTGCAGCTGTTTTCAGTCAATTGACACAATGGTATTCAAATTAACTTTTTCACAGTATTCAAATTTTCTGAGTCACTACATTTTGTGTTTTTGTTTTTTGTAAGCCAAGATAATGAAGATTACAAGAAACAAAGGCTTGGAATACATCGGTTCATGTGCAATGATTGTAAATATATTCAATTCAAATCAATTATATTTATATAGCGCCAGTTCATGAAACATGTCATCTTCTCAAGACACTTTCCAAAGTCAAAATTCAATCAGATTATACAGATTGGTCCAATTACCCTTCATGTTGATAATTGATAGGTTTTAAATGTAATATTGTTTTGTGAAAGAGTTTAAAAACATTGATACATAAACACAACTGAACTCGGGTTATCATCATTTTCTTTAGTCTCTTTTCTTTTCACAGCCATACAGTTGCAGTCTGTCAGGCATTGGAAACATCCAGCAAACCGTTACACTGATGCAGCACGATAGTGGAGCACATTGTGACCATCAGACCTCGTCTGTAATGAAATAACAGATAACCCCCTTACCCTCTTCTCTCTCTTTCCCTTCTCTTGATCTTATTCTCTTGTCTGCCTTTCAGCACGATCTGTTTTCTCTGTCTCTCATCTATCGCTTTCACCCCCATTCCCTTTGACTGAGCTGTCTGACGCTCTTTTTCACTGTGTTTTTATCTCCCTGTCCTTATTCTTTTTGTGCTCAGTTTCATATCCCCCATCTTCTTAAATCTTTCTCTCTTCCTGTGTGTCACGTCCTGTCATCTCAGTGGATTTGGCTGCTCTGCAGATGTAGGATGGGTGATGACTTACTTTCCCCTCCTGAGTGCACCCGGGGTGGGGCAGGCAACAGCCAGGCCCTGAGTGGGCATTAGCCTGAAACATGGAGCTTGGCGCTTAACAGCAAAATTTGGAAAGCTGACAGGATTCACAGCTTTGGGTCAGCAGGGGCAGAGCATGGGGAGGACTCAAGATATCTTAAAATTGAGGACAGGAAGAGCCAGTAGAAAGCAACATCTTCCTTGAAAATAAACCCCCAACACACAAAACAGTGCAGTGGTCTTTATCGGTCAGAGCACTTGTACCAATACCTTTTAAATGTTTTTGTTTTTAATGTGAATATTGCAATACATATCAGAACTGTCGTAGTAAAATAAAAAAAAGATTGTAGTGCTTGAGTTGGCTCTTAGAGAACAGCTGGATGAAGTGCAAAATAATTTTCTGAACAGTGAGGTTATTCAAGACAATTGAGAAGAAATTAAAATATGGAAAATGGTAAATACAAGTTTGCTCAGTGCTGGACTCACATCCCGCTACCCGCTCCCCAACAAATGACCCCTGGAGCTGGGCACCAGATGCCCCTATGTAGGACTTTATAGATTCAGTCATTGCTTGTGCTATTTTCATTACTGTTACAAGATAATAATGACATTTAGTGGAAGAAGGAGAGCAACTGATCTGTAAACCAGTGGTTCTGAAATGTTCTCTGTGACGAGACAGAACAATTTTAAGGCCCCCCACCCCAACAAAATGGGTCAAAAATTTTTACTTTTATCGTTTTCTTTCTTGATGCAATAAAACTGTCGCTCTGATAATTACCCAGAATCCTTTTAAAATGTCTAACATATATATGGGTTAATCTATGAGACAACTACAACATTTCAACATTGCTACACTTTTTATAACTATATAATATTGACAATATAAGCCTGACTGTTATTCGCAGTCAACTTTTAACTACCTATGAACCTCATATGGTAAAAATAATATAAATTCATCAATACTAAACACAGACTTCTTTTACATTAAATTTTCTACTTTTCTAGTGGTTTATTAACAGTATTCATCATACCACGGATCGCAGGTTCAGACCAAACAGCAGGGGGTGCTGTTGTCAAATTTTGAATGATTTAACTATTCTGCATTTTCTGAACAAAAAAAAAAGGCAAACTCTTCTTGTGCTCTTTAAAGCTTTGAATTAGAATTGTAAAAGCTATTGTCGCAAATTACACAGCCAAGGAGGTCACAGTGGCAGAGTTATCAATACTGTTGCTGTGCAACTCAACTCAACTCAAACTTTATTTATAAAGCACATTTAAAACAACCGAGGTTGACCAAATGCTGTACAGAAATCACAGTTGCAGAGTATAAGATAAAAACTGAATGCTAAACTACATAAACACAATGCAAAAAGAAAATTGAATGCTGATAAAATATAATAGGATAAATGTTTCAATTTAAATAAAATAAATGTTAAAATAAAATATAATTTTGCCAAATGTCCACCTAGAATTGATTAAAAGCCAGGGAGAAAAAATTTGTTTTTAGAGAGGATTTAAAAACCTCCAAGGAGCCTGCCGATCGAATATGCCAAGGTAAGTTATTCCAGAGTCTTGGTGCCGCTGCCATAAAGGCGCGGTCACCTTTGGTTTTAAGTCGGGTTTTAGGCATGGCCAGTAGCAACTGATTAGAAGATCTCAGTGTTCTGGCTGGGGTATGGATTTGGAGAAGCTCAGTCAAATACTGGGGGGCTAGACCATTAAGAGCTTTAAAAAAAACAATAACTTTTTATAATCTATTCTAAAAACAACCGGAAGCCAGTGCAGCGAGGCTAGAATGGGTGATATGTGGTCACGTTTACGTGTGCCAGTAAGGAAACGGGCAGATGCATTTTGTACCAACTGCAGACGGTGTAAAAGTGACTGGTCCAAGACAGCGTATAATGAATTACAGTAATCTAATCTTGTATTAATAAATGCATGGATTACAGTCTCCAGATCTCTGCGTGGCAGGTACCCTTTCACTTTTGATAAAATTCTTAACTGGTAAAAACTGTTTTTTTACGACCGAACTAACCTGGCGATCGAATTTCAACCTTCATCAAATATTACACCAAGATTTTTTACTGATGATCGAATGTTAGGTGTAAGAGGGCCCAAGGAACCAGGAGGAAAAACTGCTGGACTACAACCAAACATAATAATTTCGGTCTTATTTTCATTCAGATTCAGAAAGTTTAAGGTCATCCAAGATTTCACATCGTTTAAGCAGTCAGAAAATGACTGTACAGGGCTGTTGGATTTTGATGCTAAAGGAAAGTAGATCTGGACATCATCAGCATAACAATGAAAGAAAGATTATGGTTCCTGAAAATTGATCCTAATGGTAACATATATAGAAGAAAAAGAATAGGTCCAAGAATGGAACCTTGTGCAGCAGGGTGGGTTTAGATTCTGGCCTGGGAGTCCTTCTGCATGGAGTCTGCATGTTTTCCCTGTGTGTGTGTGTTCTCTTTGGGTTCTCAGATTTCCTTCCACAGTCCAAAAAACATGACCTCTCCAAATTAATTGGTCTCTCCAAATTGCCATTAGGTGTGAGTGTGTGTGCATGCTTGTTTGTAATGTGTGTCTCTATATTGTCCTGTGATGGACTGACAACATGTCCAGGGTTTACTACACTTTTCACCCAGGGACTGCTGGAAATAGGCACCAGCCATCTGCAACCAAACAGGGATAAGATGGTAAAGACAATGGATGGATGGACGGGTATGTCATTGTTATATTCAAATTAATAATCTCTAATTTAGAGTAAGAAGGTACAAATGTGTTGCTCTATAATTCTAATTCTATTCAGGTAGTGAGGTATTAAAAAGTAATTGACTAATCACAAATTTAAGGGAATAGCTTTTAATTTTATCTTGAAGCGAAATATTAAGAATTGCTGGAAATATACTGCAAGAAGATTAATGTTTTTCTTGACCAGATTGTTTTAATGCACATCAAAATCATAAAACAAATGTTCATGTGAGGAGGCTGTATGGGTGAGTAGCCTTGTACTATAAAACCCAGAAAATGTGATCATTATCCATTTTTTCCCGTTGCTTCTTTGACCACGGAGCCGCATTCAAAGGATAACTGGCTTTTCTCTTCCTTAAACCAAAGTCACAGCCTCACTTTTCTGAAGGGAAGATGGTATTTTAAGAACTCCATCTTTAAAAGGTGGCTTTTTGAAATTGCCCCACCTTCTACTGTATCCGTGGAGAAGATGGGAATCAATGCTTTATTCAGGGAAACGCTCTGTATGATCACTGACAGTGCAAGTGGGCAGAAAAGGCCATTTCCGCCGGGAAATGAGAAGGCAGCGACTTGTGGAGGCCCTCCAAAATGATACTTATCTGCCAATCAGACAGGGAATCTGAGATAAGGAAAAGCAAATCACAGGTGAAGAGACTGAAGGAAGTGCGGTGTTGGACAAGGAGTACGGAGGGTAAGGAGCAAGGAGACAGAAACAGAAGAAAATACAAGGTGAAACAGGAGACTGCACAGTGTTCAGATTGTGGGGTAGAAAAAGAGCCGGATATGAGGGAGGTAATGGGTTGCTGCAGAAAAAGACTCACTCGGTTCATGAAAGAGACAGAGGGTGTGCAAAAGGAAAGCAATGAGTCAGACAAATAGAAAATAGGTGAATAGAAATGGGGGAACGGAAATAGAACGTCAGACCCTTTTTTCCCCCCACCCAGTGCAATTTGGGGACGATAACGATTTTTCTTGGAAGTGAACCTTAGATGGAAATGTCATCAGCATGCAGGTAATTTACTTTATCCCGCTAAAATGTACTCTTCAAAACGATAATGGTCAAGAGAGAACCAGCTGATGGGTTCTGGGTATTCACTTTGTAATCAAGACTGAGAAGGGCAGAATGATGATCCCCCCCCGTGTTGCCGTAGTTTCACATGATAGCAACACGGCTCTGGTCTGTTGGTGCATTTTATCTGTGGTTGAATTTTCTGAACGTGTATCCATGCACTTTGACCCAAACATACATGGGTTAGATAAAATGGTAACAATAAACTGGCTTCTGCAGGACGTGCACCATGCATGATGATCCTGGTTTTGTTACGGTGAGGGATCAGCGTTAAGAGAACACTTCGATCAACGACCGATGGGATGGCCTCCAACGCCCCACAGATCCACTCCCTTCCAAAATTATGTATAACACCTAAGCTTTTTTCCTATTTTATTACATCTTTTGATTATTGTGGTCGGTGATAGACTGGCGACCTGTCCAGGGTGTAGCCTCTCGCCCATTGACAGCTGGAGATAGACACCAGCACCCCTCGCAACCCCAATAGGGATAAGCGTGTTAGAAAATGGATGGATGGATGGATTATTGTGGTTTAGAAAAGGGAACACAACTTTTCATAGTACAACTAATAGTAGATGGTACTTTTTTTTATATATAAAAAAAGGCAAAATGAGAACAGATTCCCGGTCTTGTGTTAGACTATAAAATCAGCCTGAAGCCTGTTAGACATTTCAAAGACAAAATAGCAAAGAGTATTACAGTGTTGAAAAAGCAGGGCATGTTTTATTGCAATAAAAGTCACATCGGTCGAAAAAGCTGACACTACTCACAAAATGACCAATAAGGACGTTGAATATGTCTGGCATTCAATTCAGTTCATTTTAAAATCCAACGTGTTGTAATGTAGAGCTCTGTGAAAGTCAAATTTGATCAAAAAATGTGCAGGCAAAGAAATAATCTAAGACCAGCAAATATATATTTTTTAATCACTGAGAGAAGAAGGTCGTGGGATGAGGGGAGAGTTTGGACAACAAAGTTTATATTTCTCGATGTAGTCATCTAATCTGTCTGTAAAGAGATTTTCCAGAACTGAAGGAGCAAAGTAACTGGTCTGTAATTTCTCAATTACATTCCACAGCAGGACCAACGCTTTCAAATAAGAGAATACACCATACAACAAGGGAAACGTCAATGTTGCTTGATAAATACGGAACAGGGAGTCCAAGCAAACAACCACAGCAAAGAAAGGTGGAGCGGACATTCATCAGGGGGACAAAGAAGAGGCCAAAGCAGGAGCTTTATGGCAGACTGGAGTGTGAACAAAAGTTCAGACTCTGGAGTTTCTGGAAATGTTGCAAGGGATAAAAATGCAACTCAAACAGCAATATTGTTAAATTAATATATAAAAATAAGAAGCACAAGCAAAACATGTTTTACTCCAATTAAAACAATTATGTAATTTCTAAAAACATGCAAGCTTGACAAAAGGAAACTAAAAAACAGTCCTCCTAAAGATTACTACAAAGCAATTCTACATTTAGTAAAACCTCCTGGCTTTCAAACCTGAAAGGACTTTCCATTTGGAAGATGAGCAAAATATGCCATTTTTAAAACAATCCAGCAGAGAAAAAAATACAGACTAAAACCAGATATTTTTTTTGTGCTTCATATTTTTCATTTAATATTAAATTAGCATGAAAAGCACAGCAGATAATTACAGGAAAGAATGAATGAATTTGACAGTGTGACATATCCATCATGACAACAAATTAAAGTTTCACTGGGACTTTGTTTTTGCAAGGCTTGAAAACAAAAGTGGTACAAATGTGCCTCGGCTCTCCAGTGTGTACCGGGCTTTTATTTCCCTGCAGGAAACATTCTCCTCTGGCAAGCTGGGTGGCTCAGATAAGCGAGTGTGCCGTCAACTCAGCACCTTGGCTCGCTGCTAGAAAACAGCCCAATCAATACATCATTAATCATCGGTTTAATGTGGCCGAGCCCAATGTGGACAAGCATTAAAATGGGGGGATTAGTGGAAGCGACGACAAGATTGACGGCTCACATGTGAAGTCGGAGAGAGCTTCGGAGGGAAAAAAAAAAAAAAAGAAACCGCAGATTAATGATGGGGGAGAAACAAGAGCTCAGAGTGCTGATGCCAACCCGATGGGTCGTACGCGAAGGTGGAAACGTGTCGGCTTGTTAAAGGTGTCCGCATCTGTCTCCGGCGTGTCAGTTATGGCTGTTTTTGACATGACTTTCTCATGTAAGAAAAAAAAAAAAAATGACATCATCGTATGAGTGCATTTAGTCGTTACTGCCTGTGCTGCAAACAGCATTTCAAGCAAATGAGAAAGCAGTAATTCATAGCAGGGACTCATGTGTGTGTGTGTGTGTGTGTGTGTGTGTGGGTGTGCAACAAGATTTATATCACAGGCTGAAATGAAGGCTAAAAATTAAACAACAAACATCTTACCTCTGCTCCTGAAGTACAACCAAAAACCTATCTCATGGATGAATTCGCTGCACTGTAAAACGGATCAACGTACAGTTTAGCCTCAGTTTAAGGGCAGGAGGAAAAACTTTAACCTGCAGCTGGATTCTCCCTTACAATGAGCCGCCTCTTCAGTGCGTTATTCTACTAAATAATGAAAGCATTCCTTTCCTTTCCTTTCCTTTCCGTGCTGTTTGGGCTCCTGCTGTGGGACAGTGTGAGTGACAAGACGGCGACAGGGCCTGCGCCGGCTCCGACAGGAACACTTTAGCCGTTTTCCTTGTGCTGATAAATTTTTCAACAACATCTCAAAGCCATTGGAGCTCATTGCCAGTCTTGACCTCCTTCACTTGAAACGTCAACGAGGCATTTCGCTCAACCCTGAAATATCTGTTTGTATAATTGGGTATTTCTATTACTGTTTAGTTTGTAAGATTATGCAACAAACAAAACGTTTTTCTTATATTTCCAGCAAAGCAACAATGATCAACGTCACTATTCTTTCTGATATGAATTTTTAAATCTTGGAGGACAAATGCACAGGAAGAACAGCCTCCTCACAGAGAGGCCGCAGCTAACACTATGATCTGCCATGTACTATCTGAGAGGCAACATCGTTAACCACAGCTCCTCCATAATCTACGATCCATCAATCTATTTTCTGTACCTGCTTAGTCATGTCGGGGTCACAGGAAGGCAGGAGCCTTTCCGATTATCCGCTGAGCAGGAACCCAGGTAGCCCTTGGTGGACCAGGCGTCCGTAACGGCACAACACAGAGACCCGGCGCAAACAAACCATTCTTCATCTATAAGGTAATTCAGAGTACTTTACAGCAAAAAAAAAAAAAAAAAGACCAAAGGTAAAGGTTACAGTAAACACAAATACATTAAAACTTGTAGAAGTTGACTTTTGCAAAAAAATAATTAAGAAACATCAAAAGTTATTGTCAAAATAATAATAATAATAAAAAACAACGTGTTACAAATGAACAGATATAATTATGTTTGACCTTTATGTGAAAACTGATATAAACAGAAATCGTTACACTTGTAATTTAAATGGATAGTTTTTGGTAAATTACAGCATTTCAGAGTTAGTTTCAGAGCTGAAGATCATAAAAAGTAGATGCTGCCTCTCTTTGTGTAGAACTCTCTGAGTAAACATGTTTCAGAAGACCTGATGGGTCTACCTGGTTTATAACTTACCAATGAACCTGAAAACTGTTTAGACCCAGAGCCATTCAATGCTTTCTAGACCAACAGCATGATTTTAAATTAAATTCTGTTAAAAATAAAAAGCCCGTGCATTTTTCATCAGTTTTAGAGCAACATCAGCGTTTTAATGTCAGCAAAACGGGACCTTTTAACGTGAGTGTTTTGTTTACACTTTCTACGGCCAGTTTCCTTTTCTTCTTTTTCCATGAAACCGTTTTTTTCCTACAATGTTTTTAACATGATGGGTCGATTTACTTGGTGAACAATCAAATTTAGGTCTGTCTCCGTAACGACTCATACATTCTTGCATACTTTATGATTTTTACCCTGAATGAGAGATTTTTTTTTTCTGCATTAAATTTGCAGAAACTCTGACCCTTCCATTAAAGGAAACGGTGAGCAGATTTACTTAGTCACGGTAAGGAACTGTGTACATGTGGCTACACAAAAATGTAAAGCGGTGAATTATGACCATATGTTGTTAAAAAATACCCATCACTTCATAATCTGAGCCATCGGGAGCAAATCGATGTTAAACAAAAGTGACCTGAGAATGGAGCTTTACGGAACCCTGAATGTGGTTTTTGTTTGCTTAGATTTCTAATTGCTAAACTATTCCTGTCTCTAGTTTTTCATTCAGTATGTTAGAGCAACTCTTTCAAAAAATGCACACAAATTCAATAATACTGAGAGAAACGTTATTGATCCATCACTATTAGGTCATGGCATTAATAACTTTTACCACCACTGTAAAAAAAAAAACAACAACACTAAACTTGTAAGCAGTAAAGTGATTTTTTTTAAATGAAGTATATTATTTTACAACAATTTACTGATAATTAGATCAACAACATAAAATAAAGTCAACAGAAGAGCGATAGAAGAACAGGCAAGTTTTAAGTTAAGCGATTTAAGTTCTCGGTGTGAAAGTGGAGACTTTTTCATGACGTTATGCACCACGTCTTAATTGGAGCGAGATAAAATGTGATATTTACTGGGGGCAAACCAGACCACTCAGCCTCGCAGGCGATATGTGCTGCGTTTTTTTTTTTTTTTTCCGGCTCATAATTTAACTCCACTCTTTATTGGTGAACTCTGCATGAACCCGACATGGCTGAAATATGGGATCAAGATTTGTGTCCATACGTGTTAAAGAATGCTCAGCTTAAAGGCTTTCAATTACAATTGTTGACAAAATATATAGCGTAAAATAAGTCAGTATTAAATTGATTGACCCAAAAACCTCCCGATGACCGATATTGGTCCGCTTCTGTCGCTGCCAGCTGCTTTCTCTCTTGTCTAATGTTTTTGTCATGAAAGGTTTATTGTGCAGACGTCCTGCCAGCTGATGTTTACACCTCCCACCTCAGCCTTTGGATGCCAGGGTCAAGCTTGTCATATTTGTATGTTTCTCCAAATCTGAGCTCGAAGTGAAAGCTGATTAACCCATTAGCCAACAGGCGTGACACTGAAGAACAGAACCAGACATCAAAGGATTTTGATATGGCCTTTTGTATTGAGGGCGTGACAGATTAGTGTTTCCACCCTCAAACCCAACCCCTCTGGCTCAAATAAAAGCTAACCCCCTTGATCTGAGCCAGGGGAACTATGCCTTGAACTTCTTCTGACCCCCCAACAAAAAAATAAAATAAATAAATAAAAATAAAAACACCAAAGCTCTTCCTTCCTGAATGCATTAGCATTGTCACATCTCGCCAGTGTTTCCACAGCTTAGCGATCATCGATAAGTCTATAAGTTTCACAGTTCTACCCTTTACATGCCAAAAACTTTACTAACACATTCCAGACAATAAATAAATAAATAAAGATGTTACAGAAAAATAAAAACAAAAATAAAATACATATTAAAGCGTGTGTTGCCACTGGCTAAATGTTTATTCAAATTTCTCCATTTGTCAAATTTCTTCAAAAGTATATAATGCTTACTGAGAGACATAATCAAATAAAAAATTTAGCACCAGTTATGTCTGCTAAATATTGTAGACTAGATAAGTTCTTAAAGTGCTTAAAAAAACTGCAGCATGCTTCTCTGGGTCAGCAGTGGTCAACACTGCAACTAAACTATTTCTCCATCAGGTCAGAATCTCCACGCAGAGGAAAAATCGAGCGGTGAGAGGTCTAATGGGGTCTAATCTCCAGGGTGAGTGGATGTTTTGAGCAGATTTTCACTAATTTCACTAATTAGACACCAAGTTGTTTTTTTTTTTTTTTACAAAGGATCTTATGCATCTGCAAAAAGAACAGATGAATAATTTCCCCCTTGAAGGTATGTAGCCATGTTATATGCTATTAAAAAAGCCCCAAAAAACAATTGATCACGATAAAATAAAGTTACATCCAGCAAAGCTCCATCCTGATAAAATTCTGATAAGGTTACCATCTCAGTGGAAGGTAAACGGTAAATGGCCGGTACTTGTATAGCACTCTACGCTACATTCAGTCATTCACAAGCTGACAGTGGGGAGCAATGTTAGTAGACACAGCTGCCCTGGGGGGCGCCACCCATCACCAACATCAGTTTGTCATTTGTACTGTACCTCTGAACAAGGTTGCTGTTTAAACCTGACTTTTAAACTACAACAAGGCTTCCTAATAATTTAAAGCTCAGCCTGAAACTGAATAAGGAGAGGAACTCTGGTCCAGGGTGCAACCCGCCTCTTATGACCTCCTACGATAGGCACCAAATATGTAGCTATATTCAGTGGATGGGGTTTAGGAAGCTAGGGGAGATGTTCAATAACACTGTAAAAGACAGATAAAGTCTGTTCTTTATATTTCATCTTCCAAAAAAATCAGGGGGCTGGGTATTTTTTATTTTACAAATTATTGTACATGCCAAAGACCCTAGTCTCAGCAGTATTTCCGTCATGAAAATACAGTTTACGCCGGCTGGCAAAGTGTTGTTGGCTGTTTTCCAGCATTCCTTGGAAACACGCTGCATGAAAGAGTCTGAAGCCATTAGCAATTAGTGGAGTGATACATTTCTCTGGTTCCTTTGTTTATAACTTTTACATTAGAGTACAAGTCTCAGTGTGGCTCACAATCCTGCACACAAGTGTTAGGGTGATCAACTTCCACATTCAGGCTGCCAAGAAACTTCATCCTCCCAGTGTTTTGTCTTCACCATGACAGTACGGGCTTTCATGAAAAACCAGCTGAGGTGCACTAAAAGAGAAGGATAAAACATTGGAATAAGTAGAAGACTGAGAAAAAAAAAACATTTTAATTTAACAGGTTTTGGATCCCCTTTGTGCTGACATACCAGACATGTAGAAGTACAGCTTGCACACTTTCATGTACATTTTAAGTTAAGACAAATCTGTCAGAATAGCCATTTAAGAAAGCTTGTTGTTCTGAGGGTTTGACGTGATGTTTCACATTTCAGGCTGAGGCTGGTAACAACGACAGAAGTGATATGAAAACACACCTAATTCTGGTGATTTGTGGCTGACAGATGCAGGAACCCAACATGCTGAACATCTTTATCTGATTTGGTCAATAGGAAACAAAATCTGTAGCTGGAACAATGTCACAGGTTAAGGCAGACATTTCTAACTGCTCAGGGTCTCTTTACAGTATCAGATTAAGCGCCAGCGCGTTCAGCTTGACGATAAAACTCATGCAGTACAGGCCAGGTATCTGTGAGGGATTCTCTTCACACCGTCCGACAGAACACTCACAACGTAAGGGCATCTGGTGTGAGTTAAATCTTCAGCTTCCTGTTCCACCGCCATCGGCCCATTTTTTGGGGAAAACATGCGACCTAAACGTGAAATGGAGAAATCCACGCTGGAGCGCCGACAGGAACCGTGAATCACATCCCCTCTCATCAAGCGCCATTGCCATGAGTGAAGCTGTTCCCCCGGATGAGGCCGTATGCTAGTCTCTCAGCGGGCCTCATCAGTGTGCTTGTAGTACTCTAATACATGTGAGGCGCCCTGTCAGCCGCCCCAGCGCCACCAACCAGGCAAGCCATTATTTTAAACCCCACACACTGGCACACCACTGCCGCGCTGAATGGACGGTAGATTGAAGGAGGAAATTGCTGCGTGCGCTCCTGTGTTTATGCACCATGTGACTGAGGCTGTGGGTAGAAAGGGAAAATTTATTTTGTAGCCTCGTCTGTCAGCATTTTTCAACACATGCAGCACATGAGCAGGCCCCTTTTTTTTTTTCCATTTTCCTGCCTATCGCTGTGTTAAATAAGCTGTTATTGGTGATTAGACCTCTGCTCTCCTACTGTGAAGGCACTGTTCAGGCGGTTTACATTTTTGCTTTGTAATTGTTTCCCAGGTGTCTAATAAGACATCGCAATATTGTGATAAAATGTTTCTCATTAGAGCCAAGCCTGTCTCCTGAAGAGCTCTCTGCTTCTATGTAAACCCAAGCTGTTATTTTCTGCATGTGCTTTGAACTTGGTGACCCGGCAATGTCCGGCAACCGGACCCAAAGATCAGAGACTGTAACAGACAACGGAGCAATATGTAGCGCTCAAAGGAGCTCAGCTTGGATTATTTAAAAGTGCAATAAAAGGTTGTGATTACAGGTAAAATATCCAAAGACCTAATAAAAAGGAATAAGATGATTAAAAACCTAGAGTCAATCAACAGTCCGCATTCAACGTCTCAACAGTCAAAAAACAAACAAAAATTATTTGTACTTTTAATAAACTACATAATTTCCTTATTTATTTATAGAGGTGATTTATACAAAACAGCATTTTTGGCGAAAGACCACATAGGATTCTTTTATTATTAAAGGTTTTGATTATGTTGAATTATCCTTAATGAAGACATATGTTTTCAACAACTGTCTGTTTATGGATGAGAAGATTACAGGATTTTGTGGGTGAGGCAGTTTTGTCTCTAGTGGGAAGTTAGTTTGAGTTGTTTTTGAAGTCATGTTCCACAACTGTTGCTACCCATGATTGTGGCAACATATAGAGAGAGAAATCCTGCATGTTTGATGTAACATCCTGAAGCAAATATGTGGTCCGAGAGCAACAAGAAGTTACAAAATCTGTTGTATTTTATTCGATTCATAAATGTATATACTTTTTTTACAAGACATACACGTTTACTTGTTTTTACACGGACATACTGTGTGGCAACTGCAGATCTATCTGAGGAAGAGACAAAGAAGTAAGAGGGGGGCTTTAATATGTGTTGATGCTCACATTAAATTTACCACAAAAGTACAACTAACCTCTCAGAAATGTATAACGTGGTAATCATCTAAATTAAATGACTGTTTATGCCAAATGTTTGATATTAATGAAGATTTAAAAATATTGGACTTGGACCTTTTACACATATAAGGCTGTTTAATAACAGCAAGACCTGTTCAGAAAGAAAATAAATGCCCAGTTTAAGATCAAGATTTTTCTACAAGGAACAATTTAAACAGCCATTTAATTATTTGTATGCTCAAACATATTTGTGGCTTTCCATTTCCTTGACACAAATTATTTCTCCATTCATTACCCATTCTTATTTACCACGTTTTCATGCCCGTTTGTGACTTTTAGATGTTTAGAGCCCATATAGGGCGGCTGGCAGATTTTATACATTAATTCTACAACCTGATATTGCGTGCACATAACTCTACCCTGCTCACAAAAGTGCCATCTGTAATAAAGTCCCTCATCCAATGGGCCAGTGGTGCTTGATGAGCGAAGAAATTACACCGTTGCTCATTTTGATGAATGGGCGGTTTCCTGTCATTATGACGCTCTGCTATATTGGTTATTTTCCTCAAGTGGATAAAGGCTGAAGCATGCATTTTCTCAATCATGCCCGCGTAAGTGCCTATTTATTGTCCCGCCAGATTGTGTAACATAAAAGATTAACTGGACATATACTGCATGTGTCACAGGATAATACAGTGTGAAAAATATGGTTTAACAAGCGGTGATGTCACCATGCTGTAAGCCTGACCTTGGTGGGGACAATTATTTTTTTCATATCAATCTTCAACTCTGCTTTTAAAAGCTCTTAACGTTTAAAAAATAAAGCATATATTTCACCTAGTGTATAAAAACATTTAGACTATATTGGGGGTTGCTTTTATTTGACTGTTATTTACGCGGTGCTGTGTGAAATAATGTCAGAAACTATTTTTGATAGAAGAATGTACAAAACATGATAAATGGTGCATCTGAAATTTACAGTAGTAATTGGAAACCAATAAAAAATGAGAATCAAACTGCAATTATTATTTTTTTTTTAAATGGTAATACATATTTAGCTTTTTCTAATTAGTGTAGAAACTACACAGTTGCTTAATAATAATAATAGTAATAATTAATAATACCCATATACACAATAACCTGTATGTAGCAGCAAGGAGCTCACATCCAGTCACAATGAGCATGCATTTTGTATTAGTTATGGACTTCTAATGATTTATTTGAACCACGCTTTTTCCAGGGTGGAATGATTGGCTCAGATCTCAAATCAACTACGATAATCCAAACATTTCCAGACATTTTCCAGACACCAAAATTAATAAAATGCCTTTATTTTACATGGCATCCTCCAAACATCTATACAATTCTGATGTGTTTTTTTCATGAGCCTTCCTTGGGGATTTTTTTTATATATAAATTAATGAACATAAATTCATTAAATGTTACACTCATATATACCTAATTCAGTAATTAGGTCATTATCTTAGCTTTTCTGTGATGCCGCCTAGCATGATAAAACTTTAATTGTCACTGGGGCTCATCAAATAGGCCCTAATATTTGACTGGTTAATCTCCTTAGTGGCTGAACTACACTCTAACTATGTGGGCTGACTGATATGATAAATTCAGGATGATGTGCCAGACGGATCTATGTGATAATAAAATCATAACTGCATTTTTTTTTTTTTTTTTTTTGGTGAGTTAACTTATGCTGCTGCCAGAGTTCTGATCAACACCTGGACAATGGACTGCATTAAACCACTGGCTCCCTGTTTGCCAAAATAATAGAATGTAAAATGGTATTAATGATCCATACAGGGTTGACTGGTCTTATGTGAACCATGTAGACCTCTTCTGGTGATCATTGCAGCTAAAGGTTAAACTCATTCACTGAGGTCTATGTTGTCCTAGGGCTGTCCACACAAAGACAAACATGGTACATTTTTTATAAATGATTAAGAAAAAATGTGCATCCACATGAGAATACGCAGCACTATCCATTGCAGGTACCCCATGTTATTGGTGACACAGCGCCGCTCCTACAGAAACATGCAAAAAACACCAGACATGCACAGACAATCAAAGTCTTATCCAAAACTTTCTCCAGATTATCCTTCTCGCTCCTTTCTGAGATGGATCCAAAGTGTGTGGTTCTCCAGTTGTCTGTAGCATTTACACGCAGAAATACAAAACTGTCATTTTGCGAATTTTTCTATCCGTGTGGATGTCATAACTAAACAAAAAAAAATACCTTTGTGGAGACAACTAATCTTGTCTCCTTGTAGATGAGGCCTACAGTTTCTATTTTTTTCACTTTAGCATTTAACTGTTTATATTGATGTGACGCTTACATTGTTTTTTTCAATGGATCTTTCAATTTACTCTGTCTTGATGTGTATATTTTCTTTATAATGTATTCCATGTTTAATCTGTGTTACGTCTGCTACTTTATTTTACTTTCAAACACTTTGAAATAAACTGCACCAATGGTGCTGTAATCATAAACATGCCTTGCCTTACAGTGAGTAAATTAGGGTTGAAAACCATTGTATCACAAATGTTTTAGTTTAAAGGTAAATCTGAACCAATTCGTTTTCATTTAGAGACAGTTGATTAACAACATCTGTCTGTTAACTCATTATTTCCCTGTACTGATGATGAAAACAGTGACAATGGCTCAACTGTAGCACTGCTACAGGAGATGTGATTTAATCTAGAAGTCGTAAAAGAAAAAAAAAAAAGTGGAACGACAGCCCGCTGCTGCATATCGTAAAGCAAATCAAGAAATCTAATCTAAATACGGTGTTGCAAATGTCACCGCCAAGAGATTAATATTGACTGGGGAAAATTAAGGCTCTTGGGGGAGAAAATAGTTTGAGACAGTTGAGATTGAAAAGGCAGAAAGAATTCATTCAATTTCCCATCTGCCTCTCAGCTCTTCCATTCAATATTCCCTTTCAGTTCCACAGGTTTTTTTATTGGTCTGACGCTTGTAGACAAAGTCAAAACAAAAGGTGTCAGAAACATTTCTTGCTAATTATTATCAGGCTGCCACAGCTCACTACAGTTGGTATTTATGATAGCTCTGACAGGCTTTCTTATTGACAACAATAGAGCCATTTTTCATGCATTTTCCTTTGTTATTGTGAGTCAGATTTGAAATTAACAGCCAGGGACGGATGACTCTTGGTATATTCCCTCTTTGCTGTCTCACATTCTTTCCAATTTCACACATTAGCCAATTACAAACACGGGATAATCAAATCTCCCCGTTTAAATGCACACCCTGGTCATCTGCTGGGCTGGAGGGACGGCATTAGTTCTCCATCAGTGGTGATCTCTGGGCTTAAGTCTCTATTGCATTACGGGGCTTGGCTCCATCAGGTTAATTAGATTTGTCTTTAAGGCAGCTGCCTGATGAAGGGGTGTTAAAGGGATGGTCTGCTGGTTGTCTTTCTGGCTGTGAAGAGACATCCGAAGAATGTGTGAGATGTCTGTTCTACCATGCAACCGCGTGCGTGTCTATATTCATGTCTTTTGGAACGTTTGTGTGCTTCATTTAAGCCTCTGAAGAAGTTTCAGTCCATGTGGTGGCAGGGTCAAGGGTTGATGGGTTAGATGGAGCCAACAGGAAGCGACATCTGTTGTCTGATGTCTGACAAGGATGGATTGCATGACTGATGGGTTGCCAGGTCGAACGGCGCTCGCCTGGAGGTCAGTATTAGTCAGGGCCTTTTCAGAACTTTCTACTCCAGGAGGCCAATCAACTTCAAACACTGGCTGGAAATGAGGGGGTGGGCAGGGGAGTAATTGCAAATCAAATTGACAAGTAATTCTGCCTTTGAGGGCCTCTCTTGCTTTTTATGCAAAATCCCCCGTTTTCCCTCCGCTTTTCTCCATTGGAAGTTGTCTTTTCACTCCTTCTTTTTTTGGCTGCATTCAGGCAACATTTGTGCTGCAGAACATTTTCTCTCATAAGAAAGGAGCAGTACAGCAGGAAAAAGAGCAAACTGGTCAACAAAACAGCACAGAGATGCATCTAATGGGTTATTTTATTGAGTAGTACTCATGAGTGCCAGCTGACAATCATGTAGGCTCAAACAGAGCCAGCTGCCATCAGAATACACTGGCAGTTTTAGCCCAATTCGTTACATTTAAGTTGCCCGGTTTTAAACGACATTTACTGAATATGCATAGAGGAGAATGTCAGGCGTGGAGTCAGAGGGATACAGATGCTGTTGAGACCCATGAAGGGACCAAAGTGTTCAGTAAGGAGCAGACATGGTCCTTCAGGGAAGTAAATAGACTGAATTTATATAACGCTCGTTTAGTCA
Organism: Fundulus heteroclitus; assembly: GCF_011125445.2. Lineage (NCBI taxonomy): Eukaryota > Metazoa > Chordata > Actinopteri > Cyprinodontiformes > Fundulidae > Fundulus > Fundulus heteroclitus. The sequence continues at coordinate 213,622 of NW_023396488.1, forward strand.
AACCCACAATTTAAAACATTTACACAGGCAGGCACATTCACCTGGTTACATTCTCAAATGCATATAAAACATCAGACTGAAACGTATTAAACGCCCTACCTTATTCCGCCCGCTAAGCTCTGCACCGGGTCGCTCTCTATTCTACTCCTGTTGGTCTAAATAGAGTAAAATAAAGCACTGAATAATAAGAAGTGCTAAAAACAGCAAACCTTTGACTGGATTGAAAGACCAGAGAGAACACATGTTTGAAAAAGGTGTGAAAGAAGCCATTTTGGTCAAAAGAGAAAAAAAAAACTGAACAGAAGGGGAAGATCCTCCAGTGTTTACAGCTCTGTCCTCCAGAGAGATTATATCAGCATCTCATCATGATTCAGGTGACCAAGTATTCCACTCACACCAAGCAGCAGCTTCTAACGACCCAGGACAGTGATGGTGGGCCATTGATTGGCTTCTGACTGAGAATGCACCTAGGAGGACGGGCCTCCATGTCCTTAAAAACAGCAGCGCACCAACTGCAGGTTGCTCAGAGCGAGCCGCCAGAACTGACCAAGACTCCTGGATAGGTGTCAAAATGTTTTTAGAAAGAACTGAACGAAAGTCCAGTTGCCTCAGATTTAAGCTGTTGCAATAATAACTGAAAGTTTGCACAGACACATTTGTTGTTTAGTGATGAAATCATGATGCATCAGATTTTAAATCCAGCCAGTCCAAGAAAATGAATGTTTAAAAAAAACAAATTCTGTGAGGGTTTTTCCCAGTTGACATTCCTGTTTATTTAAACACTGAAAAAGTTTTAGGACCATCAGTCCTGTTGAGTTAGATTTGCTATGATCATGTGACTTAGAGAAAATGGATGGATGGAAGTGGCTTAGCTAATATTCCTAAAGAAAGACATGTTGGCGAAGGTGCTGACCCGTATTCAATGTGACGCATGCTATTTTGATCTGTCAGAAGTTCTTCTTCCGTTATTTTTCAAGTCATTCAGTCTTATAATTTTCACCAGGCCAAAGCTGCTTTACTGGTTCAATAATTCTTATCATAATGGAACCATTTTTGTAACCCATAAAAGTCAAGTTTACATTTTCCAGATTGTAAGCATAAAGACCCATTATTTTTTTTTACTGTTCATAAACCAGAAAATGTATTTCCTGCTTACATGGCTGATGAGGACAATAGTCGCATAGAAAATGTTGTTCACTGGGGATCATTGCACTGAAAAACAGGATAAAAGGCCACGTAAAAGAGAGGCTAAATCAGATTGAATGGTGGTTTTGACTTGAATGGTGTTGTGATGTGTCGCGGTTTGCTGCCCATATATTTTTAATGCACTGAAACGTTGCCACTGTTTTGATATGTGTGCTGGCTACAAGGCAGATAAAATATACCGTTGTGAATGTGACATACCTGTGGAAAAGGGGAAGGAACAGAAAGGCGTGCCAGTCAGGGGATATGTGGAGCTGAGAAGGAAGGCCAAGCAGGAAAAACAGACTAATTAACACAAAGTGTTCAGAGCTGGATCACAAAGAAGCTATCGGGGGAAACACCGCTAAACAGTTAATCAGAAATAGTAATTGGCTTTATCAAGACCGGCCACCCCTTTACACCACAGTCAGTCATTCACACATTCACACGCTGGCTGTGGTGCGCTGTGTTAGTACCATATTTTATGGACCATAGGGCACACCGGATTATAAGTCGTATCATATATTCTTTCCAAGTGTGAGCTATCCGTCTCTTTCAGGAGGACAGAGTAGCTGGACTACACTCCCCTGTTTCTAGCATAAGGCCAAAATAAACCTGACTTTTATATAGAATTAACTTACTAGGTTTATTGTTGCTAGCACATACTTCAGGCTGCCTTACATGAACGCACTTCTAGACTAGACATTACAGTCAGGCAGTCTGGTAGACAGCTCAGGGGTCCTATCAGGTAGAGACACAGTGTATCGTAATGCTCCTAATATCCATTGAGCTTCATTGCTAACCAAGGTCGTACTTTACACATTTTAACAGATTTATGAGCACATTGTACCACATAAAATCAGTCAGTAAGCACAACGGTGATCATAGATAAGGAGCACCATCAATTTCTGAGAAGATTTAAGGATTTTAAGTGCGCCTTGTAGTGGGAAAAATACGGTAGCCACAGCTGCCCTGGGGCAGACTGACAGAGACGAGGCTGCCATGCATCGGCACCACCAGACCCTCTGACCACCACCAGCAGATAATGCAGGTGAAGTGTTTTGTCCAAGGACACAACAACTGAGACAGTCGGAGCAGGGGATTTAACCTGCAACCCACCCGTTACAGGACAAACTCTTTATCTCTTGCACCACTGCTGCACACTGAAGCGCTAAAAATAAACATAGAAAACTGAACACAAATGATGAACTAATAGGGTAAGACAAACGCATAACAAGTAATGTTTTAAAACCCAAAAGAAAATCAGGACTCAAACACCCCAGGATCATGACAGCTTTTGGTTTCAGATGATGCATTTTGTGTTCCAGAATACAAGTCACATCTTGTGCCCAAAGGGATGCAGAACTTTTCATACACAAGAACAGCCAAAGATGGTATGAACCTGTACCACCTTTGAAGAGGCATGGTCCTAGCAGACAGCAAGAATGAACGCGCCCTAGTTTCCGCCGACTATTTGTGCGGCTTTATTTATCAGAATGTCATTTCAGAGTTTGGGATTTGAATGTGACTCTGTGTGTTTGTCAGTTGCTCTTCAGAATGACATGCAGCCACTTAAGGCCAGCTGCTTCCAGTGTTGTGCACTATATGGTGATGTGGAGGAGCTTGTTAACGGACCGCCTCCAGGCTAGCTTTCTCAAATTACTCCTGTATGGCAATGGAGAGGAGAGCCGGCCACTCTCTGGTGAGGCTTTCTTAATCGCAGAGGGCGATAAAGTAAACCCCCTTCCCTCGACACCACCACCAATATCTGTGCTCACTGTGCACAATTTCATGGATGAGAAATACAATAGAACACCAACTTGAGTTGTATACATGCTGTCCTATATATCTTTGGTGGGCTGATGTAGTGAACTGGACCTGCTTTGTTTTCTTTTTTTCATCCTGCAGTGAGCCATGCAGGATGTCCTTACACGCTTCTTATCTCTGCCTTTCTCATGGGTATCAGGATAAAAAATGAACATCCTATAATTTCTCCTCTCTGCTCCAGGCACTCCTTCAATTACAACCTTTCAACTTAAAATGTTCAACATCTCTCTCTCTGTCTCTCTTTCTCTCTCTCTAACCGACGGCTGATGTAAAAAAAAGGAGGTGAATTTATTGAAAGGTCAAAAATAAAATTGGAGAAGATAGAAGCTGCCGAGCGCCGGCATTGAAATGACCGTCACTCCATAAAAGTTATGGGGGATATGTAGCCCTCGCTGCAGTGGCTCTTGGATTTGTTTCTATTAACAATGAGGTTATGAAGAGCATTACATGCATTTTCACAGAGCTTGAGTAACTGATACGCTATTTCCCTTATCCTTTAAGCCCTCCAAGTGTTAGAGCGTGTTGAAGAAAGAAGCATGTTGATAATATAAAAGCAATAGATAGGACTGGAGTCTTTTTGGAACAGCTGTCAAATAAAAAGCCTTGACGACAGACTACTTTTCAGCATAAGTGCAGCTGTGGGTCTGAATGGTGTTGGATTGCAATGTGACACACAGTCATTTCACGCAGCTGATGCTGCTCGTGTATGCGCGATTGTGTGAACGCATTCATGAGAGAGTATGATCAGATTCGTTCATGGAGCTGTGTTCGTGTGCTTGCAGAAGCAGATGCGGAGTGCATCTTCCTGTAGGTACGTACCTTTATCATTGCTTCCCCCCTTCAACACACATTTCCATGCAAACATGATACAGTTATTCATGTGTTTCAGTTTAGCTCAGGGATGTCCAAAAATGGCCTGGTTGCCATTTACTGCTCTGGCAAGGATTTTGTGCTCCCCCGACCAGAGTTCAAGAATCATACAAATTTGCAGATGGATACTTTTTAAAACATTTTAAGGGCACAAAGCTTTTATTTATTTATTTTAGGTGTAATATAGAGTATCTTTCTTTAGTTAATCAGGCATTTTGCTTTTCTCTTTGGCACAAACAATCAGCAGCTTTGACAAAGTGATTTCGGGGCATACCTATCCATTAATCTTAACTGGCAATCATTGAATTGGCCATGAACCTCATTCACTGAATTAACTGACCATCAGTCTTGGCCACCTCCATAAAAGCAGCTTTGGTTGCTTACCACTACACTGCAAAAACTGAACTAAAAATAAGTAAACTTCTCTTGGAATTAGTGTATTCATACTTTATTTGAGCAGGTAAATAAAAGAATCTGCCAATGGAATAAGATTTTTGCACTTAAAATAGGAATAACTCATCTCCATCATCTTTTTTCAAGTGAATTATATCTAATTATATTATTTTAGGGGTAAAAATACTCATTTCATTGGCAGATAATCTCCTTTACCTGCTCAAATCAAGGACAAATGCACTAATTTTGAGAAAATATTACTTATTTTTAGTTCTGTTTTTGCAGTGTACGGGGCACGCAGAGCAAAGACATCAGCAATCGTTTTAAGAGACGCGACTACTGCTCCCCAACAGTCTGCGAAGCACATTTCCAAAATATTTGAAATCCATCATTCTACAGAGAGATAAGTAAGTTACTAAGAAACTGTGAAACAACTCTGGCAAACAAGGCAAGTTTATTTATAAAGCACTTTTCACTAACAAGACCATTTAACGTGCTGTCAACAAAGAATGTCCAGGCAAATTTGCCCCAAGTTGAGACAGACCAGTTTTCTTAGAAATATAAAGAAATCCTGAAAGATGACAGCAAATTTTCCTCTGAATGGTCTACATGAAACAACATATTTCCACAAACAACTCATACAAAATCAGAATCAACCTCATTCATGAGGTTTGTGGTACAAATAGGGAATTTGACTTCAGAACGCTCACATTTTGTGAAAAAAACAAAAAAAACAATAAAAACAGGCAGACAAGTAACATTAAGCAGAACAGCAACTACAATCTATAACAGAAAATAAAATGTAAGAAGAGGAACAGTATGTGCAGGAGAGTATTTTTTGCCCACAGCAGTATAGCTGGCTACCCCGACTGTAAAGTGTTCATCAGAGTCACCGCCTGGAGGGAGAAACTAGCTCTGCTGGCTAGATGTTGGCTCATTTTAGCCATCAGCACTCAGACTATTACCCTGCGGGTAAAAGTCTGAATAACCTGTGACCAGGATGAGTTGGATCAACAGCTCTTTTGGCAGCCATTTTATTGGCTCTGGACCTGTACAGCTCATGGACGGATGGAAGGTCAGTCCTGACAATCCTCTCTGCAGCTCTGTTTGTTCGATGCAGTTTGGATCAGTCAAGTTCTGTGGATGAACAGAACCAATATCTTCAACATTTGCAATTAATGATGGGATGGTATGAGTTACTGAAATAATTTATATATTTATTAATATTTTTGCCAGAATGTGGCTTCCCCCATCCTTCTAAAATTGAGTTGACACTGGTCTTCTCGTAGGTGTATAAATTGTGCCAGGATTTAAAGCCAGAGGACTTGGGCAACTTGCAGTCTTTGAGTCAACCAGAAGCTTTTATATATCTCATTTATCAAAGTATTCTAGAGTCAAATGTGAGGCCAGAACTTGGTCTAAACTGGGTCCTGAACAGGAAAATTATTCCAAACAAAGTAGCAAATCCAAGACTTAGACATTCATTTTAAAATTGCAGATTTAGAATTTTTGGTGGAGTTAGTTTTTCAGACAATGTGCCACTATTTCCGTTTCCTTCTGTTTATTCAATTCAAATTCAAAATACTTTATTTATCCCAAAGGGAAATTAAATGTTGATGTAACTCATTTTGTCAAGGAGTTATATATGGTGATGGCTGTGAGCAAGAAAGATTTGTAGCGGTTCTTTTTACAACAAATCTGAAGAAGCTTTTCACTAAAGAGGCTCTATTTTCCAAAGACAATGTCACAAAGAGGATGTTCAGGATTGTCCATAATTTTCTTGACTTTATGCAAAATCCCTCTTTGCATCATCGTCTCCAGAGGTTCTACAGTCGTTCCCAGAACAGAACCAGTCATCTTTATCAGGTTGTTAGCCTTTTTAAGTCTCTGGCTCTGATGCTGCTGCCCCAACAGATGATGGCAGACGAGACGGCAGCAACAGACTTATAGAAGATCTGCAGCATCTTGCTTGAAACATTGAAGGATCTGAACTTCCTCAAAAACTACAGTGTGCTCCTTCCTTTCTTGTACATAGTACACTGTTGAGTCTCCACTCCAGTCTGTCTAAATGAACACCAAGGTGTTTATATTCCTCAACCACCTCCCCTTCTTCTCCCATGATGGAAAATGGGTCTGATCTAATACTGTTTCTCCTGAGATCTACAATGCTCTCCTTTGTTTTGTTCACATTCAAGGTGAGACGATTGCTTCCACACCATGCCAAAAAGCGGTCCATCAGTTCTCTGTACTCAGCTTCTTGCCCATCTCTGACACACCCGACAACTGAAGAGTCATCTCAGTATTTCTGTAGATGACAGGAATCAGACTTGTGTTGGAAGTTGGAAGCGTACAGAGTGAAAAGGAACAGAGAGAGTACAGTCCCCTGTGGTGCTGACCATCTGGTTAGACACAGTCCTTCAGTCTCACAAAGTGTGGTCGGTGTGTCAGGTAGTCTTTGATTGAGGTGATTGTTGAGGCCTTCACTTCAGTCTTCTGGAGTTTCTGACAAAGCAGAAGACATTCCTCGCAGCGCTGCCTGTTTGTCCAGATGACAAACAGGCAGCACTTGTTGAAGCAGGTGTATGACGGCGTCTTCAGCTCCAACTCCATGGCAATAAGCAAACTGCAGGGGGTTCTGATATGTGCTGGTTTGCTTACTCAGGTGGGCCAACATGAGTCTCTCCAGGACCTTCATGATGTGGAATGTCAGGGTCTGTAGTCGTTGATGACTGATGGGTGAGTTTTCATTGGTACTGGAATCTGACAGGATATCTCCCACAACAGCGGTATCTTCTCTTGGGTCAAGCTTAGATTGAAGAGGTGCTGCAGTATCCCACAGAGCTGCTCTGCACAGACCTTCAGGCCTCTGGGGCTGACACCATCTGGACCTACTTCCTTGTTCTGGTTGAATCTCGCCAGTTGCCTCTTCACCTGACGTCTAGAAACAGAAAAGTGGGAGGGGAGGGAGCAGCAGCATCTCCTGATTTGGTTGAAGACAAATTAGTGGAAGCAGAAGAGTCCATGACTGAGGTAGAGGATAAAACATCCAAAGTGTGACAGGAAAGCTGTGGGTCTAAGGAGGGTGGGATGTCTGTGTGGTGGGGGCCAGGAGGCGAGGATGGTGAGACTGTTCCTGAACTGAACCTATTGAAGAATGTGTTCAGCTCATTGGCTCTGTCCAGACATCAATCAATCCGATCCTCTTTCTGCTTGAAGCCTGTAATCGTCCTGATGCCAGACCACACATGTGATATTGTTCCTCTGCAGTTTACTCTCCAGCTTCTTCCTACACACCTCCTTGCTGTCTCTGATCTTGACTTTGGGCTGCTTCTGTATACTCCTCAATAACTCTCTGTCTCGCTCCCCAAAGGCTCTTTTTTATTGTTCAGCAGTTCCTTCAGGTCACTGGTTTGTTATTAGGGAAGCATCTCACTGTTCTGGTGGGATAATGCTGTCCACACAGAAGTTCATACAAAAGGGGTTTATAATCTGATCAGAGAAAAACAACGTTGTGATCTGATTTACCCAGAGGAGGTCTAGATTTGGAAATATATGAATCCTTGACATTTGTGTAAAACAAATCCAATGTCTTGTTTTCTCTGGTGGAGCAGCGGAAAAAAACTGTTTAAATGTTGGCAGTGTAGCAGAGCATGAGGCAAGATTAAAATCATTAGACATTGCAACAAAATAATTTGGGTGTTGTGTCTGCATCTTAGCAACAACAGAACTGATGACAACACATGCATTGTCAGCAACAGCTGAGGGCGGAATGTAAACAACCACCAAATCAACACTGGTGAACTCTTTTGGCAAATAGTGTGGACGAAAGCTTACTGCCAATAGTTCAATGTCTGGAATGCAGAGATGACACTTCACAGTAATGTGTGCTGGGTGACACCATCTGATGTTGACAAGCACTGCCAATTTACCTCCTTTCCTTTTCCTGCAGCTCTTTAAATCTCTCTCTGCTCGTATAGTCAGGGAGCCCAGCAGAGAGACGTTGGTGTCGGGGATATGATCTTGCAGTCATGTCTGAGTAAAACACATAATACTGCATTCTCAATACTCTTGCTTAGTACTTGTCAGGGCTTGAAAGTCATCCAACTCTGTGATGGATGGCAGAGTTGGATTAAACTTCCTCCTTCTATCTTGCCCCTTTTCTGCAACCACAATGACTCCTTTTCAACTCCTGTGGGATTTCTGTCTTCAGTTGTTGTATTTTTGCGATGTTAGTCAGCTGCTCCCCTTAGTAAACCACCCTGTTGCTATGGTTACGCATCATAACAAAAGAGCAAAATATAAAAATGTATTGGGAAAAATCAATCCAGCTGCACAGCATTCAATAAAAAACAGAAACGGTTGTAAAAAAAAAAAAAAAAAGCATTTTCTTCCAAGAAAAGCAGGAATGAAATTTTAAAAGAGAAAAAAATCTTAATCAAAGTTACGGGGCTACTTCAACCTGCTGCCACCCTGAGCGTCGCAATTCTACAATCTTACAGTGTGGAATCTGCTGCTTGCTTTTTTACAATTGGAGTCAGAAGAGGAAAGTTTATTGTAAACCTTTTTACAAGACAATTGAAAGTGTTTTAATTATTTTCACTACAAATGTAGGTTTTACATGCACTTTTTTTATTTTGTTTCTCTGTCTTTTAATTATCCTGGATTCAGTCCTTTTCAGGCTGCTCTTTGTATTATAAGGGGCTTTAAAAAATGACTCAACACAAATTACTCCTTAATTACACCACAGTACAGCATTTTATTTAAATACAATCCCTTTTATTTTTAGAATTCCATATTAATCCACAAATTATCAAAATCTCTGTGTTAAGCAAATTTTTAAAAATAATACATTTTCATGTGTTTTTATTTTTTTAATTTATTTTTTTACATAAAACGGTTACTTTCATTTCACTACAAGCACTCTGAACCGCAGTAGTTCCGGACCGTACCTCTAGGTTAGAAAGGAGAAAAACGTGACTATGACATTGTTGATGGAGAGGACCAATTGTTTATAGGGAATGTTACTTTCATCCCAGGTGACAAACGATTTAGGTTGATTTAAAGTAAACATCTTACTTATATCTTCTTTAAGCAATGGGCGTCTGGGTATTTTCACTGTGGCAGCACCCTGACTTTGGAACCAACTCCTTTGAGACCTTCGCTCCACCACAGACCCAGGCATCTTTAAATTAGACTAATGGTTTCAGGGAGGCTTTGAATACTAAGTAGCAAGGTGAAATTTCATCTATGATTATTCTTCCTCTGTTGTCTGCTTTTATGGTTCTATGTGTTTGTTTTGTGATCTTACTGTTGAGTGCTTTGTTGACCTGAATTGGTTGTTTTAAAGTGCTGTATGAATCACTAAATGAATTAATCAATACAGCATTACGTAATGCAATAATTCATCACTTGGGTACTTATAGTTGAAGATAACTTCCCAACATCAAGAAAAAACGTTGTTCATGGTGCCCAGTCTGTTACAGAGATAGCCTATATGATAAGAAATGAATTACAATCACAAACTACATCTTGATATTTTTCTTACTATCAAGCCTGTTACTATGATAACGACCTCCGGTAAGGACAATGGTGTGTACAGGCCTGAACCGCCCCTCTGCATTTATTGTGAATGCACAGTTCTATATTTGGCATATGTGCCAGTGTTGCTTCTCTTTTCTGTTGGACTCTCTCTGATGGATGCAACACTAGGGAGCACACTTACTCCAGAAATGAGAAGACTGCAGGAAAATGAAGCAGGGAGTTACAGTGGAGGGGGTCAGAGACGAGGAGGTGGCTCACGGCTGCAGGCTGAGAAAATGAAAGGAGGAGGAGAGGGAGCAAGTGTGTGAGCAACTCAGAATCGAGCTTTCTGGGCTAGATGGAGAGCAAAGTGAGATCAGAGGCAAAGTGAATACAAGTGTGTGCAAATGGAGAACTGCGGTGTCAGGCTTGATTTCATTATGGGGGCTAATCAGGTCCATATACTTTAAGTGCTGCTTTAATTTGTCTAATCTCTGCAGGGTATGGCTGCTGCCCTGCAGACTACATGGCTGCTTTGACTTAAAATGTCCTTCCAGATTTATGTCGTCATTCAGACTTGCACATTTTCTACTCAATCATCATAGCCGTTAGATGAAGATATGTAACTGTGAGAAACACTGGATGACAAAATTCAACCCTGTCCTGTTAGTGTTTGCAAACATTTATAGAATGTACTTTGCACCCATTTTAAACAGAAAATGGATTGGAAATGCACCATTTGGCGGGTGTTATACAGTAAAACTGCCTACTATTAGAGCTTAAATGAAAAGGTTTAATTTGTTTTAGAGGAAGCAGACAGCACTGATCTGGTCTAAACCTTAAACTTCAATGTGTCTTGTTTGGATGTTACATGATGGACCAACACAAAGTAGTATGTAATTGTGAATTGAGAAAAAAATATACAGTACAGTTTTCCAAAGATGTTACAAAAAAAGAAGAAGCGTGATGTGCATTTGTTATTTTAGCCCCTGTAGTCATTACTGTTTTAGAGGTCTAGCTCTTTTGTGGTATGCCTCTGGAAACTAAAATGTTGTTTTTGCAAAATAGCTCAAACTCAGTTAGACATCAATGAACAGGGATTTTTAAGGCTTGCCATAGATTATATGCCCATATGGAAACATGCCCACCGCATTTTCAAAATGGAGGATTAACAACAGGCTTAAGGAACGACAATAGACAATAGTGTCTGGGAATGTTGAGTAAGGTGTTTTTATTTTAAGAGCATGCTACTAAGCAGTCAGATACTTGAAGTATTGGATTGGGTCATGAACTCATCCGTCTGCCGTTGGAAACATCAGTTCATCAGGCTTCAGACCAGTTAAACCAGACTGACCAGCACACTGTTTTGCAGAACTGCAAAACCCAAATTATATTACAAACTATTGACGTATGAGATTTTTTTTATGTCTGATCCAAAATAAGACCCATCTCTCCTTTTACAGGTCAGCCTAAAAAGTGGATCAGACAGATGCAGCTGATCCAGAACGCTGCTGCCCGCGTCCTCACTAAGACTAAGAAAGTAGAGCACATGGACCCAGTTCTGAAGTCCTCACTAAGACTAAGAACATAGAGAACATGGACCCGGTTCTGAAGTCCTTCCACTAAGACTAAGAACGTAGAGAACATGGATCCAGTTCTGAAGTCCTTCCACTAAGACTAAGAACGTAGAGAACATGGACCCGGTTCTGAAGTCCTTCCACTAAGACTAAGAACGTAGAGAACATGGACCCGGTTCCGAAGTCCTTCCACTAAGACTAAGAACGTAGAGATCATGGACTCGGTTCTGAAGTCCTTCCACTAAGACTAAGAACGTAGAGAACATGGACCCGGTTCTGAAGTCCTCACTAAGACTAAGAACGTAGAGAACATGGACCCGGTTCTGAAGTCCTTCCATGGTTCCCTGGATCTCAGAGAATAGACTTTAAAATCCTTCTGTTAGTCTATAAATCCCTAATTTAGCGCCTAAATACATCACAGACTTGTTATCAGGGCATCAACCCTCCAGACCACTCAGGTCTTCTGGCTTCAGCCTGCTCTGCAGAACCAGAACCAGAACCAGAACCAGACATGGAGGAACACCATTTAGTTCCTATGCTCCACTGATCTGGAACAAACTCCCAGAAAACTGTAAAAGTGCTGAAAGCCTGAGTTCCTTTAAATCGAGATTAAAAACACATTTGTTTAAGATTATCTTTAAATGTTCTAGTTGAACTGTTTTACTGAAACATCATTAGTTTAAGTTTGTAGTCCAACTGTTTTTAAAATCATTAATATTCAATTTTTCTACGTTTTATTTTGTTTAAATTTTTCTACATTTTATTCCAACTGGCTTTTATTCTGTTTTTATTTTCCTTTGTTTTATCCATGTAAAGCACGTTGCATTGTCGTTGTAATGAAATGTACTTTGCAAATATTTGCCTTGCCTTAGCCCCATTTTTAAATGCATAGCACATGTCTTAAGAGTTTCAAGTGGCTTTTCTTTGAATACAGCTCTTGATTTTGCCAAAACTCCATTCTTGAAGTCCACTGGAAACAATATTAATCTCATGGTAGACATTTGTTCCATATTTTCTACTTAAATCTTTCATAATATTTATGTCACTGTAATAAAATAACTTTCAGTAGTACAGTTTCTGGAATCAGTCTCCCTAATCTCTGCAGATAACTGAACCGGAGAAATCAGCAGTCAAATGCTGTCATGCTAACAAACTGGTTCTATGGGTGTGATCTAGGGTCATTTGCACTGTCTCTCAGATGCTAATGTCTATTTGCACATGTTCTAACTTCTCTGGGTGGGTTTGTACTAACATGCATATTGCACAGTTTTCTTACATTGTTCTGTAAATCGACTGCTGCCTTTCTTCTGTTTTAACTTGAACATTGCATTTTTACCTAAATATGTCAGGTATCCCCAGAGCTGTGATTACTTACCCTTAGGTCCCTGGGTATTGATTCTGTTGTTCTGTTTAAGTGTGCGCCTCCTTAGTATAGTTTATTATCTGTAGATTTTTGTTTCTGTCACCAGGTAGTTTCCCCTGCATTCCACCTCCCTTATTTATAAGCTCCTTGTATTCATGTTCCCTCCATTTCCCTGTGTTCTCCCCGTCTTTCCTTTTCACTTTCCTTCTTTGCACCTGTCACTGATTGTTCTAATTGTCTTCACCTGTGCTCCTGAATTTCCCATTTATTCTTCCCCTCTACTTAAAGCCAACTGTTCATTTCACTAGAAGTCAGGTTCTCTGTCTATCTCCATCAAGCTACACTTTGTTCTGTCGGTCACCCGTTTATTTCCTGCTCCGTTGCTGTTAGACTTCTGTAAGTGCTTTGTTAATTATTAAATTACCATCACTCCATCATGCTGTGTCTCGGCTCTGGTCTACACATTGGTTCGGCAACAAAGACAAAACCTGACAAAATATGCCTAATTATCAATTATTAATTGTGTGGTACTTTTTCCCCCTTCTGATAAGTTCTTCCTCCCCTGCATTAAAAATAGCTTTTTATTCATATTATTTAAACTAATGTGTAAGTCTGGTGTATCTTGTCTATGTGTTTATGTCACTGTCATGCCCGAACTTCCCCACTGTGAGACTAAAAAGGTATTTCCATTTCATTCTATTCACTTCTTAATATAACCCACAATAATAATATCTCTTGAAATCCTATGCTTATCATTTTGCAGCAGTATGATGCTGTCACTATGGCACTCTGTATCTGTTAAGGTGTATAAATAACAACTCAAATACTGTTTCACAAGCTTACAATGTAACGTTGTGGCTTGAAAAGGTCAAGTAAAGCTGAAAAACAAACAGAAATAGAAACAGAAAAATATACATACGTTTGGTATTCGAAAAATAAATACACAAGGAAACAGTTAGTACCAAAATAATGTATTAAAAATAAATAAAGTGCCATCCTCAAAGTCGCAGAACATACAGTATCAATAGTTAACTGGGTCAATTGGTACACCTGAATAACAGCACTGATATGAATATGAAGCATGGGCTACGTCTATATCCTGAAAATAAACATGTACAGAAAAAAACTTATAACATGTATAAAACTTATAAAGGTGATATATCTGTATTGCATTAGCTTTTAAACACTTGTTAAACTTCCAGCCATTGCTTTTGGAGATTTGAGTGAGATGTAGAACACAGGAATGACTTGGACATGAGTTGGACGACAGCAGATTGAGCTTCTGCTACCCACAATTCATTGCAACCATCAACTAAATTTTACAGTAAAATACAGGTAAACCATTACTGTCTGAATAATCATTTATAGATCATACTTTTAACATAAATCCTAAAGAATTGAATTTGAAATATTCATCACAAGAATTCTGATGACCCTTTTTTAATCAAACACACTTAAGGCAGAACAACCAGCATGAACTAATTATTCCCTGACATAGTCCACACTAATGTAACACTGCATACGTGATTTCACATCAGACATGCGATTTCACTTAATCTCTAGATTAATCAATGTCTAAAAACAATTAGCAAAATAATTACAGGTCTTAAATGATGGATGTTGAGATTAAAAAAAAAAGTTCACAATTTAACTGGAGGACACCAGCTTGACAAGGTAAGGCAAGGCAAATTTATTTGTATAGCGCAATTCAGTACAGAGACAATGCAAAGTGCTTTACATGATTAAAATACAGGACAGAAAAAACAGGAACAGAAGAATAGCTGAATAAATATATAAATCAGTATGGATGTATAAATTAGTATAATTTGCTTTGTTTATGGTATTAACAATCAAGTACTGTTATATGTTTAAAAGAAATATTGGTCTTTGCTATTCTAGATTTTATCAATTTTTATGTTCATTATGTATGGTCTTATCTTTAGGCTTTTATTGATAAAATTAATTATTTAATTATTTCATAAAATTTGACTTGCCCTTTCTACTTATTCAATATCAACTCTTACACAACTATTTCCACAGTTTCTAATTAGTCTGACATTTTATTTCTCATTTTTTAATTCCTCATTATATTATTACGGTTTTAACTTGAGTTGATCATTTTGATCATTTCATTGTATGTTTCTAATGGGGAAATGTCTGTCCTTCTGTTTTTATCCACTTTACAGAGGACAAAAACTCTTTGTTTAAAAGTGCTCTACAGAGTTTGATTGATTAATTTAGCCAGCAGCTAAACTGTCAAATGCTATGCACATTTCTTATTAATGTGCATAACATTAATGTAATCAAACTTGATGCTGTAAAAAGGTAAAAGTAAAGGTTGATCAAACATATCAGTCTTTTTAAATAGGAGTTAAATGCTTTTGTTAGGTTTAACAACAGCACGTCTGTTATATGCACCATGCCAAGGCACAGTTGTTTCATCTCAGCTCGTGGTTTATCACGGAACTGTTAAATCTTTTACATTTTAAAATGTGAACTGTGATGATTTAAGTAATTTATCAGTAGCTTAAACTGTGGTTGTGGTGCATGTTAGCAGTCCTGTGTGTGCACTGATGCCTCCCTCCACATGACCCTGCCTTCAGCACCGCTGCACTCACCAGCCAGGAGCCGTGCTGTTAGCTTTTCTCTGCTCGCTGCTGTCTTGTCAGATTTGGTTGCACCTCTGGTAAAAGCTAATCCTCATGTTCTCACTTGCACATAACATCAAGCATTTATGGCTGCTGGTGTCAGAGGATGTGACAACAGAGCGTGTGTGTGTGTGTGTGTGTGTGTGTGTGTGTGTGTGTGTGAGAGAGCTGCTGCTGTGTAACCATGCTTTATTTAGGGGCTATACTGTGCATGACAAAGTTAATTTTTCTCTCTTCTTTTGCTCAGATTCTTTTTTTTTTTTTTTTTTTTGCATTGTATATTTCAGACTTGGGTTGGAAAAAAATATTTTATGCAAAACAATTTTTTTTTCCTTTAAAAAACACAAAAAAATCTTACCACATATATTTAGAAGGTTCATTTACAGACTACAGTTGTCAATTAAAACTAATTTTATAACCAAGAGTTAGACTTTCCATGTCCATAATAGATATTTTTTGTCTCAAGGCATCTTCAAGTCATCTTCATGACAAATATAATCCAGCAAACCAGTTTTTATTGTCAAAGGTTGATTTACTGGACAAAAGAAAATGTAGTAAGAGTTTAAATAAGACAAATCAATCAAAGGAGATTGATCCAATAACTTGCACGTGTGATAAGGTGGTCGGCTATCGTAGTCATGAAGGCAAGGAAAACTCAAAGTATAAGACATTTTACATAATATACATCAGTAACTTCTATACCAAACAAATAAGAAAGTGGGAGAGTTTAATTTTGAGCGTTGTGGAATTAGTCCAACATTGTCTGATGATATTAATAGAAAACTGAAACATTTCCTCGGTTTTGATAATTCCTCAGTGAAAACATCTGGAGGTTTGACTGAATAGATTCTATGTTTCTGTGCATGTTTCTTTATCTGTTTAGACGGCAGAATTTTGATATTTTGGAAATACCACACTAATGCTAATAGAGTTCACCTAATGTTGATCTCTTCTCTTTGTTGCGCTGAGAAATCTAGATTTTTGTTGTTGTAACCCCTTTATGATTTACACTTAAGTTCCAGAAAAAATTACAGATCTTTTAAAGTATGACCCATACAGGGTTTAATTTATCTCTGATATATGGCAACATTTAGTCTCTTTGGAAAAAGTAGAAATCTAGGACCTAAAACAATGTTTGAGTGTGTCCCTGTTACAGGAAGGTTAACGCCTCCCCATCCCAAAAACATTAACTTAACAAAAGCTGTTCTTCACTCTTTGGTTATTGTACCCTGTGTCTTTGAATCTTTAATATGAATCATTTACTTGTCATGTCTCATTACAGCTGCAGAATATTTGAATAATGACTAAGGGACTCTAAGACACGCAGCCCTTCACACGAGAAGACTAAACCACGGCCTCCTGGACCTCACATACTGTCCAAACATTGCACGATAGCAGTGTATTTGAAAAACCTCATTTTAGTATGAGGGAAATCACGACATTGATGGTCTTTTTGTGATGGCCAAATATTATTTCTTGCCCTGTTCTTGGCCATCCAATTACAGCGCTGCCTTCACGGATATTGTGTCTGCTCTAAGATCTGTCCTCCGAATCAACGGAACCTCGGTATAACTGGGAGCAGTTTCTGTGCTTCCATCTTCAGTTCCAGCCTTCCTGTGAATAGATATATCCTATTCAGCATGTCTGTGAGTTTGTTAGCAGCATGAGAGGATGCAGGAGAAATGTTTTTCTGCAGAATGCATCTGCACAGCAGAACATGCAATTTTGTGCAGCAACGTTGCTGCAGTCTTCTTTACTACATATGTCCACATGCACAGTTAGTAAATGAGGGATTTATCTCATGGCACTGCTAATGAAACAGTTCCAGACTCTTAACATCAGCAGCAGGTTGGACCTATCATAAACACAAATCACAAAAACTAAGTGCCATACTTTGTTATCCTAACTTTTTAACTTTTCATTGCTAATTATCACGCCATACACTCTCTTCAACAGAAGGGAAGGAAAGTTTGGCATTTAAAATGAAACTTGAAAACTCAGGTCTTTCTTCAGCCTCCCAGCAACCAGTCTATGCACAATTTGGAGGCATGTCTGTATCTCCTCAGCTGAGGACCCTGTATCATGGGGAGATTGGTGAACATAGATCTCTTTATGGAAGGGGCCTGATTATAGGCCATGGATTATTGATTGGTGAGATCTTTATCATTAGAGGGAGAGTAGTGGAAGAACCACAGAGACAGTTGCCATAAACTACATCTCATCACGACCACATTGCCAGCACAGTATGGTCATGATGAGATGTAAGTGTTAAGAATGCTCCCGGAGAACCTGGAATTTAGCCGGACACAGACCTTCATATTTAAAATGTTTATTGCAGAATGTGAATAATGGCAGATGAGGCAGGCAGGCAGTAATGGGCAGGAGACCAGAGGATGCAGGTGGGGTGACTGGCAGAACCAGACTTCAACAGGTACACAGGCAGTGACAGACTTAAACCAGAGATGAAGGCAGAAGCTCACCAGAACAGGAAAAGCAGACTGAGGAACCACCAGAACCGGCAAAGCTGGAACTCATGAGGAGACCGGGCATGCAGATACTGGCAGCATACAACAGTGAAGGCTGAACACGAGTAAAACAGATGAGTCCAGCTAGCTGGGCACACAGAAACAGGTAGACGGACGGTGGCAGAGTGAACTGAGCTGATTGGATGGGGACAGATGGCTGATGGCTGAGGGGAGTGAAAATTAGTCCAGAAAAGTCCAAAACAAATAAACAAACACCTAAATCATGACAGTAAGTACGCCGTTAGCGTTAGTCCCTTAATGTGCATCTCATAGTGCTATCACGCTGTTCAATTACAGACCAAGGACTCTAAATAGATGCCAACCAATAATGAACTCTGTGTGCTACGTGTGGAGGTTTTGTGCATGATTGAAGTAGCTTCAGAGCTTTTATGCTCAGTCGTAATTTAGGGAGCTCATTGTTTTCTTAAACCATCCTAAAAAACCTCTTCAAGACTGCAAACACCATCAATGTACTGGTTGATTTTTTTTTGTCTGATGAGAAGATGGCCTAAAGAAAGAAAATGATCAATTATGTGTAATAATGTAAACATGTACTCCTAATGCTTGGCTTTTTATTAAAATATTTTCTTTAGAGAATTTGATTTTAGTTGCAAGTTAGATCAATAAATGAAACTCTAACAGCAAAGAAGTTAATTACAGTAGACATTTGATAATTTAAACCACTGTGGAATGCTTCAAAGGGTTTAGCGGCGCAAAGCTGAAAAGCCTTTATTTTTTGGTCAGTGTGTTCGCAGATGGCCCCAATTTACCTACACTAGAGCTAGCTATCAAAATACTCTATAGATAAAATTAGCTTGGTTTAACTCTGCACAAACACAGACACAGCTTTGTAGAAACCTTGTATTGTGGCATCCTGAAGTATATACTGCATTTATTTCTTAGCTGCCGTTTGCCATGATGTGTCTCTAATGTGATTGGCATCTCCTATGCTGGTCACCATTCCAGGGAGTCTGATTTTCAAACACTGTTGTTTCATGTGGACATTCTTCAAAGATAAAAACAGCTTTCAGCTATCTTCCATCTCAAAGAGAGCAATTCATTTAAATTCAGATAATTCTAAAGGAGGGAAGGGAAAACAGGCGCTCACTCTGGTCTTTCTTTAAACAGTTGTTGTTGATGGACGGCATGAAAAGTAAATAGACAAACAGGAAGCATTAGAGAAGAGCTTGTTTATTCCCTTTGTCCGCTTTCATTTGTAAACCACGGTCCTCTTTGACCAACAAACAGCACATCATTATTACTGCCTGACCACATGACTTTGCTCCACTTCATGCGCTGCTGAAAGCCTGAGAATCTGACTTTACAGCCACCACAGAGTTAGTTATTGCTTTTGAAATGCATCCTCCAACAGTGTGATCCCGGTCCCCTTGACATCCCCCACAATGATGAATCTGTTTATCCGCTGCTGCCAACCTCGTAAATAAAACATCTCCTACTTAGAGAATGGCCATGCTGAGCCAAACAGTCTCACCCGACACACCCGGCATTCCAATTACCGTTTTGACAATGCCTTGGTGGACACATCCTTCCTCACTTCATCCCTTAAAGACCAATTAACCAGTAGGTTTAACTAAAGCAATAAACCTAAAAAAGCAAATGTAAGGAACATAAACCCTCAGCGTCTGTCTGTCCTTTACAAGCCACCATTAAAAGTCCTTCAAACAAGATGGTAATTTTCAAAAATGGAGACACAGCTGGAAAGGACCATGATGACACCTGAAATAGGACTTTTTAGTATAATCACACAGGCTCTGATAATGTGACCACAGCAAGAGATCACATGGGCACCATGAAGCCTGAATTTCACTGGAGCAACAACCACCTATGGGTCTGACTTTCAGTTGTTCTCACAAAATCATATTGTAGTTTTTCGCTTTATAGAATAATTTGAATGGTAAATGGGTTGCACTGTATAGCACTTAATCAAGTCCAATGACCCCGAATGCTTTACACTGCATTCAGTCATTCACACCCTGTCGGCGGTGAGCTACATTGTAGCCACAGCTGCCCTGGGGCAGACTGACAGAAGCGAGGCTGCCATACATTAGTGCCACCGGGCCCACCTTCCAATGCAGGTGAAGTGTTAAGGCCACAGCAACTGAGATGGTCAGAGCTGGGGATCAAACTGGCAACATACATTAATTGAAGTTAGCTACGTTGGTGTAATGAGTGCTAAGGTTTGTTCTGGACCAGAGTGCAGACAGAAACTCGGGAGCTGCGTGGTGATCAAAACATTTGAGAACAGAAAAAAAGCAGTAAACTCACACCAACTGGGACAGTACATGGACCCCACTGGCTGGTTTGGTCTTCCTAAATAAAATAAGTTTAATCAGAGGAGGCGATAATATGCTCAGATGGCAAATTTTAAATTTCACACTAATTAAGGATGGGACACCATGGAAATGGGAAAAAAATAACATGGTTGAGAATTATTATGTTGCCTTTATTCAAACGGGTCATTAACAATTGTTCAAGGACCTTTTATTAGGATTCCAGACCCCCCTAAAGTAGACTGTACCAACTCTGAATCAAACTGTTCCTCTATGTAAACCATTAACCAATCAAACCTTCCGCTGATGTGAAAGTTAAAGCTGCACAATCAACTAAAATAGGCAGACACAAATTATTTGCAGGTGAATGGGGAAGGAAGTCATGAGTCAGGTGCTGGATACCCCCCTCTTCTCACCTCACTGCTCAATCACTTTGCTCTTTTGGTCATTTTATATCTGATTGTTTTGGGAACCAAATGGTTTAGTCTACTGTGGGACGTCTCATACTAAGCTTGCATCAGTTTGTTTAAGTTTGTTGTCATGTTTGTGTTTCTGTTCTTATTTGGGTATATTTAGATTCTCAGTTCTGCACCCTCCTTGGTTCCCTGCCTTTGTTTTTATGATTCCAATACATCATATCTGTCAGAAGTAGGTATTTTAAATTTATTTTAGATTGATCAGGGTTAATATCTAATATTATACAAGTCAAAGGGCCTAAATGGAGACCAGAACCTAAGCAAATGGAAAAACAAAAGCGGTATACAAAGTTTTCTTAAAAAAAAAAAAGAAGAAATTCAATAAATCATACAGGCGATTCAAAGACGTTTGAGTTTTTATCCACATAATTCATAGACCTAATTAAACACAAAGGGAAATAAAAAATCAAAGCCCATGCTATATGGCTAAACATGAGTTCGTTAATAGCTACACTAATGTAGTAGGGTGGGATACAATTGCAGCACATTGGTATAAAATATGGGTACAAATTGGCGAAGAGACAAACTGATCCGAAGCCATTAGTACAAATACAAAAATAGGTCCACACAAGAAGGTCAAAGATCACTTATTAGTCCTGAATATGATTGTTCTGATCTGAAAGAGGTGCAGAACACAAATATAAGACATAAATCTCCAGCACCTCTCCCACGTTTTGTTTTCACTGGCTAACAAAGTAGCAGGATAATGTTTGCTGTATGACCGTTTCTTTAGATTGTGTATCATCACAGTTTAAGGGTTGTTTTTTTTTTTTTAAAAAGGTTGTCGACTGATTTAACTACGTACAAAATAACCCATTCCGGGCTCATTACTGCAGCAGCCATTTTGGACATTGATTCTGGAGTTGGCTAAAAACATCTGACTGTAAAAGAAGAAGCATTATTAACAGTGAACAGTCAAACTTAAACCAGATGTGGAGTAAAACAAACGAAGCCGAACAACACAAATTTAAAATGTAACAGGAGTGAATGACGCTTTAATGTAAGCACAACAGGGAGCAACTTTAGAATAAATGGTGTAACAACAAACCAATCCAAAACATAACTATCCTTGATACATTTTGATGAAATACACTATATATAAGAATGTTATGTTAAAACTAAACCTCATCATTGTTCACACTTTTGCTCTTATGTAGGGATTTCAAAACAGAAAATAAGCACGATATATATATTTTTAACTCTGGCGTTTGAATAAAAAATTGTGTCCAAATAATCCATAAATTCTAAAAAATCTCTTTTCATGTTTATACTCTTGATTATAGCTCAGAAAATGTGTATAAGTGGAAACCTAATGTGATTTGGGGAGAAAGAGTGAAATTATATGTGTGTGATAGAATAAAATGTTTGAAAGTGTTTTTCCAAATACATTATATTTCATCAACATCTGGGTAACTCCTGAGATAAAAGCAAACATAGTTTGCTGTTGGTTTGAGCAAAGTTATATTTGTATGTGTTTTTTTATATATCATTAAAAAAAGCTTACTTATATTTTATGTTTAAATAGGAAGAATGATGCAGATCTTAATGTAATATTTGCTGCCGGGTTCTTTACAGGAACATTTAATTTTGCAGATAAACTCAGACATTTGTAACATTGAGCGCTCCCCGAAGCAACATGATTATGTAAGATGATTTGTTTGTTTTTCCTAATGATGTGAAGCCAGTGACACTCTCTGGAAGTGCTCGGGATATTAGAGGATAATTCAAATCAGAATAATGCATTCAACAGTCAGTTTCACAAACGATCACCAGTGGGGCTTATTTATCCTCTGATTTGTTAGAGCTGTACGAGATACAAATGCTGCACATTGGCTCGTGTGTTGAGGGATCTCTGGTTGTTTAAATAATGTTAGCTCTTTATGTACTCACTTCTACTTTCATCATTTATTTACAGCTGAAGCCACGATACAGCTATGGTCACCGGTTTTGGAAATTACACACAAGTTTTGTGCTGGATATGAACTTCTACATGAAATTCTGAATTGATCAGTTATTGTCTCCTTAGAGCTTGAGTTAAGATCTGGTGAGTTTGCCAATCAAAATGTCAGTGTTCTGATCTTTCAGTCACTTTATTAAGACTTATTATTAGTAATATTGCTGCACATTCATGTGAAAAAAAATCCACAGATCATCAAATTGTTTAAGGGTTGTTGTTTCTCTTGCACCATGTGCCCTTGGAGTAGACTCAAGTGCAAACAGGCAGGCAGAGGCAGGAGGGTGAGTTGAGAAGTTCAATAAAGAAAAGATAAACTTATGTCTAAACATGGGCTTAAAAAAACAGGTATGTCTTGACATGGACTAGCATGGCATGAACAGAAACAGTGTTCACCTGGTAGGAGTGAATGGAACTGACCAGTAGAAATACAGCTTGGTGCAGGTGAAAACAAGGAGACTGATTGGCACACACAGGTGGACTGAATGAAACTGATTAAGGTAGCAGTGATTTGAATGCAACTCAAACTGGATCCGTGTAGAAAACTTCATGGATCCAGACAGCCCTACCCACCCACCTCCTTTGTTTTGAAATAATTATGGATCTGCTTTACAAAGGTGATCGCGCCTTTATGGCAGCGGCACCGAGACTCAGGAATAATTTACCTTGGCATATTCGATCGGCGGGCTCCTTTGAGGTTTTTAAATCCTCTCTAAAAGCACACTTCTTCTCCCTGGCTTTTAATCAAGTCTAAGTGGACATTTGGCTAAATTTTATTTTATTTTAAAATTTATTTTATTTACATTGAAACATTATTCTATTATATTTTATCTTTTTTGCATTGTGTTTTTAGCTTTCAGTTTTTATCTTATGCTCTGCAGTGGTGATTTCTGTACAGGACTTTGGTCAACCCCGGTTGTTTTAAATGTGCTTTATACATTTTTCTGAGCTGTATGGAAACGAAATTTCGTTCTGTATGCACTCTGTGCATACAAAATGACAATAAAGAAAGTCTAAGTCTAAGTCTAAATAAAGTTTGAGTTGAGTTGAGTCACACTTCCTGCCAGAAATTGACGCGTTTCGCTACGTCATCCGTCACAAATAGACTCCATCCGTATTTCTGACTCACGAGGAGGAAGAAGCTCTGTAATGCCGCAGCACCACGGAGCCGGCGGGAAATCCCCTATTGACCAGAATGGCTTTTGTTTGCGACATAACGGAGAAGGTACGGATGAAAGAGTAGGTGTGAATGCAGGGTTAGGCCCATAACATCTAAATATAGCTCCTAGCTCCTGTTGCTGGACCATTCATGGGGTCAACAGTAAGGACTCTATTGTGGAGAGGAAAGGAACTTCAAACTGCGTCCCTGATTTCATGACTTATACGTCATTAAGCTACAGAAACACTCATGGATGATTCTAGTCAAATCCAGGCTTAATGCTTTCTGAAAATGAACTACAACGTGTGTTTTCTTGTCTTCCTGGACATTTCCATGACGTGGGCTGTGTTTATACGTCATGTCACGCAAAGGATTGTGGGATTCCTTAAGGCTCCTTAGCGATGGTAAAGGACATTGCAAGGTTCCTATGCAAAATTAGCTGTGAGAGGAAGCATACAGGCTGGTTTTCTATCCTTCCTTACTGACTGCACTATTCAGACAGCACTTACCACGGAGACTGCTGACGCACTTCCAATTCGGCTAACGAGTCCTAACATAAAAGACGTATTCGGATAGAGCACCTGTCTGAAAATAAACATTGATGGATATGAACAGAGATGCAAAGACAAAATCTAACCAAGAATACAAGTACACAATTATAAGTAAAAATGAGCACAAGAATAAAAAAGAAATCTAAAAGTAAAGAAATGTATTAACTCGGACAAACATGTAACAAACATAAACATATAGAAGTGAACCTATACGGGAGAACCCAAATAGCACAAAAACTACAGAATATGGTAACATAAAAAATAACAAAGAACATGAATCTAACTGAAAACTGTAACCAACCACTTCAAAATTGTGACACCATGTTTAGATTCCCACTCCTCTGCCGGTGAAAGATTTGAAAAAAAAAAAACACTTTTATGCATGAGAAATAAGCACATCTGCCCCTCTTCCTTATCAGTAATTCCGTTAGTGTTTGTTCAGGATGATTCATGATCCACCTGCGCCTCTGATATGACTGTATTGAAATGAAGAAATTTGATACGGTGAAAATTAGACCCTAATAAAGTAAACTTTCTTAACTATTAAGGCTGTTTGCAATTAATCATTCTGTATCTAATCCCTCTGCAAAATAATCAGTGCAACAATATGGACTGTAACAAATTAAAGCAAGTTTGAAATTAATTACATTTGTCTCACTGTCAGAGCTCTTGGCTATGAATACGCAGTCTAAATTAGCGAAATAAATGTTTTTATATAAGTAGATAAATAAATAAATAATAAATAAATTAACTGAATAATTATACAAATTAGAGAAGCTGAGATGGCACAGAGAAACTTAAGACATCCCAATCCAAAGCAACTTTTGTTTGACAAAAAATAAACCAAAATGTGTAATCTCAAAACATTGTTTCAGTTTTTTTTTTTAAATATATATATTTTATATTTTCATCATCTAAATTAGTTTTCGGCTGCAAACAAACACTAGCCTTAAAGGAAAAGTCCGGTCAAAATCAGAATTCAAGCTGCTGAAAGTACTTTAAATATAAAACTATTACATACTGTTCAATAAATGATAATTTTTTTTAATTAAGAGTAAATTTCATTTAATTATGTTTATATGGAGGCGTCGATCTTGGTCAAGAATAGTACTGTCACCTCCCAGTTTGTGACGTCACATCGCGGGACCGGCTGTGGAGCAAGTCCCAAGGCTGTCACTACGCTCTATTATCCAAGATGGCGACGACCAGTGCTCTATACGAAGCAGAGAGTGATGGATTAATTAGCGACAGCGATGGGAGTCATCATCATCTGATAGCGATATGGATTTTTTTAGAAGAGTTTCTTGACAGCAACCGGACTTTTGATGGAATCCAGCCGTACCAGTTTGAGCCAAGGAGACCAAAAAGGGACGATGTGAGTTGAATCTGTCTGCTGTAGCACCACAGCTGTCTCCTTATTTTTGTGCTATTCTTCTCAGTTTGTTCTTCTTGCCGATTAAATATCTCAGTGTCAATATCAATTAAAATTAGTGCTGTCAGTTGTAACGCGTTACCTTTGTTTGACCATAACGGCGCCTTTTTTAACGTTAACAGCATTATTGTTTTTTCCCCCACCACGCCCTCCGGACTGTGATTGTTAGTTTTTTTCCCCTCGACTTACGTCGTTCCAAAATTGCTAGAGACTTGCATAACAGACCCGTGCTCACTGTTGCGAAGCCCACTTATTTTATGCAACTTTTGTCTTCTTTTTTCTAAAGTCGCTTGATAATTTCACAAGTTGCGGGTAGCATTTTTGGGCTTGTTTGAGAAAGTAAAGTGGATTGTTTTGGCTTTAAACTAAGTGACACTGCCGCACTTCAGACACCAGCGGAAATATCCCTCCGCCTCATAACGCACTGACGCTCATCCTGCCATAGGAGCAGAGTTGAAATAAGTAATGTTTTTTCACTTTTACCCGATGTATTGGAACATCCGACTGCCATGCACGTGGGCATTGTTGCTTCAACAATAGCTCTTGCGAATTTCAATGGTGAAGTCCTCTGGAAATCCAAAATAATTGTTGTTGATCGCAGCTGTGTAGAATGGTTCCTATTAGCTTGTAAAGCGCGGAGAACTGCCCTCGGCTCACCACGATGTTCCGTCACAGGATGTGATGTCAGTCGGCCGTTTTTGCCCATATTTGGGCAATAATGGCCTCCCCCAGTATCAGTGATCACGACGACAATTTATGTTTTGATTTCTTTACTGATTAACACTAAATTCATTAAATCACCACGAACGTATTAGTTTTAGTTATAGCTAATGATCCCCTGATTTTTCCTTGTTGACCGGACTTTCCCGTTTAAGGGTAACTCACCCCAAATCAACTTTTTTTTTACTAATTAACTGTTAACATGGTTTTGTTAATACAGTCTACATATCCTGGTCATCATTTTGAAAAATTAGTGCATATTTATTGAAATCCTTCTTTTTAGTCTAAAATCGTCAGTGTGGTGCCCTCCTAGGGTTAAAGGGTGGTCTTGCATTGAATTTCAAATTAAAATTGCTTTCGGTGGCTGTGACGTAATGTTCTTTCAGAGCATCCACATAACAACTAAAGTCAGGAATTAAAGCATACAGTTGGTAAATGCTTCAGTTTACTAATAACCTAGCCATTGTGACTGCTGTCGGTAGCGGCACCCATTACTGCAACATGTTGATTCCTGCTATGCAGTCCAACCAACCAACAGGGAGAACTGGTCCCCTTGAACCTCCCTCTCCTCATTTGCATAACGAGGCAGAAATGCACACAAAAATGTAAAAAGAACAGCAGAAATAAACAGTGTTGCAGAAATAAATAGGGTAAAAAAATACAAAGGAATAATAAAACATACACATAAATAAATCCATTTAAAAATAGGTAATCAATGCATAATGTAGAAAATTATAATGATAATAAATAAGATCAGGTCATTATTACAAAGGTGAATAAATAAAGAAGCAAATTTATTTAGTGTGTCTCATTTACTTATTTGCTGCATTTTTTGTGCATTAAATTGTATATTTATTTATTTATTTATTGATCATACACTATATCTATATCTATAGATGTAGATAGATATAGATATCAAAAATGGTCGATAGTTATTGTTTTGGATATAAGGTGCCTCTTAAGAAAATGGTAGCAATTTAAAAATGCTTTCACTGACTGCACGTTTAGTTTAATCAACCTATTTTTGTCTTTATGGCATGATCACTACATTTATAAACTGTAAACTACATTTATGGCTTTTTTTGCATTTAGAGTTTTGAAAATGTGACTTCAGGTTGGAAAAAGCAATGGACAACGTTAGCAACAGAGAAATAACACCCTGTAGAGGGTCTGCATCAGACATGGACAACAACTGATCTCAGAGTGAGATTTGATTGTGCCTTGCATCACTGCCTGGCTGACTTGACTTTATTTCCCAACTTTCCCAACTAAAAAATGTTATTAAATGCCATGAAGTTGGTCTAGACTGAGTGAGATAAAAAAAAAAAAAACCTAGATTGCGTCGTGACAAACACATAATGCTGCACCAAGACCACTATACAATGATTCACCAACATCTATTTTGTCAAACATGAAAAGGTTGCTGAAAATATGTGACCATCCTATAATTTGGTCAACAGAAGCACTCAGCAGCCAGGTCGCTTTTGTGTTACTTTAGGAACAGCTCGTTTAATTTGAGAGCCGTCATTTTGTCCTTTCCTTTTCTCTCGGAGGCCTCAGGGTTGAGCTGCAACCTTGAGCCACTTTGGAGGGATGGAGACTTTCTCTGTCACCTTCAAACTCCACCTCCCACAGCAGATATATATGGGACTCCAGCTGCCCTTAGCCCTCCTTGCTGCATGGAGGCCCAGGGGAGGAAATAACAAGCTGGGGAGCTGTTAGAAGGTAGGCTGATGTATTTCTAATGGGTCTGTGAGGGTACGCGGGTCACTATGCTAGCCGAGCGGTTATTGATGACTATCATTGCACCGCCTGCATACAGAACCCAAACACCCACACAGGACGGCACGCCATTATACATGGGCATGTAAAAGTTGTTGGTGACAGGGATCAGCCCCCACCTCTTGCACTTTCACTTTGGGCTCATGTGGCCGTGGAGTCTGGAGAAGGGCGTTCTTCAGGAAGGGAATATAGCTGCTCCAGATGGACAAACATAGCATACAAATCCACTCTGCAAAGTTGACAGTGTCATAATCTCTAGGTCTTCTTATGTCTACTTCACATAACAAGGGGCTTAGGAAGATCTTTCAACACTGAAAAGCCTTCACGTGTCATATGTGAGTGAAGTCTGTCTCGTTAAGCCCTATCCAGTTGCTTTCATCATGTGACTTTGGTGAAGCAACTGTGAACCAGTATACTGGTAATTTAAGCGTAAGACACTTACTATGAAGTAAGGAAGGAAATATTTCTTGAGTTGCCCTGTTGTTTGTGTTGACAGTAATGTAATGAAGACTGGTTGCTAGGCTGAAGTTACAGAAGCAGTTAAATGAGGATTCCTCCAGCGCTTCAAACTTCACTTATCCAGCACTGTGGGAATATGGCAACTGCTAATGATGCTAACTAATCTGATTCAGAGCTTATTATTGGTAAAGTTCTTAAAATAAAATAAAAATTGGTTGTTTCATTTCATTATTTTGCATCTGGGTGTATTTGATCTTTTTCAATTTCCAAATCTTGAACTTGAACTGGATAATTGACCCCTGATAATAGATTCTTTAGTTCAAAGTTTGATACCTACAAACTTTATTTAAATGTTTAAAAATCAAAATTTGCACACTCCTGGATATACCAGCTTTAGATCTACAGTGATTGTTTATTGTGCTCATCTTGTTTTATGAGATGAATAACTTAAAGGAAATTCAAAAAAGCTGTTTTTTTTTCAAACTGGCTTAATTCAACATAAAACTCTAATAAAGGATTGCTTTTACCACTACTGTATTGTTGTACTGATACCGCCGTTGTTATTCATGTCTCTCATATCTAGCTTTATATTCCAAAGTTTACAGTATATTTAATATTTTGTGGTATTTGGCTTATATGACTTGGGTCAAACACATCCAGTATCATTCCACAAGCTTAGCTTTGCAAACGTAATCAGGTTTGTACGCCACCTTGTTTAAACACACATTTTCTATTCCGCCAGCAAATGTTCTATGCTGCTTTAATGTGATGGACATTAAAAAGAGAACCTTTATTTACAAGTAGTATAGTGAAAGTGTTTATTTTGAAAGACACTTTTTTGCCTAACCCTTATTTCGTGGTCGGTGTCTTGAGATGTTTCTGTATTTTCACACAATGTTCTTTACTTAAAGGAGCAATGAGCAAAACTTCATTATTTCAGATAGAAAGACCTAAAATATAGTTTTGTGAAGAACTAAAGGTATCTTTTTAGATGGAATATGGTATGACGACACACACCCGCTCTCTGTGTCTCACGTCGATGTGAACAGCCGCCACTCAGGGCTTAGCCCCGCCATGCCCACAAAACGCCACCGCCACGTTCACCTGAACAATGATCAGGACCCGTTATTACCAAAGATAAAACGTTTTTTGGCAAAAAAAAAGTCTAATAAGGAAAGAGACAAACAAGGATTAACACTGGCCTCACATTTCCAAGGTGGAGAACATTTGAAGAACAGAAGCATCTCCAGTTTGACTTAGAGCTAACTTTTCTCCACCTGGACAGGTGAGTAAAAGCACAATGTCACATGCTTGTTTTTCTGGTGTAACAGTCTTGATAGAATTGTGTTGCTTTGTTTATTTGAGTCAATCTAAGACTACAATTGTGGAAAGCGGGAATAATTGTTGGAGTTTGAACGGCAACCCCTTACCCCTTTTTCTTCCAACTGCAATAAATACTTTCACTACTTTTATTTTCATCAGATCACAGCAAGTGGCTCCAATTAAGCAAGATCTTTAACCCTAAATGGGTTTACAAGCTATAGTCCCTGTTAAGGTTTTACATAGACCAGCCAAAGAGACGTTGATGAATTTTCAAAAATATATTCTTAATTTATTACAAAAATTCTAAATATATTCAAAAATGATAAATTGGGGCCCAAAAACTGAGGTCAGCATAACAAACTACAACTCAGGTAGTAACACAAAGAACTCAAGCACAAAACTGACCTAACAAACGAGACATGAGGGGGAACTTAAATAGTGGCTGATCAGACCACTGCTAATTCACACACAGGGGGTAGTTAAACACACAAGAGCTTAAACAAATACTGGTCAGCACATAACTAAATCTTTAAATTGGATAAATATTACTATTGAACTAAGTTACCAAAAAGAAGATACATTAAAGAAATGGTAAAATTAAATAACTAAAGGCAAAATTTCCCCTTCCCCTGGCAAACAAATGGAACGACCCGCTGATGAAGTTTGACAGCTGGAGCTCATCTGTATGATCCCAGCTACAGGTCCAGAGGAAACTGGTAACTCAAAAGAAGAAAATTAATTTGTTGCATTTAACAAAATACAAGAGAACTGACAAACAAAGTTAACTAAATGTGTGCACTGCAAATAGTTAACTAAAGTGTCAGACTAATGACAACAAATTTAAAGATATGAACCTAAACTATTCACTAATCAATATGTAAAGTAATATTAAAAACAATAACAGAAACACTTTACCATTCCTGTCTCTGTGTGACAGTTGGAACAGCTGTCACAGTCCCTTATTTTTATGTTGCTTTTGGATTAATGGTCATGTTGGTACAGGACTAGTTTCACATTCAACATCGTCACTTTCTTACCCACTTCTGCCGGCACCCTCACAGTGTTGACATATCCTCCGGAGTTCATACACACTTTCAGAAATCTGGCAATTGTGCCAAAGGAAAAAACAGGCTTTTGGTGGTAAACAGTGTTCTTCATGATTCCTTGGTGGATTTCTTCAGATTTGTTTCCTCAGTTTGCCTCTTAATTTTATTAATATGTTGACCATACTTTTTTCAGAAGCTTAAAAACCCTGTACTTAATACATATTAATTGTGTTGTACAGTGTGTAAACTTCTGTATTCAAAGAAAGTGATAAAACATTTTCTAAAAATCTCGTCTCACAATTCTGGCATTAAGGCAAAATCAATTCGGTTATCCTAACTTCCCTAAAACAGGAAAAGTGAGGAAAAAAAGGTCTCAAGTCTTTAAGGACTGTTTAAATATCCGGTTTCAGCGAATCATGCAACAGTTCTTTAAGTTTTCGGTTTTGTTTTCCTATCAGTTAGCACCGGCCCTTTAATTACTAATGCTTTTCTTGCCAATAGGAGAAAATCATTAAACATATTTTCTATTATTTTTTCAGTAAATATGCATCTCTGCAGATCATAAATCATTGATACACAACATTTTTAAACAAACTTCTGGGAATACCTGATAATAAACTGCTGAGAAAGTGAGTTAACCCTGATTTATTGGTTAACTTAAATTTTTAATGATCGCTCCCAACAGAGTGGGCTGTCACAACCAAAAACAGCAGCGGCAGATTTTAATTAAACAAAGAAAAGCTTCTCCACGGTTAACACGCCGTCATCCTTCATGCTCACACTTTACTTCCAAACCCACTGCCTCACACCTTGGCACGTACACAGATCAATATTCATGACAGCCCACAGTGAAACTCTGTCGTCAGCGCATGAAAGCAAACACCCTGTAACCAAATCTTCCTGTTTAGTCACAGTGGTGCCAAGCGTCGGGAGGCTTGTTCACACTCACTTCTAAGGGAATCCACTTGTGGCTCCAAAAAAAAAAAAAAAAAGAAAAAACATGTCATGTTAAAAACCTGTGAAACCTTGACTTTATTTTAACACTTCCATCATCGCTTTCCTGCAGTCAGCTTGGCTTAGATGTCACACAACCTCAGTCTGTGACAACATGTGAACACAGCCGGGTGCTGGTGCACATGTGGAGACTCCAGCGGGGTGAAATCCTTGTAAAGCCATAGTTTTACAGAGATATGAGGTCTATAAGAATACGAAAGACAAATATGTTAGAATAAAACAAATAATTACAAATTACCACTAGCATATGCAACTTAAAGAAAAAAGAGTTTATAAGCATACAGTCAACAATTTCTAAACACACCTGCTGCACCTGATGAGTAATCTGCCCTTGCACTGTCACAAATCTCTGTTTCCTATAGTTAATGAGCAAGAGGTGAGGTAGACAGGATAAATAATTATTCATGCACATACGTACATCTAGTCAGCCTTGAATCCCCAGTAAATTTAATTTGTATCTTGATTGGGGGGTCCTCCACCCATGACTTGGACAGGTCAAAGGTCTGGAAAAAGGTGGCTAACTTCTCTACAAACCCCGAACATATGCGATACGAGCTGTTTAGACTTTTACCTTCAGGTAGGCCTCACAGGGCATTATTTGCTAAAACCAGCAGCCACAGAGACAGCTTCTCCCCCCAGGCTGTCTGCTGATGAACACGATGAACACCTCACAGCTACGCTGCTGTAAAACAAAACACAAGCATTTAATCTACCACAACCTGTCTTTTTTCCCCTTCATTTTTTTTAAATATGGCTCTATATACACATACATGTACAACAAGCTCCTTTGATCCTTAGTTTTTTGGCTTCTAGAGTGTATATATTCATATACCTAATTTCTGTATGCTATGAGAGCTTGAAAAAAAAAGTCAGATTTGTTGTTTGTGCACACAATCTTGGCCAATAAAGCTGATCCAGATGCTGATTTGTTTGGACAGTCAGAGGCAGCCAGAGAAGACCAACATCTGTGTGAGGATGACACTCAGATCCACAAAGAAAGGTCTTGGCTGGAATTTGAACCGAGGACCTACTGGCTGTGAGGCAACAATACGTACAACCACAGCACAGAGGTCCATGAGGTTGTAACGCGTAAAAATATTGACATATTCCCTTTTACATCTCTACTGCCTGCACATTTTCCCTGTACCAAGCTCATACTAACTTACAACATTTTTATTTGCTTCACCAATAAAATTTACCTTTGATCTGTTACTTTTATCTTTGTGGTACGTTTGCTTAAAAAGCATCAATTTCATATTGTTTCTGCGACACATAACTCTTCAATGAAATACAAAAGTAGCTGCAGTGCTTCTAATGAGAAGAAGAAAAATGTTTAAACTAGCTTCTAACTTTTATCATTGTGTCCCATATGTCTTTATATTGGGTCAACTTCTACTTTATGTGTATAATAATCTAACCAGAATGGAAAATATTAATGTGTAGTTATTTTAACTAATGGGGAAAACCCAAAAAGTTACAAGCAGATGCTGGTTCAGTAGATGTTGCTTACAATTGTATGCTTTGTGTTAGATCCTAATTACATTATATGGATAATTACATACATGATTGGTATTTCACATCAATTATTGTTGTGTGGTGAACTAAATACGAAGAAAAAGGTTTCAGGGTACTGTCACATCATTTATTCTCTGCTCCCCAAACCTAAAAAAGGCTTAATCTGGAAAAATGAAAGGGAAAACTCCTTGTTTTTCCTTTTTATCTTTTGATTTATTGAAGACAATATCAGGTTGATAACCTTTAAACAAAGAAACAAACATTTACCACTTACTTCAACATGCCAAATCCAAAGTTCAAACAATTTTCCACAAATAATTGAAAACAAGCCTAGTTTAAACAACATGATTTCTTCCTAAATCAAACCAAGATTTACTATAATATGTCACAATTAAAGCAAGATGCCATTGTTTAAAGTTAGAGTGAAACAAACTTAGAAATAATTAATTTCAAAGTCTCAGCTTTTGCTACTATGATTCACAAAAACATTTCATAATTATACTTTTTTTTCATCAGTGGCAGGTTGATCACAGAGATCCTTTGTTTCCATCCTGTTTAAAAGTTTTGCATTACCGCCAACGACTGGTATGGAGTCTGGGTCACGATGGATTAATCTTTATAATACATAATATATAATCAAATTCTATCTATTAAACAGTTTGGTTATTTTTTTTAAATCTTATAATAATTTGTATTTGTGTGCTTCCTAAATTTCTTTGTAATAAATCTATTATATTAAATGTTTCTTTAACTTGATCAAATTCTCTCCTCATGAAACTTCTTTCCAGTGGTCACATTTTCCTGTATTTATGTTTTTGTATCTAAAAAAGTGTACTGTTCACTCCTGTGAGTTAAAAACTTAAGCTTGTCGTGACACTTTCCTCATTTCCGTTCCTTCTTCAATTTCTTATTTTCCCAACAGACTTTTTGATCCTATAAAACCATTTTCCTTTACTTTCTCTATCCCGTCTTTTCTGCCATTCTAGGTTCAGTTTTTTGTTTGATAATACTTTTAGCTTCTTGTTTACTGAAATGCTCTGTAAAATGTACTCCTCCCTTTTATTCTGGATGGTGTCCCAGAATAAAAGGTCCCCTTAGAAACATGCCTTTCCCTTGCTTGTAGTTTTTATTTTTTTCCTTTTGGGTTTCAACCTAAGATGCTGTGGTTGCCTTTTCTGTTTGAAGTCAAAACTCAGACCTGAGAATGATTTCACTTCCAACTAAAATGTGTGCAAGTTGAATAGAATATTGCTATTTGCTGACTGTTATGTTCAGTGACCATATTAATTAGCCATGGGAGTCACTGCCAATGTATTTCTATGTATTTTTTTTTTTTTTACATTCAAACAGTAGTACATCTACCAACAGGGGTTGAACAGTACCTAGATTGGTGATTGAGTAGATGAAATATAACCTGCCTGGAGTCCAATAGAGCAGGTAATTATTGCAGCTATCAATACTTTAATATACACAGCAGCTTTATTGGATTTTGAGTTCCAGCTGGTGAGGACCCTCTGATTTTATGAATTAAACATCAGGTTTCACTCTTAAAGCACCTTCGCCATTTTCCTGTTTTATAAAATAATAATCATAATAATAATAATAATAATAATAATAATAATAATAATAATAATAATGACAACATTAGAAACTGTATTTTTCTAAGTATTCAATGGTGTGCTTCCTGGAGTGCTTGGCATAATCCTCCTAGTGCATAACTCAAGTGTGCTTAAGCTTAAGGTCACAAACTGCAGGCCAGACATTCTCCTTCAGGATTTCCTCCTAGAGAGAGGAATTAATGCTTTCAGTCAGCAAATCATCCAGACCCTAAAGCACGAACACAGCCTCAGACTATCACACCTCCAGCAGCGTGTTTGTTTCTCAGATGTTGCTGTGATGTTGTTTTCCTCCTGTGTTAGATTTACACCACATTTGACAGCATGCATACCTGCCACACATTTTGTCTCATCAGTTCCCCAAACATTTCCCCAAAGTCTCAGGAATCATCATGCTGCTTTTGGACACATGTGAGACTGGTGTTGTTTTTGGTCAGCTGGGGTTCTGGCCTTTGGAACTGTTCTATGGCTGCATTTTGGCCTAATCTCTTTCTCATTGTTCACTCATGAGCACAGACCTTATCTGAGGTTCTGCCTCGGAGGGACAACAGGTTTGTAACTCTCATTAATAACTTCTGTGTCGTCTTCTGATCAGAACCTACATTACACTCAGAGGTTCTCTGGATTCTCCACACGGTGACTAAACGGCACTCGTGCAGCGCAAATGGCTCCTTCTATTAATAATATCTGTTTATATTATATTCACTTGACCACAGCAGGCTAAACAGATAGGAAACAACATTATAACACGCTTGTGTATAACCAAGAAGTTTCACTTTAACAAAAATGATTTGTCTCTGGTTAATTTCTGGTTAATAAAGTCTATTTTTTTTCATTCAGTGAAGTTACTTGCAGTAGGTAGAGTGGCCATAACTTTTACTCAAGAGTAGCAATACTTCTTAATAAGTTCATTCAAGTGAATCACAGTCAGAGCCATTATTCCCAGTTTTGTTTCTTGCATGGTCATCAGTAGGCTTCAAAGTTGGTGTTTGAAGCAGACTTTAAGAAATCCTAAAACTGGTTCATTTGTTGCCAAGTGTTGCTAAATTAGCATTTTCCCAGGACAACGCTACTTCTCCTTTTTCCACATGTGGACCAGAAGTAGAATGACACAGACTAACCAATGACATGAAAGCTAATTGGCTGGCATTGTGTTTTAAGTTGTTAATATATTATAAGAAGAACAATTCAGTCGTGGGAGCATTTTATTGTGCAATCGAGGTAGCATTAAAGGGGCATCAGAAATTTAAGACCTATTAAAAAATTTAAGACTTGAACATTATAATTCTATGAATTGAAGACTTTTTAAGGCCTTAAATTTTAATTTTCCAATATAAGACTTTTTAATACCCTGCAGAAACTGCTCTAGGGGTGCAGAAATGTTCAATGTTGTCTCTCCAGGTGGAGTGTAGATATCTTTATGTTCTGTTCAGGTCATATTTTTCAATCCTTTCACTTGCGTCTGTTTCTATTATGATTTTTGAAAAATAACATCACAGTATTTGCTGTGGAACGTTTATCTATCACAGTAATTTTGTAGTCCAAGCTGAAGGATGCCAAAGTAACAAGTGGATAAGTGAAAATGTTCAGGTGGTGGGTGTATGGGATGAGATTACTACTTTTGCAGCCGTTAGACTGTTAGGTTTATTTAAGTCAGGTGTGAGGAGGCAGGGAAACACCTAAAACATGCAGGACCGTGGATCCCAAGAACGAGAATTGAAAACCATTGTATTAACCCACAAACTTCATTACACCGTCCCCCAGCATGCTTCAAAAATGGCAGAATGGGGTGAAACTCTCTGCAACCTGGATGGAGGCGGGTGTGAAGTGCCTTATGTGCATTTAAAGGGTAACTAACCCCCAAATCAACTTTTTTTTCTAATAAACGTTTAACGTGTTTTTTTTCTAGTGCTGTCTACATATCCTGGTCATTATTTTGACCAATTACTGCTCATTTGTTGAAATCCTGCTTTTCAACGGGCGTCTTACATTGCATTTTGAATCAGTACTGCTATTGGTTCAACAGCTTTTGTGACATCACGAGGATAAACTTACATCAGCGTTGCCACTGTGGGGTATAAAAGTAGCTCCATCTCGTACGTCTCCTTAAGGAGTCTGAATACTGAGTTTCATGGTTCAGGTTTTCGATTAATTAGCTTATCATTTAGTTAGTTTATTTAGCATTAATTTATATTTTACTAGTAGCCCAGACAGTGCCCAGCCCTCACCCCCCAGCATGTTCCCTGGTCCTCTGGGCACTGGGTCTGACACGGGGGTGAGAGACCACATCAAAACGAGTTGCTCTCAGATGCTCATAAGGGCAGGGGTAAAAGAGAGGCTGTGGGGCAACAAGAACAAGGAATTCAGACCCAAGCATTGCAGCTCCAATTTATATAGAACCTTTTATTAATTATCATAGCTTGGACACTGTTTTTTTTTTTGGTAATTATTCAGTTTATGTGTGATACTTAAGTTGTTTAATCTGAATCATATAGGTATGACCAAATAGCAAAACAGGAAATATATCTAAGGAGAGAAATTGTTTTTCACAGCACCACATAATGTATAGCTCACAAAAGGCTAATAAACAAATAGCTTACATTTGGATAGTATTCTGCTTCCTCTCTGGTTGAATATGTGGTCCCCAAGGGAAATGTGGTATCCCCACACGGAATGATTTTACATCCTGAAACAGATGGCTATTGAAGGACTTGAGGATGACAGCCAGTCACTCTCCACTGTATCTTGTTCCGCTCATGCTTCAGTGAACATGGGTGCCTGCAGTAGCTTATGAGCTAATCATCAGAGCAAAACACTGGACAGTGATCTAATTTAAGCTGTTGTTGGGTGACAAAGCCTGGAGGAAAAGAAAAGGGAGCAACTGAGACATGAATTCATGGCTTGTGCACATCTTGACTAAAGATAACAGCAACATCTGTTCACTTCCTCGCCATCATGGCATATTGAAGCCATGTACCATCACTTCATGCCAGTACATGCTATTTGAAGTCTCTTAATATCAAATGTTGCTGCAGATAAAAACGAGCTTTTCTTTTGAGGAAAACTGACTACATCTAAGTAAGAGACATAATTCATTAGTATTGAGACTTATGACATGAGACATGCAGTACATTCTTTCCTTGGAGTTGCTCGTTTATTAAACACATTCTCTTTTTGGACAATAGCTTTAAAATACACTAGAAGAGTGGCTGGAACATTGACGAAATGAATAAGACCGCAGACATGGCTGAAAATGTTGTGCACTTGTCCGCAGAGTACAAGGAGATATTCATCTCTTCCCCTCATTTCAGTGTGACCTCTTAATGACGATGGACCAGGCCTGCAAGAATTCAAGCAATTTTCTAAATTGATTTTCCTCCTCAGATAATTTACTTTGCCATTAAGGCGTCATTCATAACTTTTGAGGAGATTTGACACAAGCCATTCTGTTTGTAGCAGAGCGCTGTGTGTCTTCTTATTTCCAGTACTCACGTGGGTGTATTTTTACTTCTACATGTCTCTGTATAGTACAATGTAAAATATATTTTTTCCATCCACCTTTAGCACATCTTTATCCAAAATTACAGACATAAATGTCCTTGTAGTGAAATCTAAAAATCTTCCCCTGTTCCCAGTGGCATTCTCCACCTACTCCTCAGGAATCCCAAGGTGTCCCAAGGACAGAAAGGACATGCAGTGCATGCAAAAATCTCAGTTTGCCTTTGTCTGGAACATGGAACTTTATGTATTGTCTCCGAAGGGCAACACACATTGACGGTGTATGACATATTTTATTTTAAATGCCTCATAACTGGCTGCATCTAGCCCCTTAAGAGGCACTTCTGTTCAGAAGCATTGGCACTTTGGCGCCTTAAGAACAGTGATCTCTTCTGACTTGGTGCACTTCAGCATGGCACATCCAGTGTGACTTAAAGTGCCTTAGCAGGACAACAATGGCACTACTGATGTATGTTCCCCCCAAGGCAGAACCTTGTCAAACAAGGTCAGCGTTAACGGTCACTTGCATCCATTCTTTTGGTAAAGATCTATATGTCATGACTGTAGGTATAGTTAAGGGTTGGAACATAAATGAACAGAGCTGTGTCTCCGTTTAGCTTCGTCAATTAAAATTGGTACTCAACAACAAATTCAAGCACAAAATAACCTCAGTATTATTCTTTCTGTCCAGAACATTTTTCCTTTCCAGTAGAGTCACCAATCTTGGTGTTATATTATATCCACAGTAAACCTTTGAGATCAATCTGTAAAATGTCCCCCTTCCACCTCCATTGCAAAACTCCAGGCCACCCTCCACTCTGATGCAGAAAAGCTTGTCCATGTCTTTGTCTCCTTCAAAATGGACTATTAGAATGCACATCTGATCAGCATTCCTGGCAATAACTTAAAATGTTACGGTCTGTTCAGAAAAGCACTGCTAGGATCCTGATGAGAGTGTGTGAACACCTTCTCTGTTCACTTCAAGGGGTTTCCATTGTCTATCACCTGCAAAATCTCCATATAAGGTAATACCCCATCTTACTTAAATATCTCCTCGGCCTTCACCGTCCGTCACGTCCTCCCTGCTCCAACACCAAACCTTGGTCACATTCCCAGGACTCGATCCGGCACCATAGGAGACCGGGCGTTTTCCTGTGCTGCCCCTCACATGTGGAGCTCTCTGCCTCCACATATCAGGGCTCCACAGACTGGAACATGCTTGAAGATATGTCTTCTCATCCAGTGGTTTTAATGTGTTTTTAAATGTTCTGTCTATTTTTTATTCTCCTTTGTTTTTATTGCAATCAATTCTTTTACTGGTCTGTTTTATCTGCATTTCACTGTTCCAGTTTTTTTTTATTTACAGTAATCATTTTATTGTCAGTAGTGCTTTGCGGCTTTCCTTAAATGTTATCTCAATGAGACTTTTTTCCTGGTTAAATAAAGGTTACATAAATGAATAAAAACATCCGAGCGAGCATTCATCCTTTTTTTTTATTGTCCGCGAATCACATCCTCTGACTAGAAGGAACTGGCTTGATGTCTTGAAGGCGCCACCAGAACCACATGATTTACAGCAAACAAATACTGGACCAAGATTTCCCAAGGTAGTTACCGCCTTCTCCAGGACTAAACATGCATCCTATGCATTAATAAAACCAACAGGACCAGAGACAGGTGGCAACCCGAGAGAAACCAATCTGCACTATATACTCTGTTGTGAAATGTAAACAGAAATGTGCCTTCAACTTTGAAACAGTATAGCTTGAAATACGATAACAGGAAGGGTATGGGACATGTACTTCAAACAATCTTTAAGTGGCTGATGGCAAATTAGTTCTTACATCCCTAACAAATATGATTTATGTACATTGCCAGAACTTCCAGTTGCTGAAAATACTGAATTACATTTGGTCCTGCTAGAGTGTTGGCGTGTTTGGGTGGAGCCCACTAAAAGCGAGTTGTGAATGAGAAAAGCTGCCTGAGCATGAAGACAAATGGGTTGCAATATGTTTTAGGCGGGCAGGGTGTGCTGACGGTCAGGCGGCTCAATAAAAGGAAAGATGAGGAGATGCTGTTCAATAAAGCCACCAGCCAATAATAGGCCTGCAGAGACAGTAAGAAATTTACACAAACAAAGAAACGGAGATGCGTGGAAATGTTTAGTGGTGGAGAAAAGACAGGAGAGGAGGAGATCAAACGGAGGACGAGGCTAAAGGAACACAAGAACAGCAGGGAGGGATTTACGGCAGGGTTAAAGAAAAGATAGCACACTCCTTAAAGAAGGAAGAGGGAGAAAATTACAGTTCATATTCTGTATCACATTTATCTCTCCAGCTGCAGCCCTTCTTTTGCAGATGACAGATTAATCACCACCAATTTTATTTTAAGTTTGCATTAAAAAAAATAACTTGAGGGAAATCTTTGTCCTTGGTCATAAGAAGCTAAGCAGAACAAAACCTCAGATAGAGACCACTTCAATAATTTGGTTTCATGAGCTGACAAACTTTTGCAGTTGCTTGTGTCATTTATTCAACTCCATTGATAAGGATTGTCTTTGCTTCCCATGCTGTGTTTAAAACCCAGGAGGCTGGAAGTAAAAAGAAAGAGAGAAGCTCCACGGGAACAGAGAGGACCTCTGTAGGCAGAGGGGCTTTCCTTTATAAATGCTATGTTTTGGCTCTGCTTTCCCGGGTGTAATTAGGGTTAAATCCAAGGCTGTCAGTCATCCTGTCATTTATGGCCACTAAAGGAGCCATCTCCAGTGCTGAGGAGCGCAGGTCTGCCACTCCAATCAGCTTTATGATGCTGGGGGCTTGTCAGATAAGCAGGGACCTGGCAGGGGAGCAGGATACGTGCAGGGATGGTGGGGAAATGATCTGTTCTTTCAACGAGCCAATTAATGGAGGAGGGAGGATGCAGTGTCACACGACTGTGAAAACACTCAGCATTGTTAAACACCAGAATTGACTGAGCAATAAATCCATTGTGAAGGGTAATCCCAGCAATTACAAATGAATAGGCATTAGCAATATATGCATTTTTTGACCTTTTTTGTTTTCTCTGACTAAGTTGAATTTGGACAGCAAAAAGAGTTTTACAAAATCCATCTGGACAGATATTATGTAGAGATTAAGATCCGATCCCCAGCATTAATTTTGTAGAAACATTACGTTGCTAAATTGTAAACCCAGTCTCTGAATTTGAGATATTTTTTGTTTATTATGTAAATATCAACACTAATTTTACTTACTAGATTCCTTTCTGTTACAGGAGGCCACACCTGCAGTCTTAGCTTTGCTTTACCAAAATAATAGAATAGAATAATCCTTTATTGTCCTGCAGTGGGGAAATCCAGGTGTATCCGCAGCAAGTAAGGGAAAAAGTCCACAACCAAAATAAAATAAAATATTGTAGTTATTTAAAATGGCATACACAGATTAAATGAATTGTGCAACTGAGTAGGGTGACCCAAAAGTCTACAAAATTAGTATGTAGAATTGTGCATAAAAATGGAACAGACT
The DNA here is from genome assembly GCF_011125445.2 of Fundulus heteroclitus. Classification (NCBI taxonomy): domain Eukaryota; kingdom Metazoa; phylum Chordata; class Actinopteri; order Cyprinodontiformes; family Fundulidae; genus Fundulus; species Fundulus heteroclitus. Next base: position 255,887 of record NW_023396488.1, read on the forward strand.
CTCAAAAAAACAATTAAATAAACAGCGAAATTAGCAGCAGGGATATAAACGATGGTTATAAAGTCTAACAGCTGCTAGGAGGAAGGATCTGAGATAACGCTTCTTTGTGCACGTAAGATCAATAACACGTATAACCAATCCTTTACCGCCCAAGCTCAAGTAAATTACGAAATGTTTCGCTGAGGAAGCCAATTGACAACAATGTTTCACTTTGAAGAGACTCAAAGTCACTATACATAATCCCTCATCACAATCAAGAATGGTGAGACTCTAGAGAGAAATCTCTTGTTTGTACAATGAGGAAAGCTCAAGCTGAAAAGGAGAACAGACAGTTGTCTGCCCTGCTAAGTAGGGCCCGAGAAGACAGGAAGAAGATTTAAACGCAGCAGGACTTTGGCAGCTCCCATGAGGAACTTTACTGTTGTTTCAGGGAAAGCCAAAAGCACAATATAGGTGACTGCAGTGACCATTGGATGGCTGTTAAACAACCACAATGTTGGAATTTATTTGGCCAGAAAGAAAACTGTCATAAGAAATATTACAGTTCCAGAGAAGACCTATTTTATGCTGCTACAAGCTTAGGCTGCTGGACGACATCAGGGTCTATTTCTCTCAGTCTACTCAGTTGAGAATCAGAATCAGAAATACTTTAATAATCCCAGAAGGAAATTATTTAATTATTTAGTTCTCCTACTGCTCTCCAATCTGCATTGCTTGTTGTGACTTCAGCTTTTACCTTCTCTGTCTTTTTTCTCTTCATTAAAGGTACACCTGGTCTGGCGTTCTGTTAGCTGTGACATCATCAGGGGAGGCAGATCATCCGCTATTACCATCTATCATAGAAAGTACTCCTGGGTCAATGTGAGCTTCTGTGCTTTCTGTGTCTCTGCTCTGTCTTCTCTAAGCCCCAGTGGGTGGAGGCAGATGAGCGTTCACACTGAGCCTGGTTCTGGTTCTGCTGGAGGTTCTCCTCCCTGTTAAAGGGGAGTTTTCCTCTCCACTGTCGCTTCATGCATGCTCAGTATGAGGGATTGCGGCAAAGCCATCAACAATGCAGACGACTGTCCACTGTGGCTCTACGCTCTTTCAGGAGGAGTGAATGCTGCTTGGAGAGACTTGATGCAACCTGCTGGGTTTCCTTAGAGAGGAAAAATGTTTTTGCCCATCTGTATAATCTGATTGAATTTGACTTTGTAAAGTGCCTTGAGATGACATGTTTCATGAATTGGTGCTATTTAAATAAAATTTTATTGAATTGAATTATCATTATTAAAAATAAGTAACTTTCGCCTTGAGAGAAATGTCTGCAGATTTCCATACCCTTTTAGACTTCACAGGGCAAAACATTCTCTTCAGGTCCAGATTTGTTAAATTTCCATTATACTTCAAATTTTGATTAGCAATCTCACTTGAATAGATGGTCAGTCCCAGAGGAAAAAAATCCTCTCAGTCTAACTTCTGTAGCCTTTTCATCTACACTGAAGCTTGAAGCTTTGCATGAAGATCTCATCATCTTTACTCCAGAGTGGCGCAAATGTCAAAGACTTGTCTGCACACTTCCACAGCAAAATCAGTGACTTGATTGCCTTCCGCTTCCTCCCACATCAGGTGATCAGCTGCTAAGAGGGTGAAGAAAAGATTAGAAAAAACAATTATAACATGACAGGAAGGTGAAGAAATCAGCCAACAGGCTCTCCTCTAATGGCAAGTTTAACACCAGCCCAAGTGACCGACATCTTCAGCAGGTCTCCTCACCACGGCGGTAAAAGTCTGAATCGTCACCAGTGCACAAGTTAATTAGGCAAATGTCATGTGCTCATCTCCTGCAGCAGACAACAGCCCGGCCCGCCCACAGTGAAATGATATTGTTAACCGATCAGAGTGGCTGACCTCATTAATTTCTCCAGACGTCTCCTGTCATCAGGTCCTGGCAGCTTCACTTTTTACACCCATTTTTCCTAATAAGCCACAAAGCTACAAGCAGAAAGAGCCAGAATAGTTTGGATGGCAGACTTTGAAATGTCCCGTCCGGACAGCCGTTACTAGAGAGTCAATTTTTTTGTGATGTGAATCACACTGTGCCCATTTAAAAAGCAGTTGCTGCCCTTCACTTCTACAATCACTTTGATTTTGAAGTGTAAGGAAACAAAAAAATGCACATAGAGGCAAACTCAGACTTATCTTATTTTATCACTTTAACTTTTGGCATTTATTCGGGTGAACCATGCTAAGTCTCAGAGTGTTTTACCAAAGTATTCCTTCAATATCTACATATTTCAGAATGTTTTTCTAAAGTATTTAACTTTAAAGTAAAATGATTCAATGCTTTAAAAAGTTTGGAAAATCTGAAAATTGCAGCATGGATATGAATTTAGAAATTAAAATTTTGCATATATTTAGGTCTCTACCAATGTTACATGTATGAAACTCAAATAGACATAATGTTTTGCCCTTTCTTCTTTACAAAACAGTTAAATGGATGGATATTGTCTGTGAAACACTATTTTTAGGAGTTGCCACTGGTTTTTTAGTTGGATCTGGATTTTGACCAGGCCATTTGAACACATGAAAACACTGTGAAAACAAAACTTTATTGTAGCTCTGGCTGTATATTTAGACTCGTTTTCCAAGGGGAAGGTAAAGATCCACCTAAATCTGAAGGGTTTTGAAACCTCTAACAGATTATTTTTCCAGAGAATCGCCCCGTAATTAAGAAAGGCGTCCCCATAGCCTAATGCTGCCACTATGTTTCAACGCGGGTACTGAATGTTCTGGATTATGTGCAGCGTCAGCTTCTCTCCACACTGTTTTTCATGTAGGCCTAAAAGTTCAAATGTAGTCTCATCCAAATAGAGGTTTGCTGTGTCCACCTGCCTGTGACATACTGCAAAACCTTACTTCTTTTGGCTTTCTTCAAAGACCAGGTCTTTCAAGTGCAGGACTAATAGCTACCCCTTTAACAGATTATCCCGTCTGACCTGTGGCTCTCTAAAGCTCCTCAAGAGTTACCTTGGGCCTCTTTGCTGCTTTTCTGATTATTGTCTCGTTGCCTGACTCGTCAGTTTAGGTGGGCAGCCATGTCTTAGTAGGTGTGCAGTTGTCTCATCCTCTCTCCAGGTTCAGATGATGGACTAAACACAGCTCTGGTAGACATTTAAAGCTTTGGATATTGTTTTATTATCGAACCCTGCTTTAAACCCTTCTACTACTTTATGCCTGCTTTGTTTCTTGGTTGTCACTATGCTTTCTGTTCACTAATGATCCCTGAAGCTCACAAAATAACTTTATGATTATTATTTGGAGAATTAAGTACACCGATTGACAATTTATTAAATAAGCCACTTCTAAATGCAATTCAATCTGGAGAGACTCACACAGACCAAAAGAGGCAATTAGAGAGATATACTGACATAAATTAGAAACGTTCTTTGGCGCTCGGACCCCGGCAGAAGACATGAAAGCTGCAAACATCTGTGAGTTTAGATATTTATTTTAGGATTGGGATTAGTGAAGTCTTCCCCCTGGGGTCTGGACACTGGTGGTGGAGCCCGTAGGGGAGGAATAGTCAAGTGAAGCTTGTGAGCGTGAAGGAGGAGATGAGGTAGAGGAGGGTCGAAGCTCTGCTGAAGAACAGGAGAATTCATGTGTGTAGAGCCTTGTAAGAGAGTCCTGTGGGATGATAGGTGAGGATTTGACGCAAACTGGCTGTCGAGAGGACGATTGATGAGGTAATCAGTGGATGCAGGTGCGCAGAGGGTGAATCTTCTAGCTTGAACTTTAGTCTAAACTTCATTTGATGACGGCAGATTGATTGACATAGAAAATTAAACCCACATATGATTATCTTTCCTCTTCACAACTATGTACCACTTTTTGGGCGGGGGGATCTTTCATCACTTCAAGTGTCCACTTCATTGCAATTTAGAAGGCAGCGATGAGATTGTATATTGATTATTGACATACATATAGACACATGCAACCATAACCCTTAGCCAAGGACCTGTAGTTTATCAGAAACAGAGCTGGGAACTGATGCATTGAACTTTGCCTTTTCTCCGTTATTCTGAAGTATTTCTTTCTACAGTTAATATGTTGTGGCTTTTGAGGAAGTAATTTCTGCTTTGATGTTCTGGGTGCAGGGTACAGTGCACCCAGAACATCAAAGCGGTGGCAGAGTGGTGGCCTAGTGGTTAGAGAGCAGGGTGCTTGTGTCCTGGAGAGGCTGCAAGGTTCTGGATCAGACTGCCACTATGGGTCCCTGAGCAAGACCTTAGCCCCAGAATGCTCCCTGAACGCCACACAGAGGCAGCCCACTGCTTCCTGAGGGATAAGTTAGATGCAGTGGATGAAAATTTCATTGGAACGTACACTTATTATTATTATTATTATTATTATTATTATTATTATACAACTTAAACTTTGGTGGTATGCGTTTCTGAGTTCTGTGTTTTCTGTTCCTCAAAATGATGCTATAAATTAACATTGATAAAATCGAGTTTCGATGTTTGTTAATTGGGTCAGAGTCATCCATGTCGGCATCTCCATGCATGGAGAAAATTATCTTATTCCCCGCCCCTACACTTGATGTTGGTCCATCACATAAAAATCCCAATAAAATCCAACCCAGCTTGTGTTGGTAACATGGGACATTGTGAAACACTTCAAAGTGCATGTTACCTTTCACGAGACACTTTGAATAACTAAGTTGGTTCTTCTGAGATTACTTACTTCAGGATAATATCACAGGGACATTTTCTATAAAACAGTAGCCCTGCAGATAAATTCAAACACCTGTTTTCCCTCTATAAGCCCAAGCAAGGGTGGAAGCATTGCAGGCGGCAGTAGGTGGAAATCTGAACACTTTGGTCACTGACGGATGGATTAAGGCACTGAAGCGTGTAAAATATCACCTTGCCTAGCATCTGCTCTTCATGTAAAGCTCAGACCTGATCATTTGGATCTTTTGTCCAAGTGCCCTCGTCTGGCCCAATAAAAATGGAGCTCTGGTTCTGCCGTGTAAATGAGCAATGTAATTCGATCTTGAAGCGAATGTAGCTTTTATGTGTGGAATGGGACAGGCAGCACATCTGCAGGTCCCATCTCCGTGTCCCCTGGTCTGATTTGTTTGTCCTTATTGCTTTGGCTTTTATCTGCACATTGTGAGCTAATGTTTCTGACAGCCATGACCTCAGCAGTAATGGACTGCTCACAGCTCCCTCTTCAGATGTCGGAGCCACTGTCCCTCCATCCAGCAGGGAAATGTTCTCTCTTACATCACTTTGCGGTCGTTTTTTAGGAAAACGTTGACTCAATATTCCTTATTCAGATTTAAACTAGGAAGGAAACCCTTTTGTCTGATTTTGGATTTTTTCAGACAGATAGAAAAAATGTGGGACCAAAAATGAGCTTTTTTTCTTTTGTTTACATTGAGGCAGTGTCACTAGTGTCTAACTGAATATGCTGGGAATTTAAGTCTGTGGAGCAGTGAGTCCCAACCTGGGGGCCTGTCCCCAGGGGGCTCGGGGGAGCATCAGATCTAAATGCCATAGTGGCAGTGATTTTATTTGGCCTGTACCAAATAATCACATACAAAATGTTGATTTAACTGCTAGATTTAAATTTAATGGCATTGCATACTGCTTTTCCAAGTGTTTATGTAATTCAAATCATTTCAAAAAGGGGATTTAACTACCAATTGTTTAGTCTATTGTTCCCTCATCCAAACTGCAAAGCAGCAAAACCTTTTCTGTTTGTTATTTTGTATCGTCCACCAGACCCTTACTCTCAGTTTTTTGTTGTTTTTTTTGTGTCCTGTCTGGCAATGTGGCAATAAGTATTGTTGTCTCAATCCCAAAAAGAGCCCAACAGATTTTACTTTCACAAACACAGAGCATTACTGTTTTTGCCAAAGTCGTTCACCTCATTTATATATGCAAGAAGCTTTATTAGATTTTATGCTGGGACTACTTCACGTAAAATGAACACTGAAACGGGAAGGTCCGTCCGTCCGTCCGTCCGTCTTCTTCCGCTTATCCGGGGTCGGGTCGCGGGGGTAGCAGCTTCAGTAGGGAGGCCCAGACGTCCCTCTCCCCAGCCACTTGGGCCAGCTCCTCAGGAGGAATCCCAAGGCGTTCCCAGGCCAGCCGGGAGACATAGTCCCTCCAGCGTGTCCTGGGTCTTCCCCTGGGCCTCCTCCCGGTGGGACGTGCCCGGAACACCTCACCAGGGAGGCGTCCAGGAGGCATCCTGACCAGATGCCCGAGCCACCTCAACTGGCTCCTCTCGACGTGGAGGAGCAGCGGCTCTACTCTGAGTCCTCCCCGGATGACTGAGCTCCTCACCCTATCTCTAAGGGAGAGCCCAGACACACTACGGAGAAAACTCATTTCAGCCGCTTGTATCCGGGATCTCGTTCTTTCGGTCACGACCCAAAGCTCGTGACCATAGATGAGGGTAGGAACGTAGATCGACCGGTAAATCGAGAGCTTCGCCTTTTGGCTCAGCTCTCTCTTCACCACAACGGATCGGTACAGCGCCCGCTTCACAGCAGACGCTGCACCAATCCGCCTGTTGATCTCCCGCTCCATCCTCCCCTCATTCGTGAACAAGACCCCAAGATACTTGAACTCCTCCACTAGGGGCAGGACATCCTCCCCAACCCGGAGAAGGCACTCTACCCTTTTCCGGTTTAAGACCATGGTCTCGGATTTGGAGGCACTGATTTTCATCCCGGCCGCTTCGCACTCGGCTGCGAACCGCTCCAGTGAGAGCTGTAGATCACGCCCTGATGAAGCCAATAGGACCACGTCATCCGCGAATAGCAGAGACGCAATCCTAAGGCCACCAAAGCGGATCCCCTCAACACCTTGGCTGCGCCTAGAAATTCTGTCCATAAAAGTTATGAACAGAATCGGTGACAAAGGGCAACCTTGGCGGAGTCCAACTCTCACCGGAAACGAGTCCGACTTACTGCCGGCAATGCGGACCAGACTCTGACACCGGTCGTACAGAGACCTGACAGCCCTTATTAAAGGGTCCGGTACTCCATACTCCCGGAGTACCCCCCACAGGATCCCCCGGGGGACACGGTCGAATGCCTTCTCCAGATCCACAAAACACATGTAGACTGGTTGGGCAAACTCCCATGCCCCCTCAAGAATCCTGCTGAGGGTATAGAGCTGGTCCAGTGTTCCACGGCCAGGACGAAAACCACACTGCTCTTCCTGAATCCGAGATTCGACTATCCGACGGACCCTCCTTTCCAGAACCCCTGAATAGACCTTACCAGGGAGGCTTAAGAGTGTGATCCCTCTGTAGTTGGAACACACCCTCCGGTCCCCCTTTTTAAATAGGGGGACCACCACCCCAGTCTGCCAATCCAGAGGAACTGCCCCCGATGTCCACGCAATGTTGCAGAGCCGCGTTAACCAACACAGCCCCACAACATCCAGAGCCTTAAGGTACTCAGGACGAATCTCATCCACCCCCGGGGCCTTGCCACCGAGGAGCTTTTTAACAACCTCGGCAACCTCAGCCCCAGAGATGGGAGAACCCGACCCAGAGTCCTCAGGCTCTGCTTCCTCAATGGAAGACGTTTTGGTGGGATTAAGGAGGTCTTCGAAGTATTCCGCCCACCGATGCACGACGTCCCGAGTCGAGGTCAGCAGCACACCACCCCCACTGTAAACAGTGTTGGTACTGCACTGCTTCCCCCTCCTGAGACGCCGGATAGTGGACCAGAATCGCTTCGAAGCCGTACGGAAGTCTTTCTCCATGGCCTCTCCGAACTCTTCCCACGCCCGAGTTTTTGCCTCGGCGACCAGCCGAGCCGCCTGCCGCTTCGACTGCCGGTACACATCAGCTGCTTCCGGAGTCCCACAGGCCAAAAAAGCCCGGTAGGACTCCTTCTTCAGCTTGACGGCTTCCCTCACCGCTGGTGTCCACCAGCGGGTTCGAGGGTTGCCGCCGCGACATGCACCGACAACCTTGCGGCCACAGCTCCAACTAGCCGCCTCAACAATAGAGGCGTGGAACATGGTCCATTCAGACTCAATGTCCCCCGCCTCCCTCGGGACGTGTTTAAAGTTCTCCCGGAGGTGGGAGTTAAAGCTCCGCCTCACAGGGGACTCCGCCAGACGTTCCCAGCAAACCCTCACAGTGCGTTTGGGCCTGCCCGGTCGGACCGGCTTCCTCCCCCGCCATCGGAGCCAACTCACCACCAGGTAGTGGTCGGTGGAGAGCTCCGCCCCTCTCTTCACCCGAGTGTCCAAGACATACGGCCGCAGGTCAGATGAAACGACAACAAAGTCGATCATTGAACTGCGACCTAGGGTGTCCTGGTGCCAAGAGCACATATGGACACCCTTATGCTTGAACATGGTGTTTGTGATGGACAATCCATGACGAGCACAGAAGTCCAACAACAAAACACCACTCGAGTTCAGATCAGGTGGGCCATTCCTCCCAACCACGCCCCTCCAGGTCCCACTGTCATTGCCCACGTGAGCGTTGAAGTCCCCCAGCAAAACGAGGGAGTCCCCAGGAGGGGCACTCTCCAGTACCCCTTCCAAGGACTCCAAAAAGGGTGGGTAATCTGAACTGCTGTTTGGCGCATAAGCGCAAACAACAGTCAGAACCCGTCCCCCCACACGGATGCGGAGGGAGGCCACCCTCTCGTTCACCGGGGAAAACCCCAACGTGCAGGCACCGAGATGGGGGGCAACCAGTATGCCAACCCCAGCTCGGCGCCTCTCACCATGGGCAACTCCAGAGTGGAAGAATGTCCAGCCCCTCTCAAGGAGACTGGTTCCGGAGCCAGAGCGGTGCGTCGAGGTGAGTCCGACTATCTCTAGTCGGAACCTCTCAACCTCGCGCACAAGCTCAGGCTCCTTCCCCACCAGAGAGGTGACATTCCACGTCCCAAGAGCCAGCTTCTGCAGCCGAGGATCGGAACGCCAAGGTCCCCGCCCTCTACTGAAACGGGAAGGTAAAAGAGGAAAAAAGGAGAGAAAAACAGATGAGACAAAATGCAAACCGGGAGAAAAGGTGAAAGAGGAGAGGAAAGGGAGAGAGCAATATAACATCCTCTGAGTCTGCTTCTACACCTGCAATAAAAAGAAAAGCAAAACCAGCAATAAAGTGTTACAGGTACAAACAACCAATGCCTTACCTCAACCGGGAGATATAGCAGGAAGTAACAGGAAGATGAACATAGCACAGCAACGTTGCTCAGAGTTCATGTCTGTCTTTCTAGTTGGAAACATTATTAGCAAGTTTTGGCACCTTTTTTTGAAAACCTCATTTCGTAAGGTACTGCCAGTGTACAGGGGTTACAGACTGACGACAGTCAGTAATAAAAATACTGGAGACAGTTTGAAATGTCAGTTTTCCAATAATTGTCTCTTTGTTTCAGAATATTAGTAACATCCTAATCTATTGCAGTGCTATGTAAAACCAACAATTCACATTCACAAAAACGATGTGATGAGACCCTTGGTCCTGACATAATCAATAATCCATCACAAAATAAATGGTTCTTCAAATTTAATATTGTTTCTGAGGAAAGTTTTATTTTACTACAAAATATGTATTGTTTGGACGGTAACAAAGTACCTAAAAAACATTTTTTTATTAGCCATGGTCATCAGATTTATGAACATTAAAACCTGGCCAAGAGAGTCAATTAATGTTACCATCCATTTCAATACTAAACTTAGACTTAGACTTAGACAACTTTATTTGTCATTTTGTATGCACAGAGTGCGTACAGAACGAAATTTTTTTGCATACAGCTTGTAAATTACAGTATAAGGTGCAGCAGTGATTTAAAAGTAAACAATTGAAATGTAAACAATGCAGGAGAAAGAGACAGTGTGCGATCACAGTGTACAGGTGAGTTATTAAAACCATTTATATGTGTAGAATTGATTGTGCAAAGGGCATTTGTGCAAGAATGCATTTAGAAACTAAGAAACAATGCACTAACGGTGTATTGTTTCATTGTGTATTATTTCAGTTTATTTGTAGGGTTAGGGTTAGTGTGCACTGATGGGAAAATTGTTGACCAATTCTTTTGCACATCTTTTACATTAATAATAAAATATATTCTATTCCTCTCTTTCATATGTTTAAATCACGCGATTTTCAAGCAGGTAATGGAAATAAAATACAATTTACAAGCAGACAATTTATATTCCCCCGTATGGGAAAGAAGAACAGTCTAATTCAATAAAAGCATATCTATATATAAAACACTCAAGGTCAAAAACATGGAAAATGATTGCTGACAACTACTTGAAAAAAATCTAAAGAAAGTTGGAACCATTAGGCCATAAAAGAGGAAAATGTAGTCAAACCAATATAATATGCTCTTTTATCTCTTTGGAACTCTCATTTTAAAAGATTTGCTTTTAAAACCAAAACATATATAGTATTTAAATAAAGATAAATAAAGATCTTATAATAGGGAAATTCTGGCATGAGAGTGGCCAAAACACGGTTACACACTAAACCAGTAATGAAAAAACAATGTGAGAAAACCATCCAATATGCATGATCATGCAAGATAACACCCAGGGTAGCAAAAAAAAAAAAAAAGATGTTTGACGACAACCAATAACAAACAGCTTAACTGGGTTTAGAAGTTGCTAGATGCAGTATATTATGCTTTAATAACATAGATGTAAAAAGAGAAAAACACCCCAGTGGCCCCTCTGCACACAAGGTGTTCACAACTTTGTGTACAAAAATATATGGTGAAGGAATGCACAAAAACTTCATATTGTGCAGCAACTAAAGCCGCTATCAGACATTATATATAAAAAGACAACTCAATAACACAATAAGAAATACCAGGTTTTTACAGGAGCCAAATGCCGCTCCGATGCCATGCTGAAAACCGTTATTTTATTTCATTTTCCAACCAAAAACAAATCAAATGATTAGGCTCAAGGTATATATTTGGTTTTAGAAAGTATTTTTCATGTCATAGGAACCTTAAATGTGTCTTGCATCTTAATGCATCATATGGATGAGGCAAAGTCAAAGTCTGGTGCAGTGTGAGCTGGGTGGCCTTCGATGGCAAAGGCCTGAGCCTGCAGAAACCCAACATCATAGTCCTCCTCTTTGGATAATACTTACTTTTAATTTCAGTGATTGCATGTAATCAAAGCATTTCTTGGAAGAAAATAAAACATAAACTTTTACTTAGGAGTTAATTTTAGAGAAGCCAGGCCTTTTGTTCCAAATGACTGGTTTAGCAGGATATGAACCAAAAGGCTTCACTTAGACTCATAAGAAATTAATTAAAGTACAGTTCAAACAGTAAATAGCTGTCACAATGGCAGGAACTTTAAATTTAATCTACATTTCTTTAACAACATTGGCTGTGGACGCCTCAAAGCAGCACTTCCAAGCGTCGTGGAAGAGTGATAGACATTTAAAGGAACACAGCTGCGTTAATTCACAGAGTTGTAAAAGTTCACCATTTTTTCCCACTGCAGGGGAGGCTTTTGATTTGAGGAGAGGTTCTGAAAGCTGAGCTGATGGTGTAACTTTGTGTTATGCAGCAAACTAAGGCTAACTAGAAATTTGGTGGAAGTTCCAGCCGTGGGTCATAAATCTGTCACCGGTAATGAAACACAGAGTGTTGCTGTAAATTGCTTGAAGGGGTCTCAGGGCTGCAGATGAAACATGCATATTTGTGCTTCCATATGTGGAGAATGGCAAAAGTGTGAAGAAAAGTCAAAGTCATTAAATCATTTATTAATGTAATTTATTATGCAGTAAAAAGTACATGCAGACCAGACTCGGCTTAGATGACTAACTGGAGCAAATGTCACCTGTTGCTTCAGCCACATTTTCATCAACACTCATTATATTTTTGTCCTGCATATATGGAACCAGTGACAAAGAAATAAATGCAGCACAGCTGTGTATTTATCATGGCATTGCGTGTTTTGTGGAACAATTATTGTAAAACATGCATGTGCTATAAAAATTAGTAAAAATGTCAAAATTGAATAACAATAATCACTTTTTTATTAGACAAATGCACACTTGAATCTCACTGTGATTTGTCACACTTTCCCCTGACCCCCTGTAGCAAATATAAATCGTCTTACACTTGTTATAAATCCTTTCAACGGAGCGCATATCAAGCTGGGTGGTCCACGCCTGGGACCCAAAAACTGTTGACTGGCTGAGCAAAGAGTTACTGCTCCTGTAGGATCAGTTATTCTGGGTGCAAATACATTCTTTAGTAGTTGAAATATAGAGAAAAAGAACCACAAAAAAACAAAAAAACACAGGTATTGAACATGCACTGGTGCTACAGTTCTTTTAACATTCTCTATAAATCGGGAATATGACTGAACAGCCTCTTACATATTTCAGATCTTGTTTTCCAAATATGCATGGACCCAAAGGCCAAAGTAGAACAACAAACCACGTCATCATTAATAAAAATGGGAGATGCAAGACTGATATGAAAATTAGTTTTCCACATTCTTCTTAATGTGGGATCGTCTTAGAATCTCTTCTGAAATATTTAATTTTGGTTCGAAACAATGAAACAATTATGTTGGATCTCTAAGTTCCCCAAGGACTTCTGTTGAAGTCCAAGAAAACTGGAATCAGGTAGGTAGAGGGAAAGTAGGCCTGAAATGTGTCCTGATGTGGAACCGAGTTCAACCCCGAGGTCAAGATAATGACCTCTGGGTTGTCTGATGTCTAGATCAGTAGGATCCTGGTTCAACACTGAGGAAGAGAAGCTTTATAGTAAGAACAGTAAAATGGGGAATAATAAAGAGATACCAGGTGGATACACCTTGAGGAAAGTTCAGGAGTAGGTGAGAACATCCCCAGAATATGAGTTTGGTATGTGTTGGTGGAGAGAGAGAGAGAGGTATTGTTGTCTCTTTGTTTCCTTTTTTCCAGGAATGGCATTTGATGGATCGTATGTTGCATCGCATGCATTGTTTACATTTCAATTGCTTTACTTTTAAATCACTGCTGCACCTTATACTGTATTTTAAATATATTGTAAATTACAAGCTGTATTCTTGCACAAATGCCCTTGCACAGCCAATTCTGCACATACAAATGTTTAAAAAAAAATACTCACCTGTACACTGTGACTTCTCCTGCATTGTCTACATTTAAATTGTTTACTTTAAAATCACTGCTGCACCTTATACTGTAATTTAATTTTACTGCAATTTACAAGCTGTATGCAAATTTCGTTCTGTACGCACTCTGTGCATACAAAATGACAAATAAAGTTGTCTAAGTCTAAGTAGAGAGCATTGTATTACCACATCTGCTCCTGATGTGTTTGTATTTTTATTAATTTATCTGGTGTTTGTTTTATTTCTGCTTCATTGTTTTTCCTGTAAAGTATTTTTAACTAGCCCATGTCTGAATAGTGCTATCCAAATAAACCTGCGTTGTCTTGCCTTGATTGGCCAAGAACACCATAAAAGACCAGAAGAAGACTCTGTTCACCACTTCCTTCATAAACTGCCAACCTGCAACACAACATGCCGCAACACAACATGCCGCTTACTGTTGATCTATTTTATTGTTAGGTAAAAAGTCATCATTAGTCCTGTCTTAGTTTTAGTATTTTGAGTTAAAGGACGGCGATGTGAACCAGATGTAACGATCGACTGCTGAGCTGGTCTGACAGTGCTGCTTTGTTCTGGGTATTGTCTTGAGTATTGACTTTCCAAATTATTCCTATATGAAGATACAAAAGTCTGGTTTTGTCAGGCAAATTAATCAACCCAACCAAATGGCCAATCAAATGCAAACATCAACAAACTGTATGTCTTTATGTGGACATATTTTAACCACATTCACATTCCACATAAAAGGCAATATTGTCTTTTCTGTGTCTGTCCAACGACATCTTACATGGATGGTATCTACCATGTTTGAACCTTTTCATTTAAAAAAAAAAAAAAAGATGCACATCTTACATTTGACTTCATGAGAAATACACACGGCTTTCCATAAAAAAGGTTGTCCACTGGATCAGGAGACCTACAGCCCATCTCCTTCCCTTCAGGTTCTCCAATCAAGCGAACAGAATGGCTGGAGAGAATGTCAACACAAGTAAAGCAACTGACCTACAAAGGCAGCAAAGGAAGGCCATGGTAAGTGTTGAACAGTCAGTTTGGACCCGAGGCTGTATCAACAAACCTCTGGCAGATGTTTGGTCACAGGTGAATGAAGTGGATGGGGAGAGATTTGAGTTCCACACCGATATTGATGCACTGGACTCACGCATACAGGGAAAGCTCAGTGACTGCATCAGTCATGGATGGTACACTACAACCCGAACCGGAGTTTCTTCAGTGTCAAGTCCATTTTTACCAAACAACTAGCAATGTTCCCTATTTTCTACAGTGGTCAGACTATGAGAATAAAACCGGGTAAAACCAGAGACTGAAAGTAAGAAAGAATGGACAGATGGATAGTTTATAGATTAAAGAATGGATGACGTTTCAATGTAGAAGCAAATTGTTGAGAAGTTCGCAACTGCATAAGAAAGAAAAGTAGTTCAGTGTTAAATCTAACAGAGAATTTTCTTGTGTGACCTAAAGGCTGAAGTACATCAACAGACCCCAACAAGTCCAAACTCCTCAAGCTAAATCTGCAAAATCTGCAGACAAACTCCCAATATTTTTAGTACCAACTTTGAAATGGAGAAATATTTTTAATCCCCTTCAAGGTCAGCCATGTTGATTGACTTATTTATTCACATACAAACGGTTTTGATCAATGCCTTTTAGCCACTTAATTGGAAGAAATACCAACAGTGAAGGGTTGGGTGCCTGCACCAAACTCTTCTTGATTATCCCATTATAGTGAGTTTGAATGTTAGTGAAGCATCATGAAATACATTACAACGTTAGAAAGATCTGAGGTGTTTGAGGAAGAATGCAAATTACAGTGAATATTTTATTTATTGATTATTAGACATGAGATTAAAAAAAACAATAACTTGCCACAACATATCTGTTGGGGATAAAAAGTTTTTAATTGTCAGGAAAAAGTCTCAGTTCTACAGCAGCCAAGCCCAAAGATTTGGCCCGTTTTAAGAGGTCAGAAAAGTGCCGCTGGGGGCAAAGCTACAGACTGAAACTAGACTTGACAGAGTCATGCAAATTCCAGCTGCCTTTTTATGCTGCTTTGAGAGACCACAATGACAGAGCAGAAAAAAAATGAATATGCTATATAATGCTTACTTTGGCTGTGCAGCATTAAACATGTTTAATTTAGCCAAGAACAAAAACACAAAGAACACGGATGTTATGGTTATTTTCCCTCTTTTTGTTGAATTGTTTGTTTGCCGAGCCTCACTCAGTTATTTCTGTAAATAGAGACAGAAAGACCAGAAACAGAAACAGGAAAGCCCTGACAGTTTTACTGTTTAACATCAGAATAGCTTGGATATCTTAGCCGTTAAACTATGACTACAGAATTAGCACTGAAAGTTTTGTTATAGTTTGAAAACCTTGGCATTTAAACTGGTTAACAATGTAATATGCTTCCTTACCTTCCAATCAAATGTCAAGCCAAGATGAAGAAGTAAAATAGTGATCAAGGTCCTCTCTAAACTGAATGAAGACCCCACAACAATTTCAGCAAATCTGAATAGCATTCTTTACTGCCATAGTTCTATAACTGGGGTTAAATTTATCACTGGAAGCATTTAGTGGACCTAGGAAGGCATTTTGGCATTAATGGTGTCAACAGCCCAAAGGGATATTTGATGTGGGACAATGATACATGATTCATCAGGACAGTCTGAAAAGAGAAATATTTAAATTCAATTTTCATTTCGATTGAATTCAGTTCAGTTAAATTTATTTATATAGCACCAATTCACAACACATCATCTCAAGGCTCTTTCCAAAGTCAGATTCCATCAGATCCTCCAGGTTGGTGAGAAAGTTTCCTCTCTAAGGAAACCCAGCAGGTTGCATCAAGTCTCTCCAAGCAGCATTCACTCCTCCTGAAAGAGCGTAGAGCCACAGTGGACAGTCGTCTGCATTGTTGATGGCTTTGCAGCAATCCCTCATACTGAGCATGCATGAAGCGACAGTGGAGAGGAAAACTCCCCTTTAACAGGGAGGAGAACCTCCAGCAGAACCAGAACCAGGCTCAGTTTGAACGCTCATCTGCCTCCACCCACTGGGGCTTAGAGAAGACAGAGCAGAGACACAGAAAGCACAGAAGCTCACATTGACCCAGGAGTACTTTCTATGTTAGAGAAGACAGAGCAGCGCTTCCCAAACCGTTTTTTAGCTGCGCACCCCCTTCTGTGACACACCCCCAATCCCCCCACACCTTCAAAAACCAAAAAAAAAAAAATGCAACAAGCTTTTTTTAATAGCCATATTAAAGGTGGCATTTTTAATCACACATAATAACAGAAAAAATTGATAGAGAGGTATAGAGCAACAATAAAAAAAGAAGGCCTCGATAAAGCTGTTATTAATCAGAGAAATACTTTTTTTTCACCTGATTGTTTCACAGCGGTTAGATTCATCAGGTAAACACACCCATGGCAACACACCTGAGCTCCCCTCACCCCCCACCACCAGTTGCCAGTTTCCCTGTTCCTGTCAGAATATGCACTAAAGGTGCATCTTTAAAATGAACTGCACCTGTCTGAATCACATTATCTAAAGTATTACAGCTCTGTGCGTGAGCAGAGTCAAGAGATCACGTCTACCACCAATTTTCCACCAGCATCAGCGATGTGGGCATGGATGCACATCGGTGCTTGTAACCAGTTCAGAGTCACAGATCCGTGGGCTAGTTCTAGGTTTAAAAACATTGGGACATGCTAATTCATATGCTCAGTAATCAGGCTAACTACAATTAGCAGTTTAAATGAATTAAAAAAAAAATCTGCCTACTGAAGTAGGTTTAAAGTACTGTGTTTGCTGAAGCTCTGATTAGATACAAATTGTCAGAAAGGCAATCATTTGTATGACATATTAAACAACAAATATAAAAGGTTGCTATGATTGTATGAAAGATATTTGTATAAAGTCAAGCTTTATAAATCTAACTTTTAAAGAGGACAGATGGCTGGATAGAGAAACGGATGGGTGGATGGACAACTGGAGGGTCAGAAATGTCTTTAAATGGACACAGGTACACACACAGGAGTAGGTAGACAAAAGAAAACACCACAGTTTAGAAATTCTGATTATATATAAGCCACTATTAATTCACGCATCAGTAGAACTGCAGAAACAATTATTACAAAGACTTCTGGGCCTTCAGACTTGTTGACCCTCAGTATTTCCTCTCACCAGTTAAGTAAAAAAGCCTGCGTATTTTCCCTTCATTGTCACTGCGGTAATGGTTCAGTTCTTGTTATCTCAGCTGGATCACTCCTATCTTGAAGAATTACAGGGAGAAAGATAAGAGTTTTAAGAGGTTTTCTTTCTTCCTTGAAAGGGGTTAGATTTGTATCTGAGTCCTTAAACAGAAATGGGGCTGCCGTAGATCAGTCATGGCGGAAATGAGTTTGTTTTTGTATTTCTGTATTCTCCACAGCATGCCCTGTGGCCAGAGCTTTTCTATCTGTCGGCAAAATCTCCCGCAAACAGGAACATTACAGGAACGTAACTTTTTAATATCCACAAATAAGCACACTCTCTCATGCACTTGTAAAAAGTTCAATTTTCAGAGGTTAAGATGTCTTCATGCGCTCGTCCGTGTTGCGCTATCTCACTGCTGTTTGTGGGTAATAAAAGCAGCAACAAACCTGTTGTGTAAATTGAGTTTTTTAAAAGATTTATATTCAACATTTGTGGTTTATAGGACTGTAAATGTCTAGTGCAATGGTATGCTGTCGCTTCAACAGATGCACTTTCATTTACTTTTTGACCTTGCCTCTGCTGCAGGGTTGAGGGAGCAGCCGCTGCCGCTGTTTATTCTGCACACGGACCTTTTAATTAGAAGGATGAGGTCGGGGACGAGTCTTCCCGTATGAAAATGTGTTTCACAGTAAATCACTTCAGACAGCGTAAGACTGAGCATCATAGAAAGGAAGAGATAGGATAAATGTACAAAACTGGTTTAAATATCCTCGTGTATTCTCAAATCGGGTTTAAATTGTTCCGCACAGTAATTAGATGCATATTAATTCATTAACTTAACTTTAAAAATACACAGTAACAAAAACAGTGCATTGTAGGAAAATTGATCTGCTAACTTCATGCCACTATATGCACACCATCAGCAGGCGAAGCTGTTAGACTTCATTTAACATAACTCAAGCTAATTAGCAGAATAACTACTGCAAGAGATGGATAAATGTGCTTGAAATCATTGCCTGCGTGTGTCAATAATGGCTGTCTCTAAAAGGAAATTGTAGAGACATCATTGCTTGGCAACAACATGGCCTCATAAGCAGGAAACTGATGCTAAGGATGTATTGTAGCCAAACAAACAGTTTTCTAAAACCCCAACAACTCCAAGGTGAGAAGTTCAGCTGCCAGTAGAGGAAGATAGGAGACCATCTCCTGCTGTAAGGACTGGTGTTCCCACCGGTGCAGAGCTTGCTTAACACTGACTGCTGGTGGGTGTGAGCGCATATGCACATAGAGTAGGAAGAAAACTTTTTGCCATGATCTGATCCAAATAACCCTTTTTGTCCAGAAACACATCAGAGAGACCAAATGTTTTCAGGAAGCATGAAGATGGAGAGCAGAAGAGTTGTGCAAAGTTATTTTCTTTGTCAAATTCTTTTCCATACTGTTTGGAGATGTAATATAAACACTTATTTGCCTAGAGAGGAAATATGGGAGCTACTTCAACCCCTTTGTGGTTCCAAAAGTGCAGCATCCTCATTCAAATCAGCCCGAATTAGGGCTGAATTGAATGAGGATGGGGTTGTTTCCCATCCAAGGTATCGGACTCCCTCTGAAATCTGCAAAAGAACGCTTAATCTAAAGGATTTTTCAGCACCATGGAGCCCCATGGCAAACAGTAGATGTGGAGCTGGAGTAAGAGCTTCAAGACCCACCATGCACAGCCGGGTACTGGATATGGGCGACCATGTTTTCATATGGAGAGCCAAGACATCTGCTGGTGTGGGTCTAATGCTGTTACGGTTTATTAATATAGTGATCGGTTTTTCCAGCAGGACTTGGAACCTGCCCACACTGACAAAATTATAAACACCTACTCTAGCGACAATGGTATAGCTGTCCTTGATTCGCCCAAAAAATCTGACCTAAGGTCCACCCCAAAGACAATCTGAGGAGCTTTTTTAAAAGATAAGATAGATAAGTTGCTTTTATTTGTCATTATACATACAAGGTACATACAACGAAATTTCGTAGATTAGATGGAGGGTCAGCCTGAGCTGCTGCGACTGAGCACGCTGCCACTAATGGCCGACCTGACCAGCATGCCTTTAGGGGAGGAAACCTACGCAGACACGGGGAGAACATGCTAACTCCACACAGAAAGGCCCCTGCTGAGCCCAGGACTCGAACCCTGAACCTTTGTGCTGTGAGGCAAGAGCGCTGACCACTGAAGAGGAACGACATCAGAGCGAAGAATGTAGACGAGCTGAGAGCTGCCATCAAAGCAACGATGGCTTCCTGAAGTCCTTGGTAGCATCACACAGTCACCACCATGGTGCGCTGCTCTGATGTAGTGATTCATGTAAAAGAAGAACCAACCAGGTTCTGTTCGGTACTTGGGCTCACTCATTTTCTTTGTTATCATTCATGATTCACATTTTCTAAAATAACATTTTTTTTTTCATTAGCTGTAATAATCAGTGACACAGATATAAACATTTGAAATATATCCGTGTAATTAATCTATAAAGTAATGCATCGGTTTTTATTTTCAAATATAATTTTCTGATGATAATTTAATTTATTGAGATGAAACCAGAACACATTTGAGAGTTGTGGTTAAAAAGTTTTTAAAAAATAATAATAACTGGAATCATTTCAGTGGCCTGTGAGCTGCCGGAGACAACTTTATATGTTCTATAAATCCATGCAGTATTTCTGACATTCTCTGCCAAATCTCCCCCCCCCATTCAGAGTAGCTGAGGACTTCCCGTCAGGCCGCCTGTCAAACATCGTTCACACAAACCTCAGTCCACTGAACATGTTCTCCTGACAGACGGGGAGCTGTTATCCTAATCTGAAATAACTTTGCCATCAACATAATTATCCTGATTTTTCATTTCTCATTTAATAATCTTTACATGTGATGACATAAAAGCTTGATCTCAGCCTTGTTTGGAGGGTCAGGTTCAATAATCCTGTTTTGTTTGCAGTACTTACAACTTGGTTTCATAGATTCGTTTTTTATTAAATAGAAATGAAAGATATTAGTAAAAGAAATATTTAAAATATTGTGAACTCTGAACTAAGGCATCGGGATAGTCACTATTCTGGATAAACAGAAGCTCCTCTGAACACGGGACATTTCTGCCGACATAACCTGCAAACTGTGATGTTTTTGGGTTTGTGCTGTTAGATCCAAGAGCATGAGCAGTGGTGTGATCAGTGAAACCTGATTATTAATCCCCAATTCCCAACAATCTAGACAAAGAACAATAGGACATTAATAAAACATTGTCTGAAGGGACACAGCAGCAATTTAGAAATGTTGACCGATTTTATTGGAGGGTTTTAAAGAGTAAACAAGCTTTATTCCCCACAACCACATGTAAAGCAAATAACAAAACAGAAATATTGGGATGAAAAGAGGTAATTGCATAAAGATTTGTTTAATAATCAAATACAATTATGTCTTTTAATAATTTATTGTTTCCTCATTTTTGTCTGATGATGGCTGATTATTTCACGTAAAATCAAACGTCAGCTGAAAGCTTTACTCTTCTCTGCTATAGTTACCAAAGATGACGTTGTGATAAATTCATTAATTCTGCAGCTAAAAGCAAGCTAAATGTGTAGAAGACGTGCAGGTTGCTTATTCCATGTGTAGGTAATAAAGAAAAGTTTATTTTACCAAATGTTGTGATGTAGATGTGGATTGGTGCTAGAACGTGACAGTATGATAACCATTAATGATAATCACTATTTTAAATTCAAAATAATTTAAACGACAAGCTTCAGTAAAAATACCCAGGTTTTGATGTGTTTTGGTATTTATATAAAATATATAAATATATATATTGATATATTTTTTCCATTATATATATATATATATATATATATATATATATATATATATATATATATATATATATATATATATATATATATACTGATTCTTGAAAAACAAGTCATATCGTTGCCATATTTGGTATTTATCATTGCAGTTATAATGTTATCTATCTATCTATCTATCTATCTATCTATCTATCTATCTATCTATCTATCTATCTATCTATCTATCTATGTAGAGTTTTAATAGGAAACTGGCCTGTGAGACAGAATACTTGATTGGACCTTGATTAATAGGTGCAGGTCTCAGCTGAGGAGGCCAGCCGGACATATCTTGTGTGGACATATTTTGGGGTTGTGAAAGACAAGTTAGTCATTCATTTAATTTATGTGACGGATAAGTGCATTAGTCAACTGACTGGCCAGCAACAGGTGGGGGAGGTGCGACCTGTTTAAATTCAGCGTTAAATTCAGTCAAAAAAAAAAAGATCAATTCAGAACCTTCTCTGTTATCTTGTAAAACATTCTGAAACCATATGGACAGAAAATGTTTTTGGTCCTGAAGCTTCGACCTTTTATAACTTTACAGTGAACCGATGTCTGTAACCAGCCTGTGCCTCGTCAAACTGAACAGAAGTGAGCCAGCAGGTCATTTTGAAAATATACTGCACACATGGGTAAAATATATGAACAAATGTAGTAAATATAACACAAATCCAAACTCATTAATCCTCTTTGTGAAATAACTTTGGAGGTCCATGATACCATAGGGGTTCTTTGAGACACCCGACTGAAATGACTCCACTTACAATCCAGAAATGTTTCTCTGCTCATTAAATAACTTTTGTCCAAATCTGGAAGGAGAATATCAGGAGCAGGGAAAGTTTAGCAGAAAGTGAAGCAGGAGAAGCTGAGGAAACCCCATAAAGTTAAATTCAGCGTGATCCTCCATCGTGTAGGGGAACTCGGAGCAGAGCCAGAGCTCTTCTGCATCGAAAGGAGTCGGCTGAGGCGTTTCAGGTTTGATCGGGACTCTAACTGGATACATCCTTCATATCAGCTGCTGCACAATTCAGTTCAGATCAGCAACGTTCATTTCAACACAACTCAGTCATTTACAGTCCAGTTTAATCCTAATTTCATTTCAGGACTGTAACTGTATCTTAGCCAAACAGCTTTAAATGTATTCATTTGTAATTATGTTACCTCAGTTTGTTAAATTGTCTTAAAAGTCTTCTTATTCTAGACCATTTTCCTTCTAGTAATTCTACATCTTACAATTACCTTAATTGTCCAACAAATTTTGCCAAGTCAAATTAGATTAAAACTAAATATGAAATCAACGTAGCAAAAGACACATTTCTTATCTGGGGTTTGTTTTACACTTTTTACTAAATAATTTGGACTAGTTTGAAAAACTCAAACTAGTTTTTCTATCATGTTGTGTGATTCGTGTTTACACCTTTTCCTCTCCATGCGTTAACGAGTTCTTTTACATACTCCAGGCGTGAAGTTCTTTTTTTTCTCCCAGCCACCTTATTCTCATTTTTTCTGCTCACGCTAACCGAGCTCTTGACAAGCCTGCGAACACCAGAGCACTTTGCTTCTTTTTAAATCTGATTTACAGCTTTTTTACATCAGACACCACAGCTTACCCTCTTTGCACAGCACCGCAAGAACTTCATTACGTGGGTGTTCAGCTGAGATTGGAGTGCAGTTTGATTCTATTTTTCATTCATTATTTAACAACGCTACTCACCGTACAGTGCGTATATCAGCAGGAGAAGCTCGGGTTTCCTCATTAGCAGCACCAAAAGCAAGCGGCAGTAAAACAAATAAGCCTGCCGCAATCAGACATAACAAAACTTTCCAGTGAAGCTGGAGTGATGGTGTAAGAAAAGACGTGCTGTGTAAGCAAACGAAAGCCGAGGCGGCGCGTAAAATATTTTTAAAGCATGAGCCACGAAGCAGCCAGTCAAACTTCAGCTCCGAGCAGAGCCCTAACGTTTTTTTATTTTATGTAACATGACCTCATTTACAGTAACAGTAAAAAGAAAAAAAACACCTCGTTTTAATTTTACTTTTAAATATCACCACATAATAAAATGATCTTATCTTTACCAGATAAACAAATAAATACTTAAATCTCAGTTCAAGTGAACAGACACATTCAATAGATTCCTCATTCTCATTGGTTAGTGAGGAGCCATGAAGTCCAAATGTAAAAAATGGCTCCATTTCAAACTCTCTCGGTTTAAAAAGTAAATTTTAAAGATGACGTGTACAGCTTGTTTTGAATTGTTGAAGTATAAATGCTCTTGTCTCTTAAATGAACTGGTAACATGATTAGATTCTCAAGGAACAATGTATTGTGGAAAGGTAAGATCAAAATGGAGACGTCTGGCCATAATGCAGAGTAGAAAATCTGAACTAGAACGTGACATACTTAAAGAAGCACGGTGGTGGAGGGCTGATGGTTTGGGTTTGTTCTGCAGACACAGGACGTTGGTACCATGCAGTCACCCAGTAAAGCACAAGCTCCCATACCAAAGTATTCTGGAGCCGGATGTGAGTCCATCTGTCTGAAAACTGAAGCTGGGCCCTAACTGGATCATCAGCGGGACAATGATCCTAGATACAGCCGAAAATCTACAAAAAATGGAATTCCTAAACAGCGATGTGGGACTGATGAAGTCAGACAAGATGTTATATTTTAAAATTGTATATTTTTTTTACAACACTAGTTAGATTTAAATAATTTTAGAGTCAACAAAATACTTTATTATTGTGATCAAGTCATGATTTGTAACCCCAGGATTTGGAACAGATTGTGCTTTGATTTTATCTGAAGCAAGACAGCAGCTGACTTTGTTTTTAGTATCTATAATAAATGTAAACATTACCGTAAGACGAGCAGTTTTGTGTCCTTATATCTCCCCGTTGCTCTCAGATTGATGTGGAACTTTAATCTTAAAGAGTGTCTGCGGTGTGTTTGCTACTGATCTCAGTGCACTTCAGCGCTTTATGAAAGAGAAACTCTGAAACACTTTGCTTGTGTCTGCGGGTCAGCAGAAAGTCGCATCCCTTCCACTTCAACACCTGCAGATCTGCGAGGTCATCGAGCCGTGGTTGGATGTTTTGGGTCACATGACTGCCCTCCTGCCAACCTCGAGCCGACATCTAAGCCTTTTTCTCCGTTCGGTAAAGCTGCCTTCGCTGGTCCTGGTGGTCGTAGATGTGAGTTGACAGATGAGGAATGACAGAATGCGACCCACAACTCTTTGAATGTTGAGCTATTCCACCTGGGAGGGGGATGGGGGGGGGGGGGGGCTTTCCATCAGCCCTTAGGACATAATTGGACCCTATCTTCTGACTCTTCTATGTTGTTGTTGTTATTAAAGTCTGTCTGAATACTGATACCAACCTGTTTTTGTCTTATCATATAAAACTATATAATTTCTTAACCTAATACAATTACAAGAAAAATTACATAGACATTGTTTTGTTATTTATTTTTGCTGCAAAACCAGCCAGGTTATCATTAGTCAGAGAAACCAAAGTATGTGTTCCAGTAAGATCTCAGACTTTGCATCTTTATAATGAGTGGAAAAGTTACATTTATTTTATTTAAATAAAATGAGTAACATTAAGTAGGAAGCTAGGGGTGATGCAATTCATTCTGTATTACAATATTTTAAATGAGATAAATTCTGGGGTGGACATGACATCTTTATTTTAAGATTAATTTGTCCATAAGAATAATCCAATAAAACAAAACAAAATACTGTTAAATATTCACCATTAAGCAGAATCTAACAAATTTATATCAAACATGTATTAATGACCCTTTTTAATAGATTGCTAAGAACATCAGAAGTTACAAAACAAATTAAATTAATTTAAAATATATATAAATACATTTTAAAATAGCTAAAATGTCTGTGATGCAGTAAAAAAAATCAATAAACCCCATTATTAAATAAATAAATCAATAATGGAATTATTAATTGGGTTTGCCTCTTTAACAAAGTTCCTTTTTGACCAAATTATTAATGTTGTATTATTATTATTATTATTATTATTATTATTATTATTATTATTATTATTATTATTATTATTATTATTATTATTATTGCATTATAAATTACTGCACACAATTCAATGAATGTATTGTCACGTCTACTTCTACGGAATTACTCTTGTTTTATAATGCGGCAAAACACACAAGTAAAAGATTTTAAGAGCAATTTAATAATATCAACATTAGTTATTAATCATCAAAATATGCAATTAGATTACATAAAAAAATAAACCAAGCCAAAAAATAATAATTTTAAATACAATATCAGCTTTAAAGACTTTGTTGAGATGTTTGTGGACAACATTATAAAACAGTATAAAGAGTTGACAGATGGTCATATTTTAATTTAAATGCTAGTTTCATAAATATTTGTGTGTATAAGCGTTGAGACAGAACTGTTGTTAGTTCATCAGACTTGATACGAAAAGTAGTACAGTACCTGAAAATCACTCACGTTGTATTTCATACGTATTATTTACTGTAAAATTGCAGGTACCGGCCAAAATAATCACAAAAAAT
Organism: Fundulus heteroclitus; assembly: GCF_011125445.2. Classification (NCBI taxonomy): domain Eukaryota; kingdom Metazoa; phylum Chordata; class Actinopteri; order Cyprinodontiformes; family Fundulidae; genus Fundulus; species Fundulus heteroclitus. The sequence goes on from NW_023396488.1 coordinate 281,675, forward strand.
AACAATAAAGATTAATAGTTTAAATAGTTTATTATAATAGAGAAACATTCTGTTTGTACAGTAAGCAAATAACTGAAACTATAACAAAAGGTGGTGGAAAAGTGTCAACCATTTAGAGAAATAAAGTAGCTACAGCTTGTTAAGACGTCATTTATCACCATGTTTGGGAAGTAATAAATGGTTCTCAAACATTTTCTCTGGTAAAGTAAATGCTTATTCATAATTAGAACATCATTTAAGAAATATTTGGAAAAGTACTGAATTATCATCCTGTATGTTTCAGGTTTGGAAAATACAAAAACCCAAATTGAGGGGAAAAACAAAAGAAAGCTAGAGGAACAGAATATAGAAAATATATTTGTATTTTTTCCCCCATTTTTCAACAATTAACAATTATACGTCCCAAAGAAACTTCCTCAAACAACCATTTAAAAAAAGAAAAGCAATTTAAGATGGCCCCATAAAGTCAGACCTACCTTCAGATAATGGAGGCATTATATTTGCGCTAATAAATGATTAATCCCAACATATTCATACTAAAGCAGATTTACAGTTGTTCTTTTCTGGCTATTGCTCGGTTGTAAGAATAAGTTTCGTAACCAAGCCCATTGTCCCTTTTAGTTTGTTTGAATAGGCCAACTTTATTGTCAGTCAACTTCATATTCATATTAAACATTACAGTGAAATTTTGTTACAAGACTCATAGTAAAGGCAAAGGAGAAATGTTAGGAATATAAGTATATGTAAATGGTCAGGCATGTAGCGGTGAACCAAAAAAGACTTTTCATATGTACAGAAAAGTTCTGTATAAGATCTTATGAATAGTGTGAATATTTGTAGCAGCAGGATGCAGATAGCTGTAAAGTATTTGTAAATATTTTGTGCAAATGGACTCAAATAAATTTGAGATTAAGAATTGAATCTTTGGATTTTCAACTCAATTTATTTCAAACATATTTCAAAAAAATCCTCAGGGCATTTTACATGAAAACAAACAATTTCAGATCAAATCCAATCAACTCGGTCAATTAATTTCAGTATCAGCTACATTATGAATCCAAATACAAAAAAAATTAAATAATTTCAATTCAAGGAAACTACAAAGTTTACTCCAATATCCCTGAATATAACATTATACAGTATATCTCTGTAACATAGAGATGAAATGAAACCAAAAAAACATTTAAGGGTTAAATGTGTTCAGTTGGAGACGTTTCAATTTTCTTAAATGCAGATAATCCAAACTTTAAAAGCTTAAACGTCCTTTTTGCCCTTGTCTTAAAACAAGGTTATCATCAGAGGAGGCAGATAAAACTCCCTGTAATGGAAACAATGTTTCATGGGCTGAATTTTATGGAAAAGGTCCATCTCTCCCCCCCCCTGTCTCTGTTTTTCATTCTTAATTTGGTAAATTACAGCCAATCCTTTAGAAGAAGTCGAATCGATATGACAAAGCACCAAAGTCAAGCTTACTGTTTATTTTCTTCAGATTCATGTTTACTAGGCGCAGGATAAATAAAAATTCCCTCTAAGTGGTTGTGCCAGGTCATGAATGCTGGCGCGCTCGTTTGGCGCTGGATGGCCTTAATTCCTTCTGTCAGGCAGTAATCAGGTCTGTTTCACATAACGGGCCATTAGTTTAAAGAGCAAATCTGCTTTCGGCGCTGCTCACAATGGACTCTGTGTTTGTGTGTATGTGTGCGGCGGCAGCGTGGAAGAGGAGGGGGGGGGTGGCGGACGTGGGCGGGGCCAACCCAGGAAACGGGCGACGGACGGTGACACAGAAATAGAAAAGTTTTAGTTTGGAGGAAGAAGGACGGCTGCTGTGAGAGACGACGCCAGCGCGCTCGTCGGATCCACTCCGGGGAAACCAGAGTGACAGGTCAGCGTGTGCCCCGAAGATGTTTCCATCTCAGCCGCGTTCAGATCTGTAAACGCTGCCCTCCGCGTGAACCTGCTCCTCTCTGCTTCACCGAAAAACAGAATCACAAAGACACGAACCTCACAAAGGAAGTGGCCACTCTGCGTCTCACCCCCGGAACGCCCAAACGCCACAACATCCCTGGTCCTCTCTGCTGCGTTGGGGATGTTCTCCTGTCCAACCAAAGCAGCATGCAGGAGAGGTCACCTCAGACAACACCGCGCTGTCAGCTAGCAGCTCCACGGAGCCCCCCAGAGATGTCACCGCCTCGTTAGATCATCCCCTCGCCGCCACAGTCCAGCAGGCAGCTAATTGGAAACATGGCGGTGCAAAAAGTCACACAAATACCTAACAATGCAGCTCCTCACAGCCGCTGTGAATGCTAATTCTCCCAAGTGAGAAGGGCATCTCTGTGCGAGCCACTGCTTTCTGTCCGTCCATGTCTGATGGAGGGGAGTGGGAGCGAGGGGGGGGGGGGAGGCCGGACGGCGCTCCTAACCCTAATGGCTTCGGACACATCCAGCATTTGCTTTCATCTCTCAGGGGCAGCGCTGACACAAACTATTTTCATTCCTCTCTGGCATTCCTTCATCCGCCCCGCCGCAAACGTCCCTTTCTAATTATCCTTTAATTTCACCGCATTAACACAAGCAAGCATTTTAGGCAGTAAAACATATGAAGATGCAACAAAAGAGAAATATTCCAGAGGGCAACGTTGGGTTTTAATGAGGCGACGCAGAAATGCTGAAGCTTTACTGTCCCGTTTCGCCACAATCAGGATTGAGATAAGCTGTGTAACTATGAGTGAAATTGTTTCAGATGGATCTGCATTGCTTCATTAAGTAAAAATAATTGAATTTTCGCTCTTTTTTTAGGCCTGCTTGGGCAGGGGTTACAAACAGCATGTACAAAGCTGGACATAGTGGTAAAGGTTTCTGTAGAGTCTGCTCAGTTTCACCCATTTACAACAAGCCACACATTTCAAGGCTGTCGCCACGATAAAATACAATATTATCGACATTTTCATCCCAAAATGTCAAATCTAAACATTAAAGACTGTGTTTCTTGTCTTTTATAACATCAGCCTTGTTATTTGAGAGTTTTGTTCCTGAAACCGATCCACAAGCATCACATGATGGGAAATTTTTCAGTGATGTACGTTTTGAATCATCAAAAATTTAATTTTCTCAAAAAAACTCTTAAATTTTAAAAATCTTAAATCTTAAATTTTTATTCCCTCTGATTATGTATCATAATTTTGCGATTGATTTTAAACCAATGGATGCTGGGATCCTCTCCTCACATGCGCTCCTGCCTTTAATCACTTTTAATCATGTCGTCTGGTTGGCTGATAGCATCTTTATGGAATTATGTTTGCAACAATATTGGGACATGCAGAATCTGTCAAGACCCTTACTGCAGTCAATCTTAATTACAGTTTAATAGACATAATTAAAGGATTTTCTTATGATATCAAGAAAGAAGACGTTGTTTGAAGAAAATTTTATAACCAAAAAAAACCAAACAAACCTTGTTTTCTCATGATCAAAAGATGATTATTCAAATCACTTCAGTATATTTATATATCGCTGATTCACAACAGACCCTCTAGATTTAAAAAAAAATGCTAGATTTAAAAGACGTACCATTATCAGTAAAGGAGGCAGAGGAGAAACTAAACATATGACACAGAGAGCAGGAGGGAGGAAGAGACTCAGACGGAGAAACTAAAGGCGACACAGAACCGGCAGTGCTGGAGTAAAGCAGAGTAACACGTGGAAATTTTATATACTGTTGCTGTCATAATGGGGCAACTTAAGCTTTTAGTCACATATAGAGATGAGCTGCAGCAGAAATCCATGTTAATCAATAAGGGATCCGTTATATTTGTTCCTCTAGCTTCACATGTATATGTTCTGCTGACCCACTCTTAGTTTATAAGGTTTATTATGATGCCGCCTCACCGTTTGCAGCTGTAACTCCTTCTACTCTTCTGGGAAAGTTTTTTTTTTTAAACACGTTTTACAGTTGAGGTTTTTTTGGACTTTTTCACCATATTCCGGCTTATTTTCGACGTTAGACGCTGATGACGGAGACGGCCGGCTACGCAGATTCTGTTGTGTGTTATTGGGTTGAGGTCGGCATCTGTGTCCATGCCAGTCAAGTTCTTACCGACCAAAATATGAGATGTAAAGATAATTCAAGATCTATCAACTTGCCCTATTGAGGATATAAAAAGTATAGCGGTAAAACTGATGACACCGTAACTGAAAGTATGAATGTAGCATTTCTACGATAAGTTATTTCTATGCTTAGGCATGTTTATACGTTTTAATTTCATCTTCACACTGTTTGCCGGGTACAGTGGGGATCGTAGCGGCTACTTCATATAACAGCTGTGAATATAAGAGTTGGATGTGCTCCATTTGTCATATTGAATAAAAAAAATATCCAGGTGATGCAAAGTTCAGATGTTTACACTGCATCCTGATTCAGTGACGGTAACTTTATTTAAAATTCATCATATATGTCTGATTTTTCATAGAGCTGGTCACTTATATCATAGAATCAGTTGTTTGGTTAGAGTTTATTTCTGGCAGCAGAACATATTCTATTCCTCCATAACATGAATGAGAGAATGAGTAATATAAAGCAGCTGTGAGTACGCAGTTTAATTACCATGTGGGCTGGAAGAGTGCATGGAATCAGAATATGATCACATGTTCACTTACATTTACAAAAAATAACTTCCTACAGGCATACAAATTAAATGCAATTATGCATTGCTAAGTTGTACTTTATTTAGCAAAAATAAGCATGAAATAAATAATCTTTAGAAATCTACAATTTGATACCATGAGAAAACCTAAAATATTTAAGTAGGCGAAGGTAAATAAGTTTATGAGCAATAAAATAGTTGTGATAAACCGTTTTTCAATCACTAGATTTATTATTGACAGGTGTAAGAAAAAGGATCTCTTTTGTTCTAACAGAACCATCAATCTTTCCAGGCTACAAAATGTAAGAAAAATCTCGATAACATAAGATAAAGGGACAAAATGAAGGAACCAAAAGAAATAAACTGCAAGGCACAGAAACAATGGTGGTAGTTTGTGGACATATTTAATTTTATTCATATAATATAATAATATAATTCGCAGCAAATCTCAAGGGACTTTACAAAGTAAAATTCAATCAATCAAATATGATGCGCTGTGATATGAAAATGTACTCAGGACACATTTAGGTTTTTGTTTTTTTTCTTTTTAGAAAATGAACCCAATGATGTTATCAGGCAATGATTAACAAACTGCTGGTTTCAAACCAGAATTTCCTTCATGAAGGGCAAACATTATTCCAAACCAACACGGCCCTGTGTGAAAAAGTATTTGCCCCCTAAAACTAATAAGTAGTTGTGACATTCTTGGCAGCAACAATAATCTGCACTTACTGCTGATGAGTCTTTGACATTGCTGTGGAGTTTTTGTCTGTTCTTTGTTTCATAGTTTGTAGATAATGTCTCTCTCTGTGATTCGCCGGAGCTACTGTGCCTTAAAAATGGCTTTGAAACCTTTTCCAGACTGGAAAATGTCTTTCTGCATCTCAGCTGGTCTTTAATGTCTTTAGGTTTGAGTGTGGCGTGTTGCTGTTTCTTTGTTTGCCTACTTCATGTTGTCTGACAGGTTCTACTCAAGTTAATTATTGACTCCTGCGGTCTGACATTAATCACGTCTGTTTCTGGATGATGAAATTAAGCTTTGTATAAAAAAAAAAAAAGAGGTTTATATCACAGTTCATTAAATAAACATTTCAAAACTGCATTTTTGTATTTACTCAGCTAATTATTTGACGATCTGAAACATTTACGTGCGAGCAAAAATCAAAAACAAAATAAAATGTAAGGCGGCCATCACCTTTGACCAGCTGTGTAGGTCAAAACGCTCCATTCTCCAGCCCAGGTGACATCTAATAGCCATTAAGACACCCAGCAGGCACTGCTGCTGTTCAGAAAGGCTCTCTGTTAACACTTTGCATTTAGCACATGCTTCTAAATTTTGCAAGCTCGTTACCTTGGAGTTACACTACCCTTGCAGATTGGACCCTCGCTAACCTTGCAGCACCTGTTGCTCACATTCTTTTGACACTGAGGCGTGGACGGCTCCAAAGGCCCCCAGCCTTATGAATGCATCTTATTTATAGTTTTCTAATAATCCCTACCAATTTAATTACATTGTGTGCAGATTTAAATGAGATTGTTTATGCTTCTTCCAGGCCAAATTGCATCAACTCACTAATGATTTCTGCATCAACTCCCATCGCACGATTCACCCTGTCACAACAGCAGTTGGGTGTTTCTGCATGCCTTCATAGTTTATACATCATCCATATGTGTTCAGTGAGGTAGATTTACTTTGGTTTTCCCTTTCTGAAAGGCTGGGCTGTAGTCTCCGTACCTCGGGGGGGGGGGCAAACGTCCGATCCGGAAGCTCTCCCAGTCCCGCCCTCCAGTCCTCCGCCGCCATGTGACACGCAATAAAAAGCCCCCACTCACTCTCCTCCCCCCCTCCTCAACCAGCGACATGGCATTTGCACTGCTGAGGAGAATGTGAGCTAATGAAAGTGTAAAGCCTGTGTTCACTAGAGTATAAAATTCACATTTGGCCAAGACCGGCTGTGCAATCTGATATTATGAGCCCTGCTGCAGCGAGAACAGGGGGTTGGAAATGGCAAAAAAAAAAACAGAGCGAGAGAGAGAGAAATACAGGAGAAGGACACGCTGCCGCTGCACATTTCTGTACAATAATTGTGTCGCCTGCTGTATGGTTAGATTTTCATTATCGCGACATTATTGTGCGATGGTTACGGAGAGCCGGGCGACCTCGCGGAGCTAACAAAAAAGACAGAAACATCAACCTGGTTGCCTTATTCAAAGGAAAAGTGCACGAGATGAACGGAATGCAAGGTACCGTACGCCGCCATCTTGTTTCATGTGTGCACACAAAGAGCAGCCGTTTGCCCTCTTAAATGGAGGTTTGCAGACAGGAATGAGGTCAGAGGCAGCGTAAAGACACGACTCAAACAACCAAAGGGACCGAAAGAAAAAAAAAAAGCTCCAATCAGACCTCTTTGGGTGATGGCAGAGGAAAGGAGACAGAGATTTATGAACATTTCATTCCAAAACACAGATCAGATGGCTGTGAAATAAATCATTACAAGCTTCTACTGGATTCAGTTTAGGATTTTGGAGACTCGGCAGCTAAGTTTGCCGCGCCGCCTTTTAAACGTTTGCCAGAAAATAAAAGCAAATCAAAAACAAAAGCGTTAACATGGTGTTCTGGATTAAACGACGGTGGTTAGGTTCTGACAGTAAGTCTTTTGTTGAGCTACTAGCTGCACTTCCTTCAGGTCAAAAGTTCAAGCACATTAACACCGGCTGACCTATTTTCTCCACTGAACTTTGGAATCCGTCTCTCTCTTTTTTTTGCTTTATCCTCTTCTCTCTATCCAGCTAGATTTTTCGTTAAAGCTTTTCCTTGATAAAGAATTGCATCCTTTCCTATTTTTAAAAAATATTATCAAATCTGCAAACGAAGAGTGCTGATATTGGTTAACAAACCTCAAATGGCTTGTGAAAATGTTCAACTTACATTAAAAATATTTTTCTTAGTTCTCACCGTGCACAACTTTAGAATAGAAAATAATTTTGTCAGGTATGTTGCTTTTTTATAAATGAATATATCTGATCGTAGCACAAGCTTTTCTGTAAATTGCAACCTCGCTGAATTTACCTCACAAAATATGTGTAAATACATAAATATACCCGTCGATATTCCTGATAAAATGTGCTGCAGCAAATGAAATGTAAATTGTCTAATTTTTAAATGATCTACAAATATTTATTTTCTTTCCTTCTGCTGCTGAGTCTAGCATCAGCGCTGTTTTCAAAGTTCAGCCAAACTATATTTAACCTCAAGGTGTCCACGGTTCCACAAAGGCGGTCATGTACGAAGCTCGAACGCCGTCGTAATCGTTCAGGTATCACACTTGAATTTCAGCCTGTTGCAGACGATCATTATGATTCACCGTTAGTCATCACTATCGTTCGCCTTGAAGATGAGAGGGCGGATAGAAACTGAGGTCAGAAGTCAGATGTTTGTCAGCAGCAGAACATGATCCGTGCAGCCGGTGAGCCGGTCGGGCATCCTGATGAGCGAGGCTGGCAATTATCATCAGGCAAATGGAGACCTACCTACATGATTGCAGACTATTGTGTTTCTGCGGAGCCGTACACAGACAGTGGGAAAACATAAGCTGCGGCCATCAGTGGAGATTCCTTTTTATATTGCATACAAGCTCCAAACGGGAGGAGCTAGGACAGCGTTGTCTCACCAAGTTCACTCAGAGTGTATGTAGGCCAGCATGTGCTGGAGAGTGCATTGCCCCTTCAGCTATGGGCCAGCGTTATTCTGAAGATCTCTAACGTTCTTTCTCTTCGTCTGTAACGCAGGCTCACCGCTTTATATAACCAGGTGAAGCTGTGTTCGCTCACTGCGAGCATCCGGACTTGTTTACTCAGAGCTCGGCTCGGATTAGCATGAGGTGCAGTCTACTGTAAAGAGCGCGGACAGAGTAAATAATGGAATTAGACACGAAAAATAAGAAATGCAGTGTTGCAAAACAGCCGAGATACGATTCCTCCACTGTCTGCGTCCCAAACGTCCTGATCCCCAGTAATCTACTCTAATCAGTTTGCATTATTCTGCACAATCACATTACGAATCTCAGTTTGTTTTTTATTAAATCATAAAAGATGCAAAAAAAAAATCCTAAAAAATTCTGAAAGTATGTATTTGAAATATAATAGCCGACTGTTTCAAAAAACTCCCCATATTTACTTTATCGTAATGATATTTAAAGCATTACCGATGGTTTTAAAGTTGTGGGCATGTCTACAGTAAATAAAGCCGAATAAAATAAAATAAATCCTTTTTAAAGCTGTTGGAGGATTACCTGTAATTTATGAGTAAAAAGATATCTTTTTATGGTGAATGTATATTAATAATATGATTTAGCTGCATTAAACGTTGTTTATTTGACCGTTAACCATAGTGTAAATGCAGCTCAAATTAGAGCTATTTTTTTTTTTTACTTTAAGTTTTGCGCATTGTTTTATCTTATTTATTTATTAATGCTTATCCAACATTAGATTGAATCCATAAAGAGCAACTGAAGTGCAATTATATTATTATAGTATTGGATCATTTTATGTGTGCCATGAGATCAAAGTATCATTAATTACAATTGACAATAAGGTACATTTTTTGACTGACATCCTTCGGATTTTAAATAATTATTTTTTACACATATTTCCCACTAAAATATAAATTTCACAGACATTTTCTTATAAATGCAAGAGTAGAGCCATAAAAGATTTATCAGATATATATTTACAGAGTGTAGCTCAGGTTAGACCGGCGGATCGTCATGAGGTCGGTAAAGCAAATACTGACAGACAAGTTATGTTTAGCCACTTTGGGCTGAAAGGTGGACAATCTGTTGTCTCTATCTATTGCTGATTTGCATATTTGCACATTTGCACATTGTATCGTATCCTGCAAAATTGATGCTGCACCTTAACCGGAAACGTACTGCAAAACTGTGTACAATGCAACTGTCTACTTTTAAATCACTGCTGCACCCTACTGCATATTTGTCTACATTTGGTTTACATTGTTTACATTTCAACTGCCTACTGTTCACTGCTGCACTTTATCCGGAAGTAAACTGAAATTTATCCTGTAAGTGACTGCGATTGATCACTGCACTTTATCCTGTACTGTAATTCACTGCAAGGTATCCTGTAGAGTTACTGCAATATTTCTGAGCTGTGTGAAAACGAAATTTCGTTCTGTATGCACTCTGTGTATACAAAATGACAATAAAGAAAGTCTAAGTCTAAGTCTAAGTCTAAATGAAATTAAAGTGTGGACGAATAAGACTTCATTTATTCATCTGCAGCATTGCAGTTATGAGTTGGGTACAATTTTTTTTTAATTAAATTAAATCAAACTAAATACTGTTTCTCATTTCAGGGGACTCTATTTCTGGTTTTCTAGACCGTTTAGATTGAAACGCTAAAAAATGAACACTGGTTTTAATTTTCCACTCCATAAAGATCTCAAATACTTAGAAATCGAGATCATACCATTTAGTTGAACGCTTTTTAAGAAGTTTTAAGTTTTTTGTTTTGCCAGATTGCTATCATCAGTCACTCAAACCTTATTTAAAAAGCACTTTTCATGCAGTCAAACGTAACACAAAGTGCTTCCCAAAGGTTAAAAAACAGAAAGACAGAAATTTTACCACTAGAGACACACAATAAAATGATAAGGAAGTAAACAGACAGAGAATCTAATTATTGGTAATAAACCTGTGGAATTAAAAGAGAGAAATCAATCAATTACAACCAACGAGGAACATTGGAAATGCAATAATGTAGATTATATCTGCGAGAATACACCTGAGATATAAACATATTTTATTATAACAATAATAAAACAATTAAATAGAAATGATGAAACATCAAAATTAAGACCATACTTAGTAATCACGTATAATAATAAAACAGAAGCATAACGTAAACACGTATCAGTGCTTGCCATGATTATTAAAAACTTAAACAACAAAATAATAAGATAAACAGATGATATAAAGGTAGCTAGAAATAAAACAAATATGATATTATCAGTGATAATAAACTAAACTAAAAAAGCCAATAAACAAATATAGCTTTGCTTCTATAAACATCATCTCATGACATTTTGATGCAGTTTTACTGAAAAAATCTGAAAAAAACAACAACAGATGCAAGCAGTTTTAGCGATAATGCATGTGCTGATAACTCTCTCAGCTTCGGCTGCTTTTACATTTATTTGTTTCAATACATCCAGCTTACATGCTCCGCACTTGGATGTCACCTTGTAGTAAACATTTATCTTCAAGGCGAGAGAAAAATAAAATGTAAATAAAAAAAAGTGGGCACATTTGTGTTTTTCTTCCATCTCTAAGTAGAGCCGTTCTCTGCGGGTTTGTCCTTCACTGCTGGAGTGGCTGCTCTCAGCGAGGTCGCAGCGATGAAGACGGACGCGCAGAGAGAAGTTGTGTTCGACACGACTGCAGAGGGGAAAGATCCCACTCAAACGCAGACAAATCAAGTTCACCTCTGGATGTATTTTTGTTACACTGCTGCAGTGGCTTTTGGGAGGACTTGAAAGGGATGTGTGGAAAGAAGGTAATGCACTTTCAGAGTGCAACGCGTGTAGCATTTCAGTCGCCAGTCAGCCGCTCAGCCCTTTTTCCATCCCAGATTTAAGTTCAGCAGCAGCAGCGTTTTCTCTGACACCGTGGCCCCCGGTGCTTTCCATGTCCCGGCCTCGTGCCGAGAGACGCTCACGCTCCATACCAAGGCCGCCCTCTGGCCCTTAACCTGCTTTGGACGAGACCATAGAGTCCACAGGTGAACGCCTTTGAAATTCACCTTTGTTATTCAGTCCCAAACTGTCAAGGTGGAGAAAGAGAGGCGCGCAGGAGAAGCATGGATCTTAAGTTGTGTGGAATGTGGTGTAAAATGAGCGCCGGCAGCTTCAGTTTTCCTCCTGTAAATCCTCACATATGCTGTGATTTGCAAAACTGTCAGCCGTGATTTTTCTGTAGAGTCAACTTTACTGTTTAAAAAATGTAGCCTGCTCTAAATGGGTTTATAGAAAATATTGTCTGAATCATAAGGCACAAAAAAGATGAGAGCAATAAAATAGCCTGCAATACACAGCATTAAATCCATAAAGAATATTATCAAATATGTGAGATATTGTGGAAAAATTAAAAGTGTTCCGCTCTTAAACATTTTTTTTTTTTTTTTGTAATTTAGCAGATTTATATATAAACTAGTTTTGATTAAATTTTCATACACAATTGAAAAAAAAAAATAGACCAAAATGCAATTATCAGGTCAAAATTATAGCTACATTATTTTACCAAAATATAGTCAAAATACTTGTTTTTTTAAATTACATTAGCCAGTATAAATTACTCTTCATTTTGAAATACAAACCTAAAACCTACGTGATGAAACAAATAAATGTATCAGTACTGTTTAGTATTTCCAGTATGTACTATAAAATTCAGCCTGTCAGTTTATTTAAATAGTGGAAATTCATAACACATCATCTGAACAGACTTTACATGTAAAATACAAAAATAACATGTTTTACTAGGACTATATTTCGAGTAAAGATTTGTTAACAGCTGTCTGATGGGAACTGCGTGTTTCATACGTCTCGTTAATTATTAATACGCTCTAAAATACAACCTACATTCAAAGTTTTAAAAAAAAATTAGCAAAAAGCAGAAAAAAACAATAATCTTTCGACAGTTTAGATGTTGGAGATTCGCACACGGCGAGCGCCGGGTCTAAGGTCAACAGATCAGATCTATGTGTGCGTTTCTATGTGTGGGACTACATTTGTGGTCATAAGTGTCAGAACCCGGGTTCAGCTCGCGGTCTTTCACCGGCGCCCGGTTTGTTCGGTAGACGGCACACTCGCTCCACATTAAAATCAGCAGAGTCCTAATGGCGGCTCTCGGCTATGACACAACCAAAGCAGTGTGTGTGTGTGTGTGTGTGTGGGGGGGGGGGGGGGGGGGGCTGTGCAGACAAGCTGACCGAGCACTCACCTCTCCCCAAACACTTTTATTTATTTATTTCCACTCTGGATTAAAGCGCTTTTGTGGAGCTAACCTACATAGCGGCTTGTTTCTGCAGCAAATTCGACAACACGGCATCCACCTTGATACAGATATGATGAGAGGCTCCTTAGAAATAAAGACAAAGGGTCCCCCATCGGTCCCCGTTGGCCCAGATAGTTACAGGACATCACACAGACCCTTCGTTAAACTCCATTGAGTTTATCCACCCAAGCACACCGTGCTTTACTGAAAAACTTGGGCGCCTATTGAGAAGTAAATTACTTCCATATCATGAACGGAGACTGTTGGATATAACTCATTCTCCCGGTTTGTCAATGGCCAACAGTGATTCTCCGTCGGCCTCCAGTCACGTCTTATCAGCTGTAAATCAAACTGCACATAAAACTTTTCAGATGTAAATGATGTTATTGTCATATTGCAATGAGACGTTTTAGTTTCTGTCCTGCTCGGTTATGATAGAAGTAATTGTTTCTGTATACGATACACAGATATCTTGCAATAAATGCAACTTTGTAGCCCAATTTAAGGGCCTTAAGCAGCATTAATGTCCAAATCAAAATGTCTTTCTTAAATCTGGACTTCTGTGTCTTCAGTCATGCATGGAAGGGAAAATGGAAATTAAATCAGTCACTGGTTGTGATATGTATACGTTTGCATTAAAGCTTGAGCCAAAGCATTGCGATTATAATGAACAGATTTGTTTTGTGTGTTTTTTTTATTTTATTTTTCTGAAACAAGAAATGGATGTGTGCATGATGAAAAATACATGGGCCCAAGTCAGAGGTCGTATGTATTGTTTTTTGCTTGAAATTCTGGCTGTGCTGGGTTATTCCTGAGGTAGGATTCTGGCAGGAGAACAATATATGTTTTTATATAACTTTTCTGCTGACTTTTATAATGTAGAGGGTCCAAACTCCTCAAAAACTATTTCAAACTTACTAACAATAGTTATAATTTCTTCTTATATTGCATTAATCCTGTTATTTTTACTCCGATTGATTTGAGATTAGTTTGACCGTTAGTTAAAATTTTTTGTTTCTTAATATTTTTAACCTCTGTTCTCTGCTATATGAAATATATGTTCTTGATGTATAAAGTAAGCCCTGAACAACCAGACTGTTGTGTCCAAAATAAAATATATTCCACTTTTAAAAAGCCCCTTTTGATCATCATTAAAATAGGAAAAATGGAAAATGCTTATGTTCACTTGATGCTCTTTAACTGGGTGTTCCACTCATTTTTTTTTTTTTTTTTTTTTTACCCACATGCATTTGCAAGGCGAGGCAGAAACATCTTGCACACTGATTATGTTCAAAGGTGTTAGTAAATGGAGCATGAAAGCGTACGCGGGGGAAAAAAAAAGTCTCTAAATTCAATCAGTCTGCTTTGGTGGAGCGAACAACAGCCTGCAATGATAACACGTCAACGGCAAACAGCCACGGTCCGAGCCGGACGAGGCGGAGGGTCCGCAGTCTGTCCCAATCACGGCCTCTGAGGTATCACCCGTTAAATGGTCTCAGGGGACGGGCAGAGGGACAGGGACGGCTCTCACAGGGGACACAAGGGCGCCTGTCCTCTGTCCCGCTGTCACTTCAAATGTTCTTGCATCATGGGAGGTTTTGGGGTGGAAATGTGATTGTCTCCTGTGGCCTTTAATGTAGGACTCCTCTGATTGATGGCTCTGGTTTGAAATACGGGCCGTGCTCGGTGCCCTGCTGATGGCAGCAGTGTCAAGTGGAAAGTCTGCATCTGAAAGCAGGACACACACAGATTACTCTGTCAGGGATTTCAGAAGCTGGGTGTTCTGTGCCCTGGCTCGTGGTGCGCAGAAGCGTTTTTATGGAATCCGGAACAGGGGATTGAGTTTGTCGGAAAGAGTCATAAAAGAAAATGGCAGAAGTGATGAACTGTGTGGAAGACGGAAAACGATCGTGACACCTAACAGCATGTTTCGTGTCAACAGGTACGAAGAGTCCAGCAGCAAACTGAACTTCAGCGTGGTCAACGCCGTGCGGTCGGATTCAGGCGATCCTTCGCCTGAGCGGCAGCCATGATGAACTCGGGGTGAACCCGCCTGTATCTGTGAGAGCCGAGCAGATCAGCGACACGATTGGCCGAGGCCGGTGCTCCGTGTTTGGGAGATTATTGAAGCTAAGTTCAGGCCATCATCGGCGCGCCGGCAGCACAACACCCCCCACCCCGACACCGAGGATAATCGTTCAAAATGTTTCACAGGCTTTGTCATCCTTTGATTGTTTCATTCTGGAATGCAATCTGAAAATCACCAGGACAAAAAAACAACAACATTTTTTTCATTGTCATTTGTTTTATTATTTTTAAATCTGCTCTGAACAAAAACATTTTCCATAAATAAACAACAATTTAGTTAAATAAAAATATAGGCCATAATTAATAATAAAGCTGGAAACGAAACACTTATTGACCAGTACTAGAATTTTAAATGAAATGTCTGTTACTGATTCAAATAATTTGACATATTATTTGTAAATACCCTCAGATTTTAGTGCACTTTAAAAAGTTTAAAATGTTGTTATTAAATAAATAAGTGATATGCCAGATTTATTAAAAAAAATAATCCAAAGCATCTTTTTTGAAATACAGCCTGTATATTTTAAATATTTTAATATATTTTTAATATATATTAGAAAAAACACATGTACACATTTTATAAATATCGATCTATCGATCTAGCGACCTATATATATATATATATATATATATATATATATATATATATATATATATATATATATATATATATATATATATATATATATATATATATATACAATTTATATATATAAATTGTGTACACATGCTTTTCTATTCAACGAATAAAACATTTCAAATATACAGGCTTTATTCTTTGAAAATATAGCTTATATATATATATATATATATATATATATATATATATATATATATATATATATATATATATATATATTTAATATTTTAGAAAACCACAAAGACTTTTATGAGATAAATTTATAGAGTTTTTAAATATCATCTAACTATATAATATTATTTGTTAAATACATAAAATGGCATATGTATGTAGAAAGTGGTTTTGTATATTTAATATATGTATATTTAATTAACTTTTTTTAAATTCTCAACCAGTACATACTTTGTTGTGAAAATATACATGTGTTAAATGCAACAATGTTTTGTGCAGATTTGTATATATTTATTTATTTATTTATTTTTTTTTTTGCAAGGTGCATTTTTTTCCAAGTTTAGAAATTTGTTTTAATATCTGTTTTTATACACACAGATCTGCGGATGTACAATAGAGAAGAATGACTGATATTATACTGTGTTAAAAAATGAAAATCCTGATAAAGATGTAATCTGTTATGTTCTTCAGAATTTTATCATCTATGTTTGGGAGATTCATAAAAGCGACTTGTGATAATTATTGCCTGATAGTGGTAAATCCTCCGGCCGATGATCCGTCATATGACCGGAGGATAGTTCAGGTTGGCGTGGCCTCCGGTTCACCTTGAGTCTTTTGGGGGGGGGATTACAACCTAAAAACCTCCTGAGCCGTCGGCTGCAGGACCAGACTGGTCAGGGTTCAGAGAGAGTTTATGGATGTCGATGCAGATTTCTGGGACGGCGTGGCCGACTGGTGAAGGTGGCGCAGATGATGCCACGGCGGAGTGGAATCAGCGACTCCCACCTCCTGCCACACTAACCCCTGCCTGAACTCTGGATGTGTCTGTCCCACAGGCCTCTTCCTAACCCCCAAACTGTCACATGCTCTCTGATCGTTGTTCCCATCCAGCGTTCAGCCCCTCCCATGGCCGCCCAACCTCTTCGCTTAGTGTTTGTGTTCCCAAATGGATAAGTGCTTTTCCCTCCATCTCTGTCTCTCCTCTTACTACTCATTGCTGTATAATCTAATGCTCGGATGTTTCATGAAGAATCAGGACACTCGGATCGCCCTGTATGGTCTCCAAAGCGGTCTAGAGAGTCATAATGAACTTTCTTTAGCAGCCAAAAGGAAGAGAAGGCCGGCAGACAGATGGGCTATCCTCTCTGAAACAAACATCATGAAGTTGGTCTGGGATTACAAAAAGAATTATGAAAAACTGTGACGGCGTAAATCCCTGGAAAAACACAAACACAGTGGCACTAAAATAGAATTGGTCAGTAGTTCTCTACATCTAACAAAGAGGTTTATAGTTTGTGCTGTAAAAACTTTAGAAAGTCACCTTTTCCCAATCTAAAGACAGTAAATCTCTACAATATTATATTGAAACGTTTTTACTCTACAGTTTGACGCTGTAAAGTATCAAGATTATTTCTTTTTTTGCAAGATTTCTTTAAAGAGTTTATCCCCGGTTTAGCTTTT
This sequence comes from Fundulus heteroclitus, assembly GCF_011125445.2. Lineage (NCBI taxonomy): Eukaryota > Metazoa > Chordata > Actinopteri > Cyprinodontiformes > Fundulidae > Fundulus > Fundulus heteroclitus. The sequence continues at coordinate 298,744 of NW_023396488.1, forward strand.
CACAGTTTCATGATTATAAGTTAAATCCCAGTGTCGCTAAGTGTTCTGTACATTTGAGCGCTTCACTTCCGACTGAGGAAAACTGACGGTGCTCCCACGGTTCGTCAGCGTGATTTGTGTCTGAGTTTAATCTTAAACTTGGGGCTGCAGTGCCGGCCTTTGACCAGAGCCAATGGGGGCGCTCTAGGTTCACCGTGGAGCAACTGGTGATTGGGCCTTTTAGGTCTGTTTCTCTTAAGCTGGGTTTAGCATGAGGCAACAGCTGGCACGAGTTTATGGATGTAAGCCGTTGGTGAGAAGAAGGAGGGGGGAGTTACATGCAATCTTCCCCCCTTCACTTTTCAACCCCCCCCCCCCCCCCCCCCCCCCTTTTCTGTTAATCCCAGAACTCTGACCCTTTAACGAAGCCTCCAGTCACAGTTGTGGCCAGCGGCGCAGATTGAGCACAAGAAATTACTGCAGTGGACCAGGATAAAGCTTCCCAACACTTCCCTAACTAGGGAACGTCAATCCTTATTTTTGATCTAATGTTTCTTGAAAAAGCCCCGCCCTCATCCCGTTTGATCAGCTCACAGATTCTGTAGCCTTGAAATGCTGTTTGCGTCACACGCGACGTAAACCTGTTACTCTTTATATCTAGCTTCACAGGAATGCGCTGAGTACGCCAATAAATGAACTCTTAACACATTTCAAAGCCTTTTTATTAAAAATGTTGCATTTCAGTAAAAACGTCCAAGTCCTATGTTAAATTATCCAAATATTCATACTGCTAAAAAACACCTTCCACGTTTTTATTGGGATTTTATTCGGTAGAGCAGCAATAAGTGACACACTTGTAGAACCACCTTTCAATGCAATTATAACGGCAAGGCTTTTGACGTATATCTCCAGCAGCTGTGATTTTCTAACTATGGAGTATGTCTCCCATTTTTCTTCAACTCTAGCCGCAGATTTAGGTCAGGACTTTGACTAGGCCCTTTCAACACATCAACATAGTTTAATCTAAGCCTTGTAGCTCTGCCTTTACGTTTAGAGTCGATGCCCTGCTGAAAGGTGAATCTCCACCTCAGCCACAGTCCCTGGACCTTCAGGCCTCTTCTCTGACTAATGCTCTTCTTGTCCAGCCTTCCAGTTTTAGAGGACGGCCACGTCTCAGAACATTTGCAGTTGTGCTATACTTTCTCAGCTTTCAGATGATGGGTTGCACAGAGGTCTGTGAGACTTTAAGCACTCAGGATATCGTTTCATAACCTGACCGTACTTTAAATTTCTCAACAACGTTCTCCCTGACCTGTCTGCTGTGTGTCTGGGTGTTCATGATGCTGTTTACTCTCTAATGTTCTCTCTCAGATCCCTGAGGCCTTCACAGAACAGCTGGATTGTACTGAGTCAAAATTACTATCATCTGGACTCGGTTCATTATGTGATTTCCAAACACCGCTGCCTAATCTAGCTTTCATTTGGGGGCATCAGGTTAAAAGGGGGTGAACGCAAACGCATGCAGCACTCCTCAGAATTTATTTTATGTAATTTCTTTAGTTATCTATCACACATCAAAGAATATATTATTATCAAACCATGTATTATTTTCTATCCACTTCAGAATTACTATTTTGTCTTGGTCTAACACGTGAAATCTCAATAAAATACTTTATATTTTGTGGTTGTAAGATGTCAAAGGGTTTGAATACTGTCAAAAAGGCGCTGTAGGTATAGCAGATTGCCTTTATAACAGTTTTTCCTCTAGTTTCTGCGATAAATTGATGAATAACTCCAGTTTTCCAAAGTGTCAAAGACAAATGTGAATGGAAATCAGCCTCGGTTGGTAGGAGGGTTTGGTTTTAGTGCACGGCACATGAAACACGAGAGACAGCAGACGGCATATGCTTTAAATGTGTGAACTCCTTACAAATGGCAGTCGTGCGAATGACAACCGTCTCAGAAATGCAGGAGCTGAAATCTTATCACAAATTATTCTTTGGAAACAGATTCTCCGACATCTGTAATCCTGGTGGGGTAAAACGGTAAGCTGTAGAAGTATTTACTTCACTTTCCTCCGTTGCATCTAGATGGCCTCAACACTTTGTAACACCTTACAAATTATTGTCAGTGTGAAATTTGAAGGAAACAAACTCCCCCTTCTCTTGAATCATTTGTCCAATTTCATTGAAAACTGGATTTCTGACTTCTGTACATTAATGAGAGCATCATCAGCAGCTCATTTACTGAAGAAGTTTCCTTTGTCAAGTACTGAAACGTCTTAACTAGAGTTTTTCTCTGCTTATCTTCTGTTTGATAGACCAACAATAATGCTTTGTTTATGAACCAGACAAATCTCACTAGAACAGAGGTGGGAAATTGATTTTCTAAAATCACAGAAGGAATTGGGAGTGCTGTGACAGGCCAGCACACTAAACTGAACTCAGGTCAGATGTATGTACTTGAATTCATATTCAAGATTTGACTTTTAGAGTAGTTTATTACCTCTTTTCACTAGTTCACATGATGCTTAAAGGCCTTTTCTCATCGCTACGCATTTTATTTGTGTGTATTCTGCAGCCTGCACAGCCATAAACATCACAGCGTAATAACTACAGCCAGGTTACCAAAAAGATTTTTATAGACAGACTGGGAGCAGTTAATAGAATGATAATACTGAGCAGTGGAACATGTATGAACCACAACAAGGGGAAGATGAAGCTGACTGAGCAGCCACTGCCTGGATAACCCATTTTACCACGTTGTATATATTAAAGTCATTTTGGTTGTTATGTATGATGAGATGAGTGTTTTTGTTGCAGAGAAATTAATTTGCTGTGGTGGGTTTATGGTTTTTATGACTTCATTATATCTTAAAGAGATCATTTGACCCTAATGCATTCTTGGGCGGCACCAGTATTTACAGCATTTCCCTTAACCGTGTACTTTATGACAACAACTCTAAAAGCAATGGGCTGAGAATGTGTACTATCCTGATTATTGTCATAACAATAACACTGGATGAAGCATTCATAGACATATTTACTTAATAATATAGCCATATGTCAGGGGCAGTTAATAGCACAGAAAACTGGAACTACTTTGTTTGTTTTTTGCTAATTTGGATCCGTTTCAACTCATCGCTTCGTCCCTTCCTGCTTAATGTCCGTTCTGAGGATAACAGGAGAGATCATTTAAGCCTGCAAGTGTTCCTGTTTAACACGGATTTGTTACCAAACTTGGCATTTTTGTAATAATTTGAGACAGGGGACCCAGGATTCAATCAGACATGCAGAGGTTTCAGAAAAAGGCTATTTATTTACAGAAGGAAAAAAATGGACAGAAAACTAAAAAGACTGTTGAACCTAAAATGCACGGCAACAAACAAACTGTCCAGGGCCAATGAACGGCAAGCTACAGACTAGACGGGTCAGGCAAACTCAGACTCAAAAAGCAGATCAGGTCAGGCAGCAAACAGGCAGTCTGAAAAAGGCAGGAACAAAAAACAGGTTGTACACAGGTCAGGCTGGCTCAGATCTCTGGGGACCAACAGAGTCAAAATCTAGAGACAAACAGGAACAGGAATTTGCTGGACTCAGCCGAATGCATGGAAAGATGATCTGGCACTGATGACTGGTCTGAACACAGTTTATATTGAGGTGGAAACCGGCGAGAGATGATTGCAGGCGGGGTGGAGCTGAGCAGGGGTGCTGAGTGAGTAATCAGACCAGGCATCAGTGCCTGGCAGAACTCAAAAAAGAGCCAGAGACAGAACATAAACACTAACAGAAATCAAACAGGAAAGAACCCAAAACCGAAAACTAAACAGTAGCAGAGACTCAATCTATTACATTTTTCTAACAAAATAAACAAAAACACAGTTCTGAAGATAGTAATGAATGAAATTACAACCCCTCACCACAACACTCTGAACCAGCAAAATGGGTTTTGTATTCTCACATAATTTTCCTGAAAAGAAAACTATGTTGAGATGCCAATATTTATCCAAACTCCTCAAATGACTTATTATTAGTTTTTTTCTATTTGTTCCTTTTCAGATATTTCTGCTGTGGTGAAAGAAAAGCGGAGAAAAAAAACAGTTAATCAGTCCATCTGCCTGTCCTGCAGATTCCATATTACTTAACATCACAGACAACTTGACTGTTGAAATATTTATAGTATGATATTATCACCAGTCAAAGGTTTGGACTCACCGTTGGCATTTAATAGCTCTTCTTTATTTCTACAATACAGATACATAGTGAAGACATCAAAACTATGACTCAAAAGTGTATAGAATTACGTATGAAATACATAATTGTGAAATAACTCAAAACATCTTGTATATTTTAGCTTATTCTAAAGATAAAATTATCCCTCTCTCGATGAGCTTCTAGAGGTAGTGTACATACTACCAAATGACTGGTAGTGTACATATAAAACTATATTATTATAATACATATAAAAATGATGCATTTACACATTAATACTGTGCTTTATTAAAGGGATTGAGAACAGTGAAAGTTTGGGTCTTGAAAAAACCTTAGTAGGAAACAAAGTAGGAATCCTGCTGATGTAAAGTCGCCCACTCATTTGGTGTGGGTGCTTTAATTCTCAGAACCCAACAGCAGGAATTAAGTAGATAAAGTTTATTCAAACAGAGGTTGCACTGAAATGAAATGTCAGATTTGGCTAAATGTTTAAGCCAAGTTTGAGGCTGAAGTTTAATAAAAAGTGCTAGAAAGACCAAACCACCTCCATGAAGAATATTACATAAACAACATGAAGAATATCCATTTTGAATAACAATTGATAATGTCAATTTAAAGTAAATACATGCACCAATATTGCTTTTAATTTACATTTTTGCAATAATTTTAGTAACAACTAGTAAAAAATAAAGCTTCTCAGATTTTGTTATGAATCTGGAGTAAATATCCATTCATCCATTCATCCATTGTCTATACCCGCTTCTTCTTATGGGGTCATTTCAGCAAATCTGAGGTCTTGAGTTGTTATTTAAAGTAAAAAGCTTTTTTTTTTTTTTTTTTTTCAAAATTAATAGTAACTGTTTGAAATTTTAAAAAAAAAATAGGTACAATGAAAAATGGAACTGGAATTAGATTGTTGCTAACGGCCTTTTAAGAATAGTTTTGTCAAAAACTTGTGAACTTAACTTTAACTTTAACTTTAAATTAAATATTACGAAAAGGTTTTCGATATATGTTTGGGTTCATCAAGTTTGCAACAGAGCTGACCTCCATTCCCAGTTACTGACTTAAAACATTCAGACTGTGGAATAGTTAAAAGCTTTTCTCATTTTTTTTGGCCCAAACATGTTTCTTTTTCTACTACATCTGCTACTCTTTTCCTTGCTTACATTTGTCTGAAATAAATAATAGATACACCCAATCGGACAAATGGAAAAACTCTTCTCAGAACATTTCTACAACTGTATTTTTAGCCAGCTTTTATTTCCACACATTATTTACTCCTCTAGAGTTTGTGCAGCCATCATAGAAATGGAGGGAGAAAGTGTTTTGAAATCACCTCAGTGTACCTTCCATTAGCAACACATGACCCCCCCCCCCCCCCCCTACATCCAGAATATTTATTTTCCTCCCAGATCTCTTCCCCTTCTCCTATCTGGTACTTTTATTCCACGTCTTTGATTGGATGGTAGACGGAGGCATCTGTACAAGCATCTCATAAATAAATCATCGATTGTGCATCATTTTAAACGGTTCAAAAACCAGTAAAATGGAAAGATTTAAATGTATGACAGAGAGTACAGTTGAGCCATGAATAGAACAGCTCTGCATATGCAGAGAGATACCCTCTGTAAGGTTTCTACATGCTTTGCTGAGCCACAGTCTCTTCTCAATCAGATTTTTTTGGTATTCAGCATTAATTCTGGTGCTGCAATGAGCGTACATAAAATAAAATAAAAAGCCAGAACAGCTGGACGTTGTGTCGTGGGAGGCTTGGCCCTTCCACCGATGTGCCTGTGATGGTAAATTATCAGCAGCCTCCTGAGCCCTGTGTCGTATCCAGCTTGTCAATCAGTGCAGGAGGAACACAAGCACAGCCTAACTGGAGTAACTGGGACACATCGGTTTAACCCAGTGGTATCGGCATCATGGGGGCCGGCAGCTCTGTGGAAACTTACATGAGAAAAAAAATATCTGGTGGTTGGCAGCGATCAACTCTGGGAATGACCTGTAGGGATGCTGTTGACTGCCAAATACAACACAAACTGTCTGAAAGCACACAGAGCACCTTTAATCTCTCCCTACTCTCACCCAGCCTGCTCCCATTAGGGGCACGGCACAAAAAGAGGATCTCGGGGGGGGACTAACTGTGCTCCTGCGGGCCCTCGCCTCTGTTAAGCACATTGAGAACTCATCTTTTTAGCCTTCCCCCTTTTCTCGGTGCCTCTCCAGTCCCTGGGTGCATAATGCCACATCAATGCCGCAGCAGGGAGGAGGCACCACACGAATGTAAACACTGAAAAATGCGGCACAAAGAAGGGATGAATAAGGTGAGACGTGTCATCCCGATTAGATTTAATAAAAAAAGACGAAGTGAAGGGGGGAAAAAAAGTGGTGAAAAAGAGAGATTGTGAGGCGATTTAAACAGAATTGTTTGTGCAGATGTCACTAAAATGGCATCGTGGGCATAAGTCAGGCTTTGGGAAGGGCCACCCTGTGAATGGCTCCTGTATGTTGGGTCCGGTGGGACAGCCGAGCAGGGAGCAGCGGGTAGCCGGGAGAGCCTCTCGGACTTTAATCCTCCACAGTCTGAGTGGGAGAGGCAGGAGGAATTAAATTCTTCACAGTTGTTACTGTGGCGGTGGGAACCTGCTGCTGCTCTTTCTGTGCGGCATAAAGTATTTAGTCGGCTCCTCTCTACTGTTTGACACGTTGTTTTTGCTCCGGCTGCTTACTGTTAGCCCTGATTGAAGGACTGGCTGTTTTTCACTGAAATGCAGCAAAGCCCTCCAGCTGTGAGATGCTAAACCCCCTTTAAGATGGCGGAAGATGACTGGAGGCGGCCGTTGTCAGCGTGGAAGGTACAGTAAGGCGGCGTCCGCCGGGATAAAATCACAGATGATGGGAGTTTCTCACCGCCCCTTGCATTTAAACGTGAGAATAAATCTAAACAACTAAAACATATAGGAGGTAACAGTAATAAAACCACTGCCTGAATATCCATCACATGTTAACTGCTTAAGCTCGTAAAGAAACTGAAAGTTAATTTAAACTATGGCAGATCTAGACTTTTATTTTGGACCAATGGACCATAGACGTCAAGAATGTAGATGTATTTTTTAAATCGTTTTTCAGACATTTCTGAGAAGTTTGAACATGGATCTGTTTTAAAGATCATAAACATGACAAAAAGGAGAAGGTGAAATTAGTTGGGCTTAGAGTAGATTTAGGGTTACCCTAACCCAACTCTAAGCCTTACCAACAGGAGGTCTTTACTGGATGAGCTATGAATCAGGATGAAAATGCACAAACAAACATTTCTAGGACTTTCTCTGTGTAGCATTCATTATTTTATTGATGTTTCCTTTCAATAAAATGTGGAACTGCTCGTCTGCCTCAGAGATATTCTGTCAGCGCTGCGTCTTCGCTGTTATGAGTGGCTCGGTCAGACATGCAGCAGATGTGACTGCAGTTCTGTTTCATAATTAAGATTCTTGCTCCTTTTTATGGAAACCAACTTAACTTTATTTCTCTTGAGTTAAAGAAAGTACCTCGTTGTCATTAGATAGCTTGTCCACCTTGACAACGATGTTAATATATTTTTACATTCATTTAATTTACTCGTCTAAAACAAACAAACTTCAAAGTCTTTTCCCTCCAAATAAAATGTGTTAGCTACACCAGCATCACAACAAATGATGGGATAGTTTATAATAATACGTAATCCCGTTTTTTGGTGCAGGTGGTAAATATAGATGCAACAGCAAATGCTGGGAAAAGTATTGATTGTGAGGTTTGAACACGAGTGATGTTCTGCATGTTCTGGTGCCGGGAAAGGAGGAAAAGAAAGTGTTTAGATCTTGTTTCTGGAGACGATGAGAAATGAACTGATATCAGTGAGCGAACCTCATTCAGTTCTAGGAGAAAGCGAGTCCATCCACAGAGCTGAGGTTAATTGGCGTTTGGTGGTCCAGTGATGGTTTGTCCTTTGTTTCTTCCAGGTTGTGTGTGTTAACGCCTCAAAGAGTGGACCTGTTGTTTTTTTTTTGGTATTTGCATAGATATTCTAAGGATTTATTCCTTTTTGAGGCATGGCTTTGCATCATGTTGTGGTAACTTATGTGTAAAACCAAACGCTCACATTTTAACTTTGAGTGAGAGAGCTAGAAAGATTATAGATACAACGGCCCAACTATGGAGGATCATTCCTGCCATTATTCAGAATGCATACAGAAATAAATAAATGACTCAATAAAATAAATACAGGGCCAAAACGAGACTAAAATTATAAAATTATGTGCCATTAAATGCAACAAAAATAATAAAAAGAAGACATTATCCAACAATTGATCAATTATTCAGCTACAAATAAGTATTTCTATGTCAATTTTTAATTGCCGTATTTTATTGCTTTATTGCATGTTTTATATACCACTCATTTTATATACCACTCATATACCACTCATTTTCAATCATGCATTTTTCTTGAACTCTATTTTTTCTTTGTGTATTTATCACAAACCTTTCTTTTTTAAATAGGCCTTTCGTTGAATATTTATTTTTACTGCAATTTTATTGTGATTTTATCTTTTCTTTTTTTATTTTAATTGCTGTTTTATTGGTTTTCTGTACAGGGATTTTTTTTTTACAGTGATTTTTTCCTACCCTTTTTTTATTTCAACCAGTTACTTTCAGTCATCTGTTTTTCTTGAACTCTGTCTTTCTTTTTCTTTTCTTTTTATTTCTCTTTGTGTATTCATAATAAGTGATTTTTCTCAGTTAGACAGCAAACCTGATAAAGGGTCCCGACTAACTGCACAATCTGCAGCTAATTGTGCTACTATGCTGACAAATCCACAACACTTGTATATCCAAACACGAGAGAAGTTAGTCGCTACAGATAGATCCTTTCCTGTCATGATTTAGGTTTTTGTTTGCTTTTTTTTGGACTTTTTCTGGACTTTTCCTGTCAGCCTGTCACCTCTCAGCCATTAGTCATCATCCAATCAGCACAGTCTCCCTCCAGCCATTACTCTACTCTAGATCTGCTCCACCTGTTGCCACTTGGGTCAACTCGGCTCACCTGTACATATACCTGCATCAGCCAACTCATCCTTGCCAGAATGTCTCTTCCCTCCTCGTCTCATCCGGTGCGATGTGCCCTGTCTCGACCAGATCCTGTGTGCTCAGCCAGCTGGACTCTTCAGATAAAGGTCGCCTGTGTCTGCGTGCTGCAGTTCTTCCTGTTTCCCTGTGAGTTCCAGCCGCTTGCTCTGCCCATTCTGGTGGTTCCCCCGGTCCACATCACCTGTTCTGGTCTTTCTCTACCTGCATCCTCTGGTCTCCTGCTCATCCCTGCCTGCCTGCATCATCTGCCATACCACATCTGTTCAAGTCTGGTTCTGCTTGTCTGTCTCACGCGCCACTCTTCATCCCTCACAATAAACCTTTTAAAGAAATGTAACTCTGTGGCTACATTTCTGCGGCTGAATATCGGGTTCACCGGGCATCACTCATTACGTTTCCCCATCCAGGCACTCAGCAGCTACTTCCTACAGGCTTGACCTCGGCCAATAGGCCAGAAGCTGAGGCGTTGATGCTGTCCCTAAGACCGCCGCTTCATTTCCAGCTGCACAGTCAGACCAAGTGGAAAAAGATGAAGTGAAAAAGAGATGACAGGGCTGGGGGGGGGGGGGGGGGGGGTCTGCTGGGGAAGAAAACGTCAGGGATATTAGGGGTGGAAACATATCAATGTTTCAGAATAAAAAGGATGATAAATAATTAGAAATATTATAATAATTTTACATAATTAAACATGTTAGAGTTTAAGAAAAACTGATGATTGACAATGAGTGGTTTATATACACAGCATGGAATAAAGCAAAGAGATAAACTAAAGCAATCAAATAGTAGTTGATTAATTGATCAATTATTGAATAAATGTCATATTTTTATTATTTTGTTAAATTTAATGGCACACAATTTCATATATATAGCTATTTTTTGGCCCTGTATTTATTTTACTGAGAAATTTGTTTCTATCTGTATGTTTGCTGAATTATAGCAGAACTGGTCCTCCATACTCTAACGCCACAACAATTGTTTGAACAGACCAACGTTCTAACGTTCTGCACTCAGAGTATGTTTTACTGCACCCAGGACAGATATAAGGAGTTATTCTCTGTAAGCATAATCAGCACAAGTGTCCATTCCGTCCATCATCAGTAAAGTTATTTTAATGAACACAGAGCACAAGAAGAACATGTCTGGAAGAACCTAGAAAACTTTTTACTCATTGACCAGTTTAATAATGCATTTGGAGGTTGGATCATGTGTTCTGTTACTATGGTTGCTCAGGTTCCTTCAGTTTATTATAATCGTGAGAATGTGGCACTGTTTTAAGTAACTCAACTTTTTACTGTTTTCATCACAATTTTTCAATAAAGCCTTGTTAGCGGTGTGCTTTTCAATGAATTTGGCCTGTCTTAAGTACTGACTTTATTAAATCATTACCGTCTTTGTGATATCATGGAAGAGTGCTATGTGGCTGTGCAGTGTAACCACCTATGCCTAAGGTAAATTTCTCCCAAGGGAGACAGATGAAGAGACTGACTATGACTTTGAGGTAGGTGAGTAGAGCAGAGGAAGAGGTAAAGATGAGAGCAGCTACTAGAAGGGCTGACAGAGGAGCGATCATTGGAGCCCAGAACTTAGACAACAATTGAGAAATCTGTTTCTATCAGAGAAAACAATGGAGGAGAGGATCAGAGTTTCAGGAAGCAAGGAATGCAAGTCGATGAGAGCCTGATTACCGCTTATAAGTAAAACTACCTGACGTCTTCCTCAGGGAGCCAGCTCCTCTTTAAGCTGCCGCTCACGCTGGTCAAACCCCGAAAGGATGGAGGAGAAGAGAAGCACTGAAAACAACCTTATCATAACTCTGAGGATATGATAAGTAATTTCCCTCTGGGATTATTAAAGTATGTCTGATTCTGATGACAATTTTAGTTTAGGTTCTGTCACATTTTAGCAATATTTACAAACTCTTTAAGAATCTACTGTATTTGCCAGGTATGTGGTCACAAATGAAGTTTAACTTTAAAAATTTAAGTGTAGATTGCTTTTCAATGAGACAGTTTGACACACATCCTTATTTTCAATACTTACAGAGGACCATGCCTTTACTTCTATTGACCTCCAGTCATTTTCAACCCTTCATATATAAAGCAGGCTAACTTTAAAATGTATTGCTCGAACAGAGCAGTACAATCATTCCCCCTTCTGATTCTAAATCTCTTTCTGTTTTAAAGCATGCAGCACTTCCCTCGGGGCTTAGAGAAGCCATGACAGAACCGAAGCAGCACAGGACCGCTCCTCACCCACTGCTCTCTGTGTCTAGACACCACTTTGGGGGCTAATCGAAGAGATCAAACAGATTTAACACTTTGTTAATACAGATCAAAGACTTAACCGGCCCCTATGTGGCAAAGGGAGGAGTGAGAAATGAATTGGGGACAGGAGCAAGTGCAGGAACAGGGACCTGATTACATTTGGATTCATGGATGGAAAGAGATAAAAAATGTAAGTAAGTAACACAGAGACATAGATTACATATATCAGTGTAGCTACTTGTCAAAGTACTGTGTCTTATGTGCCAAACAAGAGGTGTATAATTATTTATTGTGACAGAGTATTTGCACTTTTACTCTCCATCATCCACCACCAGCACTTTGTAGCTGAACCCTGGGACTCTGCTGATACCAATCAGGATGTCTGAACAACCTGAGCTACATCATCAACCTGCAGCACCCCTGTAATCAAAGAACAACTCTGATCTGGATGTAGAAAGAGCAATAACCAATCAAAATATAGTCATCAGTAAACCAGATTACAACTTTCAGTAAAAAGGTGAAAGTTCAGTTTTTATATAACCGGGAGACATTCAAATTTTCATCTGTTTTCTTTGTGACAAACTGGAAACTGTAATTTTGCCGCTGTTAAAGCCAGTGGGTTTAAAATGATCACAGAGAAATATGTTGTGTTTTATGATGCATTTGATTGCAGTAGATGCTGTCCTTCATTGTAATAAGTACATTTTAGTCCAACCAACAATGTTTTCCAAAACCTAAATATGTGACGTTGTCTAAACAACATCAGAATGACAAACCAGAAAACTATTGGAGCATCTGATTAATTAGAAAACCATCAAGTTCATCAGTAATTCTCATTTTCTCTGAAAAAAATATTCAGATTACATAAGACCAGTTTTTAAAAGGATTTACCAAAAGTGTTCCAGCAGTTAGAAGTTAAAAAAGGGAGTATCAAAAAGCTAAATGTAGGTGGTGAAAGACTAGACTCCAAGTTCACTATAGCAAGGCATGTTTATTTATGTAGCGCTTTTTAATAACAAGAAGATTCAAAGTGCAGCTCTGAGTGGACCACGACATCTACTGCATACAGAGAGACTTATGCTTAAATGCAGATATAACTTTAAGATGAAAAATGCAAGGCAATCTTTCTTCTTCTATCAACAAAAACATTAATGATGATCATGTCTCTTTTGCCACGGTCGACAGATTAACAAATCCTCCTGTGTCCGTGGCCTCAGAACTCCACTCCACCAGGGCCTACAATGAGTTTGCTATCTTCTTTACTGACAAAATCCAAAATATTAGAGGAGCAGTCTATACATCCATATCAAGTTCAGAACCAAAGCTGTCTCCAACTACAACTCAAAATGTCCCAATTCAGCCAAATAAAGTACTAAAGCTTAGAGCAGATCATTCATCAGCTACGTTCCTCCTCCTGCTGACTTGATGTTCTACCCACAGTTTTCTTTAAGAAAGTTTTGCCTCTCATAGCGTCTGATTTGATAATCAGATAATAAATACGTCCCTTCTGTCAGGTGTTTTCCCCCAGTCCCTAAAAACAGCTGTTATCAAACTACTGCTGAAAAATAGCTAATAGGTTCTGAAGTCCTTCCATGGCTCCCTGGATCTCAGAGAATAGACTTTAAAATCCTTCTGTTAGTCTATAAATCCCTGAATTAGCACCTAAATACATCACAGACTTGTTATCAGGGCATCAACCCTCCAGACCACTCAGGTCTTCTGGCTCCAGCCTGCTCTGCAGAACCAGAACCAGAACCAGAACCAGAACCAGACATGGAGAAGCAGCATTTAGTTCCTATGCTCCTCTGATCTGGAACAAACTTCCAGAAAACTGTAAAGGTGCTGAAAGCCTGAGTTCCTATAAATCAAGGTCAAAAAACTAATTTGTTTAGAGCTGCCTTTAGATGTTAATGTTGAAACTTGTTGTCCAACTTGTCGTATACTGTATCTGAGCTGCTGCTACTAGTTTAATACAATGTGCTTGCCTCTGTAATATTTTCCCTCTGTTTCTGTAATGCTTTTCTTTCCTCTGTTTTTTATTGTGTTTATGTGCAGCACTTTGAATCATCTTGTTACTGAAAAAAGGCTTTAGAAATAAACTCATCTAGCCTACTACAGAAAGGTGCATCTGCTGAAAAGATATGCCAATGTACTGTTCACTATATGCACTTGGGTGACGCTCCTTGTGCATGAAGTATTGCATCAGTGTTGCATGGTGTGGAGGTGATTAGATAGTGGCTCTTCTGAAGTGTTCTCAAAACTCAGGTATTTAATTACATCCTTCTGCTGGTCTTCATTGTTGGCTCGGCTGTGTCCTATCTCTCTTTTGACATTTTTTCCATACATTCTTTGTTAGCCATGTCTAGCCAGTTTGCTCTCCAACCAACCACATAATAAACTGCTCATTGAAGCAGAATTTAGTACTTTTGTCTGTGTAGGCAGGTGCCAAGTCCTGCTAGAAAATAAAATCAACATCTCTAGGGCCCATTATGTTATCTTTTAGACTAGTTAGGATAGGTCTATGGGCTATGAAAAACATGTTCATTACATTTTCTGCTCATCATTCTCAGAAAATGAGGTTTCACCTCCTCAGTTCCGCCTTTTTTGAGCTCCTCTCACAATGAGCTGTTTTAAGGTTATGTCACATTGAGTTGCGCCCCCCAACTCAGTGTTTACACTCACAGTTTATAAATGGCTGAAAACAGATGCACATTGATACAACTGTATATCTTTCACTATGAGTCAGACCCAGAAGCAGAAGAAGTGGAGCCTCCTGCACGACCAGCAAAGATGCAGCAAGCGGTTTCTGAATGCTTTGTTTCTAAATGGACACATGGCTAACAGTAGACTATTGTTAGCTTGTGCTAAATGATAAACCCTGTTCATGCCAAGCATGCTGACCAGTCAAAGTCTTTTCCACTGTAGCTGCATAGACTGATATCAAGTAGTTGATGTTGTTATTCATGTTTCTGTATCACCACAGATCATGTGGTGCATATGCAGTGCAACCAGGGGACCAGACCATTCCTGGCAATGATGTAAGAAACATGCCAGCGTTACTCCTGGCATTACATCATGGAAAGTCATAGGGTCTGACAGCATGTCACCCCTGGTAGTGATTAATCGGACCCTGACAGCATCGCACTGAGTTAGTGACATCCTGCCTTCACATAATAGTCTTTCAACATAACAATACCAGTCCAGAAATGACTAATGTGTCTACAGACTGGAGGTCCTCCTGCGGTCAGCCAGTTCCCCCATCTTTCTCCATCTGAACATTTGTGGGATCAGATCGGACATCAACTCTGACCCATTCTTGATCTGGCATTTACATCAACTGTGGGCCAGCTTGCTGCAAAAGCAGACAATGGCAATAGAGTTTATATGCATTAAACTCTAGATTTGATTTTTATTGCCTTATTGCTAGAAACAGTGCTCATTGCAGCTGCGCTATAAAATGTGTCTTGTATTGCTGATAATTGCAACCTTACACTAATTGTAAATACTTATATTTCAGAAAAACAACTGATTGGACTTTGAAAAAAAAACATAAAAGATTTTGTGTTTGACAGTATGTTTACTCAGCTAATGTTACTATAAAAGAGTATTTTTAAATCCCTGACCATAGCAGGCTGTTCTTAATGACCAGAGCAAATTTACCTTTGACTGCAGTTACTAATACTTGAAGGCGCAATAAGCAAAATTTCACCACTAGGTGGGTTGTGGAGAACTGCCTGCAGACCAAAACAAGATATGCGACAAGCCACGACTCTCTATCTCCACATCAGCTGCAACCTTTCCCCTCCTTTTCTCACCCATCGCCTCTTATGCGCATATTTGCAAAGGATAAAGACAAAGCAAAACAGCATCACCTTTCGGTGGAAAATTTCTAGGGAAGAAGTAGGTAACTCATAACTTTATAATGCTGTTAGCAAGAGAAAATGTTGTTTTGCTCCTATGTTATATTGCTCTGACAGTAACATTTTATGAGCAGGGAGGGGCTAAGCCCTGAGTGGCAGCTGCCAGTATGACTTTGCAGACAAGAGACTGGAGAACAACACAGAGAAATGGTGTGTGACATCAAACCATAGTCTACCTAAAAACATACCTTTAGTTCTTCACATCAGTGTCAGTTTAGTTCCTTCTATCTAAAATAATAACTCATATCAGAGCCTTACTCCACCCACATCTAATATTTGAAAAATGTGCCAACAGGAAGAGGACCAGGGAATGTGCAGGGGGTGAGGGCTGGGCTACTAGAACAAGGTAAGAGAATGCTAAATGAATGCTAAGCTAATAAATCGCTAACTTGAGAATCGATACAAAGATAGCAAAGCACACCACCTCAACTCCAACTCGCTGCAGAGACATGTACAAGACATGTATTGTGATCTTACAATATCTTTGAGCCAGTAATAACACTGATTTGAAATTAAAATGCAGTACACCAGTTAAAAATGAGGAGGGTGCCACACTGATGACTTTATATACCATTTCTTTGCAAAATAAAAGTAGATTTTAGGGATGGGTTACCCCTTAAGAGTGGGGAAGCATAATTTTAGGAAATAATAACATTATTTCTTCTAACACTCTGTGACCTTCAGTGTCTTAACTAAAATAATGATGTTGGAGTTAGATGGGTATGAACGTCTGCTGCACAGAAGCTAAATACGGTGCATATTGTGTACAGATAGTGCACTCCAAACAGCCTTTTAAGATTTTTTTTTCTTATCAATACACACGCTGATAGTAGGATGCAGACCTCGCTTAAAAGTCCAGATTTTCTCAAAAACATTTTATTTTGTGTCAGGTATTTGTACCTTTTTTTTTTTTTTTAGCTATTTTGGCACGGGTCCAGATCGGTTTATACCAAACAGTAAATGGACTGAATTTATGCAGCACTTTTCTACTCATGCTTACCAGTCAAAGTCTCTTACACTACAGCTCCATTCACCCAGCTGCACTCACACGCTTCATACACCAATACACAGACTGGCAGGCTACTTTGGCAGGGAGAATATTGACATGCGAACGGGGGAAGCTGGAATTGAACACACAACCTTCCGACTGCAGGACGACTACCCACTATAGCCTGTTAATGTACAGTATATAGTCAATAGAAGAAACTGCAGTTTCATCAATATAAATGGGAGTCAGAGGACAACAACCTTTGACACAACCCAACATTCACAACACAATTTCCACACATGTCATTGTCTGGACTTGTCATGAGACAAGCTATGTGAATAAAACTCCAATTGCCAGTTTGACTGAAATGGAAAAGTG
The DNA here is from genome assembly GCF_011125445.2 of Fundulus heteroclitus. Taxonomy (NCBI): domain Eukaryota; kingdom Metazoa; phylum Chordata; class Actinopteri; order Cyprinodontiformes; family Fundulidae; genus Fundulus; species Fundulus heteroclitus. The sequence goes on from NW_023396488.1 coordinate 315,611, forward strand.
TCAGCCTCCCCAGCCTGTGCCTTATAAATCCATCAGAAATTCAGCCTCAGTCTGAGCGCTGGTATACTGGTGAATAACTGGATAAAACTCTAAATGTACCATTTTTCCTCATTTCAGCCAATCATTTCACAGGCTTATAAACTTAATAAAACAAGACAAACGTATGGAACACAATACATATACAACTGAAGGAGTTTTATTTTTCCAACGTATTAAATTCACCAGGCTCTCTGGCTTTTTTGCTCATGTATCTGTCACCGGGCATTTAAGTGATCCAATTACTTTAAGACTGAAACATTTCCACTATAAAGGCCTCAGTGGGCAGATTCCTTCCCCAGTTGCCCCACACTCGCACCGCCATGGATCCAGTTCTCCACATCTGCTGCGAAACAAAGAGGCCAGACGAGGCACGCCACTCCGCAGAAATCTGGCCAGATACTGGAGTTTCACCCTGATAAAATAAACCGAGAGAGGCCGAGATGCTGGATAAATAAGCAATACGCTGTGGGCTGGTGGAGAAGCGGCGCTCCCCAGCTCAGTGATGTAAGTGATTGTTCCTTTTACCCGCTGATTAAAAGGAGGCTAAAATTCACAGAGGCTATTACATTAAACAGGAAAAATTCCTCTAATCCCTGGAAAATGATCAGCTAAACAATTTTGACTGGCAAAGTCCCACAAGAACCGGAAGAATTTTAAGGCTCTTTGATGCGGAACAGAAATGGTCTCGAAAGTCGGAAATCTGAAGAAAAGATTTCATTAACAACATTATTCATATTCAGCATGGGGCTAGCTTTATGTAGAGAGACGATGGGAACTGTGATTAAAAATCCAGCAATGGCTGTAGTGTGTGACTCTTTTAGAGCAGACTAATGAGATCTGCATTACAACTGAGAGTTTAAGCAACACAAAGCCAATCAAGACATAGTGGAGGAAATAAGGTAGTGGAAAAACCACAACACGGCTAAATAGACAGATTACACACACACAATGTGTTAATTTTAGTCATCAACATGTTGCTAAAACCTTCCCAGATTTGAAAAGCTGTTGAAATATCTGTAAAATTGCAGAATAGTAATGGAGTTTTATTTATCAATGGGTTCCGGTTCCAGTAGAACATCCTCAAATTGCAGAAACCCTAAAACAAAGAAACCCTTCAACTCATGTCCTAAATGCATAAACTTCAGTGACTTAGTAGTGTCAATGACAGACTGGTAATATCATGCATTCCCTTCTTGAATTGCCAAAGCAGTTGTTTGGATGTTTATAAATGTATTACTGTGTCTTCATTAATGTGCATTTATGTTTATATTTTTTTCCAATTACCAAATTAGAAAAATGTCATTCTGTTTTGTTTTTTGGTAGTACAATAACTAGCCTAATCAGGAACTGGGATGAAAACCACTGAAAACAAAACAAATCATTTATAACACCTATAAAATATGTTTACAGTTTACGTGGAATATTGCAACAGCCATAACAGAGCTGATAAAAAGAAACAAGCATTTTTCTCTGTTGACCTTATGTAATATTTTTTAGAGTGTTTATTGTTCAACATTCAAGGATTTCTTGGTGGTTTTTCATATTTGCTCCACAGCCTGCAACACAAATGTTCCAGACCTGCTGCAGAGAAACTGCATTTCTGCTGCTCAGCTGCAGCAAAGTGCTCAACTTTTCTATTTATGTAAGTGACATTTGCATAGCTCAGCAGAAGCAGCAGCTGGGCAGCATTGTTTGCTCTGATTCTGAAACCATCAGCTGCCACCCCCCCCCCCCCCATCTCTTACATCTGCTAGACCCACATTCGGTGCAGTGGCCTAAAAACACAACAGAGCTCCCCTCTTCCAGCACGCACGCTTCTCCAGAAAGAAAATATTACACCATGTTTCTTTAACAGCACATTTTTATTAATCAGAATTTATATCATGCACAAAGTATTACTGTTTTACATTGTGAATAGATTGTTTTATCAGCTGGTTCTTCCGTTTTTCTACTTTGCACATGTATTTCAGTATTTATTTATTTTTATACTACATCTTAAATACAGAAATGCTTGTTTAGTTTATAAAATGGGGTTTTATAATGTCCTTTTTTATTCCTTGACATATCATTATTTATTCTATTATGCTTTTTAACAGTTTGTTTTTATTATTCTTTACTTGTTTTATTCTTTAAATGTTTCTTATTTTAACATGTGCAACACTTTTGCCACAGCTGTGTTTGTTTTAAAGTGGTTTATACATAAATTAAGTAGGTAAATACTTGAAAGTGTCTTGTTTTATATTTTTTATTATTATTTGTCATCTTTTTGTGGCACTACTTCTAAATATCAAACTAATCTTGCAGGCAGATCTAAAAGACAGACATGATGTAGTGGACTGTTTTTGAATGATTTGAATTCAGGACAGAGTTTAAACACAAACTTTAAGACGCCCAGTTAAACCAGATGATTGGTTCGTTTTAAGCAGGTGATCTTGATTCATATCGTTTGGCATTCATCATGCAACTCAGGAAAATAACTTGCTGTTCAACATGTAAAACAGAAAGTCTGGTTTTCAGTAGATCCATCCAGCTTGTCATAACATACGCCCACCAAGCATAAAAGCAACAGCACCAATATTCGATACCATCAGTGTTCTTAAGCCAAGCTTTTTTTTTTTCTCCGGCCTTTATTCCATGAAGTCCAGCTTTGTGGACCGTACTGTGTGCAGTGGTTCAGTGGACCGACACAATCTCTGCTGTGGAGCTCTGTGGCTCCCTCAGGGTTATCATTGGACGGCCGCCCTCTTTTCCTGCTCTGTGAGTTTGGGTGGTCTGCTCTCTCTTGGCAGACTTGTTATGGTGCCATATTATTTAAATTTTTCAATTTTGGAGGTAATGCTGCTGCAAGGGATTTACAAAAAGAGAACAGGAGACTTACAGAGAGTGTGCAGAGAGATTTTGACACTCAAAATGCACCCTTGCCAATAACCCTCCTCAAAAATAAAAGCATGACTCCACAACTGGCATGACCAGATATGAAATAAAATTTGGGACTAAATGTAAAGTTTATTTATAATGCACTTTTCAGTAACAAGACTAGGGATTTTTATATCCATTGTGATGACCAGAATATAAAGCTGAAGGTTATCAACGTAAGCATGGTAAGAGATATCACAGTGCAGTAAAAACCGAGCTGAGGGGGGTATGCACAAAAGGAGCTTCCCAAGAAGGGCTCCTTGAGGAACTCCATGTCTGATAATTTAGCACATTACCTGAAACGGCAACCCCATTTTCCACCCTATCCACAAGATTAATAAAATCAACTTTGACAAATGCAAAACTAGCACACAGTAGAACAAAGATGTTTTACTGCAGCATAAATATTTAGAAGGTGGGTTATTGTTTTAATATATTAGTATCACCGTTGGATTTTCCATGATGAGACCCCAGGAGGCACAATCCAGGCAGAGGTACCAGACAGAGGCAGAGGCAGCAAGACAAGGTAGACAAATAGATGGTTCAGGAAGTCGAGGTCCAGAAACTGAAGCCAACCGGAGAATCTGACAGGAGTAAGACAGGCAGCAGAAATCGCTGGAATGAGACAGGTTGAGATCAAGCAGGCAATCAAGGAACGCTGGATGGTTTACTCACACTGGATCTCAAGAATCTGGCAGCTACACACTGGGAGAGCCTGGAATATATAGTGCTCATCCCAGGTGCAGCGACGCCACTTGATTGTAGCGTCCGCAGGTGTTACTGCTCAGATGTTGATTACCAGGCAGCTCTGGGAGCAGGGGCTGGGAATGGCGTCACAGAGACTGCAGACAGGGTTTTGCTATGCTGGATCAGACTGAATTATTACAGTGTTAGCACTATTAGTTCCAAAACTATGTAAAAATTAGCTTGGCTGTCTTTGTACAACAATTTCTTCACATACATAAATAGCTACCATATTTTTCGAACTATAAGGCGCACTTAAAATCCTTAAATCTTTTTAAAAAATTAATGGTGTGCCTTATAATATTACACACTTGGGAAGAATATTTAGTGTGCCTTAAAATCTGGTGCATCATATATGTGGACAAAGACACGTTAATTCATGTGCGCCTTATAGTTTGAATAATATGGTAGTCATGTTATATAGCCACTGTGAAATATATACCACTAACTTTAATATCTGTACAGTCTGCATTATCTATGTCCTGTTCATTGTTGGAATGCAACCCGCTGCTACATATTCTTGCACTATTCACATTATGGGACTCTTTTATCTTCTGTTTTTTGTTGGACCTTTTCAATTGAATTTTGCTCAAATGTACGTATATTGTCAATGCCTAATACCTGAATATAAAACTTGGTCATTTTGAGAATAATTACCTAAGTTTAAGGTGTGTTGCTTCACCTAAGAATTCTGGTTTCTGGTTCTTTGGGAAGGTGATTTGCTTAAAATCTCTTTAATGCTTTTTCCCAGGAGTAAAGGTGCCGTCAACATAGCCTGGGGTGAGACTAAGGATGGGAATTGAAGCACAGGAGGGAGAGCTCGTTGGTAACTCGAGTGTTGTAATTCTTACAGATGATGTACCTAAGCCCTGTAATGTTGTGTTAAAGGATGCAATATTTCCATTTGTGTGAGACTAAGGTTTAAATATAAAGCTTAATAAACTGCACATAGTTTCTGATCTAATGTGAGAGGTGCTAATTTTTGAAAGTAATGCATACCAAGAAGGCTCAGTTATTTGAAAAACCAACCAAGTCAACTTGATTATAAAAACATTAAGCAATACGAAGATATTGTCTAATGCCACCAAAAGTATATTTGTTTAAATGCTGTTAATGGAGAATATTCCAGTAGTCGCAACAAATACAACAAAAATATACTAACTCTACTGTATTTCAATTTCTGGTTACAAGTGGAATCAACAAAAAAGTAATCCAAGCTGCATGAGCATAAACACACACAAAAACACAAAAGCAGTAGTATGTTCATGTCCAGGGGAGTTCACAGCCAGTGGCAGTGTCTGCTTTCATCTTCCCTGGAGTGAGATGAAGAGAAAGGGAGAGCAGAAAGAGGAGGAGATGAGAAAGTTCAGGAGATGAAAAGAGCTGCGCTAAAAAAGCACGTCTTTTTTTTCACATATGTAGTTGGTCTGTTTGGGAAAAGTTTCCTATATTCTGTGCTTTCATCCATCTGTCCTCTAGACTTCAGCAGCTTCGACATAACAAGCTCAGGATCCAACGAGCTTATTGGCATTTAAAGACATATGCATTTGTAAATACACTTTATCAATAAACCATTAAAAAATTTTACCGAGACTTCTTTTTAAACATCGGTGAGCTTTGATCACAGTGTTCACCCACTTCAGATGAAATAGGTTCTCTGCCTGTTTCATAATGGACTCCTTTGGTTCACTGAAAGTCGGCTGGAGTTTGGACTTCAAGATTTAGACCAAAAACATCCCACAGAGTGGCAGTAGTGACAATGAGCTGACCCACAAATGTGGTTACCAAAATGTTTTGGCTGTCCAACTCGCTGCCAGGTTTTTTGATGCTAAGATGATCGGAGGTTTTTACTTCAGTGATCTGGATGCTCAGGCTAAGTTCGTGTCAGAACCAACGATCCCATTTTCTGTTGAAACTGATTATTTCAACACAATTCCTTATTATTATTACCACATGTTAGTCTAAGGCATTTTAATAAATTTAATAACCTTCAGCATCAGCCAAATACAAAATATTTTAATTAGTGTTTAATGTAAAATAAATTATGCTAATCTGTTACAATCACTGGTAATGGACAGTGTGTGTGCGGCAGCAATCTGCCCCCCTGCTGCTTTGTTCTGCTTACAGTCACTGCCAATGATTTTTTTTCTGGATTGGATATAACAGATAATCTTTTGCAGGTCTTATAAAATCTTTTAGTCAGGAAAGAGGCCCATCTGTAAGATATGTATGCACACCGTATATTTATCTGTGTTTTCTTAAACCTCCTTCTGTTACATCCCACAGGTGTGGGGAATTGCTTTTCTTGTTTTCTCAGTTTTCATCATCTCCCTGTTGTTTATTATGTTCTAAAATATCTTGCTGTATATTATTTATGCTTTTGTGTTCATTAGTGTCAGTAAGGTCTTGCTATTAATTTATTCCTTTATTTATTTTTTTTTACCTATTTTCTTGTGTTTGGTCCCCTGTGCATTTTAGCTTATTTCCTTGGGTCATTATTTGTCTTTTTCCATTTGTTTAGTTGTTCCTTGTATCATACATCTGTGTTAATAAGCTTCCGACATTCTCGCTGCTTACCTTCTGTCTCAGCTGCTCCACATCATCCTCTGATTAACACACTGGCATCCTATGTCTTTCTCCACACGCCCCTCAGTATTTAAGCTCGCCGTTGGTAATTGTTCTCTGCTGGATCCCCCCATTATTTTCCACTTCACTCCCTGTTTTCTGTCTGCGAGTCTGCCTGTGCTGCACGTCCTGTTCTCCTTGTGTGGTTTTGTAAGTTTTCCCCATTTCATCATTAGAACATTCTTGATGCCCATCCCACGTTCCTGTCTGTGCTTTGGTCCCTAGCCCGCTAAACACAACACCTTAATACTAGATGAAAACATTTGCTAAGCACAACACACTCCACAAACTAGTGTGCTGTGAAAATGTGTACACCCCCTTACACACTTGAATCTTTCATATTCTCAAACAAATTTTACGTATTATATAATTTAATATATTAGCCCAAGCCAAAAATAGTTTGGTGTTAAATAAGACAGTGGATCATTTTATAAGCAAGTTAAACTTAACATTACATGTTGTACTAGTTCTCTGCCTTGGCTAGGTTTTGTTTGAAAGTACAGTAAATTATTGTAAATCAAACAAAAAAGTTCACAATAATTTGACTTGGTTTAATTTTTTTGCAGTTGAAGTGAGAGATGAAGAGAAACAGAGTTTAGGATTGATGGGGAAAAAATGCTCAAGGACAAAGACACATATACTGATAATTAGGAGAAAAAAAAATATTTCTGTAATGATTCGCTAATGTTGAACCCAAATGTGAGCCAGACACAGAGCTGTATTTTGAAAAAGGGGTTTATTAACAAAATCCAGGTGGCAAAAAGGCGGACTCAAAAAACTGAAAGGCAAAGAACAGATCGGGCACAGACTGGCAGATGGGCAGGTAGAACAAAAAGTAATCAGAGGCAGGAATGTGCTTACCGCAAGCAGACGAGAGGGATTAACACAAGACGTTCTGGCAACACACAAACAACTAAGGTAGGCTTAAATAGGAGGATGGAACAGGTGAGCAGGGCGGGACCAATTAACCAAAACAGGTGAAAGCAATTGAAGGAACATGCAGACTAATAAAGAGAAAACCTAAGATAGAAAGTAAGACAAAGACTAATGAACACGAGCTGACATAAATAATTACAAAGACCAGATGACTTAAAACAGACTAAGCACAAATCCAAAACAATACAACACAGAAATAAATCCTAAGACAGAAAAGTTGGCTAACTGAAAATAACCTAAACCACAACAGAACGTTACAATTTCTGAATTTCTGCTCATTCTGTTTGACCAAAGTTGTTCTTAATTTCAGAGAAACTGTGTTTACTATATGGTTAAAAATGTGCTTTCACTTTGTAAATTACATTTTTAGATTGTATACTCTCAACAAAGTTCCTCCTATTCTATGGTAAAGTGAAATTAAATACATTAAGTCACCCATCCTGAGACTCCATGTATTTAGTTTCTTACATTTCAAAAAAGGATACTGGTATGAAGTTCATCTTCTTAAACCTTAGTCAAACGTAACATCCTAAAAGAACATTTAATTTAAAAGCATTTTAATAATAATGAGAGCTTTCAACATTTGATTAAAACAGATTCTCTAAATATCCTTCCTTCATGAACCACTTCTGTTTTACTGCCATCTTCCCAGCACTTCATTCCACTTCTGAAAAAACAATTTTCATTTGGCCCGCCAAAAATAATAAATAAAACATTTTACAATAAAGTATGTTGTTCTCCACTGAGTGTTAGCCATTGGTGCAGTCTTTACTATTAAACACTTCCTGCCGAGAAAACGGTGCTAAGATGCGGGCTTTAAATATAACAGAGCCCCAAACTAGCTCTACTTCATTTGTTTTTCTACTTAATGTTTCAGTTATCGACAACTAGATACATAAAATGGTATATATATATATATATATATATATATATATATATATATATATATATATATATATATATATATTACCTTGAGTAAAAGTTTATTCCTGTTTAATTAGTTTAGTTTATGTACCCTTACACACATTACATGTATTATTCAGAAAAATAAGTAACTAATTAATGATACAATGGTGATTAATTGCTGTGATCTATTTCTTATGCAAACTGCAACTTTAGATGTTTCTCTTTCAGTAGATGAAGTCCTGGACCTAAGCCAGAGCTGTATGTTAAGAATCAGCAGAGAAAATGTGGAAGAGAGCAGGAATACCTACTCTGTCTTCCATGCAGCAGTACTGGTTTATTATATTTAGTATATTTAGTTTAGTATATTTTCCTGGTTTACTGAGCAGCACTTTTGTCTGTCTACACGTAGAATTGGACTGATGGCCGAAATCAAATGCAGTATGACGATCTGAATCGATCGGACCTTTGAATATGTTCATTAACTTGTGGAATAAATGGTTTGATTTTAAATGAAGCAAAGAACCAAATTTTTTTCACATAATGACGCAAATCCAGAAGCTCCCATAAAAGAGTCCTGCTGTTTTCTAACACAGCCAGGCCTTTTAACGTTAACTGTAGCTTCAGTGAAAGTCGCCCTGATTTCTGTCCCTCATAATGACCTCAATGATGCTTAATGGAGTAAACCTCCACCTCATGCCTTACTGAGTAAATGAGTGAATAGCTGGGACTTACAGTTAGGTGGTGCAGGTAGCGATCATATGGAATACATCAGGAACAAATATGATTGATTCTAAATAAAAATATTACATCTAATGTCATTTTGGGGCTTGATGGATCGTTTTAACAAACATGTACTTCCAAGCTTTTTCTGTTGTGAGATCCAGGGTTATTCAGAAAACATCTGGGGCCCCCGAGGCCCAAGTCTAACGGTGCGGCTAATTTAATAAATAACAGCCTTGCAATGACCTTAATTGTGACTCATTCTGCAAAATTAGTTTTAAAATGGATCGGTAATTGTCAGTGGATGAGTAGCTGAGGTTGGAAATGTTTTATTCTATTTTTATTTCCTTGGTGTGGTGATGGAGGTTGTGCTGCATCAATAAGCAAAACTCATTTGTTTTATGAGGTGACAGAACTTTCTGGTTTAACTGTGTTCCATCTAGAGGATCCGCTCAGTAATTGCAAAGTGGTGCATGGTATATGGCCTGTATGGCCGTTTTGTGTGGGACTCTGCTACATTTTTCACTCTTGTCCTGCTGTCCCACAAACTACACAAACAATGTCTGACTGGGTTAGATTAGAAAAAGTTAAACTAATTATTCCACATGCGACAAAGAACGCAGAGCTGTGTCAGCCGTCAATCTAATATGCAGCAGCGTCCCACCTAATGAGCAGCTGCACTCCAGGACGCTCGTAAAATAAAATGACAAGGGTTTTGATGCATACAGATTATTAAGGAATCTACGTCAGAGAAAAGTAACTGCAGCTACAACATAGACTGGAGAACAGTTTCTAACTGGGTGAGGCCAGAGAAAGGTACATTTAGAGAGTTTTTTGTGAAGTTCTTTTTTTCAATTTTACACGGAGGGGAGTACGATGTGAAGCAACATTTTAATATAAACCCTCCTGCTGATCTATGGAATAATTTTAACTCCAACCCAAAACACCTTCCAGACAGACAAGGTGCAGCCACCACGGTTAACTTAAAAGATATTTAACTTTATGCAAAAGTGTGCCACCGTCGCCCCATCAGTATAGATGGCTGAGATGCAGAGATGTGTAAAACATCCTCGCTGGCTAAATAGAGCAAACACAGGCGGCGGTTAATCATTTTTTCTTTTAATTACAATTTTTTTTAAATAAAATACCACTAACCTGGTAAACCAGACATATAATGTGTAGCACTCTACGTTCTGCACATTATCAATCTGGGACTGCTCCCATTTAACCTGTTTGGGGAAATGAGGGAACTACAGTAGAACTATCCAAGCTCTATTGTGCTGCTTATATTTCTATATTTATTTATTCATTTACTCATATTGGAGATTTCTGAGCTATCAATTTTAGCCCAGTTTGCAGAATTAAATAACATCAGCATTTTGATCTCCAATGAGATAAATACGATAGTGTGAATCATCCAGCTGTCAGCTGTGCTTATCAAATCATCAGCAGCATTACAGGATGCAGATGAGGGAGTTTTAGGCATATTTCTTCCTTCCTCATCCAGTTGGTCTAACTTGTTAGCTCTTATAAAAAAAAAAAAAGCAATTGCAGGATAGTATACCTTGTAGAATTAGCTCCATCGCTGTTATATATATCTCAGCACAACTAATGTCCACAACCCAAGGAGAGTACTTTACTGTGCTATTCTCTTCCTTCACTGGTTATTTATTTCAGTTTTTTTCTTCCATCATCGTCCATTCATCATCCAATTCACCCAAACGTCTTCTTTCTCCACCTACCTGTTAAATCATCTGCTTGTTCTGTGAGTGATTGATGTTATGCTCCAGGTGCCCTGGGGTCTTTCAAGCACTATACATTGTAAGTATTGCATGTGTAACATAATGGAATAAAACATCCCTTCATTTGCATGCTTATCATTTAAGCTGCTCGTTGTGCCTTGACCCAGGTAATAATGCCGTTTTTGATATATTCACAAGAGATTCAGCCCCAGCATTTGAATTAACAGCACAGGGAAAAGCAGAGGTAATCAAAATAAAAATAAACTTCCTTTACCTAAAAGAGTGAAAAAAGGAAATGAGACAAATGGCGGGGTATATGTATATTCTGAGGGAAAACGAGTGTTAAAAAGGGTTATGCTATGAGATAAATCATTGTCTGCACTTGAGAGCAGGCAGGTTGTTTGAGGAGATGAACAGCTGGGAAATTCAATATGTTACATCTATGTTTTTCTTTTCTTTTCTTTTTTCCTCATTAGCAGTTTTCAAAGCAAACTAATACCAGAATCTCAGCTTTTCTTTTTTTAAAAAAAAGAACTGTGTAGCATTACAAAACCGCATTACTTAGGGTAGAAGAGAAGGAAAGAAAGAGAAAAAGACGAGACAAAATGCTAAAATGGAGAAAAGGTGACAAAAAAAGAGGAGAGGAAAAAGAGAAAACAAGATAACATTACGGAGTCTGCTTCTACACCTGCAGAAAAAGATATAAAAGGAACAGCAAAACAAACCTAAGAAGTTTCATAGGTAGAAACAAACAAGGCCTTGTTAACATCACTGGGAAATACGTAGTATTTAATATAAGACGTATACAGTGACAGCCAAAGCTAATGACAGGGTTTTTTAGGTGAATGTCAGGTATCACCAGGGGTGTAACTATTTAGTTTTAGGTCCCTGGGGATTCTGTAGTTATGTTTGTCTGCACCATATCTGTAAAGGTTATCTGTTGGTTCTGCTTTCTGTCACCAGATAGTTTTTTCCCTTTATTCGTCTTTCCTTGTCACTGTCCTTCTTTGCACCTGTCACCTATTAGTCTGATTGTCTACACTGGTGCTCCTGATTTTGGTTTGTTCTTCTGCTCCACTTAAAGCCACATGTTGCCCTCACTAGTTGTAAGGTCCTCCGTCTGTCCTGCTCATGTCTGCTTTGCCTGTAAGTTCTGGATCTTCATTAAAAGTCATTTTGATCCACATCATGCTGCTTCTTGGCTCTGTGCTGCTTACTGATCCAAGCAACAATAACCAAAGTGTGACGGTGAATCTGTAAGTACCTGGATCCACGCACCTGTAGGTGTTTGCCAGAGTGCACTTGTATATGTAAGAAAGTTTATCCGTAAGAAAAACCAGAACCACAGAAATAAACAAATAAACATACAGTACCTGCACACATGTCAAAGTTCCTAGTATTCGCTCTGGAAATTTAATTCATGGCCCCTTTCCACTGATAATATGTACATAAAGGTCTCTAGGGAACTGATATCAGAAATCTCGGACTCTTGATACAAACTTACATGTTTAACGTGTAAAAAAACAAAACTGTAAGTCTGTGTTTGTGTGTCATGTTGTGTGTATCCTAAGTCAGTGCCTGCCTCAAAGGTAATTTCACAATGACAAAACATGGTGACAGTGGCACAGGAGTTAGAGAGTTTGTCCTGCACGCCGACTGTCTCAGTCGTTGTGTCCTTGGGCAAAACACTAAACCCCAACAGTCTGCTGGCGGTGGTCAGAGGGCCCGGTGGCGCTGATGGGAGGCAGCCTCGCCTCTGTCAGTCGGCCCCAGGGCAGGTGTGCCTACTAAAATAGCTCACCACCGTGAATGACTCACTGTAGGGTAAACCGCTTTGGGGTCGTCAGACTAGTTAAAACGCTACACAAGTACAAGACATTTACCATTCTTAATTCTATGGCCACATTTTCCTCAGTAAAGCCTTCTTGCTTACAAACTTTATTAAATTTTCAATTTGATTATATTTATACAGCTCCAATTCACAACACATGTCATCTCAAGTCTCGTTACAAAGTCAAATTGAATCAAATCCTCCAGACAGATTTGTATGTATATGGCCTAAAAAATGATATCCCCATATTTTATGGTATTTTTTTCTCATATAGAGCTCTTCTTCATCTCCCCTCCGTGCCACCAAACAGGTGCAGTCTTCCTCTTCCAGCTCTAAGAGGAAAAATGCTTTCAAGCTATTTCAGAAAATGTCAACAGCACTCTTCGCCGAGCTGCTTCCCCCACTGCAGCTCACAGGAGTGGTGTGTGAGGAGGTATGGATGGACTGGGGTTGAGGGTTGTCTTAAGAGGGGTACAGAACCTGTTCCATTGGAGAAGCACTTGGGACCCCCCCCCCCCAGAGAAGCTACAATGAGCACAGACCCTTCACCGACTGCTGAGGATTTAGTCACTGTCGGCTCATACTTAAAACCTGCTGCCAAACCAAATACTCGCTGATTAAGAACAATTACAATGTCCTTAACCCGGAAACCTACCATGCTTCAGATTTCTCCTGAAATTCAAACTGGTAAGTTATCCAGAGCTGCTCTTCATGGAGGCAAGAGTGGCAGGTTGATATAACCCCAGCGTAAAAATTTTGCCTAAAATGTAAACACCCACTAGGAGGGCTCCTGAAGTGATTTTGTTGAAATTAGCTGGTAATTAGTATGCCGATGAGATACTGGTCAGGTGTTGGGCAGCTTGGTAGCATACAATAAAATAAATCAACTCTAATTTTGTTTGAGTTTGTCTTCCACTTGTGTTAGATTGCCTTCTGCATGATGACCCATGCTGAGCATGTCTTCATAGAGAAAGTGATCAATGTGAGAGTCACTGGAGGGTCCATTAGGGGAGCCACAACAACTGGGGCCTTCTCTTTGTTCCTACTGTATGAAAGACATCCAATTAGGCATGAGGGTAGTGGCAGAACAATGGAGTGTACACTGAAGGAGTTGTTTTGGAATGAGAGTCGGAAAGAAATAAGCATCTTCCAGTTCATATTTCATCTGTGGAATCGTGTTGTCCAGGATTAACAAGTCAAGGCTGCAGGAAGATTCTAGCTGGAAAAATAGAGGTTTTTGAATCTTTGTATGTCATGCATACCTTTTATAACCTATACTGTATAAAAGAAATTATGGCTACTATCTGATGGCCACCATAAACTATTTGAGATACAGCTTAGATTCAAGGCGAACTAAATAGTAGTTGTTTAACAGAAGTTAAAATAGAAGCTGCATGGTGTGTTCTTCAAAGATAAATCACTGAGAAATGTTCTTTCTTAAAATATTGTGAGCCACAAATGTAAAGACAAATAGAGATCAAGTTTGCTCTCTAAGCAGGATCCATCCATCCATCCATCCATCCATCCATCCATCCATCCATCCATCCATCCATCCATCCATCCATCCATCCATCCATCCATCCAGTTACCCATTAATTGATGGATGTAAGAAGACTCCACCAGGAAACCCTAACTAAAGCAGAACTCAGTGAGTTAGAGTTGAAATTACAGAAAATATTTGGAATGATAGCACCAACAAGTGCAGCTTTCTTAATGGTTTACTGCATGAAAGAATATATGAAAATGGAATATATATATATATATATATATATATATATATATATATATATATATATATATATATATATATAGTAAACACAATTGTATAAAAAAACAATCTGGCAAACAAAAAGCATAATTTATTCTCACTTTCCTGGAAGGAAATAGATTTGATGGAGTATCGATTTAAAGCCTACCAGCCACACCAGTCCGTGCCATAAAAACATAGCCGGTGTTTGCCTAAAGGAGCACCCATAGAAACTACAGAAACTTCATGAGAGTGTAGAAATCCCCCAGATGAGTGGACAGTAGGCGATCACTCCTGTGTTTGACAAGGGTTTAAAACAAGGCTGTATGTGTCACAAAAGGGTACATGGGTTAATCTGAGAGAAAACATAATCACCTGCGGTGATAATACCTGCGGCTCTGTGAACTCTTTGTGGACTCAGGATCAAGCAGATATCAGCAGGTTATTTCAACTGTATTTTATAAGAAACCTAACACGGAAACTATTCAATTCAATTTAATTAAATTTTATTTATATAGCGCCAATTCATGAAACATGTCATCTCAAGGTACTTTACAAATTCAAATTCAATCATATTATACAGATTGGGTCAGATTATACAGAAATTTCCTATATAAAGGAACCAGTTGATTGCATCAAGTCTCTCCAAGCAGCATTCACTCCTCCTGAAAGAGCGTAGAGCCACAGTGGACAGTCGTCTGCATTGTTGATGGCTTTGCAGCAATCCCTCATATTGAGCAAGCATGAAGCGACAGTAAAGAGGAAAACTCCCCTTTAACAGGGAGGAGAACCTCCAGCAGAACCAGAACCAGGCTCAGTGTGAACGCTCATCTGCCTCCACCCACTGGGGCTTAGAGAAGACAGAGCAGAGACACAGAAAGCTCAGAAGCTCACATTGACCCAGGAGTACTTTCTATGTTAGAGAAGACAGAGCAGAGACACAGAAAGCACAGAAGCTCACACTGACCCAGGAGTACTTTCTATGTTAGAGAAGACAGAGCAGAGACACAGAAAGCTCAGAAGCTCACATTGACCCAGGAGTACTTTCTATGTTAGATGGTAATCGCGGATGATCTGCTTCCCTGGATGATGTCACAGTTAACAGAACGCCAGACCAGGTGTACATTCTATGAAGAGGAACAAGACAGAGAACAAAAAGGTAAAAGTTGAAATTGCAAACTGCTGGAGACTTTGTCAGAATATGTAATCATAAAAGCAATACTTGACTTTTACTAATTAAAACCCAACTTAGTTACACTCTGTCCCTTTGAGCCACCAGGCTGAAGAATATAAACAGAGTTAAGGCTTGCTATCTGCATCCTGAGCAGCACAGAGTGGATCATTGGCACACAAGTAAGAAAGCAAGAAAGTTGGAAAGAGAACAAAAATAATCACCCAGAATTATAACAAGTTTATGACCTTTTTACAGCACCACACTTCAAAATGACTGAACTATCCCTTTAAATCAACATGCCTGTAAGCGACAGTCTTATAATGTCACCACAAGGCACTATCCTGTTTTGTTTAAACCTAATTCTGAGTTTCAAGAAAATAGCCAAAGACGGTTAGAGTAACAAGCTTTATGCCAATAAAATCAGGCGGATACAAGAGGTTATGAATTATCCCTTCTGATAGTCTGACTGATGCTACAATAAGCATATTTTAGGTGTGTGCTTCTCATTATTATTCCTGCAAAGCTGTTACCAGATTTGAGGACAAAGGTAAAATGTTCCTGCTTAGAGCTGTATAAATTCATAGCAGCGCCTTGCAGTTATTGCAGGAAGAGTTTGAGTTGTAGCACATTTTACAGAGATAAAAGCCTCCCTCTCATGTGCCGAGTGTGAAGCGAGCTAAATGGAGCTGAAATCTCAGCATGTGGTTATCAAACTGCTGAAAGCTCCAGGGACTCCCTCCTGTTCATTTAAGGATGCAAGTTTCAGACTGATCATATCACTTTTGTTAAATAATTGAGTTTTTTTTTTTCATTTATGGGTGACATTATTAAGTTTTTTTTATGTTTAGGACTGATATATCTGATTTAAGTGCATTTTTCATACTTTTAATAATTAAGAAATATGACTCAACACAATAGATATTACTTAATATAATTCATCCCTCCCCCAATAATGGATGGATGAATGGATGGTTGGATACAGAAAAAAAAATTTATGTAGAGAAAAGAAAAGGTACGTTAACAAGTTTTAAAGAAGAAAGTAACAAACAGTTTGCAAATTTCTGAATTATATCTAAAGAAAGAAGCACTCAACTCCAAACTGAACCTACGTTTTGAAGTTTTAGGGTGCATCCACACCAGGAAATGTCTTTGGCCTGCATGTTTGGTCCAGACAAGAAGCTGCCTTTACTTTAGTTTTATCTGGTTCTGTTTGCTTTCACATTGTTTACAAGTTATTGTTTAATTGCAAAAAGTACAAAGCCCTATATGTGACGATCGTTGCTCCCATTGCACAGAAATGGCTAGCATGGGATGTAACGCAGACCAGGAAATAGAGGAAAACTACCATAGAAATCCTGCGAGCAGCACCTTTTTTTGCATATTTGTGCTGTTATCACAGCTGATACATTAATGTGAGTGGCAAGAGCAGCTTATTCAATGTAGATTTCAGGTTTTATTTCTGATTTTGGAATGGCGCTGGACAATGAGACCTGAGAGCTGAAGGAGTCCCACACACCCAGGTATGATTTAAATACTACGTTCCTGCTACCTGCACAACAGATCTGGAGCAAAGGGGAAACCAACTCTGGTCCATTTAAAGCGGACCTTATGTAGCTGGTGTGAATGCACCCATAGTTACGCAGAACCATTGCGAAAAAAAAA
Source organism: Fundulus heteroclitus (assembly GCF_011125445.2). Classification (NCBI taxonomy): domain Eukaryota; kingdom Metazoa; phylum Chordata; class Actinopteri; order Cyprinodontiformes; family Fundulidae; genus Fundulus; species Fundulus heteroclitus. The sequence goes on from NW_023396488.1 coordinate 332,653, forward strand.
AAAGCCCAATAAGCTTTACAGTCCAGGCCTGAGTTCTTTTAAATCAAGATTACAAACACATTTGTTTAGGATTGCCTTTGACTGTTCTAGTTAAACTGTACTACTGAAACATCATTAGTTCAATGTGTTTTTTTTTAGTCCAACTGTTTTTAATGTTCTATTTTGTTTCTACATTCTGTTCCTACTTGCTTTTATTCTGTTTTAGTTTCCTATATTTTAATCATGTAAAGCACTTTGCATTGTCTCTGTTCTGAATTGTGCTATATGAATAAATTTGCCTTGCCTTGCCTTGCCTTGATTCTAAAAGAGTCAACAAAATCTGATATGGAAGTCTGAATCAAGTTTTTTTTGTTCCTGATATGGAACATTTTTAAATTATATATGTGCAGATATGTACGCAAGCCTCTGAGTTTTTCTAACTCTGTGACACTTCTTGAAAACACGTTAAGAAAGAATATTGTAACTCTTTTGAAAGTGACCTTCTTTATATAAACTTCTCTGTAGTTTCATCCAAAGCCCGTTTTCAGCTCACCCTTTTATCCTGTGATCTTAATGTGATTTTTAAGCCTTGTGATAAGCTGAAAGGTCCCTAAATGGAACATGGGGTCAAAGGCAACGCTACAATATCATCCCTCTTATCCACCTCAGGAGGTAGTCACATCCATAAGCAGTATGAGCTGAAAGGGCAGGATGTTACTGCCGAACGAGTGTGACGTAGCGATACAAAACAAAAACAGCACAAACCGACATCTCAACTTCTGTCTGAACAGTCCGGTGCCTTACAGCCTCCATTCACACAACTATGTTTTATTTTCAGTTCCAGAGGTATGAACTGAGGTCATGGAACTAAATCTGTCAAATATGTTGCTCCCTTTGCATAAAAAAACAAAATGCCAAAAGACATGAAATTGTAACTTGTCTCATTGGAGGCTTTTGAGAAAATACTGGATGACTTGGAGTCAAACACAAATGTTTGCTGATGTTTTGCCTGATTTTCAGACATGTAAGTTTCAGTGTATATGTTGACATGTCTGTCTGTAACATTATTCATTTTGTGCTGCTGTCTTGGCTTGGACTGTCTTGTAAACTAGATTTTAATTCTCAACAAGACGTTTTCCTGGTTGAATAAATGTCAAATAAAAGAGGAGCTGAGAGAGATGTGAACCCATGTTCAGAAATTTGAGAAATACTTTGGTTAGCATAATCTAGTGCAGATAATAAATTGAGGTTGGCACACAGCTGTTCTTGTATATAAAGTTGTGAATATATTTGTGTAACTAGCATTATGACTGCAGCATTGGACAGAATACGGGGAAATCCCCTACACACATATATTGCTCACATTGCTCAGGTGAAAGATGTAAGGATTTGGCCACACCCTTTGGATTTCACAATCTGCATTGGATTGGGTCGACCTAAATTGCTGTGAATGAGAAATTGATCTGAAAAGGGCTAAAATATCCACGATGAAGTAGCATACGACCATATAGCCTAATAATAACTCTGGACTTCCTGTTTGCGGTAAGGCGTATTGTATCACTTCCTGTTTTCACTGCGTGAGCAACGGTTTGTTGCTCCAGATTCTCTCGCTTTTATCTTTAATCTCTTTGCTGTAACATCTGTTTCTAACACATAAGCACTTTTAAAACATTTTCTGTTGCTGCACATCACGCTTGGGAACTCCTCGTGTTTCACGGTTTGCTCTCTTGGCGTGGTAGAAGGGCGCTAGCCTAGCTTTAGCCTAGCCTAGCTTTAGCTCCACAATGGCTTCCTCTCCTACTATTACTTCAGCTTCTCCGTCTCTGACTAAGTCTCCCCTTATCTCCTGCTCTCTGTGTCAGATGTTTAGCTATTCCTCTGCCTCCTTTAGTGATAATGGTACTTGTAATAAATGTAGTGTTTTTGTAGCTTTGGAGGCGAGGGTGTCAGAATTAGAGTCCCGGCTCCGTGCTATGGAAAGACCAGCTGATAGCCGCCCCTCTGCTAGCGCGGAGCCACATAGACCTAGCGTTAGTTCACTTAGTGGTCCTCCAGAAGCACCCGAGCAGCCGGGTAAGCAGGCCGGCTGGGTGACAGTTCGTAGGAAGCATAGCTCTAGATTTCAGCCCCCAGTTCACCACCAACCCGTCTGCGTTTCAAACAAATTTTCCCCACTCAGCGACACACCCGCTGAGAAGCCGATCCTGGTTATTGGGAGTTCAATAGTCAGAAACGTGGCACTAGAGACACCAGGGACCATAGTTAAATGCCTGCCAGGGGCCAGAACGGGCGACATAGAATCTTATCTAAAACTGCTGGCTAAGGATAAGCGTAAATACAGTAAGATTGTTATTCACGCTGGCGGTAATGACACCCGATCACGCCGATCGGAGGTCACTAAAGTTGGTGTTGCTTCGGTGTGTGAGTTTGCTAAAGCAATGTCGGACTCCGTAATTTTCTCTGGTCCCCTGCCTGATTTGACCAGTGATGACATGTTTAGCCGCATGTCATCATTCAACCGCTGGTTGTCTAGGTGGTGTCCTGAAAACGACGTGGGCTACATTGATAACTGGAGAACTTTCTGGGGAAAACCTGGTCTGATCCGGAGAGACGGCATCCATCCTACTTTGGATGGTGCAGCTCTTCTTTCTAGAAATCTGGCCGGATTTATTAGTCCTCCTAAATGCTGACAATCCAGGGTCCAGACCAGGAAGCAGAGCCGTAGTTTAACACACCTCTCTGCAGCTTCTGTACTGTTACCCATCCATTATCCTATTGAGACGGTGTCTTTCCCACGGCCAAAACTTAACAGATCAAAAACTTATCTAAAAAGAACAAATCATAAAAACCTAATAAAAATCAATACGGTTCACCTTGAACCTAAAAATAAAACAATTAAATGTGGTCTATTAAATATAAGGTCTCTCCCTCCAAAGACTTTGTTAGTTAACGAATTGATTTCTGATAAACAGATTGATTTGTTTTGTCTCACAGAAACCTGGCTACAAGAGGACTACGTTAGTATAAATGAGTCAACTCCCTCCAATTATTCAAATTTCCACATTCCCAGATCTGTGGGAAGAGGAGGAGGAGTGGCAACCATCTTTCAGTCTGATTTATTAATTAGTCCCAGGCCAATTAATAACTACAGTTCTTTTGAACATTTAACCCTCAGTTTCCCTCATCCAAACTGCAAAGCAATAAAACCTCTTCTGTTTGTTGTTTTGTATCGTCCACCAGGCCCTTACACTCAGTTTTTGGATGAGTTGTCAGATTTCTTATCTGATTTGGTGTTAAATACTGATAAGGCTATTATAGTGGGTGATTTTAACATCCATGTTGACACAGAATGCGATAACCTTAGTGTAGCCTTTAAAACTATCCTAGATTCAATTGGTTTTGCTCAAAATGTGCATAAACCGACGCACTCTTGGCTCCATACTTTAGACCTTGTGCTGACATATGGCATTGATTGTGAAGAATTAACAGTATTTCCTCACAACCCTGTCCTATCTGATCATTTTTTAATAACATTTGAGTTTAATCTAACTGAGTTCTCCACCCCCAAAAGAGGGTTCCATTATAGTAGATCTTTATCGGATAATGCTGTATCAAAACTTAAAGAGTCTGTCCCCTTTTTAATATCCTCCGTATTGCAGAAATGCCCTGTAGATGGCAGCAATGTTGTTTCTTCCAATTCACAAATAGATGTCTTTGTAAACGGTATGACTTCGTCATTGCGTTCTGCATTAGACAATGTAGCTCCCTTGAAAAAGAAGGTGATTATTCACAGGAAGCTGGCTCCTTGGTTTAATTCAGAGCTGCGTTCCTTGAAGCACAATGTTAGGAAATTGGAGAGAAAATGGCGCTCTACACACCAAGAGGAATCCTACTTAATCTGGAAGAACAGTCTATTGTTGTATAACAAGACCCTTCGCAGAGTTAGAGCAGCATATTTTTCATCATTAATTGAGGAGAATAAGAATAATCCTAGATTTCTCTTCAGTACAGTTGCCAAACTTACCCAGAGCCACAGCTCTGTTGATCCATCCATTCCCTTAGCTCTTAGCAGTAATGATTTTATGGGATTCTTCATAAATAAAATTGATTCCATTAAAAATAAAATAATTGGCATCCTCCCAAACATGATTACCTCATCCTCAGTAAGTGAGGCAGCATTGGAGGAATCCTTAGAACCTGCGCAGTGTCTGAACTGTTTAAAAGCAGTAGAGCTTTCTGAGCTATCTAAAATTTTAGCTTCATCTAAACCTTCTACCTGTATGTTAGACCCAATCCCAACCAAGTTGTTTAAGGAGGTATTCCCTCTGATCAGTGGTCCTATTTTAGACATGATTAATCTATCCTTGGTAAATGGATATGTACCACAGGCTTTTAAAGTAGCTGTTATTAAACCTTTACTTAAGAAACCATCTCTTGATCAAGATGAGTTAGTAAATTACAGACCTATATCTAATCTTCTTTTCTTATCTAAAATTCTTGAGAAAGTAGTTGCTAATCAACTATGTGAACATTTACAAAGTAATGACCTACTTGAGGAGTTTCAGTCAGGCTTCAGAGCTCATCATAGCACTGAAACAGCTCTGGTGAAGGTCACCAATGATATTCTCATGGCCTCAGATAATGGACTTGTGTCTATACTTGTCCTGTTAGATCTCAGTGCTGCATTTGATACAGTTGATCACAATATTCTCCTACAAAGACTTGAGCATACTGTAGGGATTAAGGGAAAAGCATTAGGCTGGTTTAAATCTTATCTGTCAGACAGATTCCAGTTTGTTCATGTTAATAATAAATCTTCCTCAAACTCTAGGGTCACTTGTGGAGTACCACAGGGTTCAGTCCTTGGACCAATTCTATTTACTATATATATGCTTCCGATTGGCAAAATTATCAGACAGCATGGGATTAATTTCCACTGTTATGCTGATGACACTCAGCTATATTTATCCATAAATCCTGATGAATCCAATCAGTTACTTCGACTGCAGTCATGTCTTGATGACATCAAAAGCTGGATGACTTTAAATTTCCTGCATTTAAATTCTGACAAGACAGAAGTTGTAATCTTTGGGCCAGAGTCTTCAAAAAATAAAGTTCTTAATCAATCCCTTAATCTGGATGGCATTAACTTGGCCTCTGGTAATAAAGTTAAAAATCTTGGTGTTGTTTTCGACCAAGACATGTCATTTAAATCCCATATTAAACAGGTTTCCAGAGTTTCCTTTTTTCACCTCCGGAATATCGCCAAAATTAGAAACATTCTGTCCAGGAGTGATGCTGAAAAACTAGTCCATGCATTTGTTACTTCAAGGCTGGACTATTGTAATTCTTTACTATCAGGAAGTCCACAAAATGCAGTTCGAAGTCTTCAGCTGATTCAAAATGCTGCGGCAAGAGTTCTGATGAAAATCAACAAGAGGGATCATATTTCTCCTGTTTTAGCTTCCCTTCATTGGCTTCCTGTTAAATCAAGAATAGAATTTAAAATTCTCCTTCTAACGTATAAAGCCCTTAATAATCAAGCTCCATCATATATCAGAGCTCTGATTACCCCGTATGTTCCTAACAGAGCACTTCGCTCTCAGACTGCAGGTCTGCTGGTGGTTCCTAGAGTCTCTAAAAGTAGAATGGGAGGCAGATCCTTTAGCTATCAGGCTCCTCTCCTGTGGAACCAACTCCCAGTTTTGGTCCGTGAGTCAGACACCCTATCTATTTTTAAGACTAATGTTAAAACTTTCCTTTTTGACAAAGCTTATAGTTAGAGTGGCTCATACCCTGAGCTATCTCTATAGTTGTGCTGTGATAGGCCTAGGCTGCTGGAGGACATCAGGGTCTAATTTTCTCACTCTACTGATTTCTACTGTTCTTCAGTCTACTGTTCTCCAGTTTTGCATTGTATTACATTGAAATGACTGTCGTAATTTCAGCTTTTAACTTTTGCTCTCTCTCTTTTTCTTCATAGTAGGTACACCTGGTCTGGCGTTCTGTTAACTGTGACATCATCCAGAGAAGACGGCTCACCCGCTACTTCCATCTAATGTAGAACAGATTACTAGATCAATGTGTGCTTCTGTGCTTTTTTTGTTTCTCTTGTTGTGTCTCTGTTCTGTCTTCTCTAACCCCCAGTCGGTCGAGGCAGATGACCGTTCATACTGAGCCCGGTTCTGCCGGAGGTTTTTCCTTCCCGTTAATGGGTGGTTTTTCTTCCCACTGTCGCTTCATGCTTGCTCAGTATGAGGGATTGCAGCAAAGCCATGGACAATGCAGACGACTCTCCCTGTAGCTCTACGCTTCCCCAGGAGTGAATGCTGCTTGTCGTGACTTTGATGCAATCAACTGGTTTTCTTATATAGGACATTTTTGACCAATCTGGATAATCTGACCAAATCTGTATAATATGATTGAACTTGACTTTGTAAAGTGCCTTGAGATGACATGTTTCATGATTTGGCGCTATATAAATAAAATTGAATTGAATTGAATTGAAAAACAAGAACCACCAAGCTTACAAATCTTAAGTCTCCATGATGATTACCATGATGTCGGGTACGGTCTATATATCAGGATTATGAAAGAAACAAAGTCACCTCATACAGCTATCAATCATTTTGAAAGCACTTGTATGCGTGTATAAAACCATTAATTTTCTGAGTTGGATGTGTTGAAAAAGGGACATAATGTCAAATTTATGTGACCTCCTTTTATATCAGTATTTTAAACTTTTTAATTGAAAAACAGAAACCTGATCAAATTTAATCACGGAGGTGGATCAGTTCATTTTCTCAGATCAGAGCCAGATTAATGTGGCTTTTACATAAGAGGAATACAAAAACTTCAGATAAAGGACCAGAGCCAAACCAATTGTCAGGACTGTATAGCCTCCACACCAGATGGTCTGCAGTCACCCCACCATGTGAGAGCAGACACCACAACACCTTCTCTCATTCCCCTCAGGCTGCTATGACTGTCTTTGAGCTGCAGATGCTTCAAAGTCAGGCGCCAAGTCACCAGCCTCGGAGATATGTTTCTGAGCGAAGCTAAATTCCTGAACGACGGACACTGATGCAGCAAGGCCAGTCTAGTCTGTTTGGATCTAATTTAATTAACAGGATGTGTATATTGATAAACAACTCACATTTTTATATCAGTCAACAAAACGTATATACCTCTTGCATTGTTATTTTAAAATGTTTTATTAATACACAATTGTACATTATTTTATTAACCTCGTCATGCCAATAATGTTATTATAATAATAACAATTATAATAATAATAATAATAATATATATATATATATATATATATATATAGATAGATAGATAGATAGATAGATAGATAGATAGATAGATAGATAGATAGATAGATAAAACCCGGGGCCATTTTGAGTTATTCACAAAAAGTTGAGTCAAAGCTTTCCAAATAAGTCAAACTTGTGGTAAGATTTGACCTTTTGAATGTTGACCCTCTAAAAGAAAATTAGGGACAAAACAAGCCTTAACGTTTCTTGAGAATCACCCGCAGCCAGGGGGGTGTTAACAAAAGCTGTTGATTTGAATAACTTTGCATACCAATGCCACTCTAAAGAAATGTCTTTACCGGGTTCTAACCAGGTTTTTGAAGTTTATTAATAATACAATGGGCTCACATTGTGTGTTTTTTGAGCATGGAGAATTTCAACAGCCAGGTCACGGTGCCGTAGAAGTGTAATTCTGATGTTGGATGCACTATAACATGTTGCTGCGTCCTGAAGTGTCTCAAGGATCTCTGAGGACACATTTGGACACAGGGGCTGTCAGTCAAAACTGTCATCTGTAAGAGCAGGACAAGCAAGTGATCTGCTGAGATATAAGATAAGATAAGATAAGATAAGATAAGATAAGATAAGATAAGATAAGATAGACTTTATTGATCTCACAGTGGAGAAATTCACGTGTCACATCGGCTCAATAATCAAAAGAATGTGCCAAAAGGAGGAAAAGGTGCATGAGGTATATACAGTGTGTCCACATATATACTGTAGATTGAGAAAAATATAAATAAAATAAAAGGAAATAAAGCACAGATTTAAGATGACTTATGTACATTTAAGGTGACTTATATACATATAGATTGACGTTGTACATTAAAGTGGTACCAGGTAAAGAAAAACAGTGAGGTAGTCAGATAACTATAACAGCTGAAGTTTCTTATTTAACAGGATTATTGCACAGGTTATTAAATAGTAATTGCAGATTAGTTATTGCACATTAGTTATTACAGTTACAGTGCAGCATTGTATAATCTTATAGCAGCCGGAATGAATGACCTGTGGTAACGCTCCTTTTTACAGACAGGATGTCTAAGTCTGTCACTAAAGGAGCTGCTCAGCTCCTCTACAGTCTGGTGCAGGGGGTGGAAGGTGTTGTCCATGATGGATGTGAGCTTGGACAACACCCTCCTCTCAGCTACTTCCTCCACAGAGTCCAGAGAGCAGCCCAGGACAGAAGTGGCCTTCCTCACCAGCTTATTCAGTCTCTTTCTGTCCCGCTCTGTGCTGCCAGGAGCCCAGCAGACGACAGCGTAGAGGAGGGCTGAGGCCACCACAGAGTCATAGAAGGTCTTAAGCAGAGGCCTGCTCACTCCAAAGGACCTCAGCCTCCTCAGGAGGTGGAGGAGGCTCTGGCCCTTCTTATACAGGGCGTCGGTGTTATGAGTCCAGTCCATCTTATTGTTGATGTGAACACCCAGGTATTTAAAACTCTCTACAGTTTCTATGTCCTGCCCCTGGATGTTCACAGGTGAGTGAGGTGGGGGTCTTCTCCTGAAGTTGATCACCATCTCCTTGGTCTTACTGGTGTTTAAGCACAGATGGTTCTTCTCACACCAGTCCACAAAGTCCATGATGACCGACCGGTACTCCAGCTCGTTCCCCTCAGACACACAGCCCACAATGGCCGAGTCATCAGAGAACTTCTGAAGGTGGCAGCTGTCCGTGTTGTAGGTGAAGTCCGAGGTGTAGAGGGTGAAGAGAAACGGAGACAGGACGGTGCCAATTTAATGGTAGTCTGGTGGAATGAAAACTTGGAGAAGCCTAAAGAAGTCAGAACCTCGCTGGTGAACATTTATCCATTACACTGAACAATATCTGCTTACCCCTCACAGAGCAGCAGTAAAATGTGCAAATTGTATGTAGAGTTAATAAGTGAGCTCTTTTGTGTGCGTTAGCATGGCGCATGCACTGAGTCTGCCGCTTTTCGTTGCTGATTACCACTTCTGCTCCTCTGTTTCATCTGATTAGAATTCACTTCTCTGTCCTCACTCTCTGTTTTTCTCTTTTGTTTTTTCAATGTTTCGGGGCGACCGTCAGAAGCCATGGATGCCGCTTTTCTCTCAGGCTGTGTTGGATTTTCTGAATGCAAGAAAAGGATGACATCTGCATATTTGATCACGCATTCGCAAACAGCTGGCCATGCATGTTAAATATGACTTGGTAATGAAACACAGGCCAAGAATTGTGCTCGGTAAATGTCACATTTTCATTGTATCAGCAAGTTTTTTTTACCCCATTTTTATATTCTGTTCTGTTTTATTCTGTTTTTACACTGAATATGTGTAAAATCATTGCCAGAGCCTGCCAATATAAATTTTTTACCCCTCTGAGGGGTATGATGAGTTTTTTTTCTGATTGCAATTTATTGTCTCTTCTTCTCATAGCATAAAAAAAGAAATCCAGACCTTTTCAAGACCCTAAGCTCTTGCATCAATACTGCGCTGCTCCTTTCCTCGTATGCAGAGATAATTTCTGTGTAAATGGTATCCAATAGCAACTGCTGATAACAGAGCAAACCAAAATAATGGGGAACAAAACCTGGTGAAAGAGCTGAGGACAAATGTTGGATAGGAGCAGCCTGGTTGCCTAAATGTACTCTGAAGTGGCAGTAGGTAGAATAACACTCGCTTGTGTGTTTGTCTAGATGTGAGAGACCAGAAGTCTTGGCTGGAGGACTGCTCTGCGTCGTGACTGTGTGCGAGTGTGCACGACACGTGCCCGCCGCTGACTAACCACAGTCATTAAAGCTGAGGTAGGCACTAATGGTTTGGAATCAGAGGGAAAAAAAATCCTATCAAGCTTTCAGCTTATTGCAGTCTCAGGGAAGAAAGAAACCTAGACCCATCCATCTCCTTCAAATTTGCACCAGGCACAATTTTGAATTTGCTGTGAATTTTCTCTATTCTGCACAATGTTAAAATTGTATGTACGCTTTCAAGCACAACCCCACTAACAACTAATTAGCTCTCCCTCAGCAAGCTGCACCTTGACTGCATGCTTTTAGCAATTTTGTTGCCATCATCAAGCCTCTAGCATAATCCTGGCTATATTTGACCACATTTCGGTGGAAAATATGTAAGTTAGTTGAAAATACAAGGTTTCCCGGCACAGAACTGGCTTTTGAGCATAATCCACGTAATATACCTACAATTACTGGTGACAGCATGATTAGCTTCTGGGTTGATTGTTGTATTAGAAGAAGCAATTGTATCCACATTCAACCATCTAACCCAAAACAACTATAAGGCTCAAACTTGGACACAGACTGATTATCCAAAAGACACAAAGCAGCATGTGAATGGATAGATGAGATTATTTAAATTGTTTCAGTTAGTAAAACAGTTGTCTGACAGGCTTGTTAGCCATCCACCAGTCTGAGGACTTATTTAATTTAAAATTAGCTGGTGGTTCCATGACATTTTTCCCAGGTCCCTGTTGCCAAGACAGATTTTATTCTCAATGATGTTTTTACAACTTCACATACAACTTCAAAGTTATTAGATGCCAAATATAAAACACATTGGTACCATGACTACAGTTTCAACATAACTGCCAAATATCACATCAATATCCCATGACGCACAACCTCACGATCCTGAATGCTGTAAATAGAAGATGAAGCCTTTGCCATTGTTTTCTATTAGAGGAAATTGGTTAATAATTTTCTGACAACATCAGGGCACTCATAGAGCATTACATAACATTTCCAGAAGGTTAGTTTAAATTTCATTATTTCGTCTGGAGTGAGAAGCAAAAAAACTTTTCTTCTGATCTGCATGGACATTAGCAATGACATTTTCATTGGTCAATCTGTGCATCAAGAGCGAGATGTGAAGAGAAACATGCAATTTGAAAAGAATGCAATTCATAAAACTCAATCTGAAAAACAGAAATTTGAAGAAAAAATTTAAAAATATCAAATCTTCAAAAAAAAATTTGGGGAAAATAACGATTTAAAAACTAAAATTTGAAAAGATTTATTTATTTATTTCCTTAATAAATTATTTTTTTTAAAATATCAAATCTGTTTGAACAGCAAAGTTACTCTGAAAACCTTTTTTTGATTAAGGAGGTTTTCAAAGTTTAATTTCTGGATTGCATTTTTTCTAATTTCCATTTGCAAAATGTGCTCTTTGCTTGCAACAATAATGGAACAAAATTCACTGCATATCATCCGAGCCATAATTGTTCATTATTTTGTAATTATTCTGTCATGAACTTTGACTTTTAACATGATATTGGAAGACTGTAGGGACTGGGGTCTTTGTAATTTCTCTAAGAATCTCATTATGTGTCGTTGGGATGAATTTACACAGATGGGCACCCCCGGAAGTCTGTTCTTTGACATGGTACCATCACTGTGTGGAGTGAATCTTGTTTTATTAAATTATTCTGCTTTCATCCAGTCCGTGCGTTGACATTACATCCAAACTTTTTTTTCCTATTGCATCAGGTCTGCTTTTATTTTTAGTTTTGATGAAACCTTTTTCTTCTGTAATAATGAAACTCGAGAATGCAGAGAGAATCTGTCTTGTGTTCTGCAGGGATCTAATCAGATTGCAAAATCTGTGTTTGCATCACTGTACCTCGAATCCAGCAGATGTGCAGGAAGTTCACATCAGTGTAATTATGTCTTCTTTGTGTGGATTCAGCATGTCCGTATGCTATTTGTGTTAAAATGCGCATCTGCCCCGTTTCACCCCTTGGCACTTTCCCCCAGCAGTCTTGCAACAGAGTTGCTGCCAAAACCAGCAAAAGAGAGAGGTGATGAGGGAGTGTGAGAATAGATGAGCAGTCACAGCTCCTTGCATGCTGCCGGTAATTAAACAAAGACAAGACGGACTGAGGTCACACCTGCACAGTAAGCCTGTCATGTATCTTCTATCATTGCTGATGCAGTGATAATTAAAAATGAGATGTGGAAAACAGCAGAATTAATTGAGTTTTGTCTCTTGTATTGTTTAGGCCTGTTTAATGTTCTCGTTTATTGTCTACATTTTCAAAGTAATCAAGATGTCCTCTCTTCCAGAAACGTCTTCTACACAGTGCTAAATGTATTACATTATAAGTCTTTCTGGAAAACTGATTTCTTTCTGGATTAACTTCGACATTTGGAGCTAATGATACTCCATCTAACTCAGCATAACTGATTTTTAACCACAGCTTTTACGGAATTAGTTTTGTAATTTTTTTTGCTACTGTAATTTATAATTTATAATAAAGTCATAATGTTCCAAGAATAAACCCATAAAATTACGAGAATAAAGTATGAAGTAGTATTTTATAAGAACTTTTGCAAAAATGATCAGCCTTCCCTCTCTGTTAAAATGAGGCATGTTGAGTAAAGTTATACTTTGTTATTGGTTTCACAAATAAGGAAATATTTAATCCTTTGAACACATCAGCATAAAATCATCCTTCGACCCCCTAAGAGATGTCCTGCGAACCCCACTTTGGGAACCCTTACCCTAAGGGATGGTATGAATGCAGATGACAATTTTATTTGGAATTTACAAGGTTGCAATGACAATAATTTTACAAAAGGTTCTTACGTTAAGACTGATGGAAAGAAAGAGAGAAATCTGACAAGTTTTATTTGATTTGAAGAAAACCGGCCATTCACTCTATGTGGGGTGTGACATTAAAGGTTTAGGATGATGAAAAATTGTTCAGTTATGTTCAGATTGAGGGCTACATTTTGCCATCATCAGTGATAAAAAATATATATATATAAGAAGACTATTTTGTCTACATTTTTCTTTCTTTAGGGGTTTTCTTTAGGGGTTAGGAACATGGTTGCATAATGCCCTCAAAACGTAGCTGTTTTCACACAGGTTAACATAGCAAATTCTGAGGGTCTCATAAAAAATTGGCATTTTGCTGTATTTTCTGCCTCCGCTCTGATGATTTAGACACACGGGCCAAACGACAGCGACAGGTGGCAGTCATCGCCACCGGGGTGAAACCCAACATGTGGGACAAGATAACGATGGCAGCATTGCAAATTTAGCTCTTGGGTTGCTTGTCTCCCATAAAAAGTATTGGTTCTGAAATTGGGTTTAGACATTTTCAAAGCAGTCCTTGACGGACAAGGCGTCTATGATGAAGAGTGAGAAGGTTTTGCTGGAATTGACTGAAATCTTGCTGTTAAGTCTACTTTACAAAAGATAAAACACAACCTTGGGTTCTTCCTATATTACAGACAAGGAAACAGCATCAAATATCATGATTTGAGGGCGGACCCACAGGGCAATCGGACAGGGGTAAAACAGGGAGGCAACATCCACAGGAATGAGAGCAGTCAGTAACAGACAGTCAAGGAATACTGGATGGTTTACTCAAAAAATGGCCTTCAAGAATCTGGCAGTTACACACTGGGACAGGCGGGTATATATATAGTGGACTTCCCAGGTGCAGTGACTCCATATAACTGGAGCCGTCATAGGTGGAACTGCTTAGACCTGATTACCTGAGAGCAGTTTGAGCAGGCAGAGAGTGACATCACCGTGACTGCTGACAGGGATTTTACAGACAGGATCAGACAGAATCATTACAGTTTTCCTCCATGTTGAAAGTAGTTGCAGACTGCAGTGTGTCACGTACTCTCCTCTCATTGTCAGTCTGTAGCCCCATTTCTGCCTGCCGAATCAATTTCACCTGCCCTCTTCCACCCTGCCCCGCCCGGCTTTAATCGGTACTGGTTGTTTTTCAGCTGGATTAGAAAAGCCTGAAGGAGGGAAATGCCTCCTGGGGATGGCTTTAGCCCCCTCCCCACGCCCCTCGTCTTATTTGCGACGTTGACACATCTGCAACGGTAATATTTTTCTAGGGATAAAAGAATCCATCAAGATAAATATCTGGACCACACATGAGCTCGAACTAATAATACAATAAGGTGTAACTTCTCTCTGCCTGCACAGGTATTGTGTGTGTGTGTGTGTGTGTGTGTGGTCTCAAACTCCAGTAGTCGAGAGCCAATGTCCTGCAACTTTTAGATGTGTCTCTGCTTGAACACACCTGACTCCAACATGAGGTCATTAGCAGAGCTCTACAGAGTTTGACTGCAGGCTGGTTGGGGAGTTTTGCCATCTGATTTGATCCAGGTGTGTAAGGGACACATCAGTCCTTTAAGATTTGAGTTATTGGTGAGCAAAGAACAAATTTTGTAATTGGAAGTTTGAGTTAAAAAAGGTTTATAGAGTAACTTTGCTGTTAGATTCCTTATTTTGAACGACTCATTCATGAATGATACAACACTATAGGGTCGCACACAACGTAAGCGCCTTGCTGCCATATTGTGATGAGTAACACGTTTGTTACATGTTATACATGAAAGGATAATTATCGTTGTAAGCTTAAACAATAAAATAGTGCAACCAAACTTGTCTTTCAGCATTTCTGCTCTTTTCCCTCTTTACATCGCCTTTGTTGTTCATATTGAAGGGAACCTCTACAGGAACCGCTGAGGTGACATTGTTTTGACATTGCATTTTTCTAGGTGACATCTTTTCAAAACCCTAGAGGAAGGAGATTTATGCCCACAGTGACTGTAGGGAGGAGAGTGATGGCTTCCACATCTTTGTTTTATGGCTCCGATACCCTGAGCATCCCATCTCTCTTTATGTTCCCCTAACGTCGACAACATCTCCATTCCCTCTGACTCCCCATGAGCTCATTATCACTTTCTGTGAGTGAGACTGCGTGATGCGGGGAGACATGTCGGCACGTTCCCGCATGTACAAATAACAGCATACAACCGATAGTAGCACATGTTTGTGTACGTGGACTACATGTGCTACATTTGCACACAGATTTAGTAAACACTTCAGTGTGTGACAGTAAAAAGAAAAACAACAAGTCTTCGATTTGTGCGTGCCGTGAAATTCCTTAGAATCAATTTGTACATGCAGATCTTGTTTCCTCATTAGTTCGGATTTTTGTCACTTCAAACCCAAGAAGATGAATCGTTCCATCTGCCACATGTTTAAGTGAATTTCATTTCACATCTCACCAGTCTTCCATCTCACTCACAGAGCTCACACAAAGACACCAGCTCTCAGTCTGTGATTGTCCACATGAGCTCAGACCCTCATATTTCACGATGATCTTTGCACAAACGGAAAAAAAAGCAAAGCGACTGCAGAGTGATGAACCTCTGAGGAATCGCAGCTCACTAAGCAGACACGAGTGACGTGGCTTCAAGCTGTCTGCCATCCATCAGTGGCTTGGTGACATCTCACAGCCGGCTCTGCTTGAAGTCTTCTCCACAGTTGATGAGCGATGGCAACAGAAAGTGAGAAACTTGCTAGACTTCAGAAGACAGAGCTGTGTCTCAGTTCAGGGACACTAGTCAATCCTACGAAAATGGTTAGAGTGACCAAATACTGACATCTCTCACCTGTGAGACCATCATACTCGGTCCTTATCTTCTGATCCTTTATGATTGTTTAGAAACTGTGGTCAATTTAGAGATGTGGGTCAAAATTGTCCTTTTTACATCTCGGAATGAGGGCACTGTCAGTAAGTCATACTCTGGACAATCAAAGGAACTGAACAAAGTTGTGAGTTCCTTTGATGTGAAAATCCCTCTACACAGCCATTATTATTTAAGAAAATCATGTTTACAGTCCATTAGTTAATGCAACATTTGACAAGATCTGAAAACTAAACCCTTGTTTATGTACCAAGCTTTCTTTCTCCCATACTTATTCACATTTGAAGAATTAGAAACAGAAATTCATACTAAACCCAATAAAGAACCTGTTAAGAAATCATGTCTGCTAGCAGACATAACAAATGTGCTTGGATATAATTCAATTAAATTCAGTTTTCATACAGTATATTTAAGCAACCTGTATGCAACTCATCCCATTAGCGGTAAGCTAACATTGAACAAATAAAGATATTCTAGCGCAGTTGTCTCATGTAAACTGTACCATCACTAATAAACCTCAATGCTTGGATACCAAACTGAAGAAGAAAGACATGAAGTGGAAATGCCTAGGTACAAAATGTAGGTAAGAATTGGTGAAGGAATAAGGATTCAATAAATAATGTTTTGAATTAAAAATAAAAATTGGTGAAGGTACACACAGGTGCAAAGTCTGTTTGTAATTTTTTGTCAGCCAGCCATCCAAAAGAAAACCAGTGACATCAGTAATCTCTTCAGGGTTCCTAAAGAGTCTGAATTTGACCATGTTTGGGAATAGGGTAAAATATAAAAGAGTATAAAGGACTATTTGTATGTCAAGAATTTTCTTATTTAAATAATTTCAATCCATCTCTTCATCCATTATTTTACTTTTATCCATCCACTCTTTTTCATTTCCTCTGTCCTCCTCTTTCCTTCTGCTTCTTCAGTTTTTTTTTTGTTTTTTTTTGCAGGTTCGGACATATGTAATATTATTGTAAAATACATTTATAAGCTAAAATGAAAGAGAAGTTGGAAAATTTCAGTCTGGAAAAGGATGAAATTTTGACATGGAAAATGTTAAATGTATCCCTTGAAAAGAGCCCATATGCCACTAGGAGCAACTTTGGGTTCTGTGTCTTGCCCAGAAAGCGGAGATTGAACCACCAGCCCTGTGATTAGTGGACAACAGGCTCTGCCAGAGCAGCTGCCTCATGTTGAGTCTTTTTTGGGTCATTATTTAGTCTGGCCTCATCTGTTTTAGCTCAAGCAGAGGTCGATTCATGTTTGCTGTGTTTGTTTTACCTAAATGTGAGCCATTTCATCATTATTTTACATGGTCCTTTACTGATGGTTTTATTTTCCATTGATTTATTTTGCATCTATCTTCTGTCTGAAGTGGTATGAATTCACTATGGGTGCCTCATACTGAAGACATGTTACTATTGTTCATACTTATTCTGTTTTCTGCTTTCATCACTGCCGTTGTCTGATATGGTCAAAATACATGGAAATGTGCAGAGTAACTGGGAGAAGTCTGCTTCTATACAACTTTTATTAAACCAAAACAGTTTTTGACTAAATCAAGAAAAACCTCGGCACTGATTTAACGCTTTCCCATAGGAAATGAATGGGAGGCTGCAAATAGGGTATTTTTACGTAGGCTGCTTTGGGCCCCTCTAAATCAGATATACATCATCCCAGAGATGCCACAATTGTCTATAGTTTATCTACAATAACAATTAAAGTTTGAGGAAATCAGATTTTGTTTTTTGTTTTTACAAAAAATCTCTTCCATTCTAAGTCATGATCCCGTCTAATCTAGCTGGCAGACCCAAAAATTTATCCAAAATATATTTGAACAAATATCACATCTGCAATGTATGCAGTAACTACATAAATTAACGTTGGGCTTAACTTCCTACTACACAGGTAGATGACCACATTTCTGAACAGGCACTGGGATGTTCATAAGCATGCAAGTGTGCACCTCAGTGTCTTTTCTCTATAAACCTCTGCTCTTGGCATGCCTCCGCTCCTTTTATCAATTAGTTCAGTCACCACAGCTGAGCAGTGTGTCTTCCTTCTTAGCCACAAGGCAATCAGCTTCTGTGTTCCCACAGAGCAAGCTTCACTGTCTCCAGCCTGGATGTGATGCAATGAGCGCTGTGGATTTAGAAATGCAGCTGTCATTCATGTTTAACTTTTAGTTAGTTAAGCCACCAGGACAACTGCTTTTGTAACTCCTTTGTAATACGCTGTAGCACCCAGCATTCCTTGCTTCACCTTTAAAGCTTTATGACACAGTCTGCCTGTTAATAGTCGCATAGCATTTGGATTAAAAAAAGTGCTGTGTTGCTCTGTTTTTGATCTACCCAAGGCACTTGACTCTATGTAACACAGTTTCTTGTTAGAAATTCTTTGATGGGTTAATCATAAGGTACACAAAACACCATTAAATCAACATTAATTTTCCTTATTAATGTTGTACTTGCTCTTGTAGCACTGTTGGACGATTCTGTTCAATTAAATTTTGTTTATATAGCGGCAATTCATGATACGTCATCCCAAGGCACTTTACAAAGTCAAATTCAATCAAATTATATGGATTGGTCAGAAAGTTTCCTCTCTAAGGAAACCCAGCAGGTTGCATCAAGTCTCTCCAAGCAGCATTCACTCCTCCTGAAAGAGCGTAGAGCCACAGTGGACAGTCGTCTGCATTGTTGATGGCTTTGCAGCAATCCCTCATACTGAGCATGCATTAAGCGACAGTGGAGAGGAAAACTCCCCTTTAACAGGGAGGAGAACCTCCAGCAGAACCAGAACCAGGCTTAGTGTGAACGCTCATCTGCCTCCACCCACTGGGGCTTAGAGAAGACAGAGCAGAGACACAGAAAGCACAGAAGCTCACATTGACCCAGGAGTACTTTCTATGGTAGATGGTAATAGAGGATGATCTGCCTCCCCTGATGATGTCACAGCTAACAGAACGCCAGACCAGGTGTACCTTCTTTGTAGAGAAAAATGACAGAGAACAAAAAGTTAAGAGTTGAAATAACAACAAACAATGCAGATTGGAGAGCAGTAGGAGAACTCAGCAGAGTGAGAGAAATAGACCCTGATGTCCTCCAGCAGCCTAAGCCTATAGCAGCATAACTATAGAGGTAGCTCAGGGTAACATGAGCCACTCTGACTAGAACCTTTGTAGCGGATCAAGATGAAGACTAGCATAATGTTTAGACAAATCGTAGTTATGTTAAACTAGGATTAACGAGTTGGAGGCTAATAGTGGCTAATGCTAGCAGACATTCAGAGCTTGTTCAAGAATAATTTTAAGCTATATTTGATATGATAACAGTAATGTCCATTCATCTTATAAAACCCTTATGGAAATAAAGTTTGTCGTAACCTTGAAACACAACCCAAAACACAGTAGCATAAACTTTGTTTCAAAGATTGCTAAGGAGGTGGCTTAGCCTGTTAGCTCCAAGTCTCAGCCTCAGTTAACCATTAAGAAAACGGTGAGACACATTAGAAGTAAACAGTTTCAAATAGCTTCATCCAGTCTAACTTTACCTGTTCATCTCTGCCAAACCTCTGCCTTTGTGTCCCGTTGTGGCAACGTTTTGGCATCCAGTTATGAGGAATTGCTCCAGGGTGGAGGAATGGGCTGAAATCTCTCGTCTATGGTCACTCCAGGTCACTTCTGAATGGCTTCTCGACACTGTGGGGACCTCTGCAGGGCTTGCAGGGATGCAGTTCAAGGATTCTCTGGCTTGACTGAGCTCAGTGCTGTGGAGGCCTCTGCACGGCTTGCAGAGGTGTAGCTCGGCTCCCTCCAGCCGCAGGAAACTGCTTCACACAGTCTCGGGTCAGCTTTCCCATGCAAGCAGCTGAGGAAGATCACAAACAGCTGGTTTCATGATCACTGGGTGCTTAATTTTTATTTTGTTTCTGTTTTTCTACATTTTATTCCAACTTGCTTTTGTTCTGTTTTTATTTTCTTATGTTTTAATCATGTTAAGCACTTTGTGCTGTCCTCGTACTGAAATGTGCTCTACAGATGAAACGGCCTTGCCTTGCCTTGAATGTCTCTTTTCACAGAAAGACTGTAGGTCTACTTAGCTTTGGCTCCAGTCTGAGCACATGTTTGCAGGCCCCTAAGATGTGAACTCCTCCTTGTGAGGGTCCAAGAACAAAAGAGGTCGATTCCAAGCGTATGTGAGGTTTTACAGAATCTCCTGCTGTGAGGAGCAGCTCTAAAGAAGCTTCTATACTCTTCTATTTCTTGTTGCTTTTATCTTACAGCCTTACGTTTATATTCCTCCCGGCTGAACTTGAACACGAATGGTGGATAATAGTCAGGTGTTTTTGTTTCTAAGCATGCCACTATATTTAAGATCGGTTATGGTATTTTTCCTTACCAAGCACCACTAACCCCCCTTTCCCCGTGCTATTCTACTATTGTAATTTCTAACAGTCCATATATCTTCACATGCACACATTGTCTTCCATTGTACCAATGCCTCTTTTCTGGCCACAATGACTGCAGACATTTTTGCGTGCGAGTTTGCACCAGACTTTTAATCATACTAAATATGGACACAAAAATTTAGTTTTTCATTAGTTTGGTCATTACCATATGATCCGCAAATGCATGAAGGCACACATGCGAAAAGATTTTGCACCCACTGTTCCGCTCATTTTACACATGCAAACTGCTTTGCTCCTGGTATGAAGATCAGCTTTGCTCATGCTAATGAGTTTGCCCATGTTTTATAGATTTTTATAGAACCTTTTAATGATGAGTCTCATAGTCTCTCCAGTGTGTCCTGGGCTATTCCTTGGGCCTCCTTCCAGTGGGAGAGATGTCTAGGACCACAAACCGCATGTGGACTATTTGGGCAAACTCCCATGAACCCTCGAACACCCTGTAGAGCATGGGTCACCAACAACCATGGGCACCAGGTAGCCCCCAGGTCAAAATATAGCACAACCCTCCAGTAAGATGCATTTAAAACACTATTTTATGCAGTTGCTCCTCCTTTTTAATCATACTTGTATTTACATTAGTTTTAAAAACATCTAAAAACATGTTTAGTTCAATGGTGAGTGCGTCTGCTGGAGGTTTTCCTTCCCGTTAAAGGGGAGTTTTTATTTCCACTGTCGCTTCATGTATGCTCAGTATTAGGGATTGCTGCAAAGCCATGGACAATCCAGACGACTCTCCCTGTGGCTCTACGCTTCCCCAGGAGTGAATGCTGCTTGGAGAGACTTGATGCAATAAACTGGGTTCCCTTATATAGGACATTTTTGACCAATCTGTATAATATGATTGAATTTGACTTTGTAAAGTGGCTTGAGATGACATGTTTCATGAATTGGCACTATATAAATAAAATTTTATTGAATTGAAACATATTTGCTTTACCAAGGGAGGCATTATACCCATAAATCCACTCAGGAGTATCCACATATGCATCCTCTGTTTTTCCACAGACTCACCTGGATCATTTGTTGCAGCAAAAGTCAGTTTTAGTCTCACGTAACACAGGGTTCAAGTTGCATAATTTAGCAAACATGACATACTACATGCTTCCCAAACAAACAGCAGGCGTTTAGATAGAATCTTATATTTGTTACTGAGACTTGACGACTCCAAGATGTCATTCTTGGCTGCAGTTCTCTCATATCTTTAACAATCTTTTCATCCTCCATCACTCTCCAGGCTGTGTGTGGAGGTAACACAAACTTGGTTGCCATCCAGCCTTGTTTCTCTGCTGGCTTCAGGTAATGCTTTAACTGTCTATACGGGAGAGTTTAGGCCAGCAGCTATTTTATTTTAACTATTTGGTGATTCTTGAAGATCAACACACATTGGCCACATTTAAATAGTTTGTTCTCATTTTACTTCCTGTTTTGAAAAGTGGAGTCCCCATTTACACCAGACGGAAAAAGGAAGTTGTGCTAATGTCGTGTTTAAATTCAGTCACATTTTGATTGCATTTAAATAAAGTCTAAATTGAAAGATTACTTTATTTGAATTAAGTGTATGGACAATTTTACCTGAGTCACCTCGTTCATGCTTGTCTTTCACTGAAGGAGACAAACAAGATAAGCAGGAGTGTATCCACATCCTCTGAGCTTTATATATAATAATGTTCTTTTCTATTTCACCCGACAACAAGCTGCTAGACATCTACAATTCCTGACACTCGTTTTCTATCATCAGCTCCCCATCTTGTCGTTTTAAAGTGTCTTTCTTTGCCTCCTCTTTCTCCTTCTATTTTACAAGCCACAATGCATTCTCCATTAAGCCTTTAAAGGCTGATGGAAATGTCATAAGGGCATTGGGATGGTCATACATCACCTTATTCACTCCCTCTTTCTGCTGAGCTTTCCTTTTTTCCTTTAGTGTCTTCTGTCATTGTGTCAGAGTGCAAAGCCAAATAACTGTGCTAGAATCTCTGCATTATCCAAGCTGCCTTAATGCCCACAGCTTCCCAAATGAAACGGCCATAATCTATACTCACGGCATTAGCCCAGCTGCTACCAAACTACATGTAGGTGAAGGCTTTCAACTGCAACACACATGAACGGCTCCATAGGCACTGATGCTTGTGTAGGTGCCGCACTGCTGGTTCCCTTTCCCGTCTGCCACAGGGATTTGCAGGAGATCTACTTCTTTTTTTTTTTCCTGAGCGGTTTTGATAAGCAGGAAGAATAAGCTATTTTCCTATTTCCTGTAACTGCGGCATAGTCACCTCGGAGCCTGTTGAGGTGCGGGTGTAATAGGGAGAGGAGCAGTGTCAGACGATGAAATGAGAGTGTGTTAGCCGAGCTGAGGACCTGCTGTATCCCTCTTCTCCATCCTGTGCCCCTTATCACATTACACCCCAGATAGATGGTTCCCAAACCCCAGAGGTAAGGGATTAATTTGTTTAAAGCTCTGCACACTGCTCTGGCTGACCTTGGTTGGGCACAGGAAAAAAAAAGGGGAGAAGAAAAGGATGATTTTTCCTTCCAGTTTATGCCCTGCACACTTGCCTGAAGGGAGAATGAAAAGATTAATAGAAAGGCTGAAGTCATATCTCTCCTCCCATAAACTAAAAAAACACAGACCGCGGAAGCTTCTAGGGTATTTCTCACATTATCTTTGTTTTCTAAAGTTGATCCTATTAACATGTTGAGTTTTTTCCTTCTTCACTAGAATATGGAAGGAAACAAAACCAACCCTGAATGTTTTTTATGCTAATTTAAAAAAATTTTCTGCTTATCCTAAAGGAGACGAGTTACAGCATTAAGGTCAAATCTATTGCCATATGTTCAGTATTTTAACTAAAAATTAATCCATCAAGGCCCAGTTTATAAGGTTTTTATTTATCTATCCAAGGCGGTCCCATGGCGTTAAAAGATCCATTAAGGAAGTTTAACATACTAACTACTCGAGTGATCCCAAGGCGTTCACAGACCAAAAGGGACATACAGTTTATTTCTTTCAGCCACTCTCTGGTCTGCCAATGGCCTCCCTTAAAAACCACCATCATGAGGACTCTAAGAGACATCCTATCAGATGCCTGGAAAACCTCAACACATTCCCTTTAATGAGGAGGAGAAGCAGCTTTACTTCAAGCTTTCATTAGATTACAAATTTCTCAATTTAAGGTAAAGCCTTGCTATCCTATCCTATCCTTATATGCATTGTATGAACCCTTCAGCCACGATCCATAACTTCTGTCCATAAGTGAGAGTTGACTAAAACAAAGAGTTGCACATCTTTGCTCAGCTCCTTCTTGATGAAGGGCAAAGAGAAATCTGTCTATCCTTCTCCTCCACCAGTTAAACTTCCATGGGAGGTGTGCGAGGAGGAGACATTTGCTGTCTAAGGAAAACATGAAGGTCAGACTTAATTACCTGAAATAACATGAAACAAAACTAGGAATCACAAACTTGATGGGGAAATGCTCGGTTCTCACGGCATAGCTGACCCAGGCCTACGCTCAAATTGGCGACACAGATGGTAAAGTGGTGAACTGCAGCCAAACTGCATGATTCCTCTCAGACCTTCAATTTCACACCATGTGTTTTTAAGCTTGCGCTGGTGACACTTATATATATATATATATATATAAGAATCTTTCAAATGAGTAAGTAAATAATGCCCATAACCTAATTTAAATCTTGAAATCAAAGTCCATACAACATTTCATCTGGGTTTTCTTTAGAAAAAAGACCCCAGGGCTTTTGCAATAATGTTCTTTAGACAGTTGAGTCTAAAATGCAATTATTTAGAAACTAGAATAGAGGAAGAACTGGGTACAGAACATCTTTCAAACTAAAGCCCAGCACTACAACAGTCATGGTTTGTTGTTGCTTAGTTGCAGGAAGTCCTGTCCAGCTTACAATGTAATCTGTATCAGAGGGTGCTGGACAAATACAATCTGTAAAGAAATTAAAGCTGAAGCAGAACTGCAATCTGACACTGACTCAAACATTACATCCACCAAGGAATGGTTGAGTATTAAGAAATGGAAGGTCAAATTAAAGATCTTGAACTCACTGAGATGCTTTAAACTGGTCATGGTAGAACCCCAACCTTAACCCTAGTTATAACACGGCAGAATGTCTTAACCTGTAACTCAGCTAGCAAACACATTTTACATATCTTTTGCTAAATGATTGAATTAAGGATTTCTTTGATGATTGGGTGGAATTAAAGCAGTCACAATGTGATTGGACATTTTGAAAGAGGTTAGCTTTAGATTAAATTGTTCACATGACCGTATTTATTCTTATTAAGAATATAGCCACGGAGTCGTTGGGCTTCATTCCCGTCCGTTTTTACATGTGAGCCTCTTCTTGTCCCATTCAATCACAGCTGAAAAAGTGATTGTGATGAAGCTCCTTCACTAATAATGTGTACAGATGAAGCTAGTGACTGACACTGACAATATAGTTTCAATTACAGGTGCACCGGGCTCCTCCGGCATTACAGACATAGATCCATGTGCACAGACTTTTCATGCCCATCAGTCTTCCATTCATTAGTCATGTCACAGGCCAGCGTGATGAGCGCGCTGTTTAGAAGGTGTGGCTGTCAACATCAATAAGAGCCTTCCAGTTTGAGGGTCCATTAATACCAAAGTAGCCACTCGGCATGTTGTCAGATATGAATAATGGTTTGCATAACAAATCATTTCACTGTCTGACAGACATTCTCGTGGCGGCTCAGGTTGCAGCATTTTGCTCCCATCAGCAGCCTCGCCTCTTGATCAAAGCTGAAGTTGAAATCGGGCCGAGGAACAAATTGGCAAAGCAGATTTTTCCACACGGATGACACCTTGTTTCGGTGGCCACAGCGAAGATGATGCAGGGAAAAGGTTACACGGCTCAGTGACGAAATGAATCCCCGGCGGTCATAAACAGTTAGCGTCCCACAGCTGGCAAATAATGATGTTTTCTAATCATCCTCAGAGGTCACCACACCTCATCTCCCGCCGCCGACGTCTTCGCAGCAAATGCAATTTGACCAGAAAACAACAGCCTGCGTGCGCTGTCACCTGCTAGCTTTCCACATCAATCTCACCGCAAAACCAAGCTGATTCATCTGCCCTAACAAACAAGAAGGTGGCCTCTTCAGATGAAATGAAATGTTTCTGATGAAAATACCTGTGTGCTTGGAATATATGATAGAGTCATAAGAGAGCGCTTCCTGCTCTGACAGCTCGCCTTTGCATCGGCGCCGCTGGTGGAGGAAGTGTCTGAGCATGTCCTGAACAGTTTTAGCGCGCAGCAGTGGGCTGAGCAGGAGCAGGACAGTGTGCACCTGCTGAAAGAGGAGAACTGGCAGACAAATGGAGGAGAAGTCACGGAGAAACCAGGTTATACGCCACATTGCTTGCCCTGTGCTGTAACTCTGCAGGCTGCCTGTGAAATGGGGTCACTGGTGGCCTGAGTGTGTGTGGAGAATTCACAATCAATTTCAAGTTTTGGTGCAGGGGAGGAAAAAAAAAAACACGTCGAGCTGAGGAGTGAATATTCAGTCTCACATTTTACCTGATTAGTGCTGAATTCACTACGCTGATTCCTCCGCATGCAAACTTGCTCAACTCGACTTCTTTTGGAGATTTTATGTTGAGTTTTGTCCAAGCTGAATGAAAAAGGCAGAATTTATTAACCAGTGAGTGGGTCTTTACAGTACAAGCAAGTATTTCATTAAACTGAAGCCTCAGAATCTTTCCGGGATTTTCCTTGTTTGAACAAAAACTATGCCATCTGCATAGATTATAATTCAATCACATCTAGTCCGGCTGTTCTCATGATAACAATTAACGTCAGACAACACCTACAAACTATTCTGATAGAAATCTGTCAGAAAAAAAGACGATCAATATACCGCACCAGAAAACTGAAACAGCAGGTTCCATTCACCATCAAGATGACAAAGACATTAGCACCAAGGTCATTTAAGTCCATTTATATATTAATATTCAAACAAAGAGTCATTTAAAGTGCTGTATCAGAATGAGAGCCCAACTGTTAAAGAAACAACAGAAGAACATCATGCAAAGAGAGTTAACCCAATAAACTGCCAAAACATGATAAAGCAACAGTTACAGCTGAATTGATCAAAACTAGTGATAAATTCATATTTCTAGAAAATAACAGAATAAATACACAACAATTACAGTTAAGGCTAGTAACTATGGATAATACAGCCAAGATGAGCCATAGGGAGGGTACTTGTAGGGTACATCCAGGGAGCTCTGGTGTAAATCTTAACAAGAATTTAATAAATGGGGATAATTATGAGGCACCTATGGGGGGCGAATTTAAGGGGAGCCAACAGGAGCACTTAAAGGGTAACTACGATGGTTCTTAAAATGTACCTATGGGAGTACTAAAGGGAAAGAAGTGGTACTTGCCTGCAAGTAGTAACTACAGGTATACTTAAAGGTAGAGTGGACGATTTTTCCAGAAATATAGGTATGAAACGCCCAAGTCCCTTTCTGAATAACCGAGCAAGACCATCTTACCTGCTCTTCCGCTCTTTAGGAGGATCGTATGGAAAAAAAATCCCCAAATACACTCTGGGTTTACTTCTTTCTTCTGAGGCCTTCCTCTTCGCAGGAAATTGTAAAATAGTTGGCTTTTTGCGACTGTCAGTCATTTTTAAAGTATACAGCGAGAGCAGTGGAGCTACAGTGAACGGCTGAAACTGAAGCTCACGGTGCAGCCAGCAAACGGAAACCAACAAGGATAAGGAGATCCCCTGGAACTCAAAGCCCAAAAGGTTCGTTATATCTTTAAGGCAGGAGTGTCAAATATGAGTTTTCAACAGCTAAAGTCCTGCAACTTTTGGTTTTATCCCTTCTCCAACATACAGAAATGGAATGGCTGAATTCCCTCATCAGCATTGAATTGTTCAGTCCTGCAAAGGCCTGGTAATGATTGTGTTTGAGCTGAGATGCAGCTAAAAGCAGCAGGACAGTAGGTGAGGACTGGACATGGCCGGACGCTTGAGAAAAAACTTTATTCAATACATGGCTTGGTTTTAAAGTCACAGTTTGGTTTAATTTAAGTAGGTTTCAATCAACAAAAACATTTTTTTTTTACTTTAGTTAAAAAACAAAAGATCAGTATAGAACTGATTTAATACTTGGTTAGATTCTTCCAATTAATGATATTTTATAACAATAAAACCACCTGAAATGGTAAATCTTGTTTAGGAATTTTGGAATAAGACCAAAAATGTCTCTTCTTTCTCAGGACACTTAAATGGACTGGGCTTTCCACTCAGCTTCCCATAAACCTTTATAGAGCCATAATTGAAAGCACCCTGTATCTCAGTTCGACAGTGTGGTATATGGGAACCGCACTGCACTGCAATACATTCATGCAGCTGCACAGTATTTTACATAATTCTGTAAACTGACTGCTACCTGTCTTAACTGGAACATTGACATTTTTGCTAATGATTATTTGTACACTGACCTTGTCCGGAAATGTTTGTCTAAATACATTCATGCATTTGCACATTAATTAACATTATACTGAAAAGTGACTCCTATCAGTGTTGAATGTTTAAATCTTATTAGACACTAAGGACTATTTGCACACGTTTTAGCTTCTCATGAAATGTTGTTGGTGCATTTAACTTTAACATGATGTCTGGATTTGTGTATGTGTGTTCATTTTTAACCAGTGTCTCACCAAAATTTCACTATGGTTATAATACAAACTCCTGATCATAAATTCATCATTTGATCACAAATAATTGTTGAATAACTTTGGAGTTGTTTAATGCTCCATACTGTATAAGGACATCTGCTGGGAAACCCTTCTCCCTACGTCGATTACTACTGAAAGAGAAACCATATTCTTCTCAAATAGTTGTCTTAAAAGTTTTATTAACAAAACATTTTCATAAAGAAAACCCCAACATATAAATCTAGGCATCAAATAAAAAAGAGGCACAACAAAATAATAAAAAAAACTACTAACCCACCCTGAGTGCTCGGTGAAACAGTGTTACACATAATCAAAGCGTTCTAAATTGTACAGATACAATAAATAAGGCGAGAGATGCTCATGCAACAAACCGTGCCCTTTCATTTTTCTTTTTAAAGGTCAGTGGCGGATAAAGCCAGAATTCTGCACTTCAGGTCTGCACATTAGCATTCTGCATATGTCCAAGTTTAACACAACTGTGTATTTATTTTCAGCACGGAGAATAAAAAAAAAATTCGTATCCGTTTCTCAGTACACCCATGCCTACAGAGGTATTTGAGAGCTACAAAGTATGCTGCTTAGCTTGCACCTACAGAGGTTATTTAGGGAAACCTGTACAGTACCTAGAGTGGTATTTTAAATTTATATTTACATACAATTAACAATTAGCACAAAAATGAAAATATTAAATCCCCCAAATCAGCTGGTTTTACTTCTATTAGTCCATGATCATGTTTTAATTCTACCACCTCAGCTGTAATGAAGCAGCAAAAGTAAAATTTCACCACTGCACTAGTGGCAGTTTGTTGCTTCAATTATATTGTTTTCTCATTTTAAAATAAAACATGACCAAAATATTTCTGGTTTAGTTGAATATGGAGTAAGGAAGCTGTCAAAAAGATGTGTGCAGATTCTAACAACTCGTAATGGTATTTTTTATTTAAGGAAAATGCTGTACATATATGTGAGTTTAAAAATGCTGCAGGTTAGGACTGTTTTTATGTGAGTATGAATCTGAAAGCTGTGAGTCCAAAGTCCTGTGAATGCAACTCTAATTTCTACTAGTACAAGTCTTAACTGCTGTGGACACAAATTTACGTCTGTGGGAATGAGTAGAAATGTGATGAAATGACGCCACAGGGGGGGTCGTAATCGAATGAGCAGGAAGTCGCTGCAGCTGTTATGGCAGGCCGTTTTAACATACAATTGGCTTTACCTACATCCCAGATACCAAAAATGTATTTATGACTAGCAATTTGAGATATCTGTAATTACATTCTGCCTATATTTCAGATATCAACAGTTAAATTATAACTAATCATAAAGTAAATGGGAGATAGCTTGCTTTTTTTTTGACTAGTCATAATTCTAAGAAAGGATATTATTAGCTCATTATTCAAGATAGCTCCAATGCATTTTTAGATATCTGAAACAAAGATTTAGCTTGTGCAAATGAAATTGCAGATATATGGAGAACAAATTGTCAAGGTTTGAGGTAAACGCCCAAAGCGGCAGCAAGACAATGGCAGGTCCATACTGGAAGCATTAATGTTTTAATGAAGCCATATTTGCACAATTTAGGAAAGCGAATGGAAAACAGACAACAAAATAAAGAAGGAACAAAAACACAGAATTTAAATATTACTGGGAATCAACGGAAATTACCTGCAACACAGGTGAGTGGGATTAACTGATTAACACAAACACCCAAGGATCATGACACAAATAATGACTTGGCAAAACAAAGTTAGAGATATCTTGAACACTTTTTATCCCAGACAGACTTTGTAAGTCAGATATCTTTAATTATCGTTCTGACTTCATAAAACCACAGGCAGCAGTTTTAATTGCTTCATGGCAGCACGAGGGGACGTAACACAAATAGATTTAAAACATTTCAGATATCTGAAAACTTAATTTTGACAAGTCATATTTAAGTCTGAGATATCTTGAATCATAATTACAGATGTGGTACCATTCAAATGATGACTCTGATGGCATCATTTCTAGGGGTGTGCAAAATAATCGTCATGACGATGCATCGCGATTCTAATTTTCGCGATCTACTGCATCGATTCTTGACGCCTAGTATTGATTATTAATTAAAAAAATTAATAAAAAAATTGCATGAATGGTTGGCAAACATTAGCCAAAATTATCCTCATTTTGTTATTTTAAGTTTTATATATCCTAGGCACTTTTTGTCAGTGTGTCCACTCCAGTAATAGTAATATTTGTGTCCAGTAACAGTAATCGTTTTCAAGGAAATACCCCCAAAAGTCATTTCAATAAATACAGCTATGTATGAATTCAGTTGCTTTCAGTTATGTATCAATTGAAGACACTATCCAGATCATACACAGACAGTCAGCCACTGGTAACGGCTGTATTTTTTTCTAACAGTGTTCAGTGAAAATATTGCAATGCATCGCGATACATTGCAATAATTCAAGAATCGTGATGCATCGTGATAGAATTGGATCGTGGCATGTGAATCGTGATTCGAATCGAATCGTGACTTCTTTGGCAATACCCACCCCTAATCATTTCAGACATCCTAAGAGATTTATACCTACCAAATGAGATTGACAATATTGTGAATTGTTCTTCCTAATAGTCAGAATGCAAATGCAGATATCTAAACTTGCTATTCCGGAAAGTCAAAATGTACAAGTAAAAACATATTTTGAGATATCCAGGATGTAATGACAAATAGTCAGATGAAGCCGATTTATGTTAAAATGGCTTACCATACTCTGCTTCACCATCGATCCCTGTCTCTGACTGACTGGTAAACTGTGCGATAGGAAGGTTTACTGGGTTTATACAATGTTGTACGACTCCAGCAGCTAAGGTACACAGAGACACACATCAACTTTATTTGGGCAAGTTTGTGGACACAAATGAAATGGACTTGGGATTCAGAGGTGCTGATTTTTTCGCTGGTTCAGAAACTTTTTGGTTGTTTTCTTTTTCTTACAAGACCAACTGCTCCAGTATGTTAAGGTGAAAAGGAGAAAGAGCTGTTTTACACCCTCCCAATCCAGAGGACCATATGTTTAGAACAATGCTCAGTGGCGGGTTTGTGTTAATAAAAACTTTTCTGAAAACAATTGTGTGTAAAATATTACTTTAAAAAATTACATCGGGGAAATATTTGTTTTACATATATTTTTTAAGCACTTGACTTCCACATAGCTAATTATGTGGGCTCCATCTTATATGATCTTCAATGTACAAAACTACAATAAAAAAAGAAGAAAGATCTCACTGTTATGAAACTATCCTGCTACTAACCAGGGTTTATTCACGGAGTAATCTGTTGTCACAATTTGACTCAGGGTAAAGTCTTCTGGGCTTTCTGAAACAGAAAAGCCAGGGTATGCAGAAATTTACCTCAGAATTTACTCTGGATGTCCACTATCCCGGCTTTCTGGAACAGGGCCGCGTGTTTCAGATCACAGATATAAACTAGTTATGGAACAGAGAGAAGTAACGATATGAAGACCCACATAGACTGGAACGTATAAATCTCAAATGTTTTCATTTTTGCTCGTTTCCAGACTGTCTCCCTGCCTTTTGGTCTGTTCTTCCTCTGCCACATTTACAACATTTTAAGGAAATCTCTCCCCACAAACAGAATTCACTCCTCTGCTCTGTGCTCACTCTCAGTCTGATTTTAGGATCAAAGCATCACAGTCACAGTAAAAGCAAACTTGTAAAAATGTAAATGTCTTCCAGTGTCATGCCGACACAAAACCTGAAGCAGTTTATAGTGCAGTGATTTTTTTCTTTCTCTCAGAGCACTTGTTTGCTCATTTCATGCACTGCAGCAGATACACGGAGGCCATAACGCTTTGCTTCACGTTTCAGTTTCTCTGCTCAGAAAATAATTGAAGTTGCCAGTCACTGAAGGCATTTGATTTCAAGGCAGGTTGAGTAAACTTGTCTCTGAAAGGAATTCAACTTATTTTATGATTAAAGAGGTGGCACAAGAGCCTGTTTAGTGAAATAATCCAGTTTCAGGTGGAATACCTGGTGACAATGTTGTTGAGATAAAGCCACCCAGGCTCAAAATAAGCTCTGTCTGTGTAGAGGTCCTTCAGACTAGTTTAGACTAACTTCTTGCCAGATGATTTTTAAAAATGTCTATCTAATGTTTACAAATGCCAATAACAACTGAAAACGGCAGTTTTGTTGTCCACTATCCCGGCTTTCTTAAACAGGGCCCTGGTGTTTGACATCAGTTATCAACTGGTTGTGGAACAAAGAAAAGTAACAATATGAAGACCCACGTAGACTGGAACGTATAAATCTCACAAAATGTTTTCATTTTTTCTCGTTTCCAGAATGTCTCCCTGCCTTTTGGTCTGTTCTTCCTCTGCCACATTTACAACATTTTAAGGAAATCTCTTCCCACAAACAGAATTCACTCCTCTGCTCTGTGCTCACTCTCAGTCTGATTTTAGGATCAAAGCATCACAGTCACAGTAAAAGCTAACTTGTAAAAATGTAAATGTCTTCCAGTGTCATGCCGACACAAAACCTGAAGCAGTTTATAGTGCAGTGATTTTTTTTCTTTCTCTCAGAGCACTTGTTTGCTCATTTCATGCACTACATCAAATACACGGAAGCCATAACGCTTTGCTTCACGTTTCAGTTTCTCTGCTCAGAAAATAATTGAAGTTGCCAGGTTTGCTTATGTTTCAGTTTTTTTCAGTTTCAGGTGGACTTCCTGGTGATAAGTTAAGTTAAAGCTACACAGGCTCAATTTAAGCCCTGTCTTTTTGTATAAAGGTTATTTTTCTGGCTACAATATGTTTAGACAAGTTTAGATTAACTTCTTGCCAAATGATTTTCAATAACGACTGAAAACGGCAGTTCTATGCAGTTTTTTTTGCTTTCAATTTTTTTCACACCAATATTTTAGATTCTCACAAATTTTAAACTCAGATAAACTGAGTAACTTCAAATAGCACTTTTTAAACAATTATTTTGTTTATTAAACAGAAAAGTTCTTAAAACCAGCCTTACTGTGTGTGAAAATGGTGTTGACCTTTGGTGAAATCTTAAATGAAATGTGATTGATGGACTGATGACACCCACACCCGGCCTGTAGAGTCAATAATTCATGTAAACACAATAATGACAACATGACGTTGAATAGAAGAGCACGAAAAGCAACAAGTCATAAACACTTGATGGTTTTATGTATGGCATCTCCAGTTATTAGCTTTAGGGGGAAATTAGTCTTTTTCCCTGAGGGCCAGGTTGGTTTGGGTAACTTTGTCTTTTTTATAAATAGAATCATAATTCAAAAACTGAATTTTGCTTTTACTTCAGTTTACAA
This sequence comes from Fundulus heteroclitus, assembly GCF_011125445.2. Classification (NCBI taxonomy): domain Eukaryota; kingdom Metazoa; phylum Chordata; class Actinopteri; order Cyprinodontiformes; family Fundulidae; genus Fundulus; species Fundulus heteroclitus. The sequence continues at coordinate 365,954 of NW_023396488.1, forward strand.
AATATTCTGATGATCTGAGACATTTATTTTTGACATAAAAAACCCCAAAACATATCTGTAAGGGGAAATCATTTTCAGTAGTAGTTTCAAACCAATTCCAAGAAAACAAGCACTGTGAAAAAGTACAAGACTGACATTTTGGCGAAAAAAAGAAGAAATAAGAAAAATCTCTATCAAAGAAGCTACCTGAAAGTGAGGTAGAAAGATTTAACCCAACCTTGACCTTGATGAAAGGCTCTCACTCCTGAAACAAACTGAGGCGTGTGGAAAATCAAGTCTCAGGTGGAAGGTTAGGAAAGTGTTGCCAGAGGTGGATTTGCAGAGGTTTCGCCGCGCCCTTGCATGTCAGAAAATGTCACAGTCATATTCTCCGTGCTGTGGCCCAGCTTTCAGCTGTCCTGCCTTTTATTTTGGCGGAGCAGGACATTCAGTCTGACATTTCTGAAACTGGCCTTAGTGAGATTAAACTCCACAGAAGACTACTTTCAAACTCACTTCACCCCTCTGCACTTATGTTTCTATATATGAGCAAATCTGCAGTAGAGGACTCACACTTGAAACGTGAACGTTAGTGTGGAGAAGACCTTAGCATCTGTCCCCTCGCTCTGTGCTTGTCCTGAGCTGATCCCTGAGGAAGGTTTTGTTTCTGTGCGCTTGCATCAGTTCTGTCTTTAATGAGATCGTGAGGAGGTTGCAGGTGCAAGCAGACCAGTGAACTGATTCTAAAGTCCTCTTCAGACCTGGGAGACAGGAGTTGCTGACTTAGTGGGTTTTTGTTATTGTAGATTGCTGAGGCAACATTATTGAATTTTCCCTCTGTAAGCCATATGGATGGGCAGTAACCCACTTCTGTGTCCCCTTCCACTGCAAACACAATCCTGCTTCTACCACAATGTCAAATGAGTTTGTTTTCTACTGTTGTTTGAGATAAGATGATCTGACATTACTATAAGCATTATTTTTTATATACAATGGAGGCTGGAGAGGGGTGCATGGGGGGTCTTAACCAGCATTGTTGATGATTATAGATTCATATTTTGCGGTGGGTTGTTTATCTGATCCAAAGTGGCTTTCATGGCTGCTCTGTGTGCTCTCGTGTCTATCAAACTGGTCCTGGATCTGCGCCACACGTTTGGTACGAGAAAAGTATTTCCACTGACTTTATCGTGCAATTTGATTAGTCGGATTACAAACTGTGCGTTATTCGGGCCGCTGGCCAGGCACTAGCTACTGGCCACTGGGAAGAGTGAACAAAATGGAGTCAAAAGAAAAAGAAGGCTGGAGAAAATGGTTATTTGTGCAAATACGGCACCGCAACTGAGCAAATGTGGAAGAGGTGGCATAACCTGAGTGCTGATCCAGAATGGGCTGATTGTGAGTTATGCCAAACAGTTTATAAAATATGTAAAAAGGAGTTCATCATGCTTATAAATTGATGATTAAAATTCTTGATTCTTATATTCACACTGCAAGAAATGAGGTGGAGGTTTACTCTAACAAGCATCAACAGGGTTCTCTGAGGAACAGAGTAGAGGGACTTTCACTTGATATACAGGTAGACCTATAAGCTCTGACTATTTTCAGAAAACAATAGCAACTCTTTCTGGGAGCTTCTAGCTTTGCATCAAGATGTAAACATTATATGGTTCTTGGTTCAGTGGAAATTAAAGTATTTATTCCTGAAGTTGCTAAAAACATTAAAAGGTAATTTAGATCACCACATTACTTTTCGTTCCTGCAGCCGGTCCATTTCTCTGCTGACAGAAAAAAGATTTTGTGCATTAAACTTGGTAGAGGGGATAAGCTTTACTTAGTGACAACAGCGGCCAAAGTGATGAAAAATTAGCTCAGAAATTGTTGTATTGAAATTTTTAAACAGTTGTTGGAAAACTCTTTGGATCTCAATCCCAACAAGGAACTGTAGGAAATGATTAAGAAGTACACAAAGAAAGAGAAGCACCAAGACAAGAACAGTCAGGATTTGGTCCAAATGTTGATATTCAGCACGTCTGAGACAATTACAGAAGTTATGAAGTTATTGTCTTTAAAAAAGATAATTCAGTTGAAAAATGCCACCTGCCTACAGAGTTGTCAAGATGAGGATGAAGGGCTGGATATTTACACTTGTTTTGCAGTTTGAATGACCCAGTCAAAGTTAGGCCTCAGCTTTATTCAAATACTGTGATAGTACAATAAGAGAACAGTGCAGAAAAAATGTCTGCAAACTTTAGGTAATATAATTAATCTTGGAGAAATAAGTGGGACAAAATTTCTCCACAGCAATGTGGAGACTAATACAGTCTTGCAAAGAATGGTGGATGATAGTTTTTGGAGATAAGTTGGTTTTGAAAAGTACTTTAATTGCATTTAAACTGTTATGATTTATCAAGGGACACCAACACAACCTGTAAGGTGTACACTCCCAAAGGTGTTTCGTAAATACTATGCAAATACCCTCTATGTGTCAGGCAAGTACCTGCAGAAACTTGTAAAGCTGTCACTCCCCTCAAAGTAACAGAGTAAGAAAAGTTGATAATGCAATCTAAATAAAAGAGCCTTCTCCAGTATGGATTATGAATATTGCAGCAGATGGAGTACTCTATACGTTGTAACGATCAATTGACCGAATTTTTCATTTAGTCTAGGTAATAAAAGACTCGGTAAGAAGACCCAGTAAAGTATTTTAGAAGATTGGAACTCTTCGCTTATTACTGAGTTAAGGCCATTTGAGCTTATCTGATAGACCTCTTTGTGGGGAGAAGTGGAAGATTTTGCTGTAAACGGGTTCCTAGTTTAATCAGAGTAATGTAGAAGGTGATACGGTTTTAAAAATAAAACGATGGACAAAAATGTGTTAAAAAAAATAAAAGCATAGCAAGATAAATTACCTCATGGGAGATTTAACAGTAGCCATAATATAAGTTGGCAGGAAATAGTAAGAACTAAAGGCAGAGGGCGGTCATTTTCTTGTGGCTGGTGTCAGAAAATAGAGGTAAAAGGAGTAATCTGATTGCAAAAGGACATTATTCTTTGCTGGTGTCCTGGAAAAAATGTAGGAAGCAGCAGAGTTCTCTCCTGAGTCCTTTTCCCATTAGGCCTTTCATCGTTTGAGAGATTAATTGAAGCTTACATGTGAACACTGCCACATTTGTCAGCCTCCTTCTCCAATAAGGTGGGCTGTGAGACCAGCCTTCTTCCACTCTTGCTTTAAAAAGGACCTCTAAAGGTCACAGATCTATATCAAAGAATATGAACAAACTATTTTAAAAGTGCAGAATAACATAATAAAAGTACTGCTTTTTTTCTAAGAATTAAATGCAAACAGAAAAGTTTTAGTTTTTAAATGAAAATAGTTGACGACATGATTGCTTTACCACTGAATACATTACCTGTTTGTTTTTGTACTTGCTTGAAAGGAGACATTTTGAAAATCACGAGGAAGATGTTTTCCCTCTTCTATTTTTACCACTCAGTTCTTTGTCAGAAGCCCTTGACTGCTCCTTGTAGTCGTTGAGGCTGTTTCTCCAAATACCCCACACCTCTGAAAAATGTTTATTCTTGATATCCACAAGGTGGCAGGAACTTCAGATTGGCATTTTTTTTATTTTATTTTCACCACAGCGGCCTCCAGAGACTCTCGTGTGATCCACAGCCACAGTCATCATCTGCCAGGACACAGGAAGTGCAACATGGAAGGGAGAAGAAATTTCCCATTACCGTTGGAGATTGGAACAAGCTGTGCAACCCCACAATCCAATCGCCTTTCTTATTTTCCCTACCGCGGCAGTCTAACCCAGAAAAGCGACTCAGAGGTGCTTCACTTTCAGATCCACCGGCGACCGTTCCTACAAGTTGCAGAAAATCCCATCCGCTTACTGAAAAGATTGAAATAGGTCAGGATGTTGTGTTACAAGACAGGAGAAGGTGGAGACCTTTCCCCCGTTGGGAAAACAACACTTGATGAACTCTTCTCTTCATCGTGTACAATAATCCAACAGATCCTTTCTCATAAATGTTAAGCCATGTGACTTTGCATGCTGTTAGAGTGCAATTATATTGCTTTAACTGAACTGTGAAATATCTTTTTTGCATACACAAGTATAAAATGTTACTTGTTACATCACTAAAACCATGTATTTACCAAGTATAATAGTGATGGGAAATATTATATTATTTACTGACTCTAGTCTTTATGAGTCAGTCATCAAAATGACTTGAGTTTTTGAGTCACTGAGTCAGTCGCCCACTACAGTGTAACACTATGTAATGTTGTCCGTAGGAGATTAAAAAATACATTTTTCCAATTATCTGAGATTTTGTTTCAGATTTGGCAAAAACTTTTTTTATGCATTGAATCATGCAAATAGTAGTGAATCATTCCCTGAAGTTGTAATTAATCTCCACAATAAAGAACAGAGCAAGCTAAAAATGTCTTAGCGCAATGATTACCTGAATATTTTCTTTTCTACGCTGTCACTGAAACTACAGGAGCAGGCTTCAAAGAGCAGGCAGCAGACTTTCAGGGAACAAACGGCTTCTCCCGCCTGCTGAGTGCAAGCGTGCTGCTGCTGCTGCTGAGCTGCGCCGAGCTGCTTCGTTAACTCACTGATCCAAAGCTGCTCCAGTTGTGCCGTGTTTGCTTGGCCGGGTTCGTTCACAGCTCAGAGCAGGAAGGTTGAACTGAAATAACAAACCAGTGTAGCTTTTCCCAGTGACGTGTCTGGTCTGTTGGTTTCACTCAGCTAATGGTAGTAAGTGAACGGGTTAATAGAATAGACGAATCGTGACTCATGAGTCAATACAGTGACTCGTGGCTTTTTGAACAATTTGTGTTGGACTTGCACATCACTACTGCATTAAATACATAACATTGGTCCTCTCTGGCTTTGAGTCAGTTTTTATTTTCCTGTTTTGGGTCAGTAAGGATTATGTAAATTATTTATTTTCCTGTAGACAGGTAGGCATACATGTTTATAGACTTAAAACCACATATTTACTTTCCAAAAAGAAATGGAACCCTTTTTTTCCTCAGTGCCATTTAATAAATCAGATCACGTCTCGCTTTTTGTCACTTAGGATTAATGGAATATTTTCCATGTGCAAAACACCAGAATAACCAAAAAGATAATGTTTTATTACCTTCTTCAATGCATCCATTTCTGCAGTATTTTGTAGAATTGCGTTCTAGAATGCATGATTGGATCAAACATTCTGGGTATCCTTCCACAAGCTTCTCCCTCCATCTATGGTTTGTTAATTTTAGATAGAAATAGAGACATCAGGTCCAGGATTTTATATGAAACTGGTTGTTAGTCATTTGAACTGAATTATTTTAACGTTATTTTCTTTTTCCATTATCATCTGTCTTCACTAAAAGACAAAGACTATTTTCATTCCTTTTTAAAACATAAAATCTTTTGATCTTTACAATAATTTAAGGCTTCTGTTTAGATGATAACTGTGGAAGAACTTGAACCACTGAGGCAGAACAGAATATACAAAAAGCCCTTTGGTTGATCTCATATGTTCTTTCAACATAAGAAATAACAAATCTGTTTTTTTCAGGATATTGACATGCCCAGATAATGTTGTATATTTAGATATGATTTATCCATAATAACAGAAAAAGAAACTCCTCAGCTTTATTTCCATCAGATCTTGTCCTCGTGTCAAGGGCATGTGACCTTTTCTTTCACAAGCTTCATGACACAAATTAATCAAAGGATCTTTATTCGCGTCCTTTCTTCTCTTCACACGGATCAATCATGACATTCTGTCCACTGACAGGTGAAGTGAAAAATATTGATTATCTGGTTAAAAGCCCTCCTGGCAGAAACGAGGACAGATATATTCTCTCCTTGAATATGATGACATAAAACCTGTAAAGCGAAATGTAAGACTGTCACAGACATTCACTGTAACCAAATGTGAATACTTTTGTCACAATGTCTGAGAATGGAGCCGGACCAGAGTGTAAACAGGGATTTCACACAAGGTGAGTCTTGAAGATTTGAACAAGATAGGTAACTTACAAAGTCACAGGGGGAAAGCGAGCAAACCGGTGAGCATAACGGAGGTAGAATCCACAAGGAGAGAACAGGAGGCAACAAAACTGAGGATCCAACAACGTAGGAGAGCGACGGGCGGTTTAAATAGAGGAGAGGAACGCAAAGAGGAAGGGCAGGAGGGCAGGTGAAAGTAATTACCCAGATAACGTGGAATGAAAGCAATCAGAGAGAAGAGCTGAAGGAAAATGATGACAAGGAGAGAGAAATCCTCAATGTACATAGAAAAACACAAATACAATGATAAAAAGACGGCAGGATCCCAGAGTAACAAAATCAAAACACAAAGAACCATGGATCCTGACCATTTTGATATTTAGCATCTCCACAACTGCAACTTGTGCTCATGGTCGAGATCTATTATTATTCAGCAAGTTTGGGTTACAGACAAGGAATTTACCTTCAAGTGATCCAGGAAGCGGTCCAGACTAGTTTTTGAGGATAGTGAGGGGAGAAGAGCGAGGCGGGTTTTCCTAAAGTCCACCATCATCTCCAGGTGGTTCTGGGCGAAGCATTGGACCAGCCGATCCACCTCCTGTCTGTACGCAGACTTATCATCATCATCATCATCATCATCATCATCATCATCATCATCATCATCATCATCATCATCGTGGATCGGCCCAATGACGGCGGCGTCATCTGCAAGCTTCAGGGGTTTCACAGACAGGTCGCAGATGTGTCGTCATCATCTTGTTTAGACTAGAGAAAATGCTCCTCACCTGCTGCTGGTGGTTAGTCAGGAGCAGGTGATCCACTGGCAGCTGGTGATCCACTGGCAGGTGAAGGTGGCAGGGTGAGCTTCTGGTGGAGGAAGTCAGGGTTGATTAAAGGCCGAGCTGAAGTCTACAAACAGGATACTGGTGTACGTCTTCGGATGGCCCAGGTGGTGCAGGATGAAGCGTAGAGCCAGGTTGACAGATATGTGTTAAAAAGGCCCCTGCTCAACATCTTCAAAATGTTTGTAACTCTTTATTTTGTACAACTGTTATAACATTGTGTTACAGCCTAACAGGATCTTTAGGGATGCTTGGCTTTCACTCCTTAGATTTTAGAAGAGCAACAGGCAATCATTTGAAAACTACTTTTTGTCTTTTACTCAGGCCATATTCATATTAAATTAGTTTGATCTGAAACACTTCCATTGGCATGCCAGCAGTAAATTTAACAAATTCATGAAGGGGGGGGGGGGGTATTTATTTCAGTGCATTGCTGATCACAACACTCACCAGTGTGAGCTGCACTGGCAAAATGACAATCAGAATTGTCTGCAATGTTATTCAAGTCATTAGTGATATGCATTTGATTTACTATTATAAACATGGCAGTATTTATGAAATTTATCTCAACCCTGGGGAGCAAAAGCATAAGAGCTGGGTTGAATAGATCCAAGCTGATCCAACCAATTAGACAAGACAAAAAAAACACAGTACTAAACTCCACTTGAGTTAAATGTCAGTGAGAAGTGGGTCTTAAAAATGCTTTTAAAGTCTCCCTTCCCTGGGTGGTTCTCTTGTTGTCATGGCTTCCTTTCTCTTGTCAGACAACAGATAAACGTGTTGCTCTTTAATGTTATTACACATGCTTAACAAACTGAATAACCAATGCTGTAAGAATGGAGTCAAAGGTTAATGCTGTTACACCATAAAGCAACACTTCACTGCCGTTTGTTCAGGAACTGACGCCTGCTTAATTAAATCCCATTCCTCTTGATTCTGTGTGACACCATGGGTGTTGTGTATGTTTGTGCCCAGGGTTTACATTCTTGTCTTTACGTCTGTATCTCAGTGCCTTAATTAAAAAGCCATGAAGAGAGCGCAGCCATGGGCATTAATCAGGGATTGACTGTTCTGCTGCAGAAGGAGGCATTTGACCATCTGGGGAGAGCAGGAGTATGAAAAAGGACGACAACAGGAATTACACCGCAGGTTCTCAGCTCTGATATTGAAAACACTCGTATGACAGAGGTATTACAATCCAGATGGAAAGTAGATATTATTTAAGCCTCATTTCTGAAGTTGTAATGAAATACAAATCAGACTTACGGGTCGAAGATGAGTCCATATCTTCAGACACCAGATCACACAAAGCTCCAGTGATTGTGCACCTTTATTACAGTTTTATTTTCCTGAAGACATTGCGGGATTTGTCTAATTTATGAAAAAAGTAGCCGACGAATCAAAATGTGCCTGAATTCATCCTACATAACGATAATGACAAAAAAGTGAAAGCATATTCTGCTGGGATTGATCTGTACATAACAGATATTTCTGTGCACAAACATGCAAATGAAAACAAAAATGAGGTGAAATCACAAAGTAGGCGAACAAACAAAGTAACAAAGTTACTAAATTACATCTTATGGCTCAGTGTACTAAAAAGCAGCTTGTAGCTGCAATGATTCCTTCACATATTAACATCCTGAAACAGTGGCTGCATCGAAACCAGAAATTCTAGAATTTTTCACACCTGCATAATAAAGTTATTCAGGCTTCAAATGAAGCTACTGTAACATTCCTTTACATAGGCTCGACTCTACAAACAGAACTCTTATTAAATGGAGTAGAGATGGAATAAAACATTTTCTCCCTCCCAAACCCGAGTCCCTTAAATTCCAAGTTTTTCAAACACACATTGCAAAACCACAACACACTTTGAGATTTTTGGATTTTTATTTCTGGGGAATTTTCAAAACCATGTATCATTTTACTACCACTGGACAACAATATTGCATTTTGTGTGTATTGAGCCATCACACAAAAGCACAAAAAAATTTCTGGGGTCTTTATGACCTATAACCAGGGGTTGAATGTGAAAAAACGTTCTATGGGTATGAATACTTTTTGACGGTATGATATTTTTTTATGGCACAACCTGAATATTCACACCCTGAACCACACATTCAGAATTAAAATAAAACCAATAGAAAAACACCATTTTATTTATATTTTCCCAAAACAAATTTTATTTTTAAGTGTAATGCAATATTAGTAATAGCGAATGTGAAAGTAGTATGAGGTATTTGCCTAATTGCACAGCTTTCATTTGTGTTTCATTTCAGAACCACTGAGCTTGTCCAGGCGGAGAGAGAGAGTCCTTTCTGTTGCTAACTTAATGTTGCTGAGGAAGCAGTTTCTACTGTGTGTACTCTGCATCTCTCTTACGGAGCACTACATTCAAGCTTGGTCATTTGAAACAGGAAATCTTGGTATGAAACTAGGGCGATAGAAACAACTTATTTATTAGTATTTATTTGTAACATACTTTTAGTATTTTTTAGGTTTTTAAATATGTTTTGCTGCAACTCCAAATGTCAAGGAATTAACTTTCCTTCTAGGAAGGATAATTAAATATTTACTTAATCAGGGTAATGCTTAATTAAAGAATCATTAGCCTTGGAAATTACAGAGAAAGATGCATTGCATCAAGTTTTTGGAGAAAAAAAAATCTTTCATCTTGGCATCAGACTAAAATATCACCACGGTACCTAAGTCTATGATTGGGTAAAACATGATCATACAGCATAACTATGCAAGTATTTCCTGTTAATTTCCCAGAAACCTCCTAATCACTATTCCCATCTGCATACATCATGCTATAATTTCTATGAACTATCATATTAAAACATTTTTATACATTCATCACAGGTAACTGAGCCAGATACTTACAAGCAGCAACACTAAAATCGGCCCTGGAGGAGCTCACACTGTAGATACTCGCCCAGCGGGGCCAACATGGGGGCCCACATGGGGGCCCAGCTGAGACAGGCATTTAAACACTGCCTGTAACAGCTTTTTTATTTGCTTGCAAAAGGAGGCTTTAATGTTTCCAAAACAATCCCCCTTAATTTCTTTTGCACAAATACTTCTGGTTTTATAGCTATTTAAACAAACCTAAAATAAAGGTCTCCCAAACGAGGCGGACGTTAAGAGAAAAAACGCTACAAAACACACAAAACACACACATACCGGCTCAAACTGCCCATGTCTGATATCACGTGGAACTACTGAAACCCTCATTTTGACTTTTGTAAAGGTCGTCTCAATAACACCTTATCGGGTGAAGTCATTTCTGTGCACAATCAAGCTTATGATTTAGCTTTACGCATTGCTTTGCACATTAGTGATGTAAGATCATGTGCAATGGAACCTTCTGATGATACAATGGGTAAATGTGTTGACCTAAAGCTATTTCATTTGCATAATAAATCCTACAATGAATATCAGCACTTTTTTGGCCAGATTTCATTTTATGAAAAACACACGGCGCAGTTTTGGCACATTTAGCTGAACTGTGCCAAAATCACAGGTCCGTCTGGCACACTGCCCACTAAAACCTCTGTGGAACAAATACGCTTCAACTGATTCACCTCAAATTTGCTGCAGTAATAGAAAAGAGGTGTATCTATAAAATGCATTTCCTCGGTTCTCAAAAGGATTTTCATGGTGTTTTGTAATGTTTATTTAATAATAAATTAAATAATGTAATGTTTCTTATGTAATGCCATATGTAATGTAAGAAACACAACTTTTTTCTTTGTCCAATCACAAAAAACCATGGATAGTCAAAGCTGCATTAGTGGTTCCACTGTAAAAATATTATTTTGTCATACTGTTACACAGGTAACAAAGAGTGTGCATTTACACTTTATAACAGGGGAGCTGTAATTGTTCTGTATATCTGGTATGTCATTTCATGCAGATTTTGCTCTTAAACTCTAAGGACTTAACAGGTATTGAGAAACTCTGTTGTTGTTGGTGGTGTTTGTAACTCAGATTAGATTTAATAAAGTTTCTCCTCTGTTTAGACAGGTCGTAGCGTGTTGTCAGTGTGTTTCATAGTGTTTCACGACGGGCCTTATTGTAGCTCAAACAAGACTGTTCCCACCACTCCATGGGATATTAAAGAGCTGTGGACTCAAAGCGTGCAATGAATTGTTCTGCTACATCTATAATAATCCTGTGCATTAATTGACTTCCATAGTCCTGTAAAGACTATTTGTCAGAACAATAACTTAAAGAGTAACATTGATGTTCGTTCACAGCTGAATACAATCGGCACTGGGACCAGACCAGGTCCTGACAGAGCGAGACTAGACCCGGCTTTGGCCTTGTAAGTGTTTGGATCTTAGTAGCGTGTGACACGGGGTGGCCTCCATGTGTTTTGTTGCTACCCCATTGATCTGCCGAGGGTAACAGTAATTAAGACTAATCCAAGTCAAAGGACGTGGCACTTTGTGTCAAGCCTCTCCTGGGCCCCAGGGCCATTATCTGCCGCTTCATTAAAGAGGACGACAGAGTATGCCTGACCCCACGGCCCGTCAAGTGTTGAGTGAAGTGACATAACGCAGGGACCTGAGCTAAGCGTGAGACATCCATGGAGCCAGATTAGCTCTGACATGTTCCCGTCTTTGCTTTTTGGTGTGGAAAAAGTCATTCCCAGAACAACATTCTGGTGGCTGCAGCTGGTCGCCTCAAAAAGAGAGCATATGATCCTACAATAAGATCCAGCGTGTAATTAAAGGCTTTCAGCAGTGTTAGGGGAGTGATACAGCGAAGTAAATGCATGTAAAGGGATTTCTACAGAAGCTTAAACAGTAAAGTCTGACAGTTTTTAATGGAGAGCGGCAAAATAATTGCCAACTTGAGCATTCCAGGAAAGTTGTGAGAGCAGAGTTGGAAGCGGAGCTCGGGCTGATTAACTGGCACAAGTGTTTCCCAATGTTGATGTAATGGAAGGTACAGATTTCACTTGAGTAACACAGTGGTGCTGAGGTGCTGAACAAAGATTAAAAGCAAATTTAGTTTTCGTTTCACACAGTTCAGCTTTTAAGGGGTCTCCAACTCAAGTCCCTAAGTGCCACTGTCCTGAAACATTCCTGATCCAACCGGCCTGAATCAAAACGCCGAATTACCTCATGGCATGTCAGCAGGCTTTGCAAAGGCCTGGTCCGCAGGACCTACTGTCCCGCATGTTTTAGGTGTTTCCCTGCTCCACACACCTGACTTAACTTAAAAGGTGATTAACAGGCCTCTGCAGCTCTTGGTGGCTGCTGAGGAGGTAATGCAACCATTTGCTTAATGTGCTGTGGAGCAGAGACGCATCTAAAACATGCAGGACAAAGTTATAGAGCAAATGTCGACATACCTCAGCTGACGCCTCTTAATGTGGAGGAGCTGCGGTTCTACTCCTGCTCATCACCCTATATCTAAGTTAGTGCCAGGCCACCCTGCATAGGGAGCTCATTTCAGCTGCTTGTATCCAGGATCTTGTTGTTTTGTTCGTGACCCAAATTTGGTGACCATAGGTGAGGGTAGGAATCTAGACCGATTAGTAGGTAGAGAGCTTCACCTTTTGGCAGAACTCTCTCTCGACCACAGCTGATCGATGTAGAGTACGTGTTTCTGCGTCTGCCGCACCGATTCATCTTTTCGCCGTCCCTCTACATCCTCCCCTCACTCGTGAACAAGACCGCAAGATACTTAAACTCCTCCACTTAAGGTAAGAACACACCCCAACTACTTGAAGATACTAAATATGTTATTATGAATAACAATAAATGATCTTAAAATGAAAGAAACTTTTCTGTCATTGAAAACATCTTCCTTGGTTATGTGCTGTTACAGCTCACAGGTCCTCATGTTTTACTCCAAGAGTACAACAGAAATCTAAAACGAAATTACCGTCCTAAAGCTAAACATTCTCCTAATTTAACTCCTTTTTTAAAATAACATTTGGAGATGGAATTTATTTTTCCCATCAGTTAAAAGGTTCTACTGCTGGTGTTTTGCTCTCCTCAGCCGCCTGTGATTTTGATGGCTTAGCACTGGAAGTTTATTTATACAGCGTTCATCCTTTCCTTCTGACTCATGCCGGCGCTCCGACAGTCATTACGGAGGAGCCTTCCTGTAAAGCTCTGTGGTGGGGCTGAGCTGTTGGAACAATGTGTGTAGGCAGCTGGGAAGGCCAGCGGTGAGGATTTCACTTTACAGTGAAGAAAAACGACCAGAAGATATATTTGCTTCTGTTAGGCTGAGTTTTATAGATGCAGGACAATTTTCTGCCATCGTTTAGAGCAATTACAGGACCTGCGTAAAACATCGTTAAACAGACGGACGACTGTAATCAATACATGAACTAGAGGGAGGCCTGAGGTCCTTAATAGCTTAAAGCCTCTAATACCTCCCATATTTTCAGTGGAAAACACACGCGCCACTGTTCTGATCTGAAAACATTTATAACCGTAATTGATTCTGTCACTCATGCACAGAACACAGCCTCGTATTTTAAAGGAAATCCTGAGAGTGCATGCGGTGTGATAGTACCGCGATATGGTCATTGTTTCTTTTCCGTTTTTACAGACTCGTTTTATGAACCAGTTTTTTATTCAGTCCGTGATCAATGGTTTGCAGGAATTTAAGAGGTCCACAATGGACATGAATAAGCATAAGCCGGGGCATCAAGAGTTGAGTGGTGTTGCTTTCAGGCAGTTTCTTGAGCATCTGACAGTCAGAGCACACAGTGAGTGGAGACCAAGAGACACAGAGAATGCCTTTCAGATAGGATGGACAACATTACCAGCACTTTAAAGGGATTAAATACAGAGCCCTGCAAAAGTTTTTACACCCCTTGACCCTTTTCCACATTTCATCACGTTAAAGCAATTCAATACAGCCATAAACCTTAATGTATGTATTGGGATTTATTGTTTTAAAGCAAAGCAAAATAGCACATCATATATTTAACTTTCAAGTTTTATTTAGCATGGTTGTTTAGGATCATTGTCCAGCTGAAAAAACAAACATCCGTCCCAGTCTCATGTCCTTTTGCAATCTAAAGCAGGTATTTATTGCAGGTTTGTCCTGTATTTTGCTGCATCCATCTTCTTCAGTAAATCTGACCAGGTTCTTTATCTCCATTCACCAGATTAATGCTCACAGCATGATGGAACCATGGCCACGTTTCGCCGTGGTGATGGTGTGTTCACAGTTACGTATACACCATTTATGATGTGGCCCAAAATTGTGACAAAATTTAAATTTGTCTTTTTTTTCAACAAAATCCTTCTTCTTACCATTATTCTATAAAGACCAGTGGCCATATTCACAAGGAATCTAAACTTTGCTCTTAGTGACATAGTATTAGGAACGATTTTTTTGTAGAATTTTACCTATGTAAGATAAAGGTTGGCCTTAAGGGAACTCCTAAAGTGAACAAATGTTAGGAGTAGTGAGGAGGACTTTTAGCGAGCCTAAGAGGGTCTTAAGAGTGGAAGATGGTAGAAACAGAGAGAGCTGATTGGCTGATCCACCACCTAAACAGTGGAGGAAATAACCACTTAAAATTCTTTAACAGTCGTAAAATTATTATTTGTGTAGATAAGATCAACTTTATCATCCCGGTAGGGGAACATTTACTTGTTTCAGCGGCTAGAGGGTTAAAGCTCTGGCTCTAGTAACATAACTTTACTGAGAATAAATAAATAATAGGAAAAACAATGGATCATGAATAAAAAGTGTAAAACAAAAATAAAAAAGGATCAATATAATTTATGGACTGCACAATCCTCTCAATAATGAAAATAATTGGAAATAATAAGAATTGGAAAAACTTGCAGAAAAATCTATCCATAAACACATACTCTAAACAAGAAAAAGTACTACTATATTAATATAATAGTATATTTACCTGGAGGGGAGATGTAAAAGAGGTGAGAAAGTATCTTCTGTATTGGACATGATGATGATATCAGTATCCAGAGCCCAAAAGGTCATGTAGAAGTTGGCGTGTTTTGATTTTTGCTTGTAGCGTTCCTCACTTTTCAGGCTGGTGTGTTAAAGCAGAGAAAAACCTGCTTGGCAATGAACTTTAAAATCAGTGTCTTCGCACCGTGATCCCAGGACCAGTTTACCTTTCAACGCTCCTCTACTCTCCTCCCAGAGCTGCGCTGACAGAGGCGTCCAGTCCAGTTTTCTCCACCATTTTCTCCATTTTATGCAGGTCATTTTGCTAAATATAAAAGCTTTATACAAGCAGGCAATCCCAGTAAAATGCTGACAGGCACATTTTCCATTGTCTCCTTACTCAGAGTCCTTTTCAGCAACCGTATGAATTACTGTTAAGCTAAGCTACTTTTTTAGGCTAACATGGGAGCTCCCTGAGAGGAATCTGAGAATCTCTCTACATATTTGCCCTGATTTCTGGAGTATGCAACTAATAGTTGCACTTTTGACAGATTTCCTGTGAGCCCTGACTCTCTCTAGCTCCTCCAGAGTAATGATAGATCTCTTGGTTGCTCTAGTCCCATAACCTGGGAGCTTATGTCTAGGTGGGTCTGGAGTTTAAATTTTTAGACAACGGATTAAACTATCAGCGCACAAATGTTCTCTAACAAACCTCTGAGACCTTTAAAACGGCTTCATTTTCCCTGAATCTACTATGAATTCAGGTGGACTCTGCAAATTGGTAACTTCTGACAGCAACTGATTTAATTTACAGGTATCATAGAAAGGGGAGTGTTTGTTTTTAAAGTGCAGTGAGTCCAGGGCACCTTATTTATTGTTAGTTCACCAAACTATTCCCAAACTGCTGTTTACTCGGTGCCATTGGTAAATCTGCACAAGCTTTCCTCATTTCCTGCTTCTCATTAATCCGTTACACAAACAACGCTACATTCAAGCTTTGTTTATTGGTAGTGAATTTCTGTGAAAAATGCATCAGAGTCTGATACCCTGAATGATCTCAATGTTGTATTTTTGTGGTGTTATTTTTCTTGCTACTAAAGAAATCTATTTATTCTAAAAGCAGGTCTCATGTCACTCTGCCATTGTTGGTTTAGGTGCTTTATTCAGCCTGAAAATATGGTTGAGAGCTGACAGGAGATGATGATGAAAGTGAAAGAAATGCTGCAGACGTGAAATAAAGCTTCAACTAAGCCATAATATCATCCACTTTGACAGTTTTACACCATTAATCCTACTAATCCTGGTGACTATCATCCTTTTAATGTTTCAAATAGAACAATCGTCAGGCATGTCCTACTCTTTAACCTTTTAGCGCTTGCAACTGTTTAATTGACATCTCAGTAAAGCCTCCAAAATGAATACTTGCAATTACTGGGAGGAAAGGAAATGAGAATTTGGGACACCGCTTTGAATCTTTCTTAAAATTATAGAGCTGGAATTTAAGTGGAGGATATGGAAGAAGTGAGAATGTGTGTGATGGGGCGAGATCCAAGCCGAACCTCTGCATTTTTGGGTTGAAAATAGCGAGTTTCAGATATCCCTGGGAACTGTAGCTTCCAAATGTTTTGTGCTGCAGTGGAAAAGCTGTCAGTATACGCCACGTGACGCAGAAGGAAAAATCATTATTGTGATTTTATTTGTCTCTTTTGAACAGAGGCTTAAACATGATTATTAATGATTTCAATGTGAAATTGACTTTGCTCCAATTGCAAAAGATTCCAATGTTCAACTTTTTTCTTGACTGTAGTGAAAGCTTTGACCTTGTTTAGGCAGCATTGAAACCATCACCATTTCTCAGAGTATTTGCCATTAGTCTTCTGCTTGGCCATCTGTTGTCACACCCGCCTCAAGACTTCCACTGAGGGGAAAATAGACTTCAATTTCAAATGGACACTGGCCAAAAACCACAGTGCCACTCAAAAGGGCTGCTTGTGTCCTTTTCCCACAGGCAATTTCATCTCAGTTATGACATATGAGGGCGAAGCTCTTGCTATTCTGTTACATTTATTAAATTTATAATCTACAGCAATAAAGCAAACTCCATTGTGATGAATGTACTGGGCCCAAGTCTTGCTTGAACATTTTCATTTATTTGCTTGACAAAACTAATGGCTTTGTTTATTTCTCCATCCTGACAATAACTTTTTATACCCTGTTATTGCTTAAAAGTGGCTGTTTTGTTAGTAATGGATGGTTGCTCAAGGTTGCTCAAGGTTTCTCTTTGTTGACGACGGGTAAATTTAAGCTTGAAATAAGTAGATGCAGGTTTCCCTCAAACACACTCTTTAAGCGCTTATTTGTAGGAAGCACTTGGAGGAAAAAGCGCCTGCAACTATCCTTGTGTTTCAAGGGTAAATAATCCTTCCCAAAAGTAATCTGGAACAGGCTAAACAGTTTAAAACATTTTCTGCTTGATAAAACCTTGTTCAATTTCCTTTGCTGTGCTCTCCTCGGAAAGACCTGACATGTCAGCGTTCGCCCAAATTCCCCAGGATGAGAGTCACAAACACGGGGCCGGGCAACAAGTCGATCAGGCCTCTCTGCTTCATGAATGAATTTACTTCAATTAGAGGCTGCAGTCAAGCGCAGGAGGATAGAGAGTGTCGTCTTTTATGAACATTTATTGTTACACAGTGTAATGACCATGCACGCTGTGACCTGAGTTAATGACACCATAGATTAACTCCACTGGGTCGCCTTTGGTAAAGTCCAAAACTATTCCGAAAGTATTGATTCCGAGGCTTGCTGTGAAATTGAACTGTCAGGTGTTCCACGAGGCCTTGATATGATATCGATTCCTCATGCTTAACGACCGACAAAGAGTCTGGTTACCTGAATCAGCCCGCGCGGCCGCAAATTTACCCCTCCCCCGATGCGTATTGGAATTTTAAATAGAAATTTGATAAACTCTGACTCTCTGGGGAATATGAATGTTGCTGTTTTGCCTCAAGACATTTTCTTTCTGTTCTCACACAGAACATTAGCAGTGATTGGTGATGTGGTTCCACTTCTCCATTATCCCAAAGTCTGACATGGTGAGCTAAACTGACTGGGAGCTTAGGAATCTGCCAGAAGACTGGTTGGAGCTCCTGACGTGTTCATTCAACACCAGCGAGTTGATCACTGACCAAAATCTCTAAGCTATTTTAACAAAGATGTTTAGTTCATGTTTTAGGCATAGATGGTTATACATGAACCAAATCTTACTAAAATGTATAATTAAATTCAGTTTATCTATATAGCACCCATTTACAACAGATTTAATTCAATTCAATTTTATTTATATAGTACCAATTTATGAAACATGTCATCTCAAGGCACTTTACAAAGTAAAATTCAATTAGATTATACAGATTGGTCAAACATTTCCTATATAAGGGAACCAGTTGATTGCTTCAAAGTCCTGACAAGCAGCATTCACTCCTGGGGAACCGTAGAGCTACAGGGAGAGTCGTCTGCATTGTCCATGGCTTTGCAGCAATCCCTCATACTGAGCAAGCATGGAGCGACAGATCTCAAGACAAAGTTAATTCTATCAAATCACACAGACAAATTGGTTAAAAGGTTTTCTAAAGGCCCCCGACAAATTGACTTGCAGCATTCACTCCTCCTTGATGAGCGTGTAGCTACTGTGGAGAGCATGCATGTAGCGACAGTGGAGAGAAAAACTCCCCTTTAACAGGAAGAAGACGCCTCCAGCAGAACCAGAACCAGGCTCCATGTAAACGACCATCTGTCATGACCTGCATGAGGGTTTGAGACAGAGCAAAGATACAAAAAGCAGACTGATCAGGGAGCACTTTCTATATGAGAGAAAATGAAAATGTTAGTGACAGTAGTAGCTCCTTTAGTGGCTTCATCCATGGAAGAGACACAGGGAAGCAGAGGAGGTCTGAGCCCGTCTTTAAGTCTATTGGGTGAAGGAGAGCCCAGTTAGCTGCACTAAAAGCTCAGCCAATGCATGTCTAGGGGAGAGACCGGGTAAACCGACGAAAAAAACATGTTGGCAGCAGTAGGTCAGCCAACGTCTGATGACCATTTCTGCCAGTTTCAATGCTGAACTGAATTCTTGATTTTTAAAAGAAATATTTAGAAAAAAGGAGAACAGCAGTGTCAGTGTTTAACAAATAAAAGCCCAATACCTCTATTGGGTCACAACTCTTTAGCCAAAGCGGAAATGCATCAGCGGTCGCCATGATCAGTGCTCTCCGAACAGTGCAGTCGTTAAGGAAGGAGGTCGGAGAAGGAGCCTGTAAGCGTCCTCTCTCGGCTAGTTTAGCATAGGAACCTCATGATGTCTGATATGTGATGTTTTCATTAGCTGTAAGTGGAAACTATTAATTAGCAGTAATAAAGGCTTGAAACCATCAGTCTGAGCCTGGTTGTGCTGCAGGTTTTGTCCTGTTAAAGGGAAGTTTTCCTTTCCACTGTCGCTATGTGCATGCTCGGTATGAGGAATTGCTGCAAAGTCAACAACACAATGCAAGCGACTGTCCACTGTGGCTCCATGCTCACCCAGGAGGAGAGAATGTTGCAAGTAATTTTTATAGAAATACTTCTGGTTTCCTCGGATAAACTTTTAACCAACCTGTCTGATTTGATTCTGTTGACTTTGTAAAATGCCTTGCAATGTTGTGAATTGGCTCTATATAAATAGATGCAGAGAAATTTAACAGAATAGTATTATAATTAATTGAATATGACTTGTATTCCACATGCATTGATACTGAAATGAGCTAAAACTAGCTCTAAGCCTTTTATTGGTTCAGACGATTTTTTTTTTTTTTACTTTTCTATAAACTTTTATTCAAGCATCCATCAACAAGATGTAAGACAATTACTATTAAGGACAAATCCTCACTTTAAAAAAAAGCCATTCTATCAAATCTTTATGGTTTTTACTTGTATGACAATTTTTGGGAGAAATATGTACCATTGAAATGTTCTCTTACCTCCCAACTCCCAAACAAAAGTCTATCAACAAATAAATGTTTTTATAAGAATAAATATTGTACTGTCTTCTGCATAACACAAGATTATAGAACACTAAATACTATAAGCACAGAACATTTGAATTCAATTTGATGTTCAGATACTCCAACTCAGTTTGACGCTCAACTTATGCAAACTGCAGGCAGAGATAGTTAAAAAGAGCTATTTGCTCCATTTGCATTATCATGCATACATCTTTTGATTTAAGGTTGTCACTCGGCTGTTTTGCCAAATGTCTCATTTTTTATGATAAAGACAGAGGATTGGCTCTGCAGCAGCCATGATTCCCCCTCTTCTTCACACACTCCATTTTAATTAGAGCGTCTTCAGCTGAGCCATGGTGTCAGGGAGTGCATGGAGGCAATCAGCACCCCGCATGGCAGGAGTCAAATGCCTTTGATCAGCTCAGGGAGACTGATCCACGATGACTGCGAGGAGGTGCGAGTGATCCCATTGGCCTCCGCGTGCCAACCAGGACGGCCGGCGGCGTGCTAGCAACCTGCGCCCCTCGTTGAGACGCTCACACTGTGAAGATGTTAACGCCAGCTGCTGTCACCTCGCTGTGAACGAGGCCATTTGAGACTCTGATAGATGACCAGATTAAGTCTGATGCAGGTTGCTTTGATGAGAGGTTATGCTGAGCTCATTCAATGCACCCTCCAACAGAACTTTACCGCCGCCAATTATAAATGTAATAACCTGAGCAATGTGAACATTTTACTGTGAGCTTGCTGCATTTGTTACTTTTCTTTTGCATTTTATTGGGTCGGGCTACACATTTGTCCCACGTACTGAATGTCATAAATCCGTTCCCTTTCACTAGCTTTCTCTTTGTCAGCAACATTTTGGCACTTTGTGCGACTGGCTGAATAAAAGCTCTGACTGCTCAGGCATCTCCGCCGACAACTGATGCCAACAAACTTCAACAGAAGCCAGAGCAGTGTCTGCAATGGAGCACCAGAGTCGTAGCTGGTGAGTGTGGCAGATTTTTATTGCATTTCTCCCAACGGATCGTGCAAAACTGCTTATGTCAGCTTGGACTGCAACAGCTAAATGAGAAGTTTTGGTAAGAACGTCCGCTTGTGGAGCTCAGCATTGTTTTATACGTTGACAGTGCAAAGACCTATTAACATTCCTTAGTGATGGTGAATGGAGCTTTAAGTTTCTCTCTGCCAATAGAATAGGTGCAGAAATGCTTATAATCATTATCTTCTTGTGTTAGCATTTGTTACCTTGAAAGAAAAGTATTCTTCTATAAGATCTTTTTATCAAAACAAGCACACTTGCTGGAAAATTACCATTATTAGGTTATTCTAATTAAAACATCTGTACAGTAAGTAATATATTATCCATTAAACCTATTGGTTTACTACACCTAATTCCAAGTTTACTTAACTAAATTCTCTGTGGTCTCAACTGCTAAATGTATTACCAAGGAGGAAAATCCAAGAGGTATAATTGTATAATTAATTTAATCTTGTTAAAAAGACTGTGACTCCTAATAAGAGTGTTTAGTAAAAAGCTTCACACTTGAAAGCACAAAAGCCAAAAAGATGGTCTATGGTGGCATTCCAACCAGCTGATGTAGAATGCAGCCCCCACTTTTATTTCTCTCAACATTTAATTCACGCCAAACAATGTGAACATTTGTAACTAGCTTATTTTAAATTGTAAATGTGTTGAACTTGTGTAGCACTTTATCAAGTCCTGAGGACCCCAGAGCATTTTACACTACATTCAGTTTTTCACGCATTCTTTCTCATATTCACATGCTAATGATGAATGAAACTCTTCAGTAAAGTCCCATAAACGGACTTTGGCTCTCCTGCAGTCAAGCGCAGGAGAGCCGCTCCTGAAGGAGGAGGTTCCACTCTCCTCCTTCAGGAGGGAGTGGAACCTTCCATCCATTTTTTCCCCCTCGGACGTATCAGCTCCCCTTTTTAGTAACCACTGTGAAGTGAGTTTAAATTTTAGATATACGCGCTCCGCAGCATCTGGTGCTGATCTGGGGCTGCCGTCTGCACGCTTCTCCACCTTCCTCCTCTCAAGTGGAGCTGACAGACATGCTAGTGCGAATCACAGCCGGTGTATCAGCAGGTTGGTGGAGGGGAAGCTGGTTTTTCAAGGTGCGCTCTGATTGGACGATATGAATTATGTAGAAAGATAACCTGTTTTCTGATCTGTCCATTTTTGAGCAAAGCAGCAAAGTTGACTGTCCCTGAGTACGTCCTTCGGTATTCACCTTTAACATTCACAGCCTCATCAATGCACAAAAGACCATTTTATACCCCCAAAACCTCAGAAAAATGAAATATGTTCTCATGGCCCCATGGCCGCTAGAAAGAAGAACGTTCTGGTGGATTTCAGAAAAAAATCCACCCACCAACATACGCAAGCTTGACTAGTGTAAACAAAACGGCAAAGCAGCAACACGAAGGAACAGAGTTTCTTCTAGAGGATAAAATAAGATATTTATGTGCATGGATAACTAGTTTGTCTTAGAAAACAAAAAAAGCTGTTTTTTAATCATTTATGAGGGATAACAACATAAAGGACCAAGTGAACTTCTGTTCCTACGAGCGGAGCCACAGCTGGCCGCTGTTTCCCAGGGCGAGGGGGGTTTGGAGCAAGCCCAAACTGGATCAGGACCATGGATTGAGAAGTTTCCTCCTGATGATGAAGAATGAAGTGGTAAGCTGCTTGGAGAAGTTAAACGAAGGGGGCCGACCATGTTCAAGTGCTAAAGGGTGTACAAAATATTAAGAAAGGTCTTCCAGCAGTGCAGACATCAACTGTTTACATCAGTTAAAGCAATTGCCTCAAACCTTGTCAACAATTTATGTGTTAATCTGTAGCACACCTCATTTGGTTATCATTGGGGAGAGGAATGTCCTGATAAAATGTTCTGAGGATTTTCATTAAAGATTTAGGTCGGATTATGACCACTTTCTTATTTATTCCATAAGTCCTTATGTATAGTTATGTGTCATCAGCGCAAACATGAATACAAAAAAGGGATTAGGGTTTTTATGATTAAGTCGATCTATGTTTAAGGTGATATGGAGAGAAATTGAACGTCTGAGAAGAATCATCATGCACTTTTCATCTGCGTCACCATTTTGCCCTGCCTCTAAAATAAACGTACGACTGGGTGAGGACCCTGAGGACTGCACATTTTCCCATCAAGTTTTAGTTTTTTTTTTCTTCAAGATTCCAACGTTTGCATGAAAAGTGACGTACACAAGTTTCAGGCTCCATTTTTTTTGTGCATGCAAGCTGTATAATCTTTTATAAATGAGACTCTGGGGTCTCATTTATAAAACTTTATAATAGCGTAGGAAGCTATTTCCTGTTTTAAATCACTAATGCACCTGTTTGCATACAAGGTCCCCTATTCAACCATAAACGGTCAATTTAAAGCACCTATTTGGTACCTATTTCTGAATATTTTTAATGATTCCCTTGAAAAAGCTGTCTGGTTGGCTAATGTAAAGGGCTGTATCAATAAATAACGGAAATGAATGAAAATGGAGTAAAATGCTCTAACTGGTCAACAGGATTACAAAGGTCCAATATAAATGCATTTTCTTTATCGTTGCCCTTCAGTTGCCTGTTTCAATAACCTCCATATTTGCAATTTCCCTGCTATTTATATGCTAATTCAATTTGTCATTTTTTTCCCCCTCATGGAGTCTTACAGAAATGTATCCAACGCCACGTCGGGTCATTTGCTCGATTTCATATCACCTTAGGCCACACATGCCCTAATCTCTAATGAAATATTTGGACTGGAATGCTGGAGGTGTCCAAGCAGGAAAGTGTTCTTGATGATGTTATGAGTCAGTTAGTGGGCAAAAAACATCACTTTATTCAAGTGTTTCGTTTTGTTGAACATTTTGAAAGAATTTCTGATCTTTTTCTTGAATTTCAAAACAAAAAAAAGAGACTAAAAGAAAAAGAAAATGCATTGTGTTGCATGCTGTGTCTGTTAGGGAGCATTGTGTTATATTTGGTGCACCACATAAAATGTTTTGGTTATTCTCATTGTCCTTTATTATTTGTTTTTTTTTATTGGGTGCATAATATCTACTTGAGGCTTTTGATAAAATATTGATTTGTATTAGAAAAAAAAAATTAATAACCCTGTGCAATTAGTGCCATACAAATAAACTTGTTTTGCCTTATTCTAGCTAAAAAAAAAAGATTTTTGCGTTTTTGTAATGTTTTGTGTTTTACAAAAATGAATTAGTTAAGTTGCACTAATATCTGCTGACCTCTCTGAGAAGGTCTGCAGACAGACTTTATCATAATATAATTACACCTTCAGTCTTTCTCCAAGCAAATAGGATCAGTTTCTGTTCCTTCTCATGTTGTGTTAACATAATTCTATTTTCTTTGTCTTGGTTCTGCTTTTTTTTGTTCTTGATATCTTATATTATTTATTTTCTAATCTGTATGTCTGATACGCCAACAACTTGTTGTGAATATTGAAGATTTAATATTTGGATAGTTGGAAAGTTTATCATTTTTACTACATGCCAGGATAGTGAGAGAGATTTTTTTTTATTTGTTTCTATAAATCATCATATAAATCATCATCATCATAATTTTTATGACAGTAGCTTCTGTAAGCCCAGGCTATGATGTCATGGCTTTGTAAGGTTGAGTTAAATAGAGGGACACCTGATGATGTTTAATATGCTTCTTTGTGCAGAATTATAGAGAAAATCATAATAAATAACGAGGCACGAGGAAACTAATTGTGGACCTCCACAATTCATGTTTATTCTTGGGAATAATTTCTATATGTCTGAAAGTACAATGCTCATCTTTTCAAACAGTTTTAAGCAAATTTGAACATCTTTCATACCGTTCAGGAAGTAGAAGGTTCTGTAGCCCAAAGATTAATCTTTTTTGGAGAGAAATGTATGTATCAACCCAAAACTAATAGACTTGTAAAAAATGCTGACTGAAGCTGGGGAAAGACTGTCATTATCTGCAGGTAAGTGACTCCTACACCAACATGGACTGAAAGGCCACTCATAGAAGGAGAAGTAATTTTTCTACCAGCAGGAAAATAAAACAGGGCTTGAAAATGGACAATGATCCTAGATATAAAACCAAATTACTTCCAAAGTGTTCTAAGGAGAGCCAAGTCAAATTGAACCTTAACACTCTTAAAATAAGGAGCAAAATCTTGAATACATAGTTCCCACATGTCTGAAAGGGAAGTGATGAACACCCACAAACTAAAGAGCAGCACTGGACAACCACGACCATCATGGCTTCCAGACAAACAAAAATAAACTATATTGATACTCTTGACCAATGTGTAGGAGAAATAAAAATAAAAATGAATCTTTGTCATTAAATTGTACATTCTAAGGAACTTTGCCTTCAGCATTTAACCCATGCATTAGGGAGCAGTGGCCACCCTCAGGGACCCATCGTGTCAGTCTGTGGGGATCAAACCGGGTTCCTGCAGCCTTCTCACAATGCCAGCATGCTGCTCTCAACACTGCGCCACCTCTCCCCACACCATGCATCCACAAAATCACTGCTGTCAGGATCGACACATATCAGGTAGAGAACGGAAAACTGTGCTGTGATCACTGGGTTCGGTTTAGTTAGCAGCATTTTTACAGCATGCAGCCACTGAATAAACAATTTACAAAGGCTGACATGCAGTGTTACAGAAGTCATAAAAGCACTGATGACTTGTTTAAAGTCTGTATTTGGAGCATATGACTCTTAGCTGGAAAAACTCTTCTCTACCAATGCAAGCTCTGGCTCTGGGAACCTATTAGGTCTAAGCTCTGTGAATGCACTGGCTTTATTGTTCATTGGCGATTTTATGTTATTATTATGTTTACAAATCAGTTTGTGCCTTTTATAATTTCCATGTAAAGCTTCTGTTGTCAATGTGTCAGTAAAACAGGCAGTTTCTCTTTAAACTGCTCTAAAATGCACACACTGTGTTGCTCCAATCAAAAAAAAAAAAAAAAAAAAACCTCTATCAAAGTAGGAGCCATCACCAGGCAAATAAGACTTTCTTTTATCTTCCTTGAAATCAAAAGCAGATCACTTCAATCAGCAGGAACAAATAAACAGCCTCTGTAAGTCCACCGCTCATGCGACTCAGAGTGGGAGGACAAGACAAACCTGTTGTTATCATATTGCTTTTTGTTTTTCAGCTCTTCTGCTTAAGTGTAAGAGGGCAAATTGTCCATGTCCAGAACTGGAAAAAAAGATAAAAAAGCCTCTTTTGTGTCAGCTGAATCAGGCCCAAGAGACGGCAAGTTTATTTGTGTTCCTCAACAACTCAGCTATAACAGAACACACACTTTGCATTGGAGGCAAAATGGCTTTGATTGTATTGGCTTTGCTGTTGAACAGAAGGCGTTGTCCTTATGGTGCTGATGTGAAGATATGCTTTAAAACTCTTACATAGTAATAACACCCAAAATATAATTTAAATAATACGATAAGTAATTTAGATTAGTTATAATATTATTAGATATCCACTACATGTGGAACAGGTTTCAAGCTCTTTCCATTAGTATTTTGTCTTTCCCTATTTGTTTCATGTGATACTGGATTTTTTTGTAATTTTTTGAATGAGCTGTATCTCGTGTTTGTCCTGTGATGACTTAGCAGCTCCTCCAAGGTGTAGCTCACCTCTCATCCAATGGCTGCTGAAGATTGGCGCCAGGCCCACCCTAAGCCTGGAACAAGATGAAGTGGAGTAAAACGATTATGAATGGAAAGGTGGAGTGATGGACAGGTGCTACTTTCGTTGTGTTGTGTGTTTTTGCTTTGTCTTCTGTTAAGCTGAATCCCTGTCAGATTGGAAAAAGACCTTTGTGAGAAGTCAAAACGCAGATTAAGAATTGCTAACGTGTTTTTTTTTTGGGGGGGGGGAGGTGTTAGGAGGTTATTAAGAAGTATGAATGCACGAATATGTTATACTAAGAATACGGCATGCTTTAAATGAAAATCATTGTATACTTTTGTTTGAAAAGTATACAAAAAAATAGACAAAAAAAAGCTAAAGCTGTTAAGGCTTCTGTTCCTAGTCTTTCTTACTTTTTTAAATAGTCTGTTTCTCATGTATAACAGACACATTTTGCATATTTCTTAAAATCCCTCTGCCAAGTTGCACACTTATTTCAATTTTTGAGCTTGCTATTTCTAATCTTTTTTCTTCACGTTGTAAATGTGTTCCTTAAAGCTGGTACACCTGAACTTCCCCACTCTGGAACAATAAAGGCTTGTTCTATCCTGCGTTTAACCTATCTTGTTATGGACCAGGGAATGTTTATGACCGCTGTTGAACGTAGTACCAGCAAGTTGAATTTAATAAAGCAGTACACATGAGTACACATGTAGAGTGGATGGTGAGCACAGGGGGAATAGTGGAGAAAACATTTTAACATGAATGAAGGATGTTGTACCATTATGATGTTATTAAAAAGAAATCTGGACCTGGCCGTTTTCTGATGGGTCTTAGAAAACATAGTTGGGTCTTAATCCGGTGTCAAGGTGGCGGTCCACTGTTCTGGATCATTTTCTTAGCACCAGCTTCTCTTCCTGTAAGTTATAGTTAATGATACTTTGGCTTGTTTAAGTAGACCTGGATTACCATTGCTCTCTGTCTGATGTTCTT
Organism: Fundulus heteroclitus; assembly: GCF_011125445.2. Taxonomy (NCBI): domain Eukaryota; kingdom Metazoa; phylum Chordata; class Actinopteri; order Cyprinodontiformes; family Fundulidae; genus Fundulus; species Fundulus heteroclitus. The sequence continues at coordinate 393,421 of NW_023396488.1, forward strand.
GTATGGCAAGCCATAAGACTGGATATTTGATTTTTTTACGTGGCTCTCCTTAATTCAATGTTTTGTTAAGTCTCTGCTTAAGTACGCGTACATTTGTGTCTATTCTCCACCCTTCCACCAATTATGTGACGTATTTAACTCACTGAACTGCGTTTGGACATAAATGACCATATAGATTCGGTCAAAGTAAGATTTTTTTTTAAACGTTTTTACTCTTAAATCGGTTCTTTCTGCTCCAACCAAGTTGGGTAAACAGCAGGTCGTAAGATTGTCCAGTGGTGTGCTTAAGTCACTGACCATGGCGTTTCATTAAGTACACAACTTTTAATCAAAGCACACATGTATTGGGGCTTTTAGGAGCCCCCTTGGCACAGTTCACTGCACACTAGGAATGATTTCTCCCCTCCCTATTTTCTTGGTTCTAGATGATTTCCTTTGATATACACTCCATCTGGATGTATGCTGGGAAACAATCAAACACAATCCCCACTCCTACACATGGCCAGAGTTAAGCATCAAATGTTCCAGCACTCTTGTGCCTCAAGAGAAAAAAATAAGCTCCACTAAATAGTAAGGATTGAAAAGTTAAGGGCAAAAAAAATTGCTAAATCTTCATGTTTTTGGTTCCCTTCAATGAATCCTTTCACAAAACTCTCTAAATGGTTTTACAGATTTAAATAGTGATAAAAGTTCAGTTTTTGCAGCTTTAAACTGAGACTGAGAGGATATAAATTAAACCTTGTGAAGGCCTCAGTCTGAATAATGTGCTCTACACATACACATTCACATGCATACTCACAAGTTCTGCTTAAAAGGCCGTCCTAAAAGAAAAACACAGCTCTGGGGTTGCAAATATACGTGTAATGAAGGATCCAGAGAGGGAAATTCAGAAGTCATAAAACAAAGCCTGCGTTCGCACAACATGTCGGAGTCTGGTTGATGTAGACACCTCTATACAATTTTGTTCCCTGGAGTTATTGTGTGCTCCTCATCACTTACCAGGAGGGTTGCTAAGCGTGGGTGTCATCCATATTTTCTGGGAACGGCAGCGACGGCGGGGACGGGAAAAACGGTTGGTCTGCAGTTGGAGATAAGCTCCCATTGAAATTACAAACCCAGCAACGAGACAAGACATCCAGGGGGAGGAGGCCATGCTGAGGAAGACCCCGAGCTTTAATTCCCTTCATGTCTGTCCCGCTTGCACAGGTTGACACAAATACACAACTGTGGGTTTTGGGAAGCTGACCACTGACTGGAGCAATCGCCTCTATGCCAGAATCCTGCCTGCAAGTCACAAGGAATAAGAAACGTTGCAATAAACTTGTAAACTAGTATTTTTATTTTTCCAAATAAGCATTTTTTTGAGCATGAGGGACACTGTGGCTCGACTAACGAGGCTGCAAGGAAATGAGTCCATATAATACAAACTGTACCAAACAAAAAGTAGCTTTACTGAATCTTCCTGAAACACTTTTCAGTCTGATGCCAGTAACATTTTTATGCATCATCAGCATCATTGACAACATTTATATACATGGAGACATTTATATAATCAATCCGTTTTTTTGTATCCACTATGTGCGGTTTAGAGGATGGAGACGGAGAATATGAACAGAAAACAGGCATGGACACTTGGGATAGATTCCCTGTCCATCACAGTGACAAAAACTCACCCATCCATCCATCCATCCATCCATCCATCCATCCATCCATCCATCCATCCATTTTCTAACACGTCTATCCCTGTAGGGTCGTGAGTGGTGCTGGTGTCTATCTCCAGCTGTCAACGGGTGAGAGGGTGGGTTCACCTGGACAGGTCACCAGTCTGTTGCAGCAAAAAACTGACCCAAACTATGTAAACATTATAACTACCAGGGGCAGTCAATGATTTTAGACTGTGGGAAGAAGATAATCCACAGAAACAATAATGGTAAATGTTCAAAATGATGCAAAGCCCCAATCAACAGGTTTCCAGATTCATTACAGTATTAGAAATTACTTAATTAGTTACTTAAATGATTGGTAATTTTCTTAAAATTTCTGTAAAAAATCTAAATGATTTGCAATGAGAGATGTTTTCAGTGTCACTGCAGAGTTCCTTCAGCTACAATGTCACTACAAACTGGCACTGTTTCGCCGTCTGGGGACGATTTGACGATTCACACAACTTTGAATCGTCTTCTCACTCAAAAGTGCTTCAAAAATTAACTTGCCTTGCCGTGATTTCATTCACAAGCAACCTAATGTTTTTTTTTTTCAGGTAGCAGGCACTCATCAGGCATACACCAAAATGAGGTGATGAAGGCATTCCTTAATTAATTCCTCTCAGCATGAGACAACTAAAGCTCTGCTGTATTATCGGACTCTAAGGCATCAGTGCCAGAACCTTCAAGCCATGGATGGGAGCTGCAACCTTTTATGTTCAGAACATCCATTGGATCAGGGGTGCTTTGACTGACAAATATTTAAATAAATAAGATAACTGTTGCAACAAAACAATAATTTCTCATTTATCTGCCATGTTTCTGCATTTATCTTAATTTAGTAGTAAATATAACAACAATAATCTGGTAACTTTGACTTGAAAACAGACTGTGTTCTTGCGCCCTCCATCATTGAATAACCCTTGTCCCATTTATGTTTTGGGTCTACAAAGATTTAAAGATGAATGTTCTACAGTGATCTGATTATTTTGTTCATTTTAATGAAGTCTTTCATGTTTAACTTATTGACCAGATAAAATAAAGGAACGAGAATTTAGGTTTTAGATTTTAAACAAGAAAACTAGTCTCTTAGCAAAACTGGCCTTGTTCTGGCATAATAACCCATAAAGCCTTGCTTTACAGAAACCCGTCATTACGCTGCTGTTTATTTTAATTTGGTCATTTCATGTTTCTTCACAAACCAATGACAGATGACCGTGCGTGCTTAATTTGATATTTTTTTTAAAAACTTTGCTAAGATTTGCGGGAAAACATGAATGTTCTGTCCTGTGTTCTCATTCTGCGGGTGTTCAGCAGAGGAAGCAACATCTGATCACGGTCATTAATAGCTCATACAGACCCCGGGCCCCATGTTTTGTCTGTGATTCTTTCCTTCTGACGACGAACCGCATTCATTATTGCTCATGCTCTCGCCCGCCTCAGCGTGTTAGGTTTTTAGGAGCCGCTTTAAATAAGAACACCTTCTGCGACAGTGTTTTGGATGATGGAGCGTGACAGGTCTTTGCTGTGGCTTTGGGACAGCAGGCGGTGGAATAGCGGGGTGCTAGCATGGCATAGATGCAGTGGAAAGAAATGTGTAGTGGTGATAATGCAGAGCGGATGCCCAGTCTGGTGCGGTGGGGACTAATTTTGCTCTCCAGGGCAACTGATGAGCCCCAGATGGACCGCCAGCTGCTTCGGGTTTGTGCGTTCAGGGAGGTGGGCGTCACAGAGGAGAGAGCAGCATGTTATTAACAGCATGGACGCAGGTCAAAGGGGTTCTTCGGCATGAAGGTGAAGACTTAGAGCTGTGTTTTTTTTTTATTTCACACTCTTTTGAAATCGCCTCAGTACTGCTTCCTTTCTTACTTAGAGTCCGTTGCAGCCCAGGAGGACTCTCGAGGTGCGACGGCTGATCAGACCCGAATGGAAGAAATCAAAAGTGTCCATCTGCCTCTGGTTCAGTCCAATGCCACCTCCCCTACCAGAGGAGTAATTAAAAGGCCACCTGATCTCCTACCTGGACCAGGATACACCCCAGCACACCAGAGGCTGTGTGTTTATTGACTGGCCTGAAGACGAGCCCCTCATGTGAATAAACATCTCATAAAGGAAGGGTGGCTGATCCTTCTGCCAGGCCTTAGTTACATGAATATGAAATACGCTGCAAACTCATTCTGCGAGTCTTTGAAGGAGGACTCGTTTTTTTTTTTTCTCCTGCTCTCTGATTAGGATGAGCATCCAGACTGAACCGCTTGTCAATCTACTGCTCATTAATTTGGATGATTGCCCCCCAGCCGGCCTGCAGTTTAGGGTATTAGTCATCCTGTGTGTTTCCTACCCCCCCACCCCCCCCTCCTCTTCCTCTCATCAATTCCACGGAGACAATGGCGCTGCTGAAAAACCTCTGTGTACAGTTTGGTGGATCGTTATTTGCCATCCGTATAACCACAGTCCACAGCTGCGTACACTGCGGATTTTCTGCCCGAACAAAAGAGACAACAAAAACAAACGGAGCTAAGAGAAAGCAAATGGGAGTGTGGAAGCAAGGCGAGGGACGTGGCAGACATTCACCATGCACAATTCAGCTCCGGTGTCAGCGTCTCGTCTCCCACTGCACCCTGCATCCTAATCAAGACATACGGAGGGAAGTGGAAACCGAGCCAGATGCACTGTTTTACTAAAAAAAGAAAAAAGAGAAAAAAAAACACTGCGAGGAAATAAAAGAAATGAAATGCCACTTCATAGAACACAGATGCAGCACTCAACCCACACAGAGGCTGTGTTCAGTTATCACAAGTCAACCTGTCTAACCACTATCATCCCTTCTTTCTCACAAGATGCAAATGTTAGTTATTGGGGAACATCCACAACATCTGGCAGTGCTTCTCGAGCTGAGAGGTTGGGATGTCTTGAGGCCACGCCAGTCACAGTTAAGCCCTTATGAATAAAGATTTCCCACACAGAGGAACACTTCTTCTTTCTTCACACTTCAGCGCTAATTAAGATGGAGTTTCAAAACAGATCCCAGCTTGGGAAACTCAGGAAGGTTGGACATGGGTACGAATAGTTGCCGTTCTATGTAAGGGTGTTTATCCCTCTGCACGTTATTTCTGTTTAGTTCGATCAACTTTCTACGTTTTTTTTAATCCATGGAAATGTCAGAGACAAACACATCTGGGTGCGTCTCTCCACGTTCAGACGTCGAGTGCAGCAGATGGTAATTTGCTCCAGATATTGAACAACCTTTCCAAAGTGAAGACATCACAGATTCACTCTCACTGAAGATGAAAAAAGAAGAATCTTCTAGACCGTCCACAGACCTACCACCAATGCTCTCACACTGTCTGTGCAACACAAAGGTTATATGCACTTTCCCTGGGCTGACTGAAATAAACACACTTTTAAAGTTTTACTTATTCTTATTAAAGTTGAAACTCGGACAGACTCAAAAACAGCTGTAAAAATGTTGACTAGAGATCTCTGATCCTTGACTGTGGTGCTAGTCATAACCTAGACCTTCACTTAGACCTGGACCTTCTGTAAGACAGCTGTTCGGTTAATTATCTCATAATTTCATTCGGTGGAGTGTGGCTTTTACTGGAAATTAAAAAGATCTTGTCATCGCAATTTTACATACCAACAGAACTCTTCTTCTGCATTCAAACCATCCCTTGGTGGGCAGCTTTTATAGACATTTTGCTCTAAGCCACTAGGGCGCCATGATCCACACATTTAGGATTGGTTTTAGATGTCCAGGTTTAGCCCAACTGGACAAAGCACCCAGTCAAAGACCCAAGTCAACCATTCAAATAAGTGTCAGAGGCAAAGTATGGGCTTAAAAGGGACTGAGATGCTTTGACTTGGCAATCGGTGGCAAAACCAGGTATTATGTTTGGGGGCAATCTTGTTTTTTTTACACTGGGGCAGGTTGATTATCTTTTTTCATTTTTATTTGAAATGCAATTACTAAATCTGATGTGACTCTGATGTATCTTGTCTACGTGGTTTTGCCACTTTTACAACCAAATGTCCCCACTGTGGGACAATAAAGGTATTTCTAGTCTATTCTAATCCTATTTATCTGTTATATTAGACATGTTTTATATTAAATACTAAGGTTATCTTTGGTTCCTGATCATCTAATATTTAAGTATTACAAATAGAAGCCACATAACACATCTATAAAGGAGCAGTTGAAAAAACTAGTCCAAACCAAAACTATAAAAATGCTAAATTTAAATGAACCTCTGTGCAGGTAGCTAGTGTTTTTCATACTTCGTCACATTTAGAATGGGGAGGGAGGTTTATATTGCTGGACAAATTAAAACGATCTATTTTGAAACATCTTTCAGAAAAGTATGTTCAAATACAACACAATTGGTACCTTTACATACTTTTACACAGAGCCATTGGATTACTGTAGCTGCTACAAAGGCTCAGGAGTCAAAATGTTTTTTACTACACAGACTTGCTGTGCTGCTTTATTAAAACTGTTATCACCCACTACATAAAACACAAGGTTAGCCACATCGGAAATAATCAAACAATGGATTCATATGTTATGGCTGCACACAGGAACAAGAAAAACACAATGGTTACAAATGAATTAAAGGCTCTAAGGCATGAGGTACCCACAGGGGCCTTCTCCTAATTTGACAGAATAAAACACACACATTTATAACAAAAACCTTATTGAATAGCGTAATGTAAAGGTCAGGATCTGCAGCATGCAGAGGGGAGAAAGCCCCACTCCAACCTGCTGTTCAGCTTGTTATGCGTCAATTTTTATTCAGCAAACATTCCTCTGTGACAGTTGACCTTATCTTGGTACTCTGAAATATGGCCGTCAGAGCACTTGATCGAAAACGAGTTCATTTTATAAGCGCTACTGTAATATGTTGAGTTAATTCCCAGTTAAATGTCAGGTGAAATGCTGGTCCAGGGTCTCTTTTTGCACTTTGCCGGAGCGATTCGATACAAAGTGTTCACCTGGCCAACCATTTCAAACGAGCGTCTCTCACTTTCGTCTCACACCGCTCGTTTGACTAATTTGTTGCTTGTAAAATGTCATTTGCTTCTCCAGCTCATTTGCAGGACTGCATTAATATGTGTCATGCAAGTCTAATTTAAATGTCAGACAAACAAACATCAACCACAATGGCTGTGTTACTCTTTCGGTCACACAACTGAGCTTTGTTTATTGAAACTTCTGCAGCTTTCCATTAAGAACACACAAAACGTCCTGAAAATACAAGTTACTGGAGCAAGTTCAGAACCAAAGCTTTGGCTCAAAATGTCTTTAATGTTAGTTTAAGTAAGCAGTGTAGCCCCAAAAGGTATTTTGTGTAAATCACATGTTTTTTCAAACAGGAAGTTGTAACCAATGAAGCTTATTGTGACAAGGGGACAGCCCTGCAGGAGTTTGAGAACCGGCTATCGTCCCAGGAAATCCAAATTAACAGATTTAGCAGGAGAGGCAGAGACAGGATTTAAAAGAATAAAATAAAATAAAACATCAGCTTTAGGTTGATGTCGCCAAGGGATGCTGTACAGACATGAGGACTATACACCCCTTAAGCCGGGCGTACACTGTACGAGTTTTTCCCCTTTTCGGGCCGATTCTTCAGTCGTGCGAGCATTTTTTGAATCGGCCGAATTTCAGCTTGATCGTAGAGGGGGGGAGGAGTGGGGACTGGCTTCTCACGACTACCTCCCGATCAGGAATCGGACGATCGGTGAAAATCAAACATGTTTGAAATTCAGTCGGCTGTCATGAGGTTTTTGTGAGCGCATCCTGCTGTTCAAGCAGAGCTACGAGGGGGCGCCCTCCCCTCCTCTCCGTCCCCGCCAGCGGAGGGAGGGAAGCGGGCGTCCCTGAAGCAACCTCCAGCCGGTGTTGGGGAGGGCGAGCCGTCCGGTCCGCGCAACGCGCTGGCCGCCTGTTTCGGCACTCCTCCGCTTGTTGGGGGGGCGGGCCGGGCGACCTGCCGTGCCGCGCGGCTGCCGGTGCGTCTCGTCCCTCCTCTCTCCCCTCCGTTCCCCCGACACCCGGTGCCTCCTGCGGGCTTCGCCAGAGCTGGGCTCGAACCCCTGCTCTGGGTCCCTGTCACCTACCGTCGCTCGCCTGCCTCTGCCACCACAGCGAGCGGTCCCAGAGGGGACACGACGTACAGTGTGAGCAGTCCGGTCTCGTCCGAGCGTCGCGCCGCACAGATCGTGAGCGGTGAACTTTTTAAACCCCGCGGTTCCGTCGCACAGTTTGAGATGTATATAAGTATCACGACTGAAAAACTCGTACAGTGTACGCCCGGCTTTAGCTAAGACTCCTGAAGGTTTCTTCTGCCAGTGACGCCTTTTATTTAATCCTTTATTTTATGGACTACTCTACCTACCGTTTTTACATTCAGACCTTGCCCCGCATTATTTTGATATATACCTTGTAATAAGTTATTATAAGTTTTAACTCGTCAATTGTTCCTGTTTCTTTTCCTAGTTTAACCAGTTGCCGTTGTTGGAGTCATTCATTTTCTGTTACTTAAAATAACATTATTACCACTCGGACGCCACCGGTGGGATGACAGTTAGCTTTTGACACAAGTAAAATTATACTTATTATAAAAGAACAATTATAAAAGAACAAGGATATGCATAACCAATTAGGAAAGAAAATGTTGATACATAATGAACTATGGCAAACTTTAAAATGCATTTCCTGTGGTCAAATGGACTCAGATGGAGCAACAACTCAGTTTAGTATTGTAAAAAAAAAAAACACATTATGATATCTCTATAAATAGCCTTTAAACATGCCACAGAAACAACCCTGCACTGTAGAAAGTCCTACCGTAGGCAAATAGTAGCTTTAGACTCACTCAATGTGACGTTTCCCAGAAAAGCTCGATTTGTCACGATTTGCCTTTAAAAAAAAAAATCACCATGGGGGCCTAGATGTTTCTAAAACCAGCAGCAAACCTGACAAGTCGTCAATAGAGGCTGAATCTACAATCTCAATTTAAGAGTATCTATTCCCAGCCTGCAGAACTTTAGTTGTTAAGCAGAGTAACCTTTACATCCTGTCCTCCCAATACATACAGTGAGATTCAATAAGTTCTTACATTCAGTGAGTTCTTACTTTGTCTATATTTTTAGACAAAGGATTTTGGTAAATGTGTTAGATGAGAGCTAACGGAGCACAAAGATAGTTGGATCTGAGTTCATCCACAGCTGAATGTGTGTGGGGTCGCCTCTCTCTCTCTCTCTCTCTGGACCTTTGTACTGGTGAGGAAATACTGGAAAACTACATTAGCTTTTGGGTTCAGTAAGCGCTGAAATGATTACATTTCAGGTGCATGAAATATTTGCATTTCCACCACCGACTTCACATTTAATGTATTCAACGGCGGCTGATCTGGGAGAGCAGCAGCTTCAGGCGGGGAATATTGAGTGGTTTCACTCTAAAGGCCGGTGAAACAGAGAGGCTCAGGAGCAAATTTTCTCACCTCTCACTCTTCTCGGGCCGGCTGAATGACAGCGTGACAAAGCCGGCCCGTGAGTGTGTCTGAGAAGGCACGGCGGAGTCAGGGCTGTGACAAGTGTTTGCTTGACTGGAGGAGGATGACAAAGGCAGTGACAGTAACGGCGGTGGACTGTGAGAGGGAGAAAACGCATCATTCTTTCCTCTCCAATGCAGGTACGCCGGTTTCTAAGTGTTCATCTGCAGGTATGAGAAACTTTGCAGGCTGGAGAAGTTCAGACACTCTGCTCAGAGTCGACTCCTGGTTAGACGTGGCTGATATCTGTGAGAGGCTGCAGGGATGAGGCTTTGTCTAGTTCCACTGCTGATTAAAAAGCTTTTTAACAAGATCATCTTGGGTGGCACTAACTGTCACTGACAGCACATTATTGCCTGAGTGAAGTGCCTCTGATCCGACTTTAATAAATGTTAGCTTGTCAGGGCCACTAAAGCTGATAAAGATTAGAATCCCTCACTATATTACAAAATGCCAGCCGGCATAACAACCTTGACTTGACGGCTTCTCTGAGCACCTCCTCTTCGCATTCAGGGTATCTGCAGATCCTGTCAAAGTAGAGCCATGTAACACAATAAAATCACAATATGAGCCAGAATAAATCCATCTTGTGTTGCTTTTGTCCTCCCTCTTTTAGGTACGAAACTAGAGCTTGGATGACATTTTTTGGGTATTTTTGAAACAAGTAAACAAACAAATAAATAGAAACACATTTGTTGTTTTTTTTTATTCCATAACATTTAAAATTTGTTAAATAATTTGAGGCATATATTGAATTAGAAATTATATTTATTTATTTGACAGAGACAGTGTACATTAATAAGCATCCCTGCAAATGCACCAGAATTAGCCAAAAGGCGAGCCTGCAGAACATGTGACCTATCTATCCATCTTCTTTGCTGCCTCAATCCTTGCAGCATCAGAGAAAATAAAATGTTAAGCCGGAAGGAAGTCCATGACCTTGTTTAGCAGTTTGATTGTTCAAAAAGCCTCATGGAGAATAGAGCCAACTGAAGGGCTTAAACAATATGTCCCTAAAATAATATAAAGATGTCTAGGCAAGTTTATTTGTATGGCACATGTCAGTACAAAGACAATGCAAAGTGCTTTACATGATTAAAGTATAGGAAAATAAAAGCAGTTGGAATAAAATGTAGAAAAAATTAAACAAAATAGAGCATGGGAAGATGGAAGATAAAAGTAAATATTAAAAATAGACAAACTAGATCTAATGATGTTTCAGTGAAACAGTTTATCTAGATCAGTGGAGCACAGGAACTAAATGCTGCTTCTCCACGTCTGGTTCTGGTTCTGGTTCTGGTTCTGCAGAGCAGGCTGGAGCCAGAAGACCTGAGTGTTCTGGAGGGTTGATGCCCTGATAACAAGTCTGTGATGGATTTAGGTGCTAATTCAGGGATTTATAGACTAACAGAAGGATTTAAAGTCTGTTCTCTGAGATCCAGGGAGCCATGGAAGGACTTAAGAACCGGGTCCATGTTCTCTACGTTCTTAGTCTTACTGAGGACTTCAGAACCGGGTCCATGTTCTCTACGTTCTTAGTCTTAGTGAGGACTTCAGAACCGGGTCCATGTTCTCTACGTTCTTAGTCTTAGTGGAAGGACTTCAGAACCGGGTCCATGTTCTCTACGTTCTTAGTCTTAGTGAGGACTTCAGAACCGGGTCCATGTTCTCTACGTTCTTAGTCTTAGTGGAAGGACTTCAGAACCGGGTCCATGTTCTCTACGTTCTTAGTCTTAGTGAGGACTTCAGAACCGGGTCCATGTTCTCTACGTTCTTAGTCTTAGTGAGGACTTCAGAACCGGGTCCATGTTCTCTACGTTCTTAGTCTTAGTGGAAGGACTTCAGAACCGGGTCCATGTTCTCTACGTTCTTAGTCTTAGTGAGGACTTCAGAACCGGGTCCATGTTCTCTACGTTCTTAGTCTTAGTGTAAGGACTTCAGAACCGGGTCCATGTTCTCTACGTTCTTAGTCTTAGTGAGGACTTCAGAACCGGGTCCATGTTCTCCACGTTCTTAGTCTTAGTGAGGACTTCAGAACCGGATCCATGTTCTCTACGTTCTTAGTCTTAGTGTAAGGACTTCAGAACCGGATCCATGTTCTCTACGTTCTTAGTCTTAGTGTAAGGACTTCAGAACCGGGTCCATGTTCTCTACGTTCTTAGTCTTAGTGAGGACTTCAGAACCGGGTCCATGTTCTCCACGTTCTTAGTCTTAGTGAGGACTTCAGAACCGGATCCATGTTCTCTACGTTCTTAGTCTTAGTGAGGACTTCAGAACCGGGTCCATGTTCTCTACGTTCTTAGTCTTAGTGAGGACTTCAGAACCGGGTCCATGTTCTCTACGTTCTTAGTCTTAGTGGAATGACTTCAGAACCGGGTCCATGTTCTCTACGTTCTTAGTCTTAATGAGGACTTCAGAACCGGGTCCATGTTCTCTACGTTCTTAGTCTTAGTGGAAGGACTTAAGAACCGGGTCCATGTTCTCTACGTTCTTAGTCTTAATGAGGACTTCAGAACCGGGTCCATGTTCTCTACGTTCTTAGTCTTAGTGGAAGGACTTCAGAACCGGGTCCATGTTCTCTACGTTCATAGTCTCAGTGGAAGGACTTCAGAACCGGGTCCATGTTCTCTACGTTCTTAGTCTTAGTGAGGACTTCAGAACCGGGTCCATGTTCTCTACGTTCTTAGTCTTAGTGAGGACTTCAGAACCGGGTCCATGTTCTCCACGTTCTTAGTCTTAGTGAGGACTTCAGAACCGGGTCCATGTTCTCTACGTTCTTAGTCTTAGTGGAATGACTTCAGAACCGGGTCCATGTTCTCTACGTTCTTAGTCTTAGTGAGGACTTCAGAACCGGGTCCATGTTCTCTACGTTCTTAGTCTTAGTGAGGACTTCAGAACCGGGTCCATGTTCTCTACGTTCTTAGTCTTAGTGGAATGACTTCAGAACCGGGTCCATGTTCTCTACGTTCTTAGCCTTAGTGGAAGGACTTCAGAACCGGGTCCATGTTCTCTACGTTCTTAGTCTTAGTGAGGACTTCAGAACCGGGTCCATGTTCTCTACGTTCTTAGTCTTAGTGAGGACTTCAGAACCGGGTCCATGTTCTCTACGTTCTTAGTCTTAGTGAGGACTTCAGAACCGGGTCCATGTTCTCTATGTTCTTAGTCTTAGTGAGGACTTCAGAACCGGGTCCATGTTCTCTATGTTCTTAGTCTTAGTGAGGACGCGGGCAGCAGGTTCTGGATCAGCTGCAGCGTTCTGATCCACTTTTTAGGCAGACCTGTGAAAACACCGTTGCAGTGATCAGTTCTACTAAAGATAAACATGGATTAGTTTCTCCAGATGCTGCTGAGACATCAGTCCTTTAATCCTGGAAATGTTCTCCAGGTTCTAGAAGGTCCACTTTGTCTTTAGATGGAGGTTCAGGTGTGAGTCCATCACTACTCCCAGGTTTCAGGCCTGATCAGTGGTTCCTAGCTGAAGCAGCTGAAGCTGTGAGCTAACTCCTGATCTCTCCTCTATTGGTCCAGAAATTATTAATTCAGTTTTGTTTTTATTAAACTGAAGAAAATTTTGGCACATCCATGGATTTATTTCTTCTAAGCATTTACTCAGAGCTTGAATGGGTTCATAGTCACCTGGTGACATGGTGATGTAGAGCTGTGTGTTGTCTGCATAGTAATGGTAGCTAGAGAGAGTATATAGATATTGAATAGGAGGGGACTCAGGATGGACCCTTGGAGAACCCCACATCTACTTTTTGTCATTTGGGATGTAAAGTTACCTACTGACACTAAAACGTCCCTTTCAGTAGGATTTAAACCAGTCGAATGTTGTACCAGAAAGGCCGACCCAGTTTTCCCAGTCTACTCAGAGAATTTGTTAAAAATGTCTCCACTGATAGAGAATCCAAGTACAAAATGTATTTAAGGGCTGAAAAAGTTGATATTGCATCATATGTCCCCTTCATCATCTGCACCACTGTTAATCAGCGCCAATCTTAATAGTGCCAAATCAGTTAATATGAAATCATTGTAATAAACCTTCAACCTTTGTTTAGATCAAAGACTGGTATCTTGCAATCCATGACAATAACTGTCCAAAGGGAAAACTATTCTGTAATGTTGACCAATGTGTTAGAGCCAATCTTTGGGAGTTGTAATTAAAATGAAAGTTAGAAAAGGCTTTTTGTAAAAGTTTTCTTCAGTAAAATAAAGTTTTCATACATACCAAATGGCTGTTTAAAGAATCACATAATAGAATAATCCAGGTTAGGGTTTATCAGTTTAATAACCTGATAACTTGGTGCCAAATCAGATGCAGAGATTAGCAACACTATTGATGTTTGTAGTCCAAGGTGTCTGACATCTTGACCTGCTGCTACTATTCCACTGCAATGTGTTTTCCTATGTAATGTCTTCTTTACTTTGCTCTGTTCATGTTCAGCACTTTGAATTGTCTTACTACTGACATGTGCTTTACAAATACACTCACCTTGCCTAAATTAGGTTTCACAGTATTCTACCAACTTGTAAACCTAAACTAAGATACTTAAAATAGTATTTTAACTTTCATTCCAATTTTTACATGAATGTGAAAATGGTAAATTAAAATGTTCTAATTTTGAAAACATGTTGTTTCTGATGGCTCGTTTTCTAGCAGTTTTATGTTCTTTGCTGTGGGGTCAAGGAAGTAAACACCACTGACTTGGCTTTTCTTCACCAAAGAAAACGTATAATCCAATGTGCAGCTGTTGTTCCTGCAGATGCTAATTTATTTCCACACTCAGCTAAACACAAGTAAGAATCTTTAGGAGAGAAAGCTGCAGGGAGTCGTTTAAATTAGCTTCCTGTCATGGCTCCTGTTTTATAAAGCCTTTGGAGTGTTTTTCTTTCCACAACCTGGCAAAGAGCATCCCAATATTTCAGCAGTAAATAAAGGGCTCCAGCTGGCCGCGCTTTTATTCAGATGCAGGTCAGAATTGTCTGAGAAAGCCGGCGCCCGTATTCTTCACCTGCACCACAAAGCCTCGGCAGCTCCAGCAGAACAAAAGCTAACTCTTCTCATCTCTTTTCAGAGAAGTGATCCAGTGGCACTAAAGTCAGTGTAAGAGTTCAGTTTCTTCTCACAAACACAGCAGAAAAGGTGCTGTGGATTGTTTCAGGCTGAACACTGCCTGTTTTCTCTTTGATTTTTTCAACAGACCACAGTGCCTTTCAGATTGGTTGAAATTGTGTATTCAGCTAAAAGAAAAAAGGATCTCAGCCTCACTTTCTACAAGGAAACAATCCTCCTGTGTGTGCTGTTGCCATGCTGCCTGTACTTTAGATGTAATTTGTCTTAGTTTGTATATTTGTCTCCAGACTGTAATTATCTGTGTGACACATGGCAACAATAGGTACGTCACACTTTAAATGCCAGCTCCCTACAGTTAGGAGCGACGGTCTGGGTGGTTGCACTGCAGGTGCATCCCAGTGGGAAATAGGAACTCCAGCCAGACGCGTTTCTTCTAAGAGGTTATTGACATGCAAAAAGTAAAGCTTCGTCCCTTTGGGGCATTTCTACACACTGGAGAGTTGCTTTTTCTGCATTTTTTTATATTCATTAGAATGACAAAAGTAAAAGTTGATGTTGTCACGTTGCCATTGGCTGTATTTCACTAAGCAGTGCTGTACTGATAGCAGGATGGATCAGGGCTTTGTCCACAGCAGACAGTCGTTCCTCCACTCAAACAACACGAAGACAGATGAGTTAAACAAATAACCTCCCTTACTTAAAAAAACATTTCTTACTAGTTCATGTATGTTCCACGGTGCTGAAAGGAATCAGATGAGGTGGTTTGAGTGTTTCCCAGGTGCTTGTTTTTGTAGGTTTTCCTGACAGATCTGACTGAGACGATCTCCTGCACACACCAAGATTTTCAGGAGGGACTAAAAAGTAAAGAGGTCAAAATAAATAAATAAATACTGCGATTGACTGGCGACCTGTCCAGGGTGAACCCCGCCTCTCACCCACTGACAGCTGGAGATAGACACCAGCACCCCTCACGGGCCCAATAGGGATCAGCGTGTTAGAAAATAGATGGATGGATAAATAAATAAATAACTGAATGATTGTACACATATATAGAAATTTGCCATAAAATTGTTTTTCTTTAAATTTCTCATGATACAACCACATGGTTTGTTGTACTTTATTAGGTATTTTATGTGCTAGAACAGAACAAAGCAATCAATGACTGTGATGTGGAATTAAAATGATGCATTTATACAAGGTAGACTGCACTCAGTTCAGTCTACCTTGCTTTTCTTCTCCTCCTCCTTTACTCTGATACTCCTAAATACAACCTAGTGCAATACTTTGCCTTAAAGTGCCTTAATCTTGGAGGATTGTTCAATGTGGTATAATCAATACACAACTTTACCCTTTGATAATCAGAGAGGCAGCCAAGAAGTCCATGGTAACTCTGGAGGAGCTGCAGAGATCCACGGCTCAGATGGGAGACTCGGTTCGGACGACTAATACTGCATTTCAGGCACTTTTCTTATTTTGATTTGTAAAAAAAAAAAAAAAAAAAAACACGGCTACTTACTGTTAGCCTTTAACTTCAAATCTGAAAGAATTACATGAAATAGACATTTGCACTACAGATAGGGATCCCCCAGGAGAAGCTGCACTGCACAGCTTTGTTCCCCTCCTGCACCTGTTATTTCCTAAACCAACCTAACCTAATCCAATCTTGATAATAAAACTCATTAAATTAGAATATTCTTGTTTTTCTTTGACTAATGCTTCAATGAAAAACCTCAAACAACAAATAACTTTTAACTCATAAATAGACAACTTGAAAATACATCACTGAATTCATGCTCATGCTTATTCTTTTCTGGAGACAAACAGGCAGGCTGGCTCCATATTTTAACACATCAGTCTGTGGCGTCGCTTCAGTGTGGCGTTTAAACCTAATCTGTCCTGCTTCTTTGGAAAATGATGTGTCACATAACTCACTCTGATGGTATCCTGGCTGAATGACTGACTAATGGTTCTTACCTTGAGTGCGGAATCAAAGGAAACAAACTGGGAGTGAAACCAAACTAAAACTGGCCCTTTGCCATCTGCAACTGAGCCAAATTCTATCTCACATGTCTTCTTGTAATGACTCCCTCTCCATTCTGCTGTTGATCCGTCGTCATTGTCGTACAATTCATCTGCAGTTGTTGACTATGAACACAGGGCAATGCACGACGCATTATTATTATCATTAAAGCAGGGTTAGCCGCTCTGCTTTCAAATTGCAAAGGTCTCTTCTTTGTCAAAGTTGTTGCTTTACAGCAGTGAGCGATGTGCAGCAGATGTGAACTGGGACTCCATTCCCAATGTCAACTCATATTCATCTAAAGAATATGCAATTATCCTCTCTACTATCTGCAGCCCATTATCGTAATTGTATTTGTGGCTCTTCCCTCTCTAATAACTTGGCACAGGTGCAGAAATGATTATCGTGCTGCAGGTTTAGACAGATATGATTTCCAACTAAAACAGGAGCAGCTTCAGAGCAACCAAGAATGATAGGATTGCTTACAGGAGACAGTTAGGGCTTCCTCCGCCACCTGCACAGGGGAACACTAGGAAGTGTTGAATAAAATTCACTTAGAGGATCATTCTAAAGATAGTTAAATAAATAAAAACCCTTACAGTTTAAAATACACACAGAGAATCAGAGAAACCATGCCTCTTTGAATGAACTGTGTTTTGATTTAAACAGGTTTTAGTTTATTGGCCATTTTAAAGCTATAGTTGGTAATCCTGTTCAGAAACACTTTTTATTATACTGGGTGAAATGGTCCTGTAAAAACTGACTAATCTTTGCGGTTCCGTCCGAAGGGATTAGAGTTTTGGTTCTCCCCTCATCTCCCTATGTCCCTCCAATTCCTGGGTATCACCTTATCTACCGGTTGTCCCACATGCCAATCATTCTGACGTGTTCACGTAATGCCAGTAATGCTCATTCCTTGTTAGTGCACAGCTCTAGTGTTTATGTATCCGGTTAGCTTAGCGGCTAGCTTAGAAGTTAGCTTAGCGGTTAGCCGTTCAATGTAGCTCCGCTGCTCTCACCGTAGACTTTGAACATGACTGAGAGTCACAAGAAGCAAACTGCGCTCGTGTTCATGAGAAGAAGAGGAACGCTTCAGTTGAAAGAAATAAAATCAAAGAAGATTTGGGATATTTTTTTCATGCGATCCCCCAAAAGAGTGGAAGAGCAGGTAAGACGGTGCTCAGTTATTCAAAAAGGGACTTGGGGAAATTTCGGGAAAAATCACAGAGCTTTAATTAATGTGCTGCAAAATTATAGAGCACCAAGGTGGGTCACCTTTTCAAGCTAAACTGTGTCACACCAAAGCAATAACTGAGTGTTCATTCTCAGCAGAAAGCCGGGGTCATTTCTTGTGCAGACTCAGGTTCCCTCCCACACCCCAACACCAATCTTTTTTGGGCTTTTCATGGGCAAGATCTCAAGACAAAGTTGTGCAGAATTACTGTTTTGCTTTGAGAACCCTAGCTTTCCTGTGTGGAAATGTGGCTCTATTGAAATCTTCAAGCCATGACCTTCAGGGAACAACAGGTGCGGTTAGCTCGTCTGAAATCAGCTCCTCTTAAGAGAAATCCACATTGTTTCTTAAGAGAATTGCAGTGCTTCTCATAGATTTAAACACTTGGCATTTGTCAAAATCAAATAAATCTTCCTGAAGTGCTCAGAGAAAGGCTTTCACAATAATGTGGTGAATTAACTTTTTTTTATATTCCTATTTTTAGTTACTATCACACCAGTCTGAAACATTTATTAGAAGAGTTACACATTACACAACAAGAGGATAAAATGTCATATATAAACATGAATATACACATTGTATACATTGTATGATTTTAGTATAAAACTCCGCAGCTTTTAAGGAAAGAAATCTGCTTTTTCATCTCTGATTACTATGATACGTCAGTGAGCAATAAAATATAATTTTTGTGTTTTTTGTTTTACTAATCTCCCATTTTAGAGCTGTGGATGTGTCGGTTTGAATCTATGAGCTGATTGGTGGGTGCAGCCACGGTCATTGATGGTGCTGGATTGTGTTTAGACAGTGAAAAGGCTTACTGCCTTCAACCAGAGGGGGCAGCAAAGCTCTGCTTTAGAGCCAGATGTCAGGGGGCTGTGTGAGGCTCTGAGGTTCCATTTTGTTAGTTGTGAGACGAGGCATTCGTGCACACACACACAAGCACGCAGACAGACGTCATCAACCTCTGTTTCTGCAGTCTCACTTCACGACATGAGAAACAATGAGCTGCTGCACCGCGGCCACACAGGTGCAGGCATGTAACACCTTAAACTGCACGGTGGTACATGCAGGGCTGATTACTAGAGATGCTATTCTCTCTGTAAACATGGTTCTTTTGTCTTCTTTTGGGACTTAGGTGAGGATGTTATGAGATTCTATCCATGCTGAGACATGAAAACTAGTTTCAGAACCCTGTATGTACTGCACCAAGAATACATGGACAAATGTTTGCGTCTTTAGAAATATGTAAAAATTGTGAAGATTATTTGTAGTAAAGCTTAACTGTTGGTGCACTTAATATGACAATGCTCCTATAATGGAGGACTGAGACTGCAAAAAATGCTAAATTATGGAATGACATAAATTGGTTAACATATTGACTAGGATTCTATCATTATACTTTTACTAGTTATATATATATATATATATATATATATATATATATATATATATATATATATATATATATATATATATATATATATATTTCCTTGAATTTTCCCTTAGGTGTTGCATTGTAAACAGTATTATGGGCTGAAGTTAGTGTAAGGGCTGCAGTTATTGTGCTGCAGTTTCTCTTATTCCTGCTTTAAAAGCATCCTCTTCTCAGTTGAGGGGAGCTCCTCTCTCCAGCACATCTGTGGTTTGTTCCATGCAAAAATTACACGAAGTAACTGTTCACACATCCACCATCATATCTGATGCACAGCTTTATGTTATTATTTTGAGTTATATTTAAACCTCTATTCAATTAAATATTTGTACTTCTCCCAATATGCACAATGCATAATAAAATCAGTCAAAATATAAATCAATACAGTAGAACTCTCTCTCTCTCACTCTCTTTTTCTGTTTTTATACATATATATATACACACTCAATTCATTAAATTGAAAATATTATATATTAGCTTATTGAATATTACCAAATTTCTAAGGTCATATATAAATAAAGATTAAAATCTAACATCCATTATAAATATTTTTCTCCATTGTTTTCCCCAGCAATTTTGGTTCCAATGGAAATCAACGTTTAATGCTTTCAAGCAGCTCAGAAATCCTGTGATTTTGTCTTGAAACTCTACTCTGCAAGCTTGAAGGCGATTACTACATGTACTGCTGCATTTATAATTACAGATTTACTGATGGTATAGTGAAAAGTGAACGATACAAAAGATATTGTTTTAACTGTAAAAATAAGCCAAAATTATAAATCACACTTCTTTTTCAGTTTTATTTGTAATCGAAACCTCACAAACCTTGAAAAAATACTGAAAGCTTTCACCAGAAAATAACCTGTACTAATAAAAAAGTTTAATACATTAGCTATACTGTCAACAATGCAAACTGCCTGCATAATTAGGCAGCATTTAATGTATTTTTGATGCAAACTTTCTTCCCAGTCCCCTCCACAGGGAAGAAGCCTTTACCTTCCTCCCTCAGGTCAGACGAACCGACAGCCTGCTCTTTTCTCCCTTAGTGACCACAGATGTAAACACAGTGGACACACAATCAGAGAGTTTTACAGTCTTGGGAAATCGAAGCAGTAACATTCCTGTAAATGTTTCCCACCATCCCGCTGCAGACCTAATCCTGGCTCAGCACAGCGCCGGCTCCTCCCCGCACTCTAATATGGAGGCAAACAGAGATTTTTTACCCGGTGCTTTAATCAGGACGGACTGTAGGTGGCAACTTCTGCTTCTGTCTGCTGAGCCGCTCAGATAGCAATGCATTTGATAGGATTTAGAAACTGATCTAATAGTTGTGGACAGTGAGGGGATTAGAATTTTCGTTCGTTCTTTCTTTTTCTTTTTTTTTTTGCTTGCTGACCAATCAGAGCAGCCGTACACTTCTGGCCTATTTCATTACAGGGATTTATGGGTGGGCAGTCATGCTGACCCTCCACCTCTCGCCTTCTGTTTCATGTGAATTTGTTCCGACTTTGGATGTTTGTGTGCCAAACGTGACTCATGGCTTCACAATAAAACACAAACTGGGAGGAAGAACGGTGCTGATAACAATAATAGGAAAGAAAGAGAAAAAAAATCTACAAGATTAGTGGTAGTTTTTCAAGCTGAGTGCAAAATAAGCTTCACCCCTTTGTCCATCTTATCCTCCCGAAATTACTGTGAAGATTTAAAAGTAGCTTCACACCAGCCGGGGCTCTCTGCTGCTGTCCTTTAGCATCCATTGTGTGCTGAATCTTCTGACCTTCTTTGATTAAACTCTGAGAGATTTAACTTCTTTTGCGGCACCGGAGTCACCTTCAGCTAATGTAGAAGTGAAATATGGACACTAAAGCAGACGGACATCTCGCAGCAAATTTCAGTGCTTTAGTGCGCTTCGCTTGTGTCTGAACTTTTCAACCAGCCTCCCCTGGCTTATACAGAACATAGGGTGAGACAGGTTCAGATAAATCCTTGTCTCCCAAACATTCAGAGAGAAGTTCTTCTCGCCGCTTCGCCTTAGCCTGCTGCCAAGCAGGGATTACTCGGGGAAAAAGGAGAAATGAGCAGCCGAAGAAGGGGAGTCAAGCCCCAGCGGGCTGTCTGTGCACGCTGAGAGTGAGAAGCGGCTGCTTTCTGGCCTCTGTGTGGAGGCGATGAGAGGCCCTGCTAGCTTCTGCAGGACTACTCCACCCGGGGAAAAAGGCCACAAAAGGCCAGTTCCCAGCAGGACCGGGTAAACGGGGAGCAGAGTCTCCATGGGGAGGAGCCACTGGAGAGGAAGAAGGCCGCCACAGCGACTCAAGGTTATGCACAGGTCATTTAATGGAGAGAAAATCATTCAGATAAACTGAAAGGAGACACAACATCTTACACAGAACTTAATGTTTAAAGCATGTGCATGTTGAATCAATTAATATGAATCTAATCTCTCTGTAACATGAATATAAACCTAACAGTCGCCTTATTAGGTAAACCCTGCTTGAACAAAGTTGGACGCCTTGAGAAGTAACTTAATCTGTGTGTCATGCGGTCAACAATGCATCAGAAAACTTCCTCAGAGATTCTGGTCCATTTTGACATGACAGCACCATAGTGTCATGTAATTATTCAGGTACACATCCATAATGAGGAATTTTTTTGCCGTCTTTTCCTCACAGGCCAGTTTTATGGAGTCTACTGTTGACAGTGTTCCTGCGTACTCTCAGCTGAGCTGCAGGTCTCTGTGGCGGAATAGGAATGCACGCCACGACGCATGCTGAAAACCAAGCAGCATCGTCCTTACACCCGACACATACGCACTGCTTTGTATTGGTTAATTGTATTAAATCCCAAAAAAATACATACAAAATATTAACTGAAGCCCATCTAGAATATGCCAAGAGTGTGCAAAGCAGTAATCAAAACATACTTTTTATTCTAAATTATAAAATGTGTTTTGAACTATTTCCCGATTTTTTGATTGCTAAATATTTCTTTGCACTTTTGCCTCATAGTTTTGATGTCTTTACCAAAATAAGGAAAAGCCTTTGAATGACAAAGGTGTGTCCAAACCTTTTGCTTTTAGCGTACACATAAATTCTTGGCAGGAAACGTCCTGACCACAACACTAATCTCACTATTAAAGAGATGATTCCAAGTTAGATTTTCCCTCACAGATTTGTTTGCCGTCTGCAGAGCCATGCAGGTAGGCTTTTATATAAATTGAGAACACATGTTTTTAGGTGTTACAGAGACCTGCCAGATGGAGCTTGGAGAACCAATTCAAAACACAATATAGACTTACCTTGGAGTGGCATTATATCCCTGGATTCAGAGTGTTGGTATGTATAAAATGTGTGCTCTCTGGAGGGGTTCTCTTCCTCAGCACAGAGATGATCTCTTTATCTTTTATTAAGACATTACAGTAGGAAGAAATCCCACAGAAAAGGTCTGGTAAAGGTCAAGTGCCTGGTAGGGGCAGAAAAACGACACATTTTCATCCATGATTGATGACAATCTCCCTGCAAAGCACCAAGGCTCAGAGCGTGGAACAGAAGTAGAGAGGTCACACATGTATGAGGACGAATGTGAACAAATCGTCCTCAAACCATGGGCGGTCGAAGCTATGCACACACAGCCATACAGCCTGGGGGGGGGGGGGGGGGGGGGGTCATATTATGTATACTGTATAGCACATCTGCAAAATAGATATTTAATCAAATGCAAACTGAAAAAAAATCCCTTGTAATATATTTGTACAATGTAATAAAAAGATATTTCTGGAGATAGATAATTTTGGTCAACATCATGTTTATTCCTATTTGAAATGGGTAAAACCACAGTTAGGGAAATCACATCAGTTGATGAGAATTCTAGCCTTTTCCACCAAGAATCCCAGGATTTAAATACCTCATAGTTTTTTTAACCAGGTAAAAGAAATTTCATGTATTTGTGCATTTTTTTTTCTTTCCATTGCTTTGAACAGCAGGGGAACATCTATCTAAATCCGCCAAATGACAAATGGGAATGTGGTGAAGAAAACTGCACTGCACTTCCAGTCCAGTGGGTGGCGGAAAAGAAGCTAAATATTTAAAGCTTGACTGAGAAGTCCATATCCCGGCATTAGTTCACAAATCAAGATACAGAACTTACAACTGGTGTATTTCCTCTTCCTTTGGTCCATTTTCAATAACAAAAAGCACATTTAAATACAAATGTATAAAGTAAAAGACAACACAAAGGTCCTAAATATGGCTGGTGAGAGGATGTCAGAAGACTAAAGGGTCCACTAATAATCCCCACCCCTTAATAATCAGAGGATATCTGAAAGTCCTACCCTAAGCCAATGATCTTTTATCTGGGAACTGTGAACCCAGGAAATTTAAATTACTTCAGTAAAATTGTGTCAAAACACACTCAATCCTGGGTAATGGCTGAAAGTCCTTGCAATGGAAAAGGGTTGTTACTCAGCATATTAAAAGAATTTTCCGCTGCTTAACCTGAGATATTTGGTTTGATTTACTGCTGTTGTAGTACGTGTGGGTAAAAAGCTGTCTCAACCTTCATGGTTATAATATTTTATGAGTGATAAGGAAGTTACAGACACTTCAAAACTATTTGAAATCCGCTGTATGTAGAGCTTCCTTTACTCTTTCCCACTTCAAATTAAACATTTTATTTTGTTTTTCAAGTTACATAAACTTCTTATTCTTAACTGACTCCAATATGTGAGGCCAAATAACCAAACAAGGTCTGTGAACATTCTAATTTCCTAGAGAAATAAACACAGATAGTTTAAGTTTATCCAGGACTGATGCTCACTTTGTGACTAATTTGTTTAGCCTCAAAGCTCCATTAAAGATATATAGCCACATTATAGGCTTAAGAAAAAGGCCAAAACCTTTTTGACCATGATAAAACAAGGTTATATACACCAAGCCTTTCTCCTTATAATGTTTTCATGGTATTTTTTGTGAATGAAAACCGGGTGCGATTATAAACTTGTGGCGCCCTCTAGCGACAGTATCACAGAATGACGGCTTGCTTAGTTAATAAATCAAAATTAAATAATGCTGGACCGAGCCTGACCCTCTGCAATGCCTCGCAGTAAAGCAGCAGCTTAGCGTGATCGCAGACCAACTTTTATTAATTAAATAAACTGATCTAGAGCAGCTTTAAGAGCCTCATATCAGAACATTTACTCACGTCAGTTAACTCTGCATCACATCAGGTTTAGCGTCCGCTTCAGTGAACACCAACGTTCAGACTGGATTCCCAACCATTCCAAGCTTTTCCCTCTTGGAATCATATATTTTTTGTGCTTTTTTTCACTGGATCTTGGATCTTTCTTCACTGTTTCGCTGAGAGATGCTAATAGCTGTTAGCCACTTCCCTGTTTTAACCCCTGCTGCACATGTGCAGTAGTATTTCCGTTAAAATTGTAAAAAAAAAACAACATAAAAGGCTTTATTTACTAACAAATTCAGCGAATACAAAGCACAAAACACCAAAATAACAACTAATACACCAGCAGGACGTATTAATCTCTAATTTAATCACTAATCAATGTCAGAAATCAGGGTAAATATACCTGATATATTTTATTTATAGGAAAATTTTGTTTATCTCATCTCTATTTATGTTCAAATGATTTAATTGAACTGGAACAGAAAATTTTATTTAATGTTTATCAATTACTTTTTTGTGTAGTGCTTGGTTGAAGAATTTCCTAAATTGATTATTTTTTATTATTATGTGGTACTTTCTGAAATTGATTTATTTAATATTTGTTAAATGTGTGTTAAATTTGTTAAATTGTCTGAAATAAATTCATTCATTCATTCATTCATTCATTCATTCATCATTCAATCTTTCAGAAAACCTTTGTTTGCAACCAGAGTGAGCTACTGACGTATACATTTAAAATGTCAAATATTGCGGCTATGCACCTTTAATTTATGTGTCACTTGGGACATATAGTCCCTCCTGCAAGTTCTGGGTGTCCAGTAGTATTCTGATGAGACATCCAAACCACCTCATCTGACCCCTTTCGATACTGAGAAGCAGCAGCTCTACTATGAGCTCTCTCCAGCTAACAGAGCTCATCACCCTATCTCTAAGGCTGAGCCCAGCCACCCTCTGGAGGAAGCTCGTTTTGGCCGCTTGTAACCGAGATCTCATTCTTAACTAAAACATTCTTATGGAAATATTATTTTATGTTTGCTGTTTTCCTTTTTCTTCATACAGCTAATGCAGTCAACTTTTCATATAAAACAAAGTAGCAAAAGATCACTGGGTTACATGCCTGGAAAAACAGTGGTCATAAGATTTGTTGAATTTAGCTGTCCCTGGATAAACAATCTTACAGATTTTTGTCAAAATAAGGAAATGGAACATTGAGAGTAAAATTAAAATAAGCCCTGAAGTTAAGGAAAGGGAAACTAATCAAATAAGGCAATTAGAGTTTTTATTGCTGAAAGTATTCTAGTAATTTTATTGTTGCTCTTGCTAGAAACAAACAGAAGTTTCAAAGATTCCTTGTTATGGATTTACAAATGTCGTTTTTTTCAAGCTGAATATCCATGTATGTGTTGGGAACAGTCACATATATTCACTTGTATTGGCCTATGTGAAGTAAGGGGTGTCAAGCACTAAAGTTTAGGTTGCATAATGATCTGAAAACAGATGCTGGCTGACAAAAAAAAATAAAAAAACAAAACAAAAGTGTCTAAAAAGTCGATATTTTATATTACAGATGAATGAGTAATATTATTTCCTTCCATTCCTTATATCGTAATTTTTCTTTACATTTAACCACAATTTTTTCTTCTAAATGTGCCCGTTTCTGTATGTTATTCAAATTTTTTTTATTCAGTTTTGTTCAAATAAGTCTATCCTGCTGTGACATGTTTCTGAATCTTAAACCTTTATTTCTATTTTAATGTCTGCTTCAATATGCAAGTTTGGAGGGCAGCTTTTCAACGCTTTTGTAGGAGAACGCAAACCATGGCAACTGAGACTGCTCTACCTGCTGGCAGTTTCAGTCAAAGAACTGGATAAATAATTACAGTAAACTGCCACACCAAACTTGTCTTTTTACAGTATTTTATTTTTACAACTGTTGGCACTAACAAAAAAGGGAAAAATATGTTTTGTCTTATTCACTGCACCTTTTATTTTTACTTTAACAGCTTATTTACATTGAGATGAATTCAAACTCAGCTTAAGCACATCTCACATATTCTAAAATAATCGTGTTTGCGTAAGACTAAATATATCTAATCATATCTGTTCCGCAAACATCAGCAGAGACATCAGAAACTGAAAGGTCCTGAAGAAAATAAGAAAATCATATGAAAGAATCATAAATAATCTATTTACATGATTTATTTTTACTTATATTTAACCAGGAAAGACCCAAATATTTACAATCAGTGATACACATCTGGAGCTTAAAGGGGCTAAATCATATGAAATCTACTTTTTAGAGCTTTTAACCATCTTATGATGTTACTTCTCCATCAAACTCATGACCAAGGTGGTATTTTCCTTGATTTCTACATGTCTAAGTATTCCTTGCTCTGCAGCAGCCCTTCCCTGTCCTGGAAAACAAGTGGTTCATAACTGGTCTATGTAGAGCTGTCATTGGCCACGCCCTCCAGGAAGTACCTGCCTTGACCGCCCCACCCCTGCCCAATAAACAACACAGCCAATAAGCAGTGATGTGAGGCAGAGTGCAATCGTTTCTGCTCAAAGTTGAGATGATGGGGCTCTTTTAGCACCTAATCTGCACAGCAACAGCTACTGCTCTTCTTTTGGTACCATGCTGCAGCAGCTAGGGCGACGTTGTGAAGTTGGTGGCCACACGGGGAGAGACGGCGTCTCTGTGAATGCAGGTTGGGAGAATAGCACGAGAAGACAACTAATATTTTATAACAAATTAATACTTCACAGTGCCAAAGGCAGTATTTAATCACATATATACCTATAGTGGACTTGGCCTAAAAAAGCATGATGTAGAACCTTTAAACATTAAACTCATATCAGAAAACAAATCATAACATATAAAAAAAACATCCTAGAAGCTATTAATCATGTGGCTTTAACAATATTTTTAAAGTTTCACATCATGATAAAGCTTCAGGTTCAACCTGCGTACGTTAGATGCTGTGATGAAATATTCAACATTAACTGATGCAGAATGAATCTCAGGAAAAAGAAAAACAGCATGCAGGTAAACAACACACTCCCTGCTGAGGGTTATTTGTTGGAGGAAAGAAGAAATGATTACGCTAACCTTGAGGATGTGTAATCTCTGCGGAGGAGGAAGTCCGACCAGCAGTGTCATTCTGATATTCACCTGACCATACAGCCACTTCCTCTGCATGCGTTGTTATTCCAACAGGGTCATCAGATCGGTCGGAAAAAGGCTCCATGCGTGCACTTCACCTGTCTGCGAAGGATTTGCTGGGAATGTTAACAAGCCTTGCTGAGTATACATATTCATGAGCGTGTACGTGGAGGATGAGCGATGTGTCTGTCGACTGGCCTGAAACATTGGCCTGATCGCTGATAAACCTGGGAGGTAGGCATTTTTTAAATGGGTCTGATGTGCCAGACGCCTACGTGTCCATTTACAAAGCTAAACACAGAGGATAATGTTACCCACAAAGGTCAAGCATCTTTGCTTCAGCTGAAGTGTTGGATTAATTTCTGACCTGCTCAGTCAGCCTCTACATGTGCACTTTGGTTCCCACGTCTCTGTTTGTGCATGGAGAGTACTTTTTGGGATTAGCTGTAGTTGTAATATAATTAGGTCAATGTATCATGTTGACATGTGTTCTGCCTTATTGCACCCAAAGCATTGAGAGAGAAAAGGAAAAAAGCGTAACTTTGCAAGCTCTATGGAGTAGGTAGGGGTAACAGGTCAGATTTGTTTTTGGTTATGTATCATCTCCTGCTTTATACAAGCTGTTCTGTCTTTAAAATGGAAAATAATATACATGTGTCTCAGTGAGAGATTGAGGAAAATAACATAACATAGTAGTTGATCACTTTAGTGATAAAGTCAAAATATCTGATGATGACATTTCAAATTTAACCTTTTTTTTTTACTTGTTTCATTACTGGATATTCCCTTTGATAAAATAGGAAATTTGGTATACCCAGATTATCTAAGATTGAACTGAGATTATTTAAATGGAGAATGTAACTGCTGAATACAGCATGATTGGATTTAAGCATGTTATTTTGAGCAATAATCCAGAATTAGAGGGGGCTGGTCTTGAGAAGTCACTTTAAAGTGGGTTATAGTAGTTGGATGAGAAGTTCATTAATAATGCTATATCACACCACAGATTCAATATCATGTTGGCTGATGTAAAAACGTTTCTGAAGAAAGCCCTCAAAGTTTTAAATCGAAGGGATTTCCAAACAGCTGGCATCACACTGATTGCTTATAAAAGTATGTGAGAATTGTAAAGTACAGATCAAAAGTTAAATATCTATGTTCAGGATCAATCTCTGTCTAAAGCCTTGGGAAAGTTATTTCAGTCTTCTATTCTCTAAGTTAAATGATTGCTGCTGAATATTAGAATGCACCAAAAACTGATTTTATGTTACAATATTGTCTGTGATGAGGCCATAACTGAGGTACTTAAGGGAAAAGGTGTTGTGTATCATAAACTGTCTTTATTGCATAAACAAATGTGACCTCTGTTTTGGGACAAAAAAATAAATTACCTGATTTTAGCGCGTCTGCCCTAAGAGATGATTTGCCAGGTTCCATGTTTTTGCGCTATTCCACCCGAGGTAAAAGGTTAATTTATTGTATCATTTGTAAAAAAAGAAAAATAAAGCCTAAATAATCATAAAAATATTGACTGCATCACCCGAAAATATGTTACAGAGGCTCTTGGGTTTTTCCCCCTGCAGTTATTATTGTTATTATTATTATTATTAGTATTATTATTATTAGACGTTTTATGTACCAAACCTTTGAACATCTGGACCTGCAGGTCAGTCACTTATTGGGCCAGTCTTTGGCCTGATAGCATTCCTGTCTGTCACTGCAGCATTAGATGATTTACTCAGAGTAATTAGACTTCCTTCCTTAACACAATAATCATCTATCAGCTCTCATGACCCAAACAGTCTGACAGGATCACACATGGATGGAACGAGAGCTCAACCAATCAACCTGTTTGTGGGAGAGAATCTCAACAATGACCCAGAGAGACTGAGGGATGTGCCGGATGCTTTTTCTGACCATTTTAAAGGCTGACGTGGCTCTGATTGAGAGCTAATGGGCCAGGCCATTGTGCCACTTCCTGGTGAGGATTTAATTCCCATCAGGCTCAGAGTGGGTGCTCTTATCTGGTTTTGCTGGAGGAGGAAGTGACTTCACCTCTGAAGTAGGTTTGATAACACTTCCTCTGAAATGCCTGCCAGCCTGTTGACCACCAGCCCTGGATAATTTCTGTTCAAACACTAAAAATAGAAAGTGTTGTCATTTCTGTTTTGGGCCACAAAGGATGGTCTGAGACTGGAAAAGGAATAAACAATGATATGGGCAACTAAAATTGTCTGAATAACATAATGTCCTCATTTTCATTGATATTATTTTGGCAATGAACTTATCTTTGTAAAACTAACACCTGGAATATACTTTCAACCCATTCAAGCACTGAGTAAATGCTTAGAAGATATCAATGCATGGATGTGACAAACTTTTCTTCAGTTTAATAAAAACAAAACTGAAGTAATATTTTTTGGACCAATAGAGGAGAGATCCAGAGTTAGCTCACAGCTTCAGCTGCTTCAGCTAGGAACCACTGATCAGGCCTGAAACCTGGGAGTAGTGATGGACTCAGACCTGAACCTCCATCTAAAGACAAAGTGGACCTTCTAGAACCTGGAGAACATTTCCAGGATTAAAGGACTAATGTCTCAGCAGGATCTGGAAAAACTAATCTATGTTTATCTTTAGTAGAACTGATCACTGCAACGGTGTTTTCACAGGTCTGCCTAAAAAGTGGATCAGAACGCTGCAGCTGATCCAGAACGCTGCTGCCCGCGTCCTCACTAAGACTAAGAACGTAGAGAACATGGACCCGGTTCTGAAGTCCTCACTAAGACTAAGAACCTAGAGAACATAAACCCGGTTCTGAAGTCCTCACTAAGACTAAGAACATAGAGAACATGGATTCGGTTCTGAAGTCCTTCCACTAAGACTAAGAACGTAGAGAACATGGACTCGGTTCTGAAGTCCTTCCACTAAGACTAAGAACGTAGAGAACATGGACTCGGTTCTGAAGTCCTTCCACTAAGACTAAGAACGTAGAGAACATGGACTCGGTTCTGAAGTCCTTCCACTAAGACTAAGAACGTAGAGAACACGGACCCGGTTCTGAAGTCCTTCCACTAAGACTAAGAACTTAGAGAACATGGACCCGGTTCTGAAGTCCTCACTAAGACTAAGAACGTAGAGAACATGGACCCGGTTCTGAAGTCCTTCCACTAAGACTAAGAACTTAGAGAACATGACCCGGTTCTGAAGTCCTCACTAAGACTAAGAACGTAGAGAACATGGACCCGGTTCTGAAGTCCTTCCACTAAGACTAAGAAGGTAGAGAACATGGACCCGGTTCTGAAGTCCTCAATAAGACTAAGAACGTAGAGAACATGGACCCGGTTCTGAAGTCCTCACTAAGACTAAGAACGTAGAGAACATGGACCCGGTTCTGAAGTCCTTCCACTAAGACTAAGAACGTAGAGAACATGGACTCGGTTCTGAAGTCCTCACTAAGACTAAGAACGTAGAGAACATGGACCCAGTTCTGAAGTCCTCACTAAGACTAAGAACGTAGAGAACATGGACCCGGTTCTGAAGTCCTCACTAAGACTAAGAACGTAGAGAACATGGACCCGGTTCTGAAGTCCTCACTAAGACTAAGAACGTAGAGAACATGGACCCGGTTCTGAAGTCCTCACTAAGACTAAGAACGTAGAGAACATGGACCCGGTTCTGAAGTCCTCACTTAGACTAAGAATGTAGAAAACATGGACCCGGTTCTGAAGTCCTCACTAAGACTAAGAACGTAGAGAACATGGACCCGGTTCTGAAGTCCTCACTAAGACTAAGAACGTAGAGAACATGGACCCGGTTCTGAAGTCCTTCCATGGATCCCTGGATCTCAGAGAATAGACTTTAAAATCCTTCTGTTAGTCTATAAATCCCTGAATTAGCACCTAAATACATCACAGACTTGTTATCAGGGCATCAACCCTCCAGACCACTCAGGTCTTCTGGCTCCAGCCTGCTCTGCAGAACCAGAACCAGAACCAGAACCAGACATGGAGAAGCAGCATTTAGTTCCTATGCTCCACTCATCTGGAACAAACTCCCAGAAAACTGGAAAAGTGCTGAAAGCCTGAGTTCCTTTAAATCAAAATTAAAAACACATTTGTTTAGAGTTGCCTTTAACTGTTAATGTTGATGTTTGTAGTCCATCTTGTCTTATATATCTGACCTGCTGCTACTATTACACTGCAATGTTTTCTTTTCTTATGTTCTGTTCATGTTCACCACACTGAAATGTGCTTTACAAACAAAATTGTCTTGCTTTCTGTTGCCACTTTTTCGGCTCTCCTTCCTGGTACCAGACTGGTCGATCCATTTTGTAGAATATTATGTGATGCACTTTTTTGTTAATAAAAGCTAGAAATTCAGAAACCTAAGTGTAGATGCCAAATGTGCCCTCAAAGCCTGTGTTGAGACGAGTTTGTTGCTTTCTTTAAAGGAAATCTTTCAAATAAAACTAAGAGCAGCAATCAAGATCCATCCTGGTTTATGTGGCATTAACACACTTTTTATAGGGAGTTTAAAGCTTTGTTTGATTAGTTGGTATTTTAGTTGTACCTGTGTCATCCGAGGACAGATTTAACCTAATGCACAGCGTGAAGAAATGGCCAAAAAAAAAAAAACTGAAGCCAGTGGTTGCTGTTATGCCATAAGCTGGTTGAATATGCTCATTATTATTATTAATTATAATTTGGTATTATAATTTAAATAATAAATCATTCAACTCAAAATTCCGCTACAACAAATATAGTTCAAATGGTGGTGATGTTAGCTATAAGCTTATAAGTATTTATACCACTAATGCATTAGTTAATTTACTGTTATGAACTCATTTATGCTGGAATAAATGATCAGGTCGGACTGTTAACCGACGAGGTTTATCCAGCAGGCTGTGAGAACCCCAATGTAACTGCAATTAGAGTTTAAATCCTTATTCCTTATCACCATCCAATGATATTGTCTCTGTATTAATATCAGATGTTAACTCCAAAGGAGGTTAGCTCTGATTTCTGAATACCCAGGCAACTGTGAATTGGACTGAACACAAAACAATGTCTATTCCGCAGTCGTTGGTTTTATTGAACCAAAAGCAATTCCCTGTTACAGTAATTCTCTGATTCAACAACTTTGGAATTCTTACTCATTACTAAACTAACATGCAGAATATATATGTGGAAATAAAGAACAAAACAAAAATAAACAATGGATTAAAATGAGCGGTTAGCAGATCTTAACTTAACTCACAGTTCAGATACACGTCACCCTCCCAAGATGGCTGCTACAATGACGTATGAGGGGAGGTCCTAATGACGTAACCACGCTTACGCTGATGGGATAATGCCTCGCTTCGAGAGGGCGCAGCTAACTGGGAGTTTAAAGCAAAGCCCGCGACTTGAGCTCGGACAAAGAGATTAAATTGATAAAAAGAAGCGAAAAGAGAGAGGGGGGAAAGCAGGGAAAGAGATGAAAAGAAATGAAGCAGTAACCCACGGCGGGGTTCTTGATGGATCACAAATCAACACAGCAAAACCAATTGTAAAATGCATGCACATACAAAGAAAATGTTCAGCAAAATAATTCCAACTTCGTCGTGGAATAAAAGCATTAACCAACACCTACAAAGTTCTACCGCCTGCCCAGGCACTTCTAAACACCCTGTTGGTGAGACAGAAATAAAAGGGGAGACCCCGTTAATTTGAGGTGCCTCGCCCTCGGGGCTGGTCCGGAGCGCTCCGAGTAATGCGGCTTTCTGGACGCGCCTTGACGAGCGCAGTTTTCCGCAGGCTGCAGCGGGACGGGGAAAAAGCTCCTTCGTTTCTTCCTCCGGGTTCACAGTCGCTTTGTTGGCCAGACAAAGCGGGGTCCTCTTCGATCACTGGGAGATACGGCGTCTCTCAGTCTTTTGATCAGAGGGAATTTAAAAGTACTTATTTTAGTCGACCTCCTGTTATAAAAAGCAGGGAATAACCGTTGCGTCGAAAAATCTCGGTCCAGCGAACAATCGAACACGTGGCGTGGAATCACCCCAACGGAATCAGCTGTGCGTGTCTTCTCGGGTTGGCTAAAAGCCAGGGAAGAAGAAAGATTGTCGTGTGTGATCGGCTTTTATAGCCATCACCATAGCAACCTTATCTTGATCGGCGGCCATTTTGCCGTGTTGCGTGATGGGAGTTGGTGGCCATTTTGACCACATGAGTTGGTGGCCATTTTGACCACATTGCATCATGGGTAACGCAGTCCGTTACGTCCCGAATTGATGCCCGCTTTTTGTCACGTCTGAACTGGCACAACATTGCCATTCATTGTCTAGGAGCTTAAATGACAATCAGTATGTTTTTTATCATGAAACGTTTCATTGGTAGCCGTAAGTAAAGCTTTAACCTTTTTAAAACTATCAGAAGTTGATTTCTGCACGTCAAAGGCTCTGTCTTTACGTCTTAAACCGACTGGATGGTTGGTTCTGTCCTACCGCATCAAAAAGCTAACAATGCAGTATAAATTAAGGAGCTTTTGTTGTCTTCAGCCACATTTTCTGGTGCTGAAAGTGAAGCTGAATTCCACATAAATTATTTATTTATTGTTGCTTCAAACTGAGTACAGACAGATCTACACCAATTAAAAATAATAACTCAAAGATGAGTAGTCTGTGCAGTTGCCCCCCCTAGCCTCGTGAGACCATCCTGATCTCGCGAGCTTTCAAGGTTTCACTCGCAGATCAGTCTGGCTACTCTCCGTTAAAGAAAATTTGGAGCCGTTCACCAAACGAACGTCCAATCAGCGTTGGCTTTGAGGCGGGTTGAGGTGTGACGCAACGAGAAGCGGAACAGTTCAGTCTAAAGAACATGGCGGCTTCAGCCGATTAAACTAGCGTTAGCGTGGCTATCGAGCAAGTTTTATCGGAATAACAGAGTATTTCTTTGGTGAGCTAACGAGCCTTTACCTGCAGCAGCAAGAGTAGCTTGGCTTGTGGTTGTGTTTTCGTCGTCGCTCACGACAAAGCATGTTGACGAGTACGTCAACATGCTGCGTTGATCTGATTGGTTTATTTGGCCCGTCTATCACCAACATAGGCCAATCAGCTAACCAGTATTTTCGCCCCTTCCCAAAATTACTTCAACGGAAGGTTTCCAGATGGATATGCGAAGCAAATCTATCTGGCGGCGTCAGGTTACCCCCCCCCCCATTGTAGAGGATTATAGGTCTGATGGCTAGACTACAAACCTATCATGGCTGACCACGTCTACTGTGGTCCCAGAGAGTTGTTCCAGGACAGGACTGAGGACCAGGTGGAGCGAAAGTGGAAGGATGGTGATGTGAAGCTGCTGCTGCTGGTTACTGGTAAAACAGAGTTAGGAACCATGAGAGGGTCTCAGGAATACAGAAAGCTGTCAAGTGAGTACCGTGAATAACCTTCCCACTGTCGCCTTCACACCAAAGGTGTACCAACCCAGTGCCTGGACTGATGCATAGCTAATATGTTGCAAAAAACTTTTATCCACTGAAGAAGTATATGTGTTGTTCATAAAAAAGTCAAGATGCAATGTGAGAAGGCATGGGTCTTCCTCAGAAAAGAGAGAGACATGTAGATTTCCTAACAGTAAAATTCCTGATTGCTGTTAAACTGGCTCAGGATCCCTTTGCGTTGAGTAAAACAGCTCTCAGGCTGAGTGGCAGCAGTGCTGTTATAATCTGCCTCCATGCTGCAGCAGTCATGCTCCACCTCTCCAACCTTTGCCTCCACCTCAGGATTGACTGAGATCTCCATGACGACCAGAATCTGAATATCAAGAGCTTTATTGGAGGCGACGTATTAATAAGCTGCTGCCTCCAGAGGGACTTTAATCACACCTCGGTTTGTTTGTATTTTTCATTTCGAAATCATCAACTATTTGACTCAGTGTCTCTAATGTGTTTTGAATAAAGGAAGACTCCCGTTTTCCTTTGTGTTGCAGTCAGATTTTGTTTTTTGTGTGAACCTCTGTTTTATGTCAGATATATATATGGTAAAACTGAGGAACATCAGCTTCAGCTGATATGTCGGTTTTTCAGAATATTAAAATCATGTATTCTTCATGTAATTTTCACCATTGTACATCTTTTGGATTTTCCATTGATCTCTTTCTTCATATCTGCCAAGGCTGTTGTGAGAATTTGCTTCTCTTGTGTTAATAATGACATCTTTGGGGGTAATTTGTTTGAGAAAAAAAAAAAGAGAATCCTATAAAAACTGTAGATCAGTTATTTCAGTTAAATCATTCCTGCCTGTGGTCATCAATCTCTACAATGCCTCCCTCAGTGATTCAGACACCCCCCCCCCCCCCCCCACTGTAATTGACATTTATTCATTCTTTTGCACTGTTTTGCACATTGTCACTATCACTTTATTTTAGATCTCTCTCTGTCTCTCTACATATATATATATATATATATATATATATATATATATATATATATATATATATATATATATATATATATATATATATATATATATATATACACATGTTGTTTGTATATCTGGAACGTGTAACAAAGATTATTTCCCTCTGGGATCATTACAGTATTTTTGATTCTGATTATTTATGGTTTAAGTGCAGAAAGTGACAGGGGCCATGTGTGGAGTAGGCTGATCCTTCATTGTTTCTAAAAAATCTAAATATGAGTGCATGAGCTGTGTTTTAAAAACGTCCCTTTTTAGACAAGGTTCTAAAAACATCAATACATAAATTCCTGACTGATAACCCATTTTGCACGTTGAAAAGAGGTGCAAACCCAGCAGAAAATGTCTGTTTTTAATGTTTGCTTTTAGTTTCTATTCTCCCATGTCTATTTTGTTTCTACATTTTATTCCTACTTGCTTTCATTCTGTTTTATTTTCCTGTAATTTAATCACGTAAAGCACTTTGCATTGTCTCTGTACTGAAATGTGCTATATTCATTAGTGTGTAGAGGTTCTCAAACACTTATTCAAGGTATTTCAAGGGCATTTTTGTTAATCAAAGACTACAGAAGGTATACATTTAAAAATTTTTGTTCTTGCTCGTGAAAAAAAATGAAAGGCAAAATACGATTCTTTAAAAGTTAGCCAAACATGTATTTAAGTTTTTATCCCTAACTGTAATATACATTGTATATTTCAAATAGAAATAGAAGCCAGGATGAATAGAACTGAATATAATTAGTTAATTGGCGAGTGAATTAATTAATCTATAATTAAACATGTTTCCATTGTAAATATTGATGATTAAATTCAAACATTCTGTGAGTTGTGAGTAGTTTTAAAGTTAGGGATAATAAATCCGGCAGATAACAGCTGCTAATGTGACAGTTTTGTTGAGCCAGTCGATACGTGGAAAGCTTTTTACATCTAAGAGTTGTTTTCTTCTTGTGCTTCGAATGTGCATCACATTTAGCAGCCAATCTGACTTTGAAGTTGCATCTTTATGTGTCACAGAATCTCTAAGGCATTTGAAGGATTTTTTTAACGCCCTTTGAAGTTAACAGTACAAGGAAATGCTTACTTTCCTCTGGAGATGCATTAGTGTCAAACAGACTGCAACACTATTCTCACTGACTCACTGACACATTGCTCTGCATTATTCTGACCCAGCCTGAATGCTTATCCTCTCGACTTTTACAATTCAGCTGGGACACTTGGGTTTAGAGAGTGTGACCCAGAACAAAGTACTTCAGCATTGTGGAGCAGAACAAATGAAATTTATTTGGGAGTTTATATTCAAACCAGGTGCAGGAGGGGGAATAATATCTTTGAATAATATTTGGTTGAGCTGATTTATTGTGTGCAGATCTTTTGTTTAGCTCATAGTCCGACATCCTTACTTGTCTTAGGCGTCTGACATGGACTTCAGATTGGGCCAAACGCTCTTAAGGGTCTGGTGGATGGCAACATTGTGTTCGGACAATACTTGACAAACATGGCTGTAGGTATAAAAGCAGGAAGTTGGCATGGGGGGCTAGGGTAAATATTAGCAATGTTTTCCCAATGTCATGGCTGTATTGTTTCCAGTCCACAACATGCAACTCTGAAAAAGGGACTTTTGTCCTGCGCTCAAGTTTCCTTCGCTGTTTGAGAATAAATGCAACAAACACTTCCGCCGAACGTGGCCACTTGTGTCCCACAGAACAGAGAGCTGTATCCTTTCTAATATGATTTAATGTTTTCTGGACTCCTTTGAAGTTGTATTTTCAACAAATTTGTTTATTTCAGTATTAATTCAAAAAGTTACCCTCACATATAGATACCTTTACACCTACATTTCTAATGTTTTGTGATTGTTCAACTTGCTGGAAGCTAAGGCATAAAGTCAATTACTAATGGATAGGAAACTCTCAAATCAACACTCATGATTATGTAGGCCATATTATTCCCACTTTTGCAACATATTCATGTTAAAAAGAATTGATACAAATACTTTGACTTTCCACAATCTGCAATACATAAGTAAAATGATAAATGGCTTGTACCTTCACAGCACTTTGCATTCAGTAGGCTTACTTTTTAAACTAAATCACTGACATAAATGAACTTTCCATTGTTATTCTGATGTATTGAGCTGCAGCTCTACACTAGGTTCTGTCTTCTCTCAGTTTATCAAATGTTTCCATGAATGGCGGAAGAATAATATCATTTTCATGGCAGGAAACATGCATAACTTTTTTTCTTGAATTAAATCTAATCACGCTCTCTTTGTAACCATGTTGTCCTTCAGACGACAGAGAGACACTCCTCTTAAATGAGCCCATTTCAAATTGTCCTCTACTTAAACTTCCTTGCTTGAGATTGGAATAAAGCACATTTTCATTTCTGCTACGGTGAAAATGTGTTGGCATCACACATGAAAAGGGATATGGTCCTTATGGAGGAAAGCATGCGCGCCCCACCCATAGCCCTCCAGAGGTGCTGTACCCTCCCAGATGTTTCAAATCCTCTGCCTGCGCTGGTATGCAACACACATGGCCGAAAGGAGTCACAATGACCGCATGCACACGTGTTATGGCAGGGGGCACAAACCAAAGAAGATATAACCATCCACACATGAACAAACATAATTATGAGAGTGTGCAAATACCACTGTCACAGCATTGTTTGTAGAACTAATATGTCACGGAGGAAGACGTTAATGCAGGCCAATGATTGCCGCTGGCTACTTATCTGAACTCAATACCTTGCTTTGCTACCTCACACTGATCCTCTTTTGAGTGCTGGATCTGTTAAAACAACATTTTTCTTCCTCAGTATCGTCGGCGGCTTGGTTTATTATATTGCCACTTTCTTGTATTTATTTTTAAGCAGTACGTATTTTGCTGACCAGACATAAATTGGTGGGTGACAAAAGCCAATTTTGTTCATAATGTATAAAACTGCAATGTGTTTTACTGTTTTTCAGTAAACAAAACGAATGTACAGCCATTTAATCTGAACATTAGTGTAGCTTTTGATTAAGATGCGCGCATTAGGTCAGAAGTAATATTATTTTCCTTTGATTGTACATTAAAGCTGCTGCAGTGGTCAATGATTTTGGAAAAGTATACACGTGTATGTGCATCTTGTTTCTGTCAAATTGAACTAAACAATAAACTTTAAATATCTCACCTGGGGTAAAACTCCAAGCTGGTCAAAGTGTAAAGAGTTTGACTGAAGACATGTCCTCTGTCTTCATCTAAGATTGTCCTTTTAGGAGTATTGGGGTTTTAGGTTCTTTAAACCTTGAAGAGTGACTTAAACTCTGCTAAAGGGGAAAAAAAGAGACAATTTTAAGAGATTTCTGTCATCATAGACAATTGTTGTTGAAAGGAAGCGGTTAGAATACCAACAATAAATGGAAATATGTTGTGAAGACCTTTGTCTTTGAGTGAATGCTTTTCCAAGCATAGTGACAAAGCTGTGCTCTCAAATGCAGCTTTCAGCGATAAGATGTGTAGGTCTATTTCTAAAGACCGTTGGGCCTTCGGATATCTCCAGGTAGCATTTCAGCATCTTTCATCAAACTGTGTGTAACTCCAGGTTTTAAGTTTCCTGCGATCTGTGGTCAGAAATGGACACACCGGTAAAAACAGTGAAGATTATCCACAAACAAAGATGGCTGTTTGGTGCAGAGTCTGAAAAGAAGGAGCAAGGAGAGCCTGAAACGGGTTCTTTCTTAACTGCCCCCACCCCCTTCCTCCCCACATAACCCTTCCCAGAAAAGTGGTTAGAGGATGGATGGAAGGATTATTTAAAGGATTACTAAACATATTTACTAAACGTACGCCATAAAGCAGCAGTGAGTCTTGCATGCTCCTTATATTTCCCCTGCTTTCACGCTCCATTTTGCCGTGTATGAGAAATGTCAGGGGTAGCAAGAATGTACAGGAGTTGCCAAGTCAGGTCAATTTGAATCGAGTTTACAAATATAGGTTGTGACATCACCTCCAGGAAAAGCTTTTCTGTCATGTTTCCATAAGCTGTTAGTGTTTTCTGGCTTTTTCTTGGATGTTTCCACTTTCCACTTCTAAGTCAGATACATAAAAGCAGTTTCAGAAAACAAATAATGCTTATAATTCATTGTGACAGGCTGCAAGAAATAGAATGTCTCATAATAGTAGTAAACTCTGGCTGTTATGTGGAGACATAACACTGGTTCGCTCCTTAAGCTCTGAAGCACTTTTATGCCTGAATGATTCAAGTTCCTCTAAAAGGGGTTTGGGTACAAGGTTTGGATGGAGCCAACGTTGGAAGAAAAGTGTAACTGACCTGAAGAGAGTTTGGAAAACATATTGCTCTAGACCAGGAATCTGTTCAGAGTTGACATGCTGCTCTACATTGGTTGATGTGACTATAGAATAAATAAATAGGTAAGAGCAGCCAAAGGCAAAAGAAAAAAAAAAAAAACGCACTTAAAAAAGACCTTGAGAAAGACTTCATCAAGACAGTTTAAATGGATTATAGAAAATAAAGTATAAATACATAAGGATGTTTGCTTTAGAGCAAAGTAACACCAGCTATCACCTACAGATGTGAGATTTCACTAGACATTTTTGTTTTCTCTCTTAGAGACACTAAATACAACACTACAACAGTGTTTATATCTGGTATTATTTAAGCAGTTGACCTCATTTACCTTTCCTTTCTGACAAAGCTTCTAGTCAGAGTGGCTCATGTTACCCTGAGCTACCTCTATAGTTATGCTGCTATAGGCTTAGGCTGCTGAGGACATCAGGGTCTATTTCTCTCACTCTGCTGAGTTCTCCTACTGCTCTCCAATCTGCATTATTTGTTGTTGTTTAAACTTTTAACTTTTTGTTCTCTGTCATTTTTCTCCTCATAGAAGGTACACCTGGTCTGGCGTTATGTTAGCTGTGACATCATCAGGGGAGGCAGATCATCCTCTATTACCATCTAACATAGAAAGTACTCCTGGGTCAATGTGAGCTTCTGAGCTTTCTGTGTCTCTGCTCTGTCTTCTCTAACATAGAAAGTACTCCTGGGTCAATGTAAGCTTCTGTGCTTTCTGTGTCTCTGCTCTGTCTTCTCTAACATAGAAAGTACTCCTGGGTCAATGTGAGCTTCTGAGCTTTCTGTGTCTCTGCTCTGTCTTCTCTACCATAGAAAGTACTCCTGGGTCAATGTGAGCTTCTGAGCTTTCTGTGTCTCTGCTCTGTCTTCTCTACCATAGAAAGTACTCCTGGGTCAATGTGAGCTTCTGAGCTTTCTGTGTCTCTGCTCTGTTTTCTCTAACATAGAAAGTACTCCTGGGTCAATGTGAGCTTCTGTGCTTTCTGTGTCTCTGCTCTGTCTTTTCTAACATAGAAAGTACTCCTGGGTCAATGTGAGCTTCTGAGCTTTCTGTGTCTCTGCTCTGTCTTCTCTAAGCCCCAGTGGGTGGAGGCAGATGAGCGTTCACACTGAGCCTGGTTCTGGTTCTGCTGGAGGTTCTCCTCCCTGTTAAAGGGGAGTTTTCCTCTCCACTGTCGCTTCATGCATGCTCAGTATGAGGGATTGCTGCAAAGCCATCAACAATGCAGACGACTGTCCACTGTGGCTCTACGCTCTTTCAGGAGGAGTGAATGCTGCTTGGAGAGACTTGATGCAACCTGCTGGGTTTCCTTAGAGAGGAAACTTTCTCACCAACCTGGAGGATCTGATGGAGTCTGACTTTAGAATGAACTTTGAGACCATGTGATGCGAATTGGCGCTATATAAATAAAATTGAATTTAATTGAAATAATAAAACTAAAAACTTAGGATGACAGTAGGGTCTCCTCAAAAACCAGCAAAACACAAAATGACTGACACACTCATTGCGGTGAGCAAGTGCAAAAAGTGTGACATTTTTATGAAGAAAAATATAAACAAAGTAAGAAATAAAACAGATTTATGTGTGTGTGCATGCTGCATTTAAATGCTTTTATTTTTCTGATGTGCCTCAGCTCTCGTGTCATCCTCCTACCTTTTCACATAAAAATAGCTCCTCGTGTTTCGTACTCAGTGTAAAGGGTCTAAAGGCAGCTGACAGCTGCATTTACTTGAAGCATGATGACAAAGTTAGGTAACAAGTAACAGTCGCCATGGAAATAAATGTGCCGTCTATATTTTACCCACCAAATAATTCTTACAGACCAAAAGTTAGACAACACCCAAGTGCTGCACTTCTGTCGTGCCTTTATTCTGTTTAATCCTCACCTAGCAATAGCATTTGGCTCCTGGCTCCACTCCCTCTTGAGCAGCTGCTAACATTAGAGCCTTGAGATTAGCGGAGGTGCCAGACAGGAGCCAAAAACAAATCCTCTCACACACCTCACTGTCCCTTTTCTCCCTGTTACTATCTAACCCAGGCAGAGCGCTACCTGGCCCTCAGGATAACATGTTGCTGTGCTGCTGACAGGTGTTTCCAGTAGGAGGCTTTCTGAAAAGGTGTTGCGACGACCATTAAATGAGAAACTGACCCGCAGTTTGTTAATTCGAAGCAAAGTGAGGGTGGACTGCTTTGAGTTGTTTTGGATCTTGTTGTCGG
This sequence comes from Fundulus heteroclitus, assembly GCF_011125445.2. Classification (NCBI taxonomy): domain Eukaryota; kingdom Metazoa; phylum Chordata; class Actinopteri; order Cyprinodontiformes; family Fundulidae; genus Fundulus; species Fundulus heteroclitus. The sequence goes on from NW_023396488.1 coordinate 435,807, forward strand.
TTGACTGATAATTGAAACTGTCTCCTTCTGTAAGGCTGAAGTCCTCAGATGGTCTGAGAGTGTTTCAAATATACTCCTTCTGCATAGAAATAAGGTGTTTGGGAATAGAACGGCGAGGCAGGAGCATTCAGGATTCAGTTTGAATCTTTTATAGTCAGAGAAAAGCTGAATCATCCATTACTGTCGCCATTAGATTTCAGAAGGAAAGTAACATCAGGTCCTGTTAATTAAATTTCCTTATTAGGAGATAATCAGCTGGTGTAACAATATATTTTATTTTATAAATGTTCTATTCTGGAACAAACAAGTGTGTGTTAAAACAAAGCTGACATTCGAAAAGTGCCTTGAGATGACATGTTTCATGAATTGGCGCTATATAAATAAAATTAAATTAAATTATTGTTCTCATTAAGATAGCTTCCAACCTCAGTAACTTTTTGTTCCTTTCGGTTGCTCTATCCCGGTTATCTGCTGTTTAATGGGACTTTTTAAAGAGTTTAAAGCTAGACACACTTTAAAACTACTCCCAGGAACTGTTTCTATAAATGGTCAGTAGCAGCGGACACCTACGTGTGCTTGCCTGTTTCTGACAGACTCGTCACAGGTCTGAGCCCCCTGCATCCTACACCTGCAGTACTCTCTGCTGTATTTCACAAAGTTTTTTAAATTGTTTTTAGTGGGGGAGATGCAGTACTAGTATAACACTTAAAAAAACAAGTTACCATTTTTCTCCTTGGCTAGAAACTGTCAAATTAAAGAGTTCACAAGTGTGAACAAATGTGACTGACTGTATGTGTGTTTTTCTATTTGCTATTTTCTATTTTTGGTCCTCACTTTTTTCTGGGCAAGGGGTTAATTTTAGCACTAAGGTGTCAGTTAGGTTTAAATTACAGTTAGGTACAAACCAGTAAAGGTCAGGGTCAGGGTTAGGCCAAAGAAAAGCTTGAAAATGAAAGTGAATGGAAGTCCATGGAGGTCAAGGCACGGTTCTCACTTTGTATTTCATGCAAGGATGTGTGTGTGTGTGTGTGTGTGTGTGTGTGTGTGTGTGTGTGTGTGTGTGTGTGTGTGCGTGTGTGTGTGTTTATATGGTTTTAGGGAAGACAAGCATCTAGGTTGTACATAATTGCCATAAACAGGTATTTTGATTTAAAATATTAGATATATTTATGTAAATTCATCACACCCTTGTGAACTTGTGGAATACTAGTATACAAATGTTATTGATTTATATTTACATATTTGAAAGAAACATTCATTAACATAAAATAAAATCGTATAGCCTAATTCATACTTTTACTTTATTTACCCTGTATTTAACTACAAAAGAACTTACTGAGATGAAAGAAAATATACATTTTTAAAGAGTACCTTCGGCAATGTATATCATACAAAGCTAATATGTTTAAGAAGCACAACTAAAGAATGTAACTCATACAAGAAGCTAACAAGTTTTTTTGTTGGTTTTTATTTTCCAAGTATAAAATATGTAAAACAGATAAAATATACCTGCAGTTGCATGTTGTTGCTGCAAAGGAACCCAAATGAAAATCGGAATGTTGCATTATAAGCGGGAGGCAATGACAACATTTTAGCATCTGTCATCTGCTGGAAGCTGGGCTATTTAAATGTTCCAAATTATATATAATGTCATCCTTTTTCTGGCAACAGGTCATGGTTAAGATCAATTTATATAAACGGGTCACTGTGTCACAAAGTCAGTTTACTATGAATTGTCTCCTCTGACTTCAGTCTCTGAAACAAATCTCACAATTGTTGGTCTGTTTGTTGACATAAATGAAGAAATACTCTGTTTCTAACACAATACAGTAGGTTTACAAGATCTAAAGAATGTGATTGAGTCATTAGAATACACAACAGATTAAACCCACAACTGTTTTAATTTGTTTGGACTATTTAACAAGAGACCTAATTATTCAAGCTTTAATTATTCAAACCATAATGAATTAAATCACTTCAGGTTAATTATATAATTATGATTGAAAATAAAAACATAAAATAGAAACACATACTGTGTAGGTTTCTGCTGTGACCTTGATTGAGTTGAGTTTCTATTTCCTTGCAAACAGGTTAGACATTTTGTGCTGTTATTTCTTCATGTTGTTTATTTATTGTTAACATTAATATATAATAAGTTATTCAATCTGGATTTTTTCCCCTGTAGCAAATGAATTATCAAAGATAAAAAAAAAGACTTTTGGTCAGGTAAAGAGTGAAGCATTTCTCCATTAGTTTTCTTCACCAATTGTTTTCCTTTGTGGCTCTTAAAGCTTTATCAGATGCAGTTGGCATAACTGTCCACAGACAAGAAATGCGGGTAGTGCTCAAGGCTCCTGTTTATAGATTTAGAGATTTCCAATCGACACATTTTAAACAAACTTTAAATCAGAGCTTTGTGAAGACGTCCTTTATCTATTTGGATAACAGTTGTGTGCTTTGGGTCTTTGCCCTGCAGGAACACCCCAGTGACTTCAAATTTACACAATTTACCTTTAATTTGAGGTCCTTGATCATTTATACATTCACTTTGTGCAATGAATCTAAGCAACTAACACTGAAATGTCCACAGAATGATGCAACCACCCTCTTGCTTGACAGTTGGAGCAGTATTATTGGAATCAAATGCCTCACCTTGATCTTTCCAAACATACGTCTTGTCTTCTCTGACATTGAAACCTTGCTACAGAAGAGATTTGGCTTGTCCTGGTTGGAAGCTGTACATTTCATATTCAACCTTTTTTTTTATCTCCAACCTTTCACTCCATAAAGATGAAACACTTCCATCATTGTGAACATTGATGCTCCCAGTTGCCAGTTTAAGGCAGCCTTGCTGGTTCCTGGGTAATTATTTTTATCTGAGCAACGACGCAGACATGCAATCCGTTTATTCATGCAAAGTCCTTGTTACGGCCAGTGGCCTTCGTTTGTGTTTTCCCTTTTCTCACGTGATTTTAATTCAGGTGCAGTTGCTTCTTCCTGCCAGCTGGCTCCGCTATAGGATCTTGATGCAGACCTTCTTCTGGGTCATTTCCTGTATTTCCTCCTGTACTTCCTGTTAAAGTTCTCCCTTTTCTCCCGATTGGATACTCACCTTGATTGCTCCACCAATCCTGAAAGAGACCTCCTTATTTAAACTGGCACTTCTTTGCAGGTGGGGCAGCTGTGCTTTGGTGAGCAGCTTGCCTTGTATAGATGGTGTGTCTCCTTTTTTGTTACGGCCTTTGAGCGAGGCCGTAACAGTCCTAAACAGCCTTAACAGTCAATTTGGCCTATCTGGGAGAAAATCCGGAGCCTATTTTAGTTCAAGCCCCCCTGAGGGCTAAACATCTAGCTTTTAACCTGCAGTTGTTTGTAAAAGTATCAAAAATACTTAATGCAAAGTCTGCAATCCAATCAAGTATTACTGCAGACAAAAAGCTCCCTTCTATAAATAAAACACATCCTCTTTGTGATCTCCAGTGGAAGTTGTTCAACTGCATTGCATATAAACAAATAAAACTATTCAGTATTGATTTGCATCTTTATGTATTCATCTATTTATTCTCTTGCACTTTGGATCTTTTTTAGTCTTTTTGTGTATAATATAAACTGGTAATGGATAAACTTGCAATTTTAAAGGAAGAACTTCAAACAGTAGTTTATTTCCATTAGAATATCCATTATATAAATCTCAGTACTGCACTTGACTTATGACATAGACACACTTAAATAAATAGATTGCTGTTGTCTGCCTTCTTCAGAACTTTTCCTGAATATCATCATCCATGACCTTCAGTATAAATGGAAGCTGCTGGAAATCAAGAGCAATTGAGTTTTGTATTAGTCCTGAAATGAAATAGATCACCATTTTAGGCTATTCAGATGGTAATTGTGGATTTTAAAAAAGCTCGGGGATTGAAACTCTGTGGCTAGACTATCTGAAATTGCTGGTGGGGGATCCCATAACAGTTTAGTCATGTAATCAGACTCACACTGTTCACAATCAGGCCTATTCTATCAATCAGAGCATTATTTGACACAGCATTTAATTAGCATTAGGATTTAGATGCTTTTAACACTTGGGTCTCTTGTATGTAGTGTTTTACTGCAAAAGGCAACAAATGTTTTTAGCAAATATTTGAATATATAGTTGGATATTTAATATGTTGCACAAATTAGACTTATTTGCTTTTGAACATGTGCAAAATAATTCTGTCTTATTTAAAGGAAAAAAATATATATTGTGAAAATAAAGACAATTAAATCAACTACTGTATCAATAATAAACCCTCACCAGGTTTACATCATGTCCAAAACTGAGATAAATGTAAAGTCGTGTCAACAACAAAATCTGATATAATACATAGTGAAAATCACATTTTACAGCTTAGAAAACTAGTTTAAGAACGTCATTCATTTCCCACATCAATGTTGTTAACTGCTTCGGCAAATGTTTAACACAAAATAATCATCATACAGATTAATTATACACAACATGATGTTTTCAAGCCTTCATATATGTTAATAATGATGATATTTGAGTTACAGCTAATGAAATCACATTTAAGACATCTTAACTACACAGGACCAAAGAAAAAAAATGTAAACACAAATTTGGTCTTAATGAATGGAATGTTTAATGCCTTGGTAAAGGTTACTTTTTAATGGTACTTTTGATCTGAAAAACAAGCCTCAGACAAAGTGGCAGCACCAGTCGAATATGAATTTTGCAATTCTTTGATGATCTTGGGAGAAAAATCAACTAAAATATGTTTCTGGAATGTGTTCTTGTTAAAGAAGGATTGCCTCTCAAATTAGAGGTGAGACACACATATATGGAAAATGTTTGACTTTTGGTGAGAAAGACCGGTAAAATCTGAACGAGATTAAAACAAATGCCATAGAGTCTCTAAGGTTAGAAGATTTGCACCATTTCACCTACCTGTACATTTTTCTGCTTAATTCATAACATTTCCAACTGTCCGGGGGAGATTTTTAAAAGTCATGTCCCTTAAGGAAAACAAGCTGATGGAAGGTTCTGACCAAAACTTTTTTATTTTTTTTTCAATATGTGCCTGTCTGGTCAAACTAAGCTTTGTCCACTCTAAGACTGACAGATGGATTTAATGTTGGAATAGTGATTAAATGTGTTGTCAAAGTGAACAGTGTCTTATTTGCTCTGCTTATTTCAACAAACTTAACGCACAGATCTGTTAAGATAAAATGATAACCAGTAATTTAATAGTAATACCCCAGCTCTGTATTCTCCCTTTGGGCCATCTCAACACATTTAGTCCCTCAGTTTGGCTAATTTTTCAGAAAACAAGTGAAAAACAGGTTTGCTTTGTCCCGTAGATTATTTGCACGGCTGTTTACCAAACACAAGTAAACCTGCTTGAAGCGTTTTCATTTTCTTTCTTTTCAAAACTACACGAGCTGATGAACTAACACTTAATCAATACTTTGCTGACAACTTCCAAGCTATTAAAAATAACATGGTTCTATGAAGTAGGCTAAAAATGGCCCTGTACAATTGAAACAAGACAAGTTCTAACAGCTGACATTTGCATGTCTTCACTTTCATGCCTTAGTCATGATTTGATTTCCGTTGTTTTGGAAGACATGCTGCCTCAGGTAAATAATGCTTCAACCTCGCCTCTACTCATTTAACACTGGCGCACACAAAACTTGATCACCAGCTAAGCCAATGTATTCCAGATTCTTTAGACATGTTGAAACATTTTGAAGCACAGGCACTACAGCGCTCACACAAATTGTGTATTTTTATTGTGTTGGTGCTACAGAGCGGATGAACCATTATAACATTACTCAATCTCATGCAACACTATGCAAACACTCTGTCTTTGCTAATGAAGATTAACTCACCTTTGGATGTCAGATGGCTGAAAGTGAAACTGACAGCATGACCTATATTCTCATTAATAAGGCTAATCATTATCTGATCCCTTGGATGCACTCAGATGGCACTGACATTTCATTTCCAGGCATGTATGTCACATTCATACTTGTATTCCCCTTTGTTTCCTGACATGTAGAGGTGTTGAACTCTTTCCTTCAATACACCATTAACACGTTAAGATACGAAGCGGTTTGACAGCAGCTTAAGAATCTGACATTTGAGCACCAAACCCAGCCGCACAGTTGGGTACACTGTTTATATTGCAAAAAAACAAAAAAAGCTGTTTTACTCCAGTTCATTATACAAATATTAATAATAGTGTGGTCGCTTATGATTTGTGTTGTAAATTATGTCCATGTTGACAATGATTGTGACAAATATGTGTAATCTAAAAAGGGTTGTTTTTTAGTGAGTAAACAACTGATGACTCACCACTTAGTACCTCATCACAGGTTTCCAGCACTTCTTTATTTCATTGTTCCTGCTTTTACGACCTCCAGCTTCCAGTTTGGCTTTACTCTCCTGGGTCTGTTACTGCTTTATTTTTCCCACTAAGCACCCATCTGTTTATGCAAGAACAAAACTGAAGCTGTGTGTCAATTAGAAGTGGTATATAAGCACATGTTGTGGGACTGTGTTATTAACCGAGTAAAAACAGAACCATGAGCCTAAATCTTCAACAGCAGCTATATATTACTGCATGTATGTGGCCTCAGTTTCCATGATGAACTTCATAAAACCGCTGGTCTAATATTCTTGTAAGTCCAGAGGAGATTAGGTTCTAATAAAGACATGAAAAAGTTGTTGCATGCTTGGTTTTATAGCATTGTTGTCTCACAACTGGAAGGTCCTGGCTTTGTGCTTGGATGAAAAGCTCAGATTCTCCATAGAAGAATCCGTAAGGTGGGGTTCTGTTCAGAGTAAAAACTTGTCCAAATGTTATTTGTGAGAGCCATCCAGAACATTTTAGGGTATGAGCTCATAACAATAACCACAACACAAAAACCTATTTATAAAGAACATGTGTTGAGATATGGGAGACTAAAATTTGTGAGAAGAACAGACAGACAGAGCACGGACACACAAAGATAACACAGACATGCTGTTCTAGGAGTACTTTTAATGTGAAAGAAAAGTAAACGGTCAGTGGCAGTACTAGTACCTTTGGTGGCTTAATCTAGGAGAGAAATACAGCAAAGCAGATCAGCTCTGAGCCAGTTGTCAAGACCAAAGCAGAGGTCCTTAAGTACTCCTGCCCTTCATGTGTCTCCTTGCTGTGACATACTTGACTTAACAACATATCAGTGGAAATGTATCCCATGCTGTCTAGTCGTTTTACCTACTGAAAGCATATATCTATATATAGTAAAGAGAATTTGGCAAAGCGCTGATCCCCGTGGTACTCTACATGTAAAATTTAAATTTTCCAGAAGATTTATCATTTAGATAAACAAACTGGAACATATTGTATAAATAGGATTTAAACCAGCCTAATGCGTTTCCCTTTATCCCTACAGCCCGTTCAAGACTTTCTGAGGGAATACTGGTATAGACTGGATCGCATGCAGCACTGAGATCTAACAGGAAAAGTACAGACACAAGTCCATTAATTGGGGCCATGAGAATATCATTAGAGACTTTCACCAGGGCTGTTTCAGCATTATGATGATCTCTGAAGCCTGACTGAAACTCTTCAAACATCTTGAGGATGTTCTCGTAACCACATCATGGGCACGTTATGAGGATCCAATGTCTGCGCTGAGTAAATGCCACTTTGCAGCGGGGGAGTTTGTAAAGATTGACCTTTTTCCTCCAAAAAGCCAAGGAAATCTGGATTTCAGGGCGACAGTCAGCATGCACATGCTTTTCTTTTGTTGCATATCTTCCAGGTGACAATTGGACGTGATGTGTAAATATCAGGATGTTTAATGTCCTTTTTCACATTCACTGAATAAAACCAGGTTTTGGGGAAGCGTCCTTTCTTATGAAGTAAGACATCTTCGAAGGTAAATTGACACACTTACCTACATTCTCTTTTTAATCATAAGTCTAATAATGTCTAATGGAAGTGTTACAATAGAGTGAACATGTATTGCAATTCTACTATTGCAATAAACGCTATATACTATAACGACTATTTTCTGTGGCTCCAAAATTGAATACACAGACTAAATATTATTTTAGTCATTGCAAGATATTATGCTACTTTTATTAACTAGTTTAAAGGAGCAATAAGTGAAATCTCACCACAATTCTCTGCATTAAACAACGCTAAGTGTGTTAGCTAGGCTACCCGCTACTCGCCTCACATAAAGGTAACGCCTGGCCCATTGCTGGTCAAACTCCAACTATTAACCCACATGCCACAATTGTAGCATTACAATGAATCAAATCAACAGAGCAACACGAGTCTAAAAACACTATAACTCCAACAGAAACAAACGTTTGACTTCATGCTGTTATTCACCTGTTAAAAGGACAAACTGGAGCTGCTTCTGCTCTCGAATTGCTCTCCACCTCGGAAAAGTAAGGGCATTCATGATCCATGTTTGGTCTCTTGCCTTAAATTACAACTTCTTTGCCAAAGACCTTTGTTTTTGGGGTAAAAATGGGTCCTGATCGGAAAGCAGCAGTGGCATCTTACAGGGAGGGAGGGGCTAAACCCTGAGTGGCAGCTGTTTGCATGCATAGCTTTATAAATAAGAGACACCAGAAAAACACAGAGAGTTGCTGTGTGTGACGTCATACCATATTCCATCTAAAAATATACTTTTACTTCTTCACAAAACTATTTTCAGTTCTTTCTATCTAATATAATGAAATTTATAATGGTTAACACAATCTAGCACATACCTGTGACATCCATGGAAACTGATACATGGTTTTAAGATCTTCATAAAACCTGAAAAATGTGGGTTACACTTCTGTTCAGCCCGGTTACTCCTCACTAAAATCCACTGCAATTGTTTGCCTTCTCTTCACCTAACAGGTAGATAAAAGCAACCCATCAGTAGTTTAATCTCACTCAGTATAAATGTCTGTCACAGACTTTGCGTGGCTTGTTAGAGAGCACAAGTTAACAAACAGAATAATTGAAACAAAGAAACCCACCAAACATGTCAGGGACAAATTTGTGTAGAAGTTTAAAGCAGAGTTTTGTTATAAGATAACATTCCAAGCTTTAGAAGTTACATAGAGCACTTTTAACCTATCATCTGAAAATGGAAACAGTATAGCAACTACTAGGACAACGATCTAGCGAGTTATCAGGGTGCTGTGGACTCCCCAATTCCTTATGGAGGAGTGCCAAGAAGAAAGAAACTGTTTAAGATAGATGAGAAACAATTCACCTTTTTTTGCCTAAATGCAAAACTAACACTTGTTCCTCATCTAACACTGCAAATCACCCTCAACTCACCATCTCTAGTGACTTTTGGCGTTGACAGCATCATGCTATGCAAGTTGTTTTCTTCAGCAGCGAGGAGGAAGAAAACCTGTTAAAGGCTGCAAAAGTCTTGAGACTGAGCCTAAGGTTCCCGTTCTAGCAGAAAAACAGCTACAATGGAATGGTTTAGATCAAAGTATATGTGCTGAAATGGCCTAGTCAAAGTCCAAACCTAAATCCAACAGGACACCATTGGCAAGACATAACAATTACCACTCACAGATGCTCTCCATCCAGAGTGACTAAGTATGAAACATGTAATTAAATGTGGAAGGCGGGTGCAGACATGCCAGAAAAAGACTTATTAGCAGTGAATTTCTGCACCCACTTTGCACTTTTAACGACAACTATCAATTTCAGTGTATTTTATTCCAATTTTCTGTTACAGACTGAAACATGTCAGGGAATGTGGGAATTTTAGCAAGGAACTTTACTGTTTTTGTTTATTTTGATGTTTTGTTAAATAATTTCTTACTGGTACTGGAAATGTGGAACAATTTCACAAAATTGGGATTTAGTATCCTAAACATTTGGCTTTAAATAGCACCAACCCTATAACTACGTAGAAAACCTGAATTTTCCATGCGAAGAAATGGAAGGAAATACTTTGCATTGTCCGTAAAAAGACATATACTCTCCTCGAATAAGTATGCATGTGTAACCAAACTGCATATGATGTTGCTCCTGGAGCAGACGCGAGACAAGGGAGGACTGAGAATTGTGGAAGTGAGGCAGCAGGGGCGTCAGGCTTGGCTGAGAATGAACTTCCAGCATGTGAAATTGGCTTTCCTGCTGTAAGTTACAGCCCCTCTGCTGAGGGGAATATAAATATTTCCACGTACTTTAGTGCCCAGAGGTTAAAACCTTGTGAGCAGCGAGCACAACAGGGATATACATTATGCTGTTTTTGTCAGACCATAAAAAACATGTTTCCCCAATGCTTTAACTGTGATTATAACAGAAGCCAGAGGTCAGTCAGAGCACTGGGGGTGGTTTTAGGTCTAAACCTGTCGAATGTTCGAAGAAATGTGATAACGATACATGTCAACAGTTAAGAAGCAGACAATGACCCCAGAGCGTGCTCTACATTTCATGCGAACATAATTAATTTGGACAAAACTTTGGCATCAGAATAATTTTAAGGCCGTCGCTGGAATTCGGAGTGGTTTGGAAAGGCACAACGTTGTTTGTGCCAAAATGCAAAACCTGATATTTTTTTACTTGTCAACACGATGAGCTATGTTGAAGGTTCCTGTAAATAAATGCAATAAGCAAACATGGTGGGTCTTTATTGTTAATAATAGTTTTCAGATGTATATTAATCAGCTGTACTTACAGAAACTTATAAAAACACGAGGTAAAAAAAATAATCTCAGTAGGAGATAAACAGAGAGCCTCTCTATGGAAAGTTATCCATGCCCGGGTGTTCATGCATCTTCATCAAAATGGAAAAAAAACAAACAAACACAAAAAATTCCCACCTGTTTTCACTAAAACCAAGAGGGATCTAAAGTATTTACACAAAGTTAAGTCAGTGCAAAGCCCACACAGCTCATCATCTCAGCTTTATCTCATGGAAATGTGGGCTCTGAAATGCTGAAATAACCAAAGATTTAAAACAAGCCTGTGGGACCCTTCCTCTCTCCAAGAACCAAATAATGCCCAACCGCTTAAAGCACCTCCCTCAGGGGTATTGCACGCATGGATTTAACGTAAACTAGTTACAGACACAGAAGGGATGATGCCGCTGATTGGGCCGAGTTAAGGTCAAGAAGTAAAACTAAGTTATCAGGTAGAAAACCAAAAGCAACCATGTTTAGAAAATATGTCTGTGTTAAACATGAAGAAGGATTCCCTGAATGCACATAATATGTTCTCAGAGAAGTGTGCTTTTAGATTAAAGAGCTGAAGATATTCCAATAATAGGTTTCAGCAGAGACGTATGCCCCATATCAGAGCATGCATACCAGAAACAACGGAGAGTTCACATTTCAAATTTCCCAGGTTAAATCTTTCCCAGACTGTATTCTGATAAATTTCACCACTTTTATGGAAGCTACATTCCCTACAAGAAGCAACTCCTTTACCAAAAGGCTGAGACATGCATCAATGTACACCATACTACCTGAAATTATGGAAAATTGTATAAAACATTCATTCATTTGTGGACATGCTTCCAAACTGATTTCAAAGTAAATAGTGATGGTTGGAGGATTTAACTTTAGCGCATACAGTATATATTTATAAATTATGTTTAGCAAATAAATTATTTAAACTAAGAAAAAACTCCAGCCTTCTTTTTTTATAATTTCAGCTACTTTGGCTGTTTTGGCAAGCAGTATTATATTGTTTAAGAAAATTATTCAACAGTGTGCTAGATTTTATCATTATTTATTTTTTTACTATGTATGGTCTTAACTTTTGTTTTGTAGGTATTGTATTTGTTAATTTTAACAAATAAAATATCTATGTTCTCCTTGTACAGTACAACATAGATATCTCTCCAGTGCTTCCTTGGAAATCTAAACTTTTACATTTTCACAGTTACTGTAGTTTTGGGACTGTAGGGCGTATTTAAAATCCTTCAATTTTCTCAAAAATTGATGGTGTGTCTTATATATGATTACCGTTGTGCTTACTGGCTGATTTTATGTGGTACAATGTGCTCAAAAATCTGTTAAAATGTGGAAGTACAGCTTTGCTCCTCCCTACAGAGACGGATAGAGAGCTGTGTACGTGAAGGGGCTGAGTCATAATACACACTTAGGAAGAACATTTAGTGCGCCTTACAATCCGATGTGGTTTATGGTCTGAAAAATATGGTAATCATCCTTAATACTTGATTGATTCCTCTATATTTTATTTCCTCATTGTTTAATTACTGTTGTTTAATTTGATTGTTTCATTGTTTGTGTTTCTAGTGGTTAAATGTATGTATTTATGTGTTTTAACCTCTGTAAAGCACTTTGTTTTACCCTTGGTTCTATGAAAAATTAAGTACTTTCATTTATTGATTATTTTATAAAAGGTATAAAACTCATTTTACCCAAGCGGTTTTTGTGACGTGCTCACATAAATAAGGCCGGTTTCACAAAACCAACTCGTAACAATCGCCACGTTGGCCGGTGCACGCCACCCCAGCTATAAACCTACTCAACATGGGTCTTACTTGTCCTCCCATAGCTGTGACTTGGCTTCAGCCAGACCATGAAGATTGGGTTCCTGTGGTAGACATAACAAAAAAAGTTAAAAACCTTAACCTCCAAGCTAGTATGAGGAAGGGGGGGGGGGGGCACCAGAAACATCAGTATTTCTTTTCTCTGAGGTCCCAGTTTTAGAAACTGTAGGGCACCCTCTGATTTTTTTTTTTGCCCTTGTTGTCCTTTAGTGGTACATAACTGCAGCATAAACAAGAAAACTAATGGACTGAGTACTCAGACACCTGAGGAGAGCTGTTTCTTGGTGCAGACCAACAAACAGTCCCCCACGTGAGGTCAGAGCAGGAAACAGGCAGTTTGAAGAACAGCTTTTCTCCAGATGAACCATTATCAGCTATTTATGGTGTCAGCACGCAGCTTAAAACTCAGGCGGCTGATGAAAAATCGTTCTCGCATTAACCCCACCTCCTCAGGTTTCTTCCTTTTTTTTCCTCCGCACCAAATGAGGAACCTATTATAGCACAAAACAAAGTGTTTACTCCCAAGGGAATGGAAAAAAGCAACAAACCTTTTTTTTTTCTCTAAATTCAAGTGTTACTACTTTTTACTTTATTTCACACCAAAAACAAAGCAAAAACTAAAACTTCAATTTCAGTTGTTTTGTGGAGCTTGCATCAACCTACAGCATTGTTAATTACTCCATAAACTTTTATCTACAATGACAAACTCTAAAAGTTAGTGCAACAGACCACTAGCCATCAGTCTGCTGATTCAGATTAGAAACTGTTTCTTTACCCACAAACAGTTTCAAAAGTGGTATTAGTATTTACACAGTTTGGATTTCATGATGATGATTTTTTAAAATGAAAAAAACATCCCTCATAGGGTTTGATCTCTTATCTTTGTAAGGGACAATTATTGGTAAACGTGTCCTTCCTGAAATTCAGGAATTAAATCTGCCGTTGAGAATCAAATATTTGAAGGTACGTTTGGATGAACTCCATCTGGGCAGAGCTATGACACTTTTATTTTACAGACTTGTAGGTACAGTGTACCCAGGCAGTGCAGATGTTGTCTTCAGATAATAATTCAATTCAATTTTATTTATATAGCACCAATTCATGAAACATGTCATCTCAAGGATCTTTCCAAAGTTAAATTCAATCAGATTATACAGATTGGTCAAAAAAATGTCCTATCTAAGGAATGAGTGGTCTAACTGGAATAAGGATATTATCAAAGCAGATTCTAGTATTTTGAGATTGATCAAAGTAAAGGAACTATTTTGAGCAGGTCATCTCTTTGAAGGCTACAATCCAATATGTGAACACATTATTGGTTATTTCTATTTATAGTTTGTTGGCTTAATGGAAGTACAAAAGAACACGTTGAGGAAAAAAGTGACCGCTGCTGGTCCACATGTGTTTTGTGGTTAAAGAGAATCTTATAACCAGTTCTCTGAAGGTATTTAGTCAGGGATGTGGCAGCAGTACGGTTTACTGGCGTTAAAGTGCTACATGGTTCTTGTCTAGGCTGCGTCTGCATTTGCTGCAAAGTCAAACTAGTTCCCCGTGTGGGTTGGCCTCAGCCACATCTGTCCCTTTCCACTGTTGTTAATGTTCCATACCTTCTCGTGTAGATTTGGGAGTATTGTTGGTGAAACTCAGGGTCTAGTTTTTGTTCTTTGCTGGTTATGTTGGCACCTTAAGGCCATCGCCTTCATTGACCGCTTGGCTCATGCTCTCCAAATCTCCACTGGGAGAAAACAGATCATGTCGTCTTTCTTCACGGGACGTGGGGAGTGGGGGTGGGCCAGTCTGTCCCTCAAGCAGAGGTGTCTTGTTAACAAGTAATAGTAGTAAGATGTGGGAGAAGGCCAGGCAGATTGGGGCTTTGTCTGTAGCTAGGGGAGCATTCCTTCCGTCTGTCATGGTGATGAAAGAGCTCAGCCAAATAGTGAACTTCTTGATTTATCATTCTGTCTACGTTCCGAGTCTCACCAATCACCGTGAGATGTGGATCATGACTGGAAGAATGAGGACCCAGATTCAAGTGGCTAAAACGAGCTTCCACTGTAGGATGGCTGGACTCCTTCTTAGACGGGGGGTCAAGGATGACGTCATATGTGGGGGGGGGGTCACACAAGGGGTGCCGCTCCTTCACATCAAAAGAAGCCAGCTGAGGTGGTTTGGGTCGATTGAATGGGCGACTGAGGCCTGCCAGTGTGTTGGGGGCAGACCTAGAATACACTGGAGGGACAATATATCTGCCGTGGGAATGCCTCGGATCCCCAGAATACGCTGAAGAGTTTTGATGTCTGGGTTCCCCTCCTGCACCGTTGATCCCTGCGGCCTGATCTTACATTTGAAGACAGGGAGCGCATGGAAAGATGGATAAATGTCTTATTAAATTATCATTGATACATTTATATGACACATTGGTGTTTTTTTCCAGCTTGGCATTCAGTATCTCAGTTCAGTTGTCTGCATTCTGTAGCTTCTCATTTCTTTTCAATCTTTTTTTTACACTTTCAACCCTTATGTATCACATGTTGAAGTGCTTGAAGTTTTACTTTTTTTTACAGCACTGTAGAGCCTACAGTCCTTCCTGTGTCTATGTATATTTCGGGGTTTTGTTGTGAACTTAGCTATGACTTAATCAGGCAGCAATTATGCTTCCTCCACAGCTCATTTGCCTGAACAAATTAGCTATTTTTTAAGTTTCTCGTTTGTTTTTTTTTTAACTTGCTGCAATCTGTTGACTCGTTACTTTGATCCAACTCTTCTAGAATTAGATCATACTTACGCATTACAACATGCTGTCCTGAAAAAGTAGGTTTTTAGGGTTATTTTTGAGACTGGGGCACTGCTCCCCATCTTGCACTGAGCAGAAACTGGCCTGGGGGAACACCACCCTCCTTCCTCTGTCCACTCCAGCCCACCCTGTGCTCGACTACAGACAGGACCCACCTGCTTCTACTCAGCTGCAGCCCCTTTGATGTCTACATGTGGAGGTCCCTTACCCCTCAGCCTGGGGCTGCTCGGCCCTAATTTCCCACTGTATACACAGATTATCTGTGCCTGGGTAATGCAAACAGGGGGATCATCTAAATGTATGTGAACGCCCCTAATGGATGCTCCCAATTGGTCCTAGAACAGGGCTGCTGGATCTGGGAAGGCCAGGTTTGAACCGGAGCTATTCGTCAAAGGGATTACTCAGGTCTGCAACGGATTCTTCCAAAGCCCGGAGTTATTAGGATGGAACTCCAACACATTTATGATGTATTCCCTCCTTTTAAAGTTGTTTCTTTTCACAGGCTAAACATAAGACTATTCCAACTTGTTTCAATTAGTCCAGATTTTCCTGTTCTATTTGTATTTGAAAATTGGCCATATGAGCCGTTTAAAGTTTGATGTTATTCACGTGTCACACGACATATTAAAGTTAAAAAAAATCTGAACTGGATCCACATGTTTGGCAGCATTAGACTCCTTTTTTTTTCTAAAATTCCTGTTTTCCAAACTCGCACACTTGGCTCCAACTCAAACACATTGAACCAAGAACCTCTGAATGCCACTCCAAGTGAAAGACAACCAATGTGCAATGTGGGATGCAGTTAATGAGTTTAAAGTACAGCAGCATCTGTTATGAGCCCCTATGAGTCAGACTGACAGGTACGGCCAGAAAATCCACAATCGCCCAAAACAAGCTGCTTCCCACAGATGCTGCCGACAGATGACAGTTGCTGGGCATCATCAAACCTGTCAGGAAGAAAGGCTGGCTTCTGCTTTACAGCTGATAGAGCACACAAAAGCTTTCAGGCAGTAAGCCCGGGAACTCAGCTCCAACATCAGGAAGCAAAGGAAATCCATGTACAGGGACGGTTCAGACTTCCGTTCAAAAAGACGTCCTCCCGAGAGCAAAAAAAACTTCAGCGCACTTTCACTCGTTCTTTTGTTGACGAGGCAGCGGCGTGGAGTTGTTGCGAATGGAAACGTCCGCCTGCCTTTTTTCTCTGTTGTCACTGGGCTCTGCGGCACGGCCAGAACTGCTTCAGAGAAATATTATTTACGTAGTGCATGAGAAAAATGACAGCTGCGACATACGTTCCAGGGCCTGCAGCAACGGCGTCTGAAATGGACTGCAGATGATGTCGAAGCCTGGCCACGGAAACGATGCAGACTCTGACAAATTGCCGTCTTTGGTTTTATTGAGGTTTGACCTTGAAACTGATGCGGGATCTCTTCATATTATGAGAGGCCGTAGATTTTGAGCCAATGTGTTTTCAATAGAGCCCAGATCCATCCGTGCTAGCTGGTTTACAAGCGTTTTGAAGTAGTTATTCAGGGAGTGCCGTAAGTGAGAGGGATGGGGATCATCTTTCCTAAAGCCTTCTTTAGGGCAGACAGGGCATCCTTAAAGTCATTTACAATATATCCTATGCTGTGCCTAATATAATCTAAGCCAGACTGGCAGCCTAGTGTTAAAGCTTTCATTTTTCGTAATTGTATCCAAGTGGAAAAACGTTGCTTTCCATCGTCATATTGAATACGCTGTCCCATAAAAAGACTGACAAACTACAGGCTGGAACTGTGATGTCTGTTCTGATCAGCGTTCCCCAAATACATGTTTACTGTAAAGAAATGTCATAAATATCTCCAGCTTCAATCTCAATTGATGGTCCATATAATAAACTGTACGTTTCTTTTTAAGATGGATTTTTTTTATGATATATGCAGGCAGCATTTTAGATTTTAAAGCCTGTCGGGGCAGCTCCTCTGGGCTGTCACGACTAATAAATATAATGAATGTAAGGAGCTACAAAAGCAACTCCAACTCAATCTGTGCTGCTTGATCTAATCAGGTCTCCTTAAAGCAAAGATAAAAGGGCCAGTCCTTTCAGGAAGCTGTTGCTTCGGATGTCCTCTGGTCTGTCCTGCCAATAAAAACTATTTTCTGGAGGAATGTACTGAGCTCATGCAGTTCTGGGACAAAAAGTTGTGACTTTCGCCTTGTACTCTTATCTTTTCCAGACATAATTCAATGGTAACCACCCTTGATGATGTGGCATTTTTACTGTTGCAGATTTTTTATTTTATTTTTCATTGTTCGGCACATACATTTTAAATTGTGGTGAATGCCTGCCAGCTTATTAAGTACATCTCTTTAGAGAAAGTGAATCAGCCAATCATATCTAGACATGGTAAAGCCAATCTAGCTGAAGTTAATCCTGAGTGTCAGAATTTGAACATAGCATGGTTTTTAGTGCCATATGGTCTGAGCATGTCAGAAACTAGTGATTGACAAATATTTCATGCACATCAGCTCCAGATTTCAAAGAATCTTACAAAAGAATGAAAATATCAAGTGAATAGCAGTTAGGTATTAGCAACACGGTAAAATGCCTATGAGAGGTTGCAGAAGGAGGCTGGTTGGAGAAGATAAAAAGGCAGCAGTAGCTTAAATACTTGCTAAAAGAAGGGTGTGCAGAACATCGTCTCTGATCATTCAATCAATCAGAACCTGAAGCAGATGGAGAATCCCCTTAAGGACTCCTCCTGTCTGCTAAGAACAGATCACAGTTCATACAGGCTGGCCAAGATTAGGCAACAGATTGGGAATGTTGCCTCGTCCCAATGTCAGGTCAGAATAAAGCACAATCGACATGAAATCCTTCCTGCCTGGTATCAGCAGATGAGGCTGCTGCTGCTGCTGGTGGTGGAATAACCGGTGGATATTTTGTGTCTTCTTGAGCTCTTCTGCTGACCATGTCCCTACCTTCATGACAGCAGTGTAGCCATCTTCTGTAGGCTATCCAGCAGGATAATGCAGCATGTCACAATCTCAAGCAGGTTCCATGAACATGACAGTAAGATCACTGCACCCCACAATTACCACGTCTCAATCAAACTGAACACCTTCCGCCAGAACTAGGCCGACCAGATGTCCTGATTTTAAAAACAATGTCCCGCATTTGACTGGGTCAAATTCTGAAAAAGTCAAAAAAGTCATTTGATGCACTTTTCTGAAATGTACAGAAAGCAGAGCTGCTGGAGCGGCTCTGCTGTCAATCACAATGTGCAGCAGCGACGCGTGCCATGACCAACCTGCGCACGGTGCTCACAGAATAAAACAGAACAGGAAAAGGATTTGATGTATACTGAACATAACAGATAATATGTCAAATAAAAGAAATCACAGCTGCAACAATGAATAAGGGACGGTACAACTGGGTGAAGCCAGTGAAAGGTGACTCTCAGAGAGCTTTTTGTGAAGTTTGCCAGTTATTTTCTTTTTATTTTACACGAAGGGGGGCCCGATGTAAAGCAACACCGTAGTGAGTTGCAGAAGAAACGCAGAGCTGAGCAAACTGTGTGTAGATCTGTGGACTCCTTTTTACTCAAACCCAAAGATCCTTACCAGACAGAGGGAACAGCAGCTAACATGAACTGTTAACTTTACACAAAAGTTTAATAAAGTTCTTCTGATAAACTTTAAAAGGTTTTAAACTTTAACAGCTTGTAAAGTTTTTTTCCTGATAATCTTAGAACAACTTTATTTAACTTTTTCAACATATAATGTTAACTTAAATGATGTTTTTATAAACTTGTGCTGATTCATTGTTGAGCACTAACAGGCAAAGCAGATATTGATACATTTATTGTGCGATCTGTGTTAAATTAAAACGTATGACGTCATCGTAATGTTGGTAATGTGTCATAATCATTTTTCATTTTTATCTATTTTTTTCACCCCAGGTGGAAGAGAGGATTTGTATCATCAACAGGAGCCAAAAATATCTTCTGCAGCTTTGTGATGCTTTCATGTCAGTGTGGATGTGAATCTCCAAGGAAGGTTTCAGACACCGTTCTGAATCTATGATCCAAAAAATGAGGGCGGTCCTAAATGGAAAATGAGGTCCAGCAGGGAAGTAGGTGATTGTGTTTGTATTTTTTATACTTGCACTGTAGCAAGATGTTAATTCATCCCTTCTCTGCACCAGTTTAAAACCACCATGGTCTCCGCTTTGTTCAAAATCACAACACATTTGGAAAGTCTTTGGAGTTGCAAAATGCAGATTAGCACCACATAAGGAATATTTTTTTGGGGTTAAAAAGATTGCATTTGGGCCGTTCACACTGCCATACGGGCACAAAGATGGGATTTGGGTGGCATTTCCCTGCAGTGTGAACGTAGCCTAATTGTCCATCATGAGAGGAACAAAGGCTGGATGTTTGAGCAGGGACTATATGAGGGAACACTCACACACTGTAATGTCAAAGTTTTGTTTTTTGTGTGTATTACAGACACTTTCTACCGATATCTGTAAAATGTTAGTATCTGAACACCTAGTGTTGAGCCGCAAGCTAATTATTGGTGGATACTAATATTAGTGTTGGTATATCTGTGGAGAGGTTTCATTTCTGCTTCAAGCATCATAACCAATAAACAGCACAAGCCGCTTCATCACAATAAGAATAATTACAAAAATAACAGCAAACCCACATTTTCAAGGGTGGAACAGTTAAAGTGAAATATCCTTAAATAATGAAGTATGAATGTCTTTTGGAGAAATAAAACCAATTTAATCCCTCATCCATAGTTAAAGGTTATATACATTTGGTATTTCAGAAGTCAGATTTCTAAAACAATAACCAAGTTGGCAGACAAATAAAATAAGTTATATGATCAGCAGTCATCCAGACAAATGTTGTTTTGTCTTATTAGGAAATGGAAAATTTAGATATTGTTCTTGAGTTTACTAAAGTCTCAGCTTTGCAGCATAATGTTAATTTTACCATTTTCTTTCTTCCATTGAGATATATTAAAAGCTCATGCGTAGCTTAGCTGTATCAACGTGTCCACATGGGTCTACTGTTTCTCTAATCCAACTTATATCAAAAAGAATAAAAAAAGATATTATCCTTTCCTTCCCTGCGCTCCCTCCCCTCCTCCTGTTCCTTCTCCCAGGCTATGATGAGGTATGGAGAGACAGAATGGATTAAGTTACCAGGAAATTGAAAAGGTGCAAGAGGTGGCAGATATGTGCGATTACTGGAGTTTCTAACACATAGACTGATGAGGATAACACGTGTGTTTAGCACTGTACCTGAGACGTGTCCAGCCTGAGGGAATGGCTGCACTGAGGGCGCTGATAGATTGAGCGATAGCTTCGGATAAAGGAGGAGGCAGAGAGGGAGGGGTCAGAGATGTGGTTTGGTCCTCAGCAAGGTGAGCTGTGAGTGTGTGTTTGTTTAAATGTTATTATAATGCAGGGGAAATGCCTTGTTTCAGGTAAAGCTTGCTACGTTTTAAAGGTTTGGCACAAACCAATACTACTTCAACTGCTTATCAGATAATAGAGTCAGATAAGTGACATGGAATAGTACACAGTATCTTTATTTATGGAACAAAAACCAAGTCAACCCTATTAGGCATCAGCAGTAGAGCAACCTTGAGCAAAAATGTGTTTTTTTTTCTCCCAAATTGTTGTAATTATGGGCAACTATTCTTCCTAAAATTGCTTTAGTAAATTCAGCTTCACATACCTTTGTTTCTGCACAACTCTGCTAAAATCCCACAGATTCAGGACTTTAACTGAGGCATTGCAATCAGCAGATTTGTAGCTGTATTTGGGATCACTGCCCTGTGGAGGACTTTTTTTAGGCCAGGTTTCAGCAGCAGACCTATGGCCTCACATCTAACTCTAGAATATGTTGGTATATAGATAAGTTTATGGAGGATTCCATGACAACAAGCTGCACCGACCCTGTGGATGCAAACAAGCATTAACCCTCCTCCTCTGTGCTCCACAGGTGGTATCAGGTATTTATGCTGTTTGATTTTCTCTAAGTACGGCACAGTGGATGACGGCCACTCGGCTCACGGAGCTCTGCTGGTCCATAGTGATAAAACTCTACAAACCTATGTTTTGCTGCCATATTCTTTTTCGAGAAAATAAAAATATAGCTTAAACTAGTAACTAAGTTTCTACTAACGGTAGCCTGTAGTCTCTGAGATGAAGCTTTGAGATGTTTGGCGTTTCTTTGAGCATTACACTCTCTGTAGCTTGGGTTGATTGGCCACTGACTCAAGTGTTTTATCACAGGCAAATTAAGCTTCTCTCTGTAAAAAGATGAACTTCAAATAGTGATGAAATATCTTTTTGACCCTCCGCAGGTTGATGGTCAGAGAAAGCTGCATCCCTAATGTAATGGCTGATGATTTTCCACCTTGGGATTTTTCTAACGTGTAAGCATCGGACTAGCAAATGGCCAAATCTCTTTTACTAAACAACTTTTATGGGTTTAATCAAATGGGTAATGATCAATTAATCACTGCATTTAATCAGCAGCAACTGCCAGCTATTTTCCTTCATGTGGAAGCAAAAAGGAGGGATGATTTCACTCAGTTTTTTCTCTTTAGTTCAGTGTTAGGAGAATAGGTCCAGTTACTGTTTAATTTGTCCCGTCTTGTCAATGATTATAGTTTTGTAGTTCAAGATCCTGCTATATCCTAATTTGTAAAACTTACATATCTAAAGATGCTGCATTTGTTTTTTTGTCTTAACTTAGTAGGTTGTTTTTATTAAAGCTGCCTTTTCCCTTCCAAAAATATGTAGCTTTGAGTTTTTTTTTTTAATTTACTTTATTTGTGAATTAAAAAAAGAGCCCGGAAAACTCTCAGAGCGAGCAAAATATTTTAACCTTCTTTTCACGCAACCGTTGGCCTGAACCGGCTGCTGCCGCTGCATAAAGGTTTGCTTCTTCAGGGAAATCTAGCACGGCATTATCAACGCGGAAAAATAAATTAATACGGACCCCGGAGAGCGCGTGTGCTTGCAGATGATACGTTTGTGTTAGGGATCCGGGGCTGACTTATATAAATGAACCAGTAATGGTGTACATGATGTCGGTTTACGTATTGCTTGTTTGTTTCCAGTTGTGTGAGCAATGGATGATGACGGCAGGTGGTCTCTTCAGAAGCTTTCCCCGCTGCGATTCCACCCCGAGCCTCCTCTCAAATGTAATCATCATTCTGTAATTATTTACTAATTACACTATAGTCAGTATAGAAGCCCTCCTGATCATTTCTTATCTCCAGCTGGAAAACAAAGCTGAGGAAAATATATTGGGAGAAATTATTCATCTCATTGTCTGATTCTGACGTGACCTTACATACAACGAGCAGCACATAATAACGCAAGAAACACAAACATTAACTATGATTTTCTTTCTTTATTATTATGTTGTTAGTGTTAGGTTATATGTAACACAAACGTTGATTTGACAGGTCAGAAGACTGTAGCAACATGCAACAATAATAATAGATAATTATCTTTCATGCTTTCACATCTTCTTCTAAAAATATAGCTCTATTCTACATTACAATGTCAGTAATCTATCTTATGCCAGTTGTGAAATTAAATGCATTTAAGTTCTTTAATATTTAATCAAATAACCTTGGGTCTGTTAAGTATTATCCTTTGAATCGCAGCCCAGTTGGGCGGCAGTATTAGGACCAGAGATGAAAGAGGGATTTGAGCTCTGGCGTTCTCAAACAGCAAACTCTGCACACATGTGGAATAAATCAGTGACAACGTCTCCTCAAAATATAAGAATTTATCAACAGAAATAATTCAACTTCAAGTGAATCATATTTCTGTCAAGAAGTCTTTAACGAGGCTCCACACACAAAAGTACAGAATGACAAATAATGATGGTTAAAACCATTTCCATAAAATGATTCAATGATTTCTAAGTTCAGAGTGGTTTAATTTAGAGAACCAAAGTTTATGGTAAATAATTTGGAATGAGGTGGAATTAGCCTTAAGCAGGGATGTTCTGAAAAGTTTAGGCCACCGTCTGACACACATGGATGTAAAGGTGCGTCATCCATCCAGTCTTCTCCTCCATCTCATGGCTGCCAGGTGCAACGTACCGCCCCAGCCTGGTTTTTTTAACCTTTACCCTGAATGAAGCTGGTAAACAATAAAATATTAAAACTGTGTTGAAAATATTATGGTAAACAATTCAGCAGCAGCATCGATCAGTGTCTAACATTCTAGCTGCAGGTTTTCCACCCAGACTGATTAACCAACCATAAAAAATAAATAAATACTATCATTTCCCCCACAACTTTCATTACATTTTAGTTTTTTTATTGCTGCTATTATATAAATTACCTTTCTTTTATTTGGTTATTTTGGTTATAAAATACATCTGCTTGCAAATCCAAATGATTATTGTCAGAATTTGTTTCCTTGATTGTCAGATGTTTCAAACATACAGCACAGTTGAAGCCAGATGTTTCCATACACTGCACTGAAGGACACATTTTTTTTTATTTTTGCTGCCTGACTTCAGCCCTACATCAGTTTGGACTTCTCTGAAGAACAGAAGCGACTGCAGAAGCCATTCCTCCCACCGTGAGCAGAATCCTCATCTAGCAGACGACCGTAACGCCTTAGCAGCAGGACTGAAAAGCACATATTCCCCTGACACTCCCCCCATCGCCTGGACTAAAGATCTCTGAAGAGGATGGAAATATTTCTGTGCCATAAGACCAGGAAAGGTCCAGGAGATAACCACGTTCGCCCCTCATGCCTGAGAAACAGCGCTGACAAACTGGCCTCATCCTAACGCTGATACTCAACACGTGCAGTCAGAACCACGTGGAGCAGGGGAGTCAAACTCATTTCTATATGGACACTGAACTGAAGAGAAGACCATGACCGTCGTTATTTCCTCAGGAAGTTAAAGTATGTTCACCGTCAGCAGTGATAGAGACCCTCCTGGTTTAGACATCATGTAAGTCACACATGAAGACACCTTATAGACAGAATGTGGTGAATAGACTGGTTAACCTTTGCTTTGTTTATAATTTAGAGTAATAGTTTTCTTTGTACATGTGTGTGATAATCATACTGCCAGATGAGAACTGCTAAACTGTTTTTAATTATTGTAATCAACAGTATTGTATTCTATGAACCTCTGAAAAAAAAAAAACAGAAAGATTATCATATTTATTCGTTGCTCACAAGAAAGACACAATAAACTGATTGAAATGATTTCCATTCCTGAGAAACACAAACTGTGAAGATTTGAAACAAAAGGTGTCCCAGCCAACACTGTCATCAGACGGCGTTTTAGGCTCCGCTACCCAAGCAGATGGCCTGGGCTAAAATTAGCCTGTTGTACTTGTGCTCCTCTGTAAAAAGCAGACTTGAAAATCAATGACAAAGCACAATAAATGTTCAAAAATCTTTTGCTTAATTCTTTGCAACAACAATAACTAAATGATAGTGATAGCATTAGCAAACCTGCAATAATCAATGTTAGGTTTCTTTAGCATTTGTAGCAATAGTTGCTGCTTTTCTGTTAAAAAAGAAAAAGAAAAAATGGATTATGATGTAAATTTCTGCATAAACTACTGATACGGATACTGTTGAACTGCAGTGTTTTTATTCAAGATTATTTTATCGCGGGTATTATACCGCCCATGTCAACTTATGATTTTTACAGAAAGTGAAAGAACAAACAAACAAAAAGAGAAAAACATCCCGAGAAACCTCCTGATTTGTGGATGCACCTCCATAAGAAGAATGAATGTGTCCCCGTTGCAGCCCTAAGCATGTCTTTTCCAGTGTCCACTTTATAAAAACGTTATTTCACCAACGAGAAGGAAAAGGCATCAGCTGCTGATGATGCTGTGACGGGTCTATGGTGCTCAATCTCCACAAGTCACTTTGCAAAATGCAATCAAGTCAGATTTAAGATCTGGAGATAATAATTCATGATTTTATCACAACTCTACTAGGTTATTGCAATTTACTTTATGCTGGCATCAGTCAGGCCTCTTTCTCATACCTTCAGCTCATTCCCAATGCTTCTTCTCGTCTTTTAACCGGTGCAAGCAACCAAGAACGTCTCTAACCTCCACTGGCTGCCATGGTGCCAAATAATTGATTTGAATATTCTTCTCTTGCCCTTTAGATTCATTAATGGTCTTGCTCGTCCATACCTCTCTGGCTTTCTTCAGCCTTTTGTTTCTCCTTAGATCAGCTGACCAGCTTCTGTTGGTGCTACAGAAATCTGGGCTGAGGCACAGAGAAGGTCAGGCCCTTTCCATCGTGACTCCACAATTATGTCACATGGTGCCGTTAAATAATGGCCAGGCGTCTTATCTTGCTTCATTTGAGTTTTAAAACATATGTTTTCAGAGGCTTTTGACACAATATGAGTTGATTTGTTGTCATTTCTCTTTTATTTTACTATGGTCTTTATAGTGTGTTATAGTGTGTTATATTGTGATTTGTGATTTCGTATTTAGCTCTATTGTATTATTTTTTTTTCTTGGTTTGATCTCTTGTTCTACTGTACAACACTTTGGTTTAAAGAATTATTTTCAAATGTGCTTTATAAATAAAATGGATTTTGATTTGGAAGATCTTTTACATCGAAGCAAGCATGTGGCGACAGTGGAGATGAAAACCACTCTTTTAACAAAAAGAAATGCTGACGTTGCTAGCAAACAAATACCCACCCAAAGAACAGACAGTAACTATAATGGTCTTTATTTTTGTCAGTAAGGAGGCGAGACACACAAGACAAGCTGACGATCAGGTTCTGACATTTAAGGAAATTATGTCTGTGTGGAACTGACCCCTACCCGACAATTTCTGTATAATTTACAGTTTCAGAAGTTGAAACGTTGTCCTGAAAGGTTATTCTAATCAACATTTCTCCTGTTTTCCTTGTCTGAAAATAAACAAAATCAATGTTACAAATGGTCAAAAATTCAGAAACAAGAACACAGAGTTAAATGTATCGCAGGGTGGAAATAACTAATTCTAATTAGTGCAATAATGCAAAAACAATATTCCCGCTCTTACTAAAATGCAGCTCTGTAACATCAACTTATGGTAAAATAAACAGGCAAGAGAATAATTTTGTTCTCTGCAAACCTTGTTAACAGAAATGATCCAGTCAGACATTAATTCAGTCATTAATTCTCACAAGCAAACCTTCTCCAAGGCAAATTATTCGAGGCGCGCTTCCACACGGCTCTGCATCACGTCTATCAGACCAATGCTCCGGTTATTTCCTGATTTCCCAGCTGCTGAAAAGAAATGTGGGAATTGTTTCAGCAAACAAGCGGCTCCGGATTTTGTTTTATAAATCATATTTTTTCCAGTAAGAAAGGAAAAATAAATTGAACTGAGCAAACTCCTCTGTTTTCACTAACCAGCCTCCTTTACTGTCTTTGAGGCACAAACACCCCCACATGCTAACAAGCAGAGTAGACAGGAATTCTTATATTAAACTGATATTTTTCCTAATTCGGGTTGAGAACTGAGCAAATCAGTCGGATGTAAAAGTGGCAAAAATTAAATCACTTCTTCAAAGATTTTCTAAGAACCAAAGACTGATAGAAACCCTCTCATGGAGTTAAAGTGGAATCTTTATCATCTCATCTGTAGTTTTATTTGCGATTCAAGTGTTTCATATTATCATACTAAGAGTTTTCAAGACCTTCAGAGGAAACTAATACAATAATGTTTTTTTTTTTTTTTTTACTCAGGCAAAAGAGTAAATGCTGTTCCGTTAATGTACCAGAAGTTGTTCCAGTGTTTTAAAGGTAGAACTGCTGAAGAGCAATGACAGTGACAGACTCTGGTGTTCTACAGTTCAGGCCATGGGGTTCAGGTTCTCCACCCTCCAGTCAGCACAGTGCAGTTAGACTGATGAGAAGCAGCTGGAGGTCAGACCTCCTGTTGCTTTCCGATGTTTTGAGGACTCGTCTTGTGACCCGAGGAGACAGAGCTTTTTTGTTGTTGCTCCTGAACGCTGGAACGATTGTCCCGTCTGTAAGGGTTGAATCACTTTAAATCCCTTTAAAAACCATCTTCTAAACTTGAATTCCACCTTCTCATAATTAGTCTTTTCATTTATTTTACTTATTGTTTTTGGTTGTTCTTTTCTATTTGTCAGTTTATTTTATTTTATTGGTTGGTGTTTGCGTCTTATGGATCATTTTGTGTCTTTTTTGTGTTATTTTAAATGTATAGACACGTACAGCGCTTTGGTGTCGAGTGCTCTATATAAAGGTAGACAGAGGTGGGTAGTAACTAGTTACATTTACTCAGTTACATTTACTTGGGTAACATTTTGAACAAAATGTACTTTCAGGATGTTTTACTGCACTGTATTTTTACTTTTACTTGAGTCATATTATTATTCAAGTATCACTTCTCTTACTTGAGTAAAATATATGGCTACTCTACCTGTTGTGAGTAACTTCATGAATAAAGAACCAAAAATGCACCAGAGAGACAAAAACCTGGAGTTTATGTTAAAGTTAGACTTCTTTGTACATGAACTTTATTAATTTTGTGTTATTTTCTATCTGCTGATCTCATTGAGCCATTTGGAGGTCAGAAGAACGTTCAGAAAACAGTAGATATTGTCATCAGAAGTACTTTGCACTGTTCTAACATACTGTATATGCATTAACTGCTTTAAGTATTGCTATAAAGTGTTATGTTAAAAAAAAAATTGGAAAAGGTTTTATTTTGTCTTTAGTGTCTTTATTATATCTTTTGTATTTAAAATACCAGAATTTACACATAACCTCATATTTTTGTCTGGGTCATTACATAATTTTTTAAATATTAAATGATCAGTTGTTATGATTAGTTTCTAAGTACTTGAGTGGCCTTCTTACTCAATACTTTTTACTCTTGCTTGAGTAATATCTTGGCTAACAACTTTATATTTTTACTTGAGTAAAAACATGTTGAAGTAGTGCTACGACTTGAGTACAGTTTTTGGCTCCTCTACCCACCTCTGATGGTTGATTGGTTGGTTGATTGGTTGATTGATTGGTTGATTGATTGGTTGATTGATTGGTTGATTGGTCCCTAACATCAGGGCCTCCCTTCCTCCTGTTCTCCTGAGCTCTGATGTAATATGAGGCTTTTATTCTGGCTTGTAGATGGCTGTTAACCTCAGCTGTGTTTTCACCTTCGCACACAGAGGAACCAGCCATTGATTCATGGCTTTATTAAGCATCAATAAAATCTGAAAAATATTTCAGCTGCCTAGGGGAGAGTTCTGCTCAGCACAAGATGCATGATTATTTAGGATAAAGTGCTCTCCAGACAAAACCCAGATAAGTTGGTGACACAGACGACGGGGAAAGGAGTAATTTATTAACAGACTGGATGCACGGGAGCTGATGACGACATCTTGGTACTTTATATGATTCTGGTTTAACGCGTGCCATGACACATTCAATGAACTCACATTTATCTCAATAAACCTCCAATTTGTTGTTAATCAGAGAAGCCCAGCAAGCCAGAGTCTGGTATTAGCCAATTAAAAAACTGCTTAGAGCCTAATGGGTCCCACAGAGTGCCTCCAAACCAACAGTCTGCAAATTATTTAATCACATCTTTATTATTTAAAGATGCTGAAACAAAAAAAATAATTGTTTGTCTTAATGGAACCAAAATAATGATGAAACCTGAATACTCTGAATCAGCTCACTTCAAGTCAAATCCGAAGGAAATGTGAATTAATCAATCAGTGTCAAGTAGAAGGTCTCAGGCGCTGGCTGTCAGTGACTTCTCCCAAAGGTCCATATACATATACATATATATATATATATATATATATATATATATATATATATATATATATATATATAGATATATATATATTGGACAAATAGAAGCGCTTTAGTTAGTTATCTGTAATATATATATATATATATATATATATATATATATATATATATATATATATATATATATATATACCTTTATCTGATTTTGCATTTAGCAGCTTATATCCACTATTACTGATAGTTCTATTTCTTACACAATGTTTATATGTCACTCATTTCTGTAACAACAATTTGTATTTGTCCCTTGAAATGAAGCTGATCAGCCAATCAGAAATCGATCTTAAGGGTAAATGTGTTTCCTTATTCAGGGAACGAGCATAATTATGCAACGCAAACAGGAATTTATAAGATTTCTGTTACTTATTTTGGGAAATCACAGCATTGTAACCCCTACTGGAATTAAGTTAAATATGCTGGAACTAATCTCTCACAGAACAGACCGTTAACTAAAGGTAATCTGTCATGTCCACAGGGCTATGAGCATGCTGGTGTGTCTCTGCCCACTCAGAGCTGGAGCCTTCAAGGCCAATAAGAAGGAGCTTTAAGACGAGCAGATTCCCTAAATCAGGCTCAAGTTTATGTGTAGCACATTTCAGCAGCAAGGTGTTCTAAGTGCTTTACATCATGAAAACATAAAAACATCATAAACACATTAAACAGTCACTGGTTGTGAGACCAGTAACAAACATAAAATTATATCAGGTTAAAATATCAACACCCATCAAACATGTTGGTCAGCGTTCTTGTTATTAAGGCTGAAAGCTGCTCTAAACAGATTTTCAGTCTGATTTAAAGGAACTTAGTGTTTCTGCTGATTTAGAGTTTTATGATAGTTTGTTCCAGATCAGTGGAGCATAGAAACTAAATGCTGCTTCTCCATGTCTGGCTCCGGTTCTGCAGAGTACACCAGAACCAGAAGACCTGAGTGGTCTGGAGGGTTGATTCAGCAATAACGGGTTTATAGTGTATTTAGGTGCTAAGCCGTTCAGTGACATATAGACTAAGTATTTTAAAGTCTATTCTCTGAGCAACAGGAAGGTAATCGGACAAACTGCCTCTTAATTCTTGTGTTCTTTGGCATTCCTGTGCTTATGTGTTTGTCTTAAACACTAAATGTCATTGTGAAAGACCTGGTCAAATGTTTTAATCAGGGTGTGGCATCCAGTATGAAAGGTGCATTAACCATTTAATTTGGCATGTCTGTGACCAAAGATGACCAAACAGGAAGCAGGCCCAGATATGTGCAGTGTGACTGCTGCTGCAACAATCTGATCACTGCCTGGTTTTACCTGGCTGGGAGCTCTTCCATGGCAGCTAACAACACAGGTAACACCACAGGTCAATTTTTCACATTCCATGAGGTTTCTGACAAACACCAAACACACATCACACAACTATTCCCAAAGTTTCTCTGAAGGTCAGCTTTGTTAAAACTGTTTATTTGTTTCTTAATATCTCAATAAACAATACAACATGTAGTACCAAGTAACCATAAGGCAATTTTTCCAGAAATGTCTGAAAGTTGGATGAAAACGACTGCACCTCCAACTGGCAGCCAAACAGGAGAAGATGTCAGTGGCTGCACACAGACAGACGGGCTGAGCGGTGAAGCTCGGCGAGGAGAAGCATTCTAAACACAATGCATTATTCATCGTCCACCTCATGCTACTGTATTCTTCAAATAACATCAAGGAAACAATCTGGCACAGATCACAGTACGTCGGCCCCGGCTTTGTCTGTTGTCTGGCTCTGAGGGGGGTGATCATACATCTGAGATCCAGTCTCCAGACAAACACCGTGGCTTCGGTAAACACAGTCAAACGCACAGAACAGACAACAGGTTAAGAGAGGTTGCTCGTGTTCCCAGATCAGCTGCTCTAATGATGGTGTGTGAAAATGAAATGCAGAAACCTTTAAAGTAGTTCAAAGGATGAAAGGATCTGCAGCAGGCAACATTTAATAGGCATATTTTCCTGCAGACCAATCACAGATAACAAACACATTGTCATGTGGATACTTTATTCTGTTACTCTCATGTAATTTAACATTTGAACACAATTGCTTTAAGGTAAAGACATCATGTCACATGTTGGACAAATAGAAGCGCTTTAGTTAGTTATCTGTAATGAAGGAAAATGCACCAACAAATCAATTTTCAAAGTGTCAGAGATGAGGCCAGGAACACAGACTGAAGAGCGTACGTTAAATGAGGGAATACAGGTGGGCTGACTACAGCCTGGAGAACGGCATGAAATCCTCAGTGTGTGAGAGGAGGGGGGCATCATGGATAAGTCTAAAAGTGGAAAACCAAACGGAATAATTTAATATAGAACTTAAACATATAAAAAAGGCAGTTTGAGACAGATGATTTTTATAAAATCTGCATATGTTTGGCTCCTTACAACGGCTATTGAGCATTTTTCTCATGGATAAACTTTACAGACACAAGTTCACTATCACAAACACCTACAGGTGCTTTGATTCAGGTATTTACAGACTTACTTCTATACAGAAAACCCCTGTTATTATCTTCAGCTGTCACTTTCCACATGTCGTATTAAATAATACTGTATGTTCTTCAGTGATGGTATCAAGGCGTTGGTTTATTGTACCTGTAACACTTTATCTGCTGGTTCTGCTGTTCTTGTTACATTTCTCTTTGCAGGTGAAGAAGCAGACTCAGAGGATGTATCGTTCTTTCCCTTTTTTGTCCTCTTTCTTTCACCTTTTCTCCTTTTTTTCTCTTCTACCTTCTTGTTTTAGTGTCCATATAACCTGAAATATTTCCTGCATAAATTATAATAAAGCTACTTGCATGTATAAATCAAGCGGAGCACTACTGCGATCAGTAAGGCTCCGCTTGTGAAAGTAAAATCTGTTGGGCTCTTTTTGGCATTAAGACAACAATTCTTATCGCCACGTTGTCAGACAGGACACTATAAAAAAAAAAAAAAATCTGCATAAAACACATGTGTGCAGGATGTGATGAATCCAGGTCAGAAATGTTGGTCTGTACTGCACAAAAGTTAGACTGATGTTCATCAACTGTCTTTGTAAACTGTGATCCCATACAGAAACTCTTCAAAATGAGAAAATCTTTGATCCCATGCGTTTGAAGAGACATTTAATGCCTCATAGTTCACTGTCTTTCAATTGAAAAGCTACATTTTTTTAATAGAAGCAGTGAAGAAGCAGCATGGTGGAGCGCTGGAACAGTTCAGGGAAATTATTTGATAAGCATATGTTAGCAAACGCCTTAATGAATAATGTAAAACAGGTGTAATGATTTGGAAAGCCTTTAATGTTGTGATGAGGCTCTTTTAAGGAGAGGATTTCTGCTTTAAAGCCTTGAAGAAAGGTGAAACTGTAGCTTTGTTATAGGGATAATTTAAGAAAGTGGAGTGAATTTCTGTTGAAAGTTCAAAACTGTTTGAAGATACCTGGGATTAATATAACTCTCAGGCAGCATCTTATGTTTAAGATAATTAAATCTAGAAGTACTCTGAGCTGAATGCTGACAGGTAGGTGGATGTGCATAATTCAAGGAAAGCATCAATTGTTGCTTAAATATTTGTCTTGGAAAGACATTTCTGTTCTGATGAAATATTCGGTTCAGTAGCACATTTGTGGTTAGTTGACTGTAGCGATAGAAAAAGCCCGGCTTTGTTCAAAGGTAGCTGTCTGTGGTTTTATTAGGTGAGGTGTGGCGCTAACAAGGAAATGATACAACATCTGTCAGCGGACACTCTAAAGGCTCTTCAGTGCCGCTGTGTTTCCTATTTACATTTACGATCTCTCCGGCCCACAGCCCGCTTTGTGGAGAGCTGTGTTTACTTTAATGCACCACTGTTGCTAATAGAAAAGCAGAAAACTGACTCAGTCTTTAAGATCCAAGCACTTTTTTTGGGTCTGCATCTCTTTCTACTCCATTGTAGACGGTACACTCACCATGATAGACAGTAGATCAC
Source organism: Fundulus heteroclitus (assembly GCF_011125445.2). Lineage (NCBI taxonomy): Eukaryota > Metazoa > Chordata > Actinopteri > Cyprinodontiformes > Fundulidae > Fundulus > Fundulus heteroclitus. The sequence goes on from NW_023396488.1 coordinate 468,987, forward strand.
AAGATCTGAACCTCATGAACTTTTTAACATTCGTTTTTTTACTTTCCAACCACAAAAAGTCATGTCTTTAATTTAAATTGCAAACCAACCTAAAAGTGGTACGCTACAGTGAAGTGGAATGAAAAGCACGATGCATTGTGTGTCACTGAATGTATTTACAAATCCCTAAAGGTCCAAGAAGTTTGGTCGAAAACATCAGTGAAGAAACTGCGCCATGAGAACGAAGGAACCAGGCAGATAAATTAGGGAAAGGTTTTGCAGAAATTTGGAGCACGATAAGTTTTAAAAACATTTTAAACCAAGGGAATATTGCCCAGACACAAACCTACCGCGGCCAGTGAACTAAACGAAGCGACTGGCCGATGGAGAGTATTAATCTGAGAAGCAGCCAGGGGACCCATGCTAATTCTGGAGCTGCTGCCGACTCAGGTGGCAGAATCAGTCGACATGACAGCTATTAGCCATGCGGGCCAACAATCTGTCCTCTATAGAAGGGCTGCAAAAAGAGCACCATTACTGAAAGAAAGCCATAAGACAAGTTATGAGGACACAGCAAACATGTGGCAGAAGACGCTGAGGCCAAAGCTGTGTGGGGTAAAAAAACAGCAACGCATATGACAATGAACGCACCCTAGAGTGTTAAATTCATTTACAATTTACAAGTCAATTACAAGTAAGGTACTCACTTGGCTCAGCATAACATTAGTGGCAATTTTCTCTCTCGTATCATGTGTTAGAGGAGCATTAGCACTACAGGGGGCTCCTAATTGTGCAGGAGGGCTGTTGACTTTTTCCGTGACGTAGAGCCAGGTCATAACAGCCTCTGCCGCTTTCTGAAAACCATGGAGGTTGATTAGAGCTTTAATGGGACTGAACATTTTCAAAAAGCATTTGGAACATTTTTTTTTTCTGTAGGTGGTTTTAATCTTGACAAGAAAATTCAAAATTCAAGGTGCAAGGGTCCAGTAGAGCTAAACTGTAATGATTATTATTTTAAAGACTGATGAATGGCGTGTCTTTGAGTGATTGGTTTCTGTTGAGCTATTTCTGGTGTGGATCAGTGTATAGAACAGTAACTTTGAACAGTTGTGGGTTCAATTCCAGCTTTCCGTCGGCACCGGTCTGCATATGAGTGTATGACTGTGTGCATATCACTGAGTGTGACTGGGTGGTTCTCGTGTAAAGCACTCTGAGTGGTGGGTCCCACCTTCCAATTGCATAAATTAAGTCCATTTACCATTGTGTGTGAAAGGAAGGAAACTCTTAACATCACTCATTTCTGAAAGGGGGCGTAGATGCAGGTTTTGAAGTCAGTATTTAATGTTGGTTAAAAGCAGGAAGTGAAACAGAGAGGCAGAAAAAAAAGACTCCAGAAAAAGCAGAAAGGAAAAGAAAAAGAAACGAGCTTTTGTTCAGGTTTCCGCCCTATGGATGCAAAAACAACATTACGGGTCATTTGTTTTTACAGCTTATTTTATCACTATTGTAATCCCACGATTCTGACATACCTGCCTGTTTTCCTTTGCTAGAGGACATTGGCAGCTAACACGTCACTTTCTCCCTGCCTCCCAAACACACACAGACATGGTGGCTGATGATGCGGGGCTTATCTTATCTTCTGTGCGAGCTTCACAAGAATTTGGGGTCAGGTTTGGGGCCCAGAACAAACAGGAGCATGCCTACTTTATCTGACAATATGACACAATTACAATATTTATTCTCTGTGCATGTGTGTAGATATGAAGTCCGATGACTCTCACATCCAGACAGGAGTTAAGAATCAGGACGAAAGAAAAGTGTTTTTGCAACCTGGTGCAGCAGAGAACACGCATGATTGTTGTCCTCCCAGTGACTTGATTTGTGTTATTCTGAAAGAAATTAACAAAAACTGAGCGCGTTGGTAGATTCAGAGCACATTTTGTCAAAGCCTCTGAGCTTCGGGTGTTTCAGTCAGAAAACGGAGGATTGTTACTGTTACTGTTCTTTTCTTGTGCTTTCTGCAGCCCGTTATGAAACATTACCTGCTTTGTTAAAAAAAATAAAAAAATCACTGCTACCTTTGCTTCCAACCTTTCTTTAAAAAAATAAATGTTAGCGAGGCAAGTTTAAAAATCCACTGTCTTTTTGAACAACTTGAGGAATTCAAGGTGAACCAAGACGATTTTGACTGCTGCTCCAAAGCATCACCACACCTGCAGCTCCGAGGCTTCTCAGTGTCAGCGTGAAGGAAGAAGATGGTTTGATGAACCATATTGTCTCTCACCTGTGGAAGACATTCCTACTCTTGTTGTTCTCTCTAATCACCGTCCAGTGCATGAGAGTTAACATGATGGTGAAGATTCTCAGTCATCCAGGTCATGATCAGTCCAAAAAAAGTAAAAAAAAAATAAAAAAAAATAAAACAGCTGGTAGTGAGGAGTTCCAGCTTTATGGACCTGCAGGCCTCGTTACAGCTTGGATTCACCTGTAGATTCACCTGGAACTGGTCACCCCAACAATGGAGAGTCGTTAGGAAACCTAACGTTAGAAAGTTTACAGCAAACCTGCTCACACAGACTAATATCTTTTTTGATTCTCACCATCCACTGGAACACAAACTTTCTGTCACCACAACCTGACACCACCGAGCCAAACACGTCGTCACCAGGACAGAAGGGAAGAACAAGGAACATTAGAGAGTGAACAGGAATCAGGAGTCACCTGTAAACTAATAACAGTAAAACTGGGTGCCAACTTCATTTGCCTCAGCTTTGCTAAGAGTAAAACACTAAATATTTCCCCCTGGGTTTTTTTTTTTTCCCTTCTGGAAACCCAAACATGGGATGTCTTGCCTCTGCTGTCGGCTCCTGGATGGAAAGCACGGGTCAGGTTCACCAGGAGGTTGCCCTCTCGTAAATCTGTCCTCACCTTGGCACCCAGCAGAACGCAGGCCGGGCTCTGCAGATTTACGCCCTGCAGGGAATGATAGGCAGGCACTCGGACCGACAGCCGCCGCTCCACGCCTGGACACTGTTGCCGCGGGGATGACGAGGTCTTCGGGGGCTCGCAGGGCTCGGCTTGACGCTGTCCAGGGAAAAGGAAACACGAGCTTTCAAAGCCCTCTTTACAGTACACAGCGGTGATGTGACGGAGAGCTGTGGGAGGAAAATACCCAGACTTTCCACGTGCCGAGTAAGAACGCTCAGGGTTATGGCTTGATATTAATACTGAATGATGTTATGGAGGAACTGTGTCCTCCCTGCTTGCTGTTCAGGGCGGCAGGCGTGTTGATAGTGAGTGGATGTGTACTGTGGGCAGAGCGGCAGTGTGGGACTCTGGAAAGTGTGACTGTGTACGTGGGAAGTGTGACAGTCCCTTTGGGCAGACGGAACCGCGTCCAGGAGCGCTGTTGTGTGCGGCGGCGCGTGGGAGTGGGAGAGGATGTGGGAGTTTGAGAGCGAAGATTTTGGTTTCTACGCGACTGGCGGCTGAACACGGGCGAGCCGGCGTTTGCGTCTGGTTCAGGTTTGAGTAAAGAACCTGAACCAGGATTCTCGGGGCGGAGGAGGAGCCACCAGCTGCTCCTCGGTATTCCCGCAACAAATTATGTTCAATTGTGATCTTAACAAATTGGTGTCGGAGGGCAAGAAATGATTATACTCTGCGAATATGAAATGTTAGGGTAATTCGACAACGTGCTCGCTGCCATGTTTGATCCATGATCCACAGATTCACCAGTTTGACAGCTGTAAATTTAGTTTGAGCTCTTCAAATAACAGTAATTACAGGTTCAGTGTTCAGTTTTAACTTTAATTAGATCAGGATGATGTTGGATTTGTTATGTGCAGGTATATTGTTTTATGTGGAATTTATAATTGTATAACTGATATGTAGTGAGGAATGAACCTCTTGTTTTCTGTTTGAGCTTCTCACTGACCTCATGTGTTCAGAGACCCTTTTATGCATCTAAGCTCCAGATGTGCTGTGCTGGATATTCAGATTGGCTTTTAATGTTCACTGAACCAGATGATTCATATCAGTTGCCTGATGACTAACACTAAGCATAAAATAACTCTTGCAGAGTTAAACAGGGAAACACACCAGCAAGAGTTTTGTGCTGATTTCTGATCTTTTTGTTTTAGCTATGACTTCTTGAATTTTAGGCAATCTGCGGTGGAAGTAATGCCACACTGCATGTGTGACAGTGGAGCGGCTGTAAAACAAAATTTCCTACATATCTTAAAAATGAGAGTCAGACATTTTACATTTAAAGTTTTATTTAGCATCCAGCATTAGCAATGATAGCAGCAAGCACTACTAAACCTGCGGTCTTTGTGTGCACATTCCAGAGAATGTAGATCCTCATGTTCATTCTGAGAATACAAAAACTTTTAAATCCTGCATGACTTCAGAGAGAAACTGAAAGTTCAAAAGAATAAAACAGAACAACCAGGGACAGGCAATATATCCAGTTTTTAAGAAAATCGCAACTTTTTTTTAAAAGAAATTTAAGATGAGACTATATTGTTTACATCAAGATGGCCTATTTTACCTATTCCAGTAGGTTATTTTTCAGCTACAGCTTTTTGTAAAAAAAGAAAATTTCCATTGAGCAATATAGGATAAAGCTATAATTCAGTCCATATCACCCAGCCCTAAGAACAACTAATTATATTCTGTTCAACGTTCTTGTGATCTTCTGGAAATCCTGTCCGTCATTTTAAATGCGTAACTGACACTGAGAACGGCTTTCTGCCAGCTCTCTTCACTCAGTAACGTCATCTACAATGAAGAGTGTTGTTAGCGTGACCTGGTTGCACCGACATAAAACGCTTCCTCTGTTTGGACAGTGAGCTGCTCAGCACTGGGTGCATCTTTGATTGATTAAAATCCTAAAATCTAACAATATGGGAATTATTTCAATTCAAAACAATATTTGTAGGCTACTGTTAACTGGTTATGGTGAGAAGTTGTACTTTAAAGGGAACTTTTCATGTAAAATCCACTTTTTTAGCCCTTAACTACATTTTGTTGTGTACTTGGAGTCTCTAGTTGTGTAAGAAAGTTAGATTTAATCTCTCCAGGTATTGTGTAGATATATTTATATTCTGTATGGGTCACATTTTTTAGTACGTTCAGTTTTCTCCATTCCCTATTACAAAATCGTCACCAACATCCAAGCTCAAGATTGCAGAAACCAGCTAACGTTACAGGAAAACCTGCTCAGAAAACAAGTAAACAGAAAAAGACCAATGACGCCAGCTAAAAAGGAAGAATTAAACCGAGCCTGAAATAAAACGACGGTAAACATTGTAGCATTGGGAAGAGCTGTGGAAGGAGCTGGTATGTGTGCTGGTTCGAATCTTTGGTTTTCTCAGAACCCCCTACTGCAGATTTTAAGAGACCGCACCAGGACGAGCTGAACTAGCTTTATATATATATATATATATATATATATATATATATATATATATATATATATATATTAATCCTGAATGACTGAAATGTGACAAGGAGAACTTAAAAGCACATGTCTCCTTTAAGTCTGTGAAGTTTGTAGGAACACCTAAACTGGGTGGTCTGGTCTTCAGATTCTGCTTATTTTTTCCTTCCTCTTATTTAGAATGGCAATTAAATAAAGGTAATAATTGATATTCCCTAACTTGAGATGTATCATGTGTTTCTTACATTTAACAATCCATATCTCATATTGGTGATTTTGATACCGTAGCCTAATATTAAATCCATTTGTTACTCACTATCAGAATCACATCTATTAATGGAAACTGGAAATATTTGTCTGATAGCTCTTGCTTGGTGCAGCTACTGACTAAAAGTATTTTAAAGTTTTCCCAACTATTTTTATTTTATTAAATTTTTGTATGAGGGGTTGTATACATTTGCATCTTTGTATTAATTTATGCTGGTCCAACACATTTATATGTATTGTTTTTACTTGATCTGAAGCCCTGAGAGTTTTAATTAGTAAGGCAGGATCCATTGTTATTTGGGGAAAATTTTCTTTGGTTTTTTACCATCACAAATATGTATGTGTGGAGTTTGGAAATAAGCATTGCTGCATAAATGTTAAAGATTTATTAGAAGCAGCTTTCATTCCACAGAGCAGACAGAAAACTATCTGCATGTTCATTTGTGTCACGCTTTCGTAAATCTGATTCATTTCTGAAATTTCTGTATCCTGAAACTGAATCATAAAAAAAGACCCTCAGAAAGATCTGCTCAGGCCACAGCAACCTTCACAACCAAGCATGTTAATAACCGACAGTAGTAAATATTTAGCTGCGGTTTATTACGCCATTTATGATGCTCTCTATTCTTTGTGGGACTGAAATACCAAAAACATCCACCTCAGGTCCAACCTGGGTTGAAGTGAGACAGTAGTCTCAGAAGTGGGTTTAATAAAAGCTATTTGTGCGTATTTGAAGTCCTTACTGATGTTTCTGTGTGTTCAGAGACAGTAAATCTGCACCATCATCTGCCCGTTGTATTGAAATATTCATGTTCCTCCCATGGGGGCGCTCTTGTGTTACAGAGAGCAGCGAAGCAGAAGGAGTTTTCTCAGACAAAGGGAGATATGACAAATGCTCTCTCTCTCTCTCTCTCTCTCTCTCTCTCTCTCTCTCTCTCTCTCTCTCTCTCTCTCTCTCTCTCTCTCTCTCTCTCTCTCTCTCTGTCTCTCTCACACACACACACACCACATGAGCGTGAACAGGAGAAGAACTCTGCTTGTGCCCCCTCCACAGACACACACCTGCAGCCAGTATGCACCTTGCGTTGCCCGACCTGTCTGGGAGGGGCCGTCTCCTTGTGCAGCACCAACCCGTATTGTTCGGACGTGTCGGGAGCTTTTCCCAGGGTTTGTCTGGAGCCCGGCTTTTCAGATCCAATGAAGGACCCCTTCCTGTCATTCACGGCCAGTTCCTTCCTCCGTCCAAACACCCTCCCTGTTCTGAAGAAGTAAAGTCGGCTCTGGCATTAATGCACACTAACAACAACTCAGTCACTTGTATGTGAAAAACGAACACAGCGTGTTTTGAAGGCCGGTGCTTAAAGGGTTCTTTGGACTTTAAACTGTGATCATGCCTTGAGAGGAAACATAAAGGCAGTGAAGAAACTTGGACCCGTGCATATGGACACAAACTGTGCATTGTTTGTGTGGCACGCCACAGAATCCTTTTCAATTTGGCCACTGGTGAGCTGAAAACACTGGGATTTCTGCTTAAAGACATTAGTTTGTGAAATACGAACCCTTTTATTATGATGGAATTGAAGAGAAGAGTAAATATATTAAAGGTCATAGCTACAAGATTTTCATCAAAACAATACATGTTTCAAAAATAATACATGTGCAGAATGAAATTATTAATATTACTGATGATCCTGTAGATTTGTTTGAATATATTATTTCCAGATGTGTCCATGTCTGTTCTGGTTGTGAATATTGTATTAATATCTATTCATCCAGCTCATGCAGGCTTCTGACAACACTACATCACTTTTTTATCTTTTTGGAGGTTGAATTTTATTTTATTTTTTTTCAGAATCTATGAGCAAAGGTACATTGTTTGAGGGAAGCTATAAAGGACTGCTAAGCAAACATTTTAAAGTTGTGTTGTTCTACGCCACCTGCTAGCATAAACGGCTAACTACCTTTGACCAAAGTCACTGGATCTGTTCTGGTGCTTCAAATGTCTGATAAAGACTTCAAAATCTGCACCACTGTGTGCTTATTCTTATAAGAACTGTCCTTAAAGGGTAACTCACCCCCAAAATCAACTGTCTTGCCAATAAACTGATAACATGGTTGTCCTAGTGCTGTACTGGTCATTTTTTTGACAAATGAATGCATATTATTTCAAATCCTGCTTTTGTGTTTAAAATCGTTTGTGGGGTTCCTTCCTAGGGATAAACGGTGGTCTTGCATTTAATTCAAATGTGTATTGCTATTGGATTTCAAAAGTTCCTCTGCAGCGAGCACTGTTACACTTTTCAGACCCTCTAGGAACAAATCTAGCCATTTTTTTATGTGTTATTGGGGAAAGAACGGTTAGACAAAACATAAACCATTTGCAAAGCCTTCCCAGGAGAGATGAAGCAGTTTTAGCTTCAGACGATTGGCCACTGTTAAATTAAACTCTTCGGTTTTAGAATGGGATTTAACTGAAACCAGAACAGCAAATAGGTGTAACAGTATCATTTAAATAACTTGTGACAAAACAATTCAAAAATGAATCAAGGATTTGATCGACAAATGCCATCACCAGAGAAAAAGGAAAGATGATGGAAGAATTTGGAGAAAAACGTTAAATGTGACAGAAAAATTCGTAGACTGAGAGTTTCCACAAAAAGCAACGCCACAAAACAGACACCAGTTTCTAAATCTCATTTTTTCACTTGCAGAAGGCTCTGGCTTCTGAATGAATTAGGTTAACCTTTTTTTATTTAGTTGTACTTGAGTAAAGGTGACTGAATCCAGATGCAATTTACATATAAAAGTAAAACTTTATTCCTTTCAGTCTACTTCACAACAGTTTATTAAGCAAATGAAATTAACCAAAGACTGAGGTTGTGACGTGGCAAAAACTGGAAATGTTCAAGGGTGACGAATACTTTAACAAAGTACTGTATATTATTTATGTTCTACTCATACATTAAATACCTTAAAGAGATTTTTAAACAACACATTTCTAAAAACATTCCACATATGTACGTAATAGATAAAGAAGGAATGTCACTCATAGATTCAGGAAAGCTAAACAGCGATTATTGCCAATATTCCAGAGGACAGTTCTTTGAAGTGCTTCTGTCATATATTTACTCAAGATAAGGTTGGTTAAAAAAAAACTTGTCTGTTGTGCTACTCAATAAAAATAAAATAAAAAATACATGCCTGGACCAACAGGCCAAAGGAAAGAATGCCATTCTAAAACCCTCACTAAGGGTTTGGAACAGATAAAGGATAAAGTTATCCACTGAACTGGGCTCCTCAGTAAGTTAATCTAAGGTTAGGGTTACCACAACATGTACTGAGAAAATGTAATGAGGGAAACATTAACAATGCAATAAGTAAAGAAAACCCATAGACTATTTAGCATATATTATTCATAATCATAATTGAAATGGATTTTCCAGCTTACAGGAACATTACTCCAGTGTACCTTTTCCATTGATCATGAAAGCTATCCAGCCTTTGCTAATATTGATATTCCGGCTGCACTTTACTGTGGTCAGAAAAAGAGAGCTGTAAATTAGTCAAGCACAAACCCCTGCACCTTTCCCCAGAAGCAGGAAATTGGAAACTAAACCTGGATTTTCTACTTTAACTGAACTTCAGTGTTTTAAAAGCAAAGGTTGGAAGGCACACACACACAGACACACACACACACACATACATATGTACATATATATATATATATATATATATATATATATATATATATATATATACTCAAAATATTCCTGACTGACAAAAAAACAAATATGTTTACTGTGATTTAATAAGAATCAGAAAAAAAATTGTTACATTTCTCTTCATAATATCAAGTCAATAAATTCTTTAGTGGCACTTAGAGTGATTCAAAACTGAGGGTTTCCTGTGTCAGAGCTGAATCAATCAATGAAATCATAACAGATTTGATGAAGTATCTTTTTGACCTTGAAGTATGTGATACAGCTGTTGCCATCAGAGCTGCTTAACAAAGAAACTGTCTGCATTTCTGGTACAGTACAGAACAGAATTCTTGAAAGAGAATAACTAAAAACATGTTAATGGACCTTCCAATACTGACACATTTCCTAAAAATGGCATACTGGTCAATGACTAAATGGGTGCCACAAAAAAAAAAAAAATAACAATGTACGAAGCGCACCATCCTAAATGGGCAAACATGCATGTCAACACTTTCAGGCAACTTGTCAAGGCATATTAGACTCAGACTTAGACAGCTTTATTGTCATTTTGTATGCACAGAGTGCATACAGAACGAAATTTCGTTGCATACAGCTTACGACAGTGTAATGGGATTTCAGGTGGAATAAGGCAGCATTACAATACAATATAAAGTGCAGCAGTGATCAGATGTAACAGTGCAGGAGAAAAACAGTGTGCAAGAACAGTGTGCAGAGAATTGTTCAACCATTGTTTATGTGCAAAAATATTGGTGCAAAAATGCATTTGTATGCAAAAGTATCGTGCAGTGCAAATAATATGTGCAAAAATGCAGTAAACGTTGAGTTGTGTACTATGTAAATGGATAATAAAAGTTCGGCAACGTTGGCAGTGCCAGATAAAGATGCAAATGTGATGCAGAGTCCAGTTTAGAGTTCAACAGTCTGATGGCAGCAGGGGAAAAACCTTTTGTAGCTGTTGAAGAACATAACTTATTAACCTAAGAATATATGTTCTGTACTCTAGGAGGAAACAAGAGTACCTGAAGAAAATGATTTTAAAGTATGAAGGAATGGCACTGACACATGTGCCACCATGCAACTCCATTCAGTTCTTATGTTAGCTAAAATTGTGACTGCAAACCTTTTTCAGGTTATTGTTGTGTTATGTGTGGCTTTACTGTCTGCTATCTTAGTTGTATTAATCGTTCTTGCAGCAGTCTAAAATGTTTCCCTTCGAGCTGTTGAGCATGACTTATGTTTTTGTCAACAGCGCTCATTGAAAAGATCATAAATCAGCCTTATTCTAGCTACCAGCTCTAGCCATAAAATACCTCACATTTATATCCACGTCCATGTTAATGTCCCCCAGTGGAGCGTGTGGACAGCTCTTATCATTCAGTCAGGGGTGTGTGACGAGGGGTGGGTGGTGGGCCGGTCATGGGGGAAGACGTGTAAGTCATTTCCAGATAATGGCAGGGTTCTGTCTCCTCTTGGTGCTCTAGCGGGCCCAGTTCGCCAACTCATCAATCCGTGTGCAGACACACCACACCCCCACAGCTCTCTGCTCACTTATCACCCCAAAACTACCACTGTGCACTCTAAATAACTGCTTCCCCTTCACTAAGCTCTTCCAATCTCCCACCATGCCTTTCCTCCTCTGCATCAAATCTTTTTTTTTTTTTTTTTCCAATCTGTTTTCTTTCCATGTGTTTGAACAGAACTTCCCTTGATAATAGCCACAGTGACAAACGGCTGAACGCTCGCCTCCTGTTTCATCTCACGGCAGCAGAGTTATTTTGGAGATGTGCGGCGCACGTGTTCGGATGAATCTAAGCGTCGGTAGGAGCAGGAAGGACGGAGCGAAGATGGCGGCGGCGATAATTTGATCTACACGGGTGGTCCGCCCTCTCTTAGGTGACCTCATGCTTAATGAGGAGCACCAACAGCTCAGTGTAATACGTGGCAGTGGGGAAAGCGGAGGGAAATATGCAGATGCTGGAGTGAATATGATGGCTACATTAGGAGGGAATGCCGCGGCCGATCTATGGTTACCGTAAGACGGAGCGGGGCTGCCACTTTGCGTTTGCAAACAGCGCTGACCAGACACCCTACTTTGATTAAAGGTGTTTACACTGGCAATTTGATCCGGTGTGACAATAGGCCTAGCTAGGACTCTAACCTGAAGCCAAATACGCACTAATGAAGACCAGACTGGGCCAGTCGCCCTCTCCTTTTCAAATATGACACTGTGAATCAGGCTCAGCGTGGCTGACAGAAATAGCCTGCTCCTGCTGGGTCATTTGCCTATTTTTCCTGTTCGTTCCCCATTCTCCAAATGGTCAGCCGGAGAATAATTTGTGATTTTTAGCAGCGGGAAACTGGATCATTACAGGCTGTGGATGTACATGTGATGGGCCCCATTGTTTTGGGGGAAGAATCGACTCAATCAAGACATGATGTTGAGAATCAGCAGAAAGTAACTTTACAGTCACCCAGATCTGGTCATTTTACCATCATAGAAGAGACCTGCGTTCATTTCTCAGGCCCAAAGCAGTCTCACCCACTTCTTATTAGACATCTGCTTCTTTTCAGAAATACTGTACATGCCTTTTCCCTTTTCCTTTCCATAGAGAAGTTTACAAGGAATTCAGGAATGTTTCCACAACTCATGATGCTTGGGCTCGGGTCTGGCTTACATTAATGACCCAAATGTCTACAAGAATACAGTAAAGGAGTAAAACTTCACCTCTGCTTTTAACTTCTAGCCTTCTGTCTTTTAGGTTAACGTCAGAAAATCATAAAAAAAACAAATCACCTCACAAAAAATGTCAGTATGAATGAACAAAGTTGTCAAGGAGACAAACCTGGGCACAAAAGGCCTTGTGTTTCTGTAACACGATGAGTAAAGAAAGCTGTTAAAGTCATATATCTCTCTTACAGTGTTGTCTAAGTGGTGTTTTAATAATATATTTGCCCCATCAGCATCTCACCTCTTAAAGCAATGCAATGTACTCTAAATGAGCAAAGAAGGAGCCAGAGAGAGCATTTAGAAAGGTCTTATTTGAGGAAAAACAGTGAGGAAGGAAACCAGTTAATCTGTATTTATACAGAATATGCATATCCAGATTGTGCTGTAGTGCATTGCAGGTATGACAACTGATTATAACATATTAACAGACACTCACTACAAAACAATACTGAGCTTTCTCCTCAAGGTATAAGATGTCTTACAGGAACAAATAGGAGACTCAGATGTTTTAGCATTTCACACCTGTTATCTTTCTACAGGAGATTATATCGCCTCCAAAATAAACTACAGGCACGTTTACTTGTTGGTGTTGTTGCTGCTTTTTACTTAGCATCCATAAAAAAGGTTTTCATTCCCTGCTCATCTGATGCTTATGGTTGTGTATGTCTCAGTTCTGTTATTTGTTTTGTCAAACCTTATCTTCCTAGATCCACCCTGTATGTTTGCTTGATTGTAATTTTTCTAAAAACTTTCGTCTCCTCATTTACGTATTTCCCTCTTATTGGTATTGCATGTTAGTTGTGTTCAGGCTTTTGGTCCACAATACGTTAATTATCATGTCACAAATCTAGTAATGTGTAAAAACAATAATAATGATTGGGTTGTACTTTTCAGGTCTAACCAATATTGTTTCTCTGATAAGAATAGATCCTGCTTTAAATTATCACAACTTGCAGCAAAGATTGGCACAGTTATATCCTTTCTCCATATAATAAGTCCTTGTTTTACATGTTAGGGTTTAACTACGCTACAGTCACATAGCAGTCACAATGTCATACCAAGGGCACTGTCTATCACACTACTGAAACTCTACAAGACTGTCTACAGTACGTTTATCCACACCCATGCATTGTTTGAACAGAATTTGTACAGAATGGATGGGAAGATGACATACTGGCATACAATCAAACAGGAGCTGTAGTTTCAAATCAATTCAATTCAATTCAATTTTATTTATATAGCGACAATTCATGAAACATGTCATCTCAAGGCACTTTACAAAGTCAAATTCAATCATATTATACAGACTGGGTCGGATTATACAGAAGTTAAACACTATTTGACACGGACGGACAGAAGGAAAAGAATGCATTTATGTTGAAGCTAATTATCCATCTAAACTAGAATGAGAATCCTTTAGAGCAGAACGTCTTTTCAGCTACTGAATGGACTCATGGCCCAAACTATCGGTTGAGAATACAAAGATTTCTACCAAATCAAATAACCATGAGATTAATGTTAAAGCCAAAACTCTTCCACAAGCAATCTGTTTGGTTTTGTCTGTTACTCACTGATGTTTTTGTATCTTTAAAAACTATAACATAAATACGCTTCACCTTTATAATATTTATTGTTTCATTTAATTTCTTGAAAGTATCTCAAGACCCCATACTTATTGATCATGACCCCAAGTGGGGTCCCGACGCTATCTTTGGTAATCATTGCTTTAGAGAGAACTGTTATGGATTTAATAACAGCCTCTATTTTGTTTTAATACAGCATACATAAAAATGTCTTTCCTGATAATTTTTTCCTCACAAACAATGGTTGTGGTTTCCTTATATAGGAAAATTTTTGACCAATCTGTTTAATCTGACCCAATCTGTATAATATGATTGAACTTGACTTTGTAAAGTGCCTTGAGATGACATGTTTCATGATTCGGCGCTATATAAATAAAATTGAATTGAATTGAATTGAACTCACCTCAATGGTCTGGTTGTTTACTTCTACAAACATATTCTACATTTCCTTCAAGGTGATCTTTGTAGCAGTTGTGATATTTTTCCATGTTCCCACGCATCTGTTTCACGTATTCCAGTTAAAATGTTTTTTATCACAAAGAAAACAGTCTTAGTCTTTTGCACAGTGATAGTTCAGTAGACAGTATTGATTCAGTTCGCACATCATCGTAGGGGAAGAGCGACTTGACTGCAAAAGTAGAACCCCAAAACCCCAAGTCGCTCTCAGCAGATGGCATTTCACACTAGGCCTGGTTCTCTTAAAGGGGAGTTCTCCTCTCCGCTGTCACATGCTCGGTATGAGGGATTGCTGCAAGGCAATGACTTGATGCAATCTGCTGAGTCTCCTTAGACAGAAAACTTTTTTAGCCAACATTTAACCATCATGTTTTAGACTTTATCTGTCTGTATGATTCGATAGAACTGACTTTGACAAGCGCTTTGAAATAACACATTGTGAATTGGCATTATATAAATACCGTTTAATTGAATAGACCCCATACAGGATTATGGACGGACGGACGGATGGAAGGACGGATGGACAAGAGAAAAACAGTAAGGGCTGTGATTAATTTTCCCCCAACACTGAGTGCAATTCATGTAACAACAATAGCATCTAACCAAGGTGCTAAACAATATTAGCTTTCTACAAAAGGGTCATCACAATGGCAATGCTAGACCCTGAGCCCCTCCACCCCCTCCCATCACTCCTCCAATTAAGCCGTCAAAATGGGGCAGATGGTTGTGTCAGAATCAGGGTGCTACGCTGCCCTTGTGCCCACATCTCGTACCCTCTCACAGCCATCCATCACTGGAGGACCTCTAATTAGCTTGTTATTCTGCCATGCACGCTATTCCAGGCTCGTGAAAGGGCCTCCTAACGTTTTGAATGACAGAGAAAGTATTGAGAGAGGGCAAATGGCAGAGGGAGAAGAAAGCCAATCACTGAGCGCAGAATGGCATTTGAATAGCCTTTTCAGCACGCTACAGCAGTAATTATATTTCCCCCTCCTCTCCCCACCAGACTTCCTGTCAGGATATTTTTCTTTGTTGTTCCCTCATCAAAGTGGTGCCATCAATTGACAAGTTAAGCATGACAGAACAAAAGCCCAAAATGAAACGGGTCAAAAAAGTCACTTCACCTCAGCTGAATGTTATCAGGGCAGTAAGCGAGCGTTGTTTAATTCAGGCAAATGTTCAGCAACTGTAAACACTCCAGAGGTCCACACAAAAGTCAGGTCAGGCATCGATGCCGGTACTGCAACAATACAATCCCTGCTCGATGGATTAGTAATGCTGCAGGTTTCAGGTTTTATATATGTCAGCATTGTAGTAGCACAGCATCATGTCTTACACACAATCTGCCTCAGACTCCATATCTTATCATGTCCGCCTATGCTTCTGACTTCCTGCAGCAGGTTACCCCAGCGCTTGTTCTCCATCCAGCATTCATCATCGGGTTCTCTTTCTCTTGGATTAAAGCCCTGCCAAAAGCTCAATCTGCTTCCCTGCTCAGCGGGAGCTTGAAGGATTCTTGTCAGGCAGCAAGCATTACCAGAAGAGAGTGTGTGTCCTTCCTCCCCTAGTGAGCAGTTTACATCTAGAGCTGTGGGAAGCATTGAATTATTGTGACATGCCACATGCTCCACCCGGCAAATGGAAGGTAAGAACTCTCTGTCGGCATGCATCACATTCACTCTCACGTCCTTCCTGCAAAACCCACAAAACAACAACATATACCTGGACAAGGTTTTCCACAAGAAGTAACATTAGTTTGTAATAAACATTCAGAATACCTATTTAATTAAAGAGGGGATTGATTTCAGCTGTGCTGTTTTAGCTGTGTTTGCCTGTAGAGATGAATCTTCCTAGTAATGGACAGAAAACGAGGGATTCATGTCTAAACCAAGTTAAACATGCTTATTCCACCAGCACCCGGTGGTTTTCAAATTCCTTACAAGCAGTTGTCAACTGACTTAGACTTAGACTTTCCTTATTGTCAATTTGTATGGACAGAGTGCATACAGAAGGAAATTTCGTTTTCATACAGCTCAGAAAAATTGCAGTAATGCCGTAATTACTCTTTTCTACAGGATAGAGGTGAATTTACCAGTACAGGATAAAATGCAGTAATAAATTGCAGTAATTTACAGGATAAATTCCAATTGATTTCTGGATAAAGTGCAGCAGTGATATTGGAGACTAAGAGTTGGGCAGCATTTATAAAGCTGGATGAGGATATGCCTTTTGAGAACTGCCTTTTTGAGATAAATAATGGACCAGATGACCGTTTTTCATCATTGCACATTTGGACTGAAAATTAAAACAGTGAGTACTCTTTATGTGGTTTCAGTGTCGCTTTATGTTTTCAGTCAGTTTTTCTTGGTCTTTGTCATTTTCTGCAAGTCCCTGTCAATGAAGGTTTGTGTGTAGTAAGTCTGTCCCATAGGTCAATGGATGAATCTTTAACAAATGAGTGGTGTGATGGAAAAACCGACCAACAGCACTATAAACAGCCAGAGGATTCCTATTTTAAGTGCAAAAATCTTATTCCATTGGCAGATCATCTTATTTACCTGCTCAATTCAAGGACAAATACACTCATTTTAAGAACATTTTACTTATTTCAAGTTCCGTTTTTGCAGTGTGTCCACCACTCCATTAAGTCCGTGCCAACATGCATGCAAGGTGTTGCTTGCAAAATAATAATAAAAACAAAAGACACAAATAAACTCCAGTTTTCTGCAAGCAGCAACAAGTGGGTCTAATAATTGTCTTAAAGCCCTGCAGGTAAATGCTGTAAGGCTGGACTTTGTGTAATTGACAGAACCAAATATGCCATTTTTCTGACTATAGCAGCCAGACTATGCTACAATAATGGGGACAGAATAAAGGCCGGGCATCACCGCTTAATGCTTTCTGCCTTCAGCTGAAAATGGGATTTACATAACTAAATTGTAAACAAGGGTGACTTTTAGCTGTCCAGTAGCCATCTGTATTAATAATAAAGTGGGTTATTAATAATATTAAAGTATATTTTTAAATCTTTTGTAAATATGTCACAATCTGTAGTATGTATTTTCTAATGTGTCCTGTCTGGCATCGCTTGATTTATATATGCATATATCTTTATTAGAGTTTATTCTTGAACTATTTCATGTTCAGTGGACACAAACAGGAAAGTAGGAAAGAAAACAAAGAAGAGGAAAAGATGAGACAACATGACTAAAATAGAGGAGAGGAAAAGGAGAGAACAAGATAACGTCTACGGAATCTGCTTCTACACCTGCAGAGAGAGACATGAAAAGCAAAACAAACTGATAAAGTATTACAGGTAAGAAAACAGTGCCTTGATACCATCACTGGAAAGTATTATTTACTATGATATGTATAAAGTGACAGCTAAAGATGATAACAGGGGTTTTCTGTATAGAAGTGAGTCTGTAAGTACCTGAATCAAAGCACCTGTAGGTGTTTGTGAGAGTGCACTTGTGTCTGTAAAGTTTATTCATGAGAAAAATGCTCAATAGTGGTTATGAGGAGCCAAAGGCCTGCCCTGCAGAGCTCTGAGGAAAACCGAAGCCCAGACCCCCAAAAGGACCCCCAGAGCAAAGGTGCCCAAGAGGGACCAACACAGGGACAGCTGCCCCTACAATCCCAGGTAGAGCAGAGAGGAACCCCAGGAAACCCCCCAACAGCCACGGTGCCGAAGCCCCCAGGAGGCGCAGTGACGAGCCCATGGGCTCCGCCGGCAGCCAGCGACGCCACAGCGGATCCAGTCACTATCATTTCTACCAATCATAGAGTTCTTACAGTTGACCCCGTGAGAGGTTACAGATCAGGACTAAGGAGCAGGAGCTAGGAGCAGAAGCTAGGAGCTAGGAGCTAGGAGCTATTATTAAGTGTATTCAGATGGAGCCCCAGTTCTTGATTTACTCAGTACCTTCCCTCAGTGGCTCAGCTTCCTGACCTGCCCAGCTGTTTCTCATCTTCTAATCAACTCACCTGTCTAGAACTCCAGTAATCAAGCTCCCCAGCAAAAAGGAGTTCTTGGGTTCTCGCATTCAGGTCTGCTCCATGGTCTCCTTGAACTCATCTAAGGGTAAATTCAGTTCTCCTGCATTCTCTGCACTTGGGTCTTGAAGAAAACATATTTTTGACAATGACACTCAATTTGTATCCCTCAATTTAAATTTGAAAAGCCACAATTAACTGTTTTATAGTCCAATATATGAAATCAATAATAAATGCTCAGTATGAGGGATTGCTGCAAAGCCATCAACAATGCAGACGACTGTCCACTGTGGCTCTACGCTCTTTCAGGAGGAGTGAATGCTGCTTGGAGAGACTTGATGCAACCTGCTGGGTTTCCTTAGAGAGGAAACTTTCTCACCAACCTGGAGAATCTGATGGAGTCTGACTTTGGAAAGAGACTTGAGATGAGATGTTTCATGAATTGGTGCTATATAAATAAAATTGAATTGAATCTAATTCTGGTTAAAACTGGTTTCACATCAGCAAAGAAGTAAATCTCACTTTGCAATGCTTCCCTTCAATTTTATGTTTTGATCTGTTTTGTTTCCCAGGAAAACAATGAGTCAATCGTTAATTATGGTGACACATGAGACGCATGTGAAATTAATAAATTAAGTTGTAAGATTAAATAGACCTAGCAGGACCTGTCTCTCAATTTAATTTATTTTGTTTTGACTCCGAAAAAACTATATTAGATTCTAATAAAATAATGTATGTGTCAAAACAAAGCTGCTCAGAGGTTTGATTACAAAATGTTATTGTTTTGTTGCTTTTATGAGGCAGCACACTAGAGGGATTCCTGATCTACTTTAAGTAAAAAAGTTTAAAACGTTGCTTTATATCAGCAGATCTTCCTAAATGTTACAAAAGAGAACCGTAACTGGAGAATAAGACCTGCCTGAGCTTGCAGGCGTTCCTGGGTGCCTGAAAAGGAAAGTAGAGTAGAGTGGGACACATTCTGTCTGCAGAGCTGCTGTTGGCTGCCCAGGTGTGCTGCTTTAGCTGTGTCACTTTGAATTTCCTACCTCCGGCATCACCAGGTGGATACCTTCCAGAGCCTGAGTGAGATTCTGTTGTTAGAGCCTCTGTAGCCGTGCTGATTACCAATGAAGCAGTTTCTGGGAACAAATAACAAGTGACCTCACCGCTTTGGTCTGTGTTGCTGCCTGCCATCAACCTGCTACATAATGTTTTAGAATTCAGTGAATAGGTGTTTATATAATTATTGAAGAAATTCCCGCAGGTCCTTAAAAAGATACTCCATGCCAGAACAAAACTAAGATTGATGTTAATTAAATAAAACCAAGGCCGGAGGTGAGTAATCACTGGTAACATTTTCTCAGATACATGAATTTTAGTAACTTTTCTGAGAAAACTACTGCAAGGAGTAATTATATTGCACTTTACTTTTCCTTCTACTTGACTAACAGTATGAAGTAATTCATACTTGATTACAATTTCTAGATACTCTACCCACCTCTTGTTACTTTACTAAATGACAGAAAAAGAAGCAAATATGCACCTGACACAGACTCCTGCACCAGTTTGTTTGTAGACAAGCTCTATTGTTCTAATCTCATATTCTATCTGCTGAGCCTGTTGCAATATACAGTCATGTCTCCGTGCTATT
Source organism: Fundulus heteroclitus (assembly GCF_011125445.2). NCBI lineage: Eukaryota > Metazoa > Chordata > Actinopteri > Cyprinodontiformes > Fundulidae > Fundulus > Fundulus heteroclitus. The sequence continues at coordinate 488,812 of NW_023396488.1, forward strand.
CACTGGAAGCCCCCAAGCAATCGTTTAATGACTGAGACATGTAAAAACAAAAATGTAATCTAAACCAGAACGAGACGGATCAGAAAGAAAACAACACTAATGTATTCATATTTGCATGTTATTGCACAGAAAGATGAAGTTCTCTCTGGACATCCTGAAGTCATTTACCCATCGGGAGGTGGAAACCGTGACACCCCGCCCCGTGGAGGTCTGCAGGAATGACCAGACCGATCCGACGTTTAACCAACATCTGAAAACACACACAATACAAATATCTGTTAATAAAGGTACACCCCCCCCCCCCCCCCCACCACCACCACCACTGTCTTTACTCTGAAAGCCACCATTACACATTATGGTAACTCAACTCACTAACATAAAGTTTACACATTTATGTGGTTTCAAGCTATTGTCTATACTGATGAAGTAAGTTAACAACAAAAACGGATTATTCTAAAATGTCAAAGTTGGAATATCTTGCCTAAGGTTTCATCATTTGCTTTAATTTCGAGCTAAATTACATTTATTGGGCTTTAATGATAAAGTGGAATCTCTGTAGTAACCCGGATAAAATCAAAAACAGCTGCCGCCCGATCCTTACCATACCAACTTTATTAATAAAGCACTTTAAAACAACCACCACTAAAACAAAAGTGCTGAATACAGCTGTGATATATAAACATAATTTAAAAGAAAAATCTAAATATGACACAGGAGCAATAAAAGCTAAAATCATGATAAAACCAAATAAAACCAACAAGGTGAAGTCTCGCTGGTGTTAAAAGCCAAAGAATAATAAAAAGGTTTTATGACAAGTTTTAAAAGTAGATAGTGAAGGAGCCTCTCTAAGGTGCAGGAGGAAGACCGGAGGCGACGAGAAGGTACATAAGAAGCTCAGGGATGTGGGGCAAGATTTCAATCTGAAAAACTCACACAGAAAGAAAAGGCAATTAGAAGAATTTTATTGATACAATATTTTAAGAGTTTGGCGCTCAGACCTCGGCAGGAAAATTCACGCTGAATTACACTTGAATATGCATAAGCAGGCGTATGAGAATAGGGATATTTCCCCCCGGGTCTGAAACTGGTGGTGGAGTTGAGATAAGCAAAGTTTGTTCAGTCCATATGATGATCTGTTTGAGCTTGATGTCCAACTTGATAAACACAGGTTTGCATGAACTGTCCATGATGAGCAAGCATGAAGCGACTGTGGAGAGAAAAAACTCCCCTTTGGGAAGAAACCTCTGGCAGAACCAGACTCAACATGGCGGTCTTCTGCCGGACCATTTTAAGGAGTGACAGGGAATTCCATGAGAGTCCAGGAGGAATTACACTCTGATAGGAACGAGGTTGAAGGAGGACCGTAGGAAAGCCAGGCGGAGCTTGGTACGATGGTGGAGAAGGGGATGGAGGTGGGTTGAAACCAGTCGACAGAATCCAAACCGGACACGCGCAGCCACTGCTTGCTCGCTGAGCAGAAGGCTGAGACGAGGATGTGGAGTTCTTTTAAGATGAACCCAGGATGCTGATTGGCTTTGAGGAGGAGCAGTTCAAAGCTGATTGGCTTGCATCGGAGGCGGATGAGTCTCTGATTGATGGAGGTAAGCAATAGAGTTTCTTCAGTCTGAATTTTCGCTTAAGCTGCATTTCAATCTGAAAAACTCACACAGAAAGAAAAGGCAATTAGAAGAATTTTATTGATACAATATTTTAAGAGTTTGGCGCTCAGACCTCGGCAGGAAAATTCACGCTGAATTACACTTGAATATGCATTAGCAGGCGTATGAGAATAGGGATATTTCCCCCCAAAAATTGCCGAGGTCGAGGCCGATGCGTCTGCATGGTTGAAAGACAATGAGACTTGGATTAAACTAAAAACAGAGACAAGTAGGATGAGCTATAGAGGAAAAGTGCTGCGAAGGCTTACCAAACAGGGCCGGTTGCCGCAAAGGCCTACCAAAGTTGAGTGAGATGAATGAGGAGATGAGGTGAGGTGTATGGTAAGGTGCATGAATAGAGATGGTCGGTCACAGGATGATACTTGGAACTGAAAGGCTTGCAAAGGGGAATGTCTGAAGCGAAATACGACATTAGTGCAATGGTTCTTGCGCTTGCCAAAAAGCAGGCTGAGAGATGATTTGGAGTTGCTGTTTAAGGTGAACACTGGATGATTGGGCTTCGAGGAGGTGTGGCTTGAAGCAAATGCTCCATCGGAGGCGGACAAGCCTCTGATTGAATGGAAGTAAGCAAGAGTTCTTCGGTTGTATTTCCGCTTTAGCATCATTTCAAACTAAAGACTCAAAGAGAGAAAAGCGATAGGAATTTATTGATACAATAGTTTAAACTTTGGCGCTCGGACCTCGGCAGGAACATAAACGGTGATTTATACTTTAACGTAGATAAGCAGATGTATGAGAATAGGGAAATTACCCCCCAAAAATGCCGAGGTCCAGGCCAGAGCGTCAGCAAGTTCAGATGGCAGAGAGAAGGATGAGTAAAGAAGGAGAAAAGATGTGAAAGCTTAGCAAAGAGGGCCATTGCTGCAAAGGCTTACCAGGATTAAACAAGATGAATGGAAAGATGAGGTGAGGTTGATGGAGAGGTGGAAAGTGAGGTGAATGGTCAGTTTTGGGCTGATGCACGTGATGAATGAATAATCATGGCAGGGAGCAAGGCGGGCAGCATGCAGGGGACATGGGAGGGAACACACAGGGAGCATGGCCGGAAATATGGCAGGGAACACACAGGAGCATGGCAGAGAACGCAGGTGGTATGGCAGAGAACGCAGGGAACATGGCAGGGAACACACAGGGAGCATAGAAGGGAACATGGCAGGGCAGGCCGCATGCAGGAGCATGGCCGAGAGCGCAGAACACACAGGGAGCATGGCAGAGAACTCAGGGGGTATGGCTGAGAACGCAGGGAACACACAGGGAGCATGGCAGAGAACGCAGGGAGTATGGCAGAGAACGCATGGCAAAGAACGCATGGCTGAGAACGCATGGCTGAGAACGCAGGGAACACGCAGGGAGCATGGCAGAGAACGCAGGGAGCATAGAAGGAAAAATGGCAAGGAGCATAGAAGGAAACACGGCAAGGAGCATAGAAGGAAACACATGGCAAGGAGCATAGAAGGAAACACGGCAAGGAGCATAGAAGGAAACACATGGCAAGGAGCATAGAAGGAAACACATGGCAAGGAGCATAGAAGGAAACACATGGCAAGGAGCATAGAAGGAAACACGGCAAGGAGCATAGAAGGAAACACGGCAAGGAGCATAGAAGGAAACACGGCAAGGAGCATAGAAGGAAACACATGGCAAGGAGCATAGAAGGAAACACGGCAAGGAGCATAGAAGGAAACACGGCAAGGAGCATAGAAGGAAACACATGGCAAGGAGCATAGAAGGAAACACGGCAAGGAGCATAGAAGGAAACACATGGCAAGGAGCATGGAACGAAACACATGGCAGGGCAGGCCGCATGGAACGAAACACATGGCAGGGCAGGCCGCATGGCAGGGAGGAGGGCGTTGCAGGGAGCGTAGAAGGAAACACGGCAAGGAGCATAGAAGGAAACACATGGCTAGGAGCATAGAAGGAAACACATGGCAAGGAGCATAGAAGGAAACACATGGCAAGGAGCATAGAAGGAAACACATGGCAAGGAGCATAGAAGGAAACACATGGCAAGGAGCATAGAAGGAAACACGGCAAGGAGCATAGAAGGAAACACGGCAAGGAGCATAGAAGGAAACACGGCAAGGAGCATAGAAGGAAACACATGGCAAGGAGCATAGAAGGAAACACGGCAAGGAGCATAGAAGGAAACACGGCAAGGAGCATAGAAGGAAACACATGGCAAGGAGCATAGAAGGAAACACGGCAAGGAGCATAGAAGGAAACACATGGCAAGGAGCATGGAACGAAACACATGGCAGGGCAGGCCGCATGGAACGAAACACATGGCAGGGCAGGCCGCATGGCAGGGAGGAGGGCGTTGCAGGGAGCGTAGAAGGAAACACGGCAAGGAGCATAGAAGGAAACACATGGCTAGGAGCATAGAAGGAAACACATGGCAAGGAGCATAGAAGGAAACACATGGCAAGGAGCATAGAAGGAAACACATGGCAAGGAGCATTGAAGGAAACACATGGCAGGGCAGGCCGCGTTGCAGGGAGCGTAGAAGGAAACACGGCAAGGAGCATAGAAGGAAACACGGCAAGGAGCATAGAAGGAAACACGGCAGGGAGCGTAGAAGGAAACACGGCAGGGAGCGTAGAAGGAAACACGGCAGGGAGCGTAGAAGGAAACACGGCAGGGAGCGTAGAAGGAAACACGGCAGGGAGCGTAGAAGGAAACATGGCAGAGTATGGCAGGGAAGGCCGCATGGCAGGGAGCATGGCAGGGAACACACAGGGAGCACACTGGGAGCATGCAGGAAGCATGCAAGGAGTATGCAAGGAACGTAGTGGGGAACATGGCAGGGAACATGAATAAATTAATGACCATGAAAGAATGAACAGAATGACAGGACAACTGCATGGCGGGACGCCTGGATGACAGGATAAATAACCGGATGCTTAGGGATGATGCACATAAATGAATGAGTGACCAAGAGGGAATGAACAAGACAGGACGCGGGCTTAATGAGACTTGAATGAGATTTGAATCCACCACCAGTTTTCGTAGTTAGATTACCTTTAAGATGAGCATTAGGCGGCTAAGATGAATGAAAAGTAAGAGCAGATATGTGAGGCATGCTGATGATAGCCATCACCTACGATTGGGCTCCACAAGCGTCTGCTGTTGCGCAGCTCACATCCTGAATGCTGAAATAACTCTAGATAAAAGGTCACAAGATTAACGATTTCTTTGACAATTTCACAAATCTGCAAACCAACTGTTTTTAGAATCCTCCAAAACTTACGGATGCACATCCGTAAAATTTAACGCATCTACAGACAAAAGACATTATAGAAAGTATATTTCAAATCTGGACGAGAAGCATGCCAGACCAGAAGGAAAGTTCAGAACAGCAACTCTTAACCAGAGTATCCTGTTCTAGGAGGGAAGGAAACGAAATTAGTGAGCTCAAGCTGCCTGGAAATAAAAACGTGACTCTTAAAATGATGCACCTGCGAGATTGAGGTGACCGAGCGAGGAGAGCAGCCGACGCTCAGAAATAACTGATATGAGAATGAAACTGATATCCAGAATTCGAGAGCTTGTCTGCAGGCAAAAAGCCATCATGGAACTAGGTTAAGATCAATACGTAGAACTCAATGCAGGCTGACAGGTTTAGTTTGAGAAAATAACTGGGAATAGTGAAAAGAATATCTATAAGAAGAAAACATCCAGAAAATGAAGGACCATTAAACACGGGTAACACTTCTTAAGACATAATCGATAATGTTTGCTTAGCTCATAAATACGTTGAGTGCCAAACACATACCAAATGCTGTTATGAATCGATTAGCTATTTAGCTTATTCCATGTCATTTGGATGAATTTAATAATTTAATTCAGATTCTGCACTGAATCCTGCTAACTGATGATCTCGTTGCTTAGTAGCTTTAGTTAGCCTCACAACTGCAGAGAGGATCCGTAATTGAAAATAGTATCAACCAGACAACAGCACCTTCAGTGATGCTCTCCGGTTATTCATCTTGAATGAATTCTTGAACTTAAAAGAAGAAATAGACAATCCCTAAATACATGAGCAAGTTGCTGTTAAAGATCGCCCAATACTCAAACCATCCCCACAGCCATCCGTACATAGGGTCCCAGCTGACATTCAGATAATACCTACTAACAAAACCTTAAATAACTTTAACATGTATAATTTCACAACACCTGAAGAATTGATTGGCAAAACATTGAAATGACAAGAGTGACAGAAGTGGCCTGGTCAGCATAAATGAGAAGTCTGAACCCAATACAGACCAGTCCAAGCGGATGCCAAATTGCACCAGAGTTGCAGCGGTTTAATAACGATTGGTATCAATTGCTGAATTTTAAAATGCACTTCATACTCCAACCAGTAGGTGGCAGCAATGCCACCACAAGCCCGGTGGCTACCGGCAACACCAGAAGAAGAAGAAAACGAAAACAAACATGGGTGAATACATATTACCTGAGCTGGCTCCGAACGCATTAGCGAGTGAATGAGAGAGTAGACCCGGCTGAAAAGTTGCGGCCGGGACGAGCGGCAAGGTGGCGCCGCAAAGCCGATGAAAACCAGAGGAGGTCCCGGATGAGTCGGCGGATCCGCGATCCAAGAGCCAGCCCCACCGGATCAGTTTGAGAAAGACGCGGCGCTATGAAGCGAAGCTGACCGGAACTTAGGCAGAGTTGGGACGCGTCTGCGTCGCTTGCGAGTTCATTGCGCCAGGAATCGGAGCTGACGAAAACAGAGGTCGGAAAGGAAGATGTGCGGCTAGATGGTATTCCTATGGCAGGAGGATTTCAGGATAAGTTATTGTCTCTTGAAACCAGTCGACAGAATCCAAACCGGACACGCGCAGCCACTGCTTGCTCGCTGAGCAGAAGGCTGAGACGAGGATGTGGAGTTCTTTTTAAGATGAACCCAGGATGCTGATTGGCTTTGAGGAGGAGCAGTTCAAAGCTGATTGGCTTGCATCGGAGGCGGATGAGTCTCTGATTGATGGAGGTAGGCAATAGAGTTTCTTCAGTCTGAATTTTCGCTTAAGCTGCATTATTAAAACACTAAAAAACAAAAACATTAAAATTAACTCTAAACTGCACAGACATCCAGTGGAGTGAGGCCAGAATAGTTAAATGCCGCTGCGTTTTGTGCCGTCTGCAGACGAGACAGCAATGACCGCCTCACTCCAACATAGAGTCCATTTCTGTAATCTGAGCGGGATGAAATAAAAGCCTGGATTACAGTTTCAGAGAGTTCCCAGGACAGAAAGGATTTCACCTTTGATTTCACTTCTGCCTTAAACAATAAAAACAGGATTTTTGCAACTGCTCCAATTTGACTTTCTAATTTAAAATCAGAGTCTAACTTAAACTTCCCTGGAGGAAAGAAAACACAGAATGTATTCCTAGAGTTGGAATGCATTCAGAGAATGTGTTATCGAGGACAAAAGCCCGTGCTTTCATAAACAACCAATCATAATGATGATAAATGGATACGGTCAGATGGCAATTGTCCCCCTCTGTCTACACGCCTCCTTGTCGATACAAGAGGAATCATCAAATCACTCGATCACCATTTTCTTCAGGGCTTTGGTCAATAGCTCCACCAATTAACATCCAATTACCAAGCCTGGTATTAATCACCTGGAACCAAGGGGAGTGAAGTCTGTAAAAGGTCACCTATGCACAGTGAAGATTAACAGTGACGTGGAATCGATTGTCTTGTGGGAAGGTTAATGTAGTGGGATCATTGGAAAGAAGACTGATGTTGGTTTTGATTGAGGTGTGCATCATGACAAGAATTAACCGTGTTTTATTATTTTTATGTCAAATAGAGCGTCTTGTAATCGTTCAAAGAAGGTCTTCATCAATAGTTTTCCAGGCTTCTTGAAGGTCATTCAAATGTATCAGTTAGACCTTGGCTGCTTGTTTTTCCCCTCACTGTCCATCCAGTACATGATGTGATGTGATGCGTGTACAATGTCTTTTTAACTGTAGCAGAGCTAGTTAGCTGGAAACTAACATATATTATTTGAGCAACTGATGGATGATGCATCCTGTTAAACTGTAACTGAAAATGTATAATTTTTCACTCGTTGATGTCCCATCTTTTTACTGCACCATCCTGACACATGTGGGAAGCAGGATATTTAATAACAGCACCGGGTATTTTGTGACCAATACAACTGTTTTGTTTCATGAAGTAATGATGAGTTGCTGTAAGATTTAAACAAGTATCAGTGTGTCGTGGGAACAGTCTGCCACATTTTTGATGTCAAAGGCAAGCATTTATTTACCTTTGCTTTCTTCTAACAAATTTAACTTTACCTCCTTGAAACTGCAGCAAAATAAAAACCAAACTCCACCCCTGTGTTCTTCTTAGGGAGTCTGAATGGACGTCACGCCGCATTCAATCCTGGTTAGCGTTAGCAGCGTATTTCCTGACGCCTCCCCAAAACGACAATTGACTGTGAGAGAAACAAGTGCTGGATTCCCTACCGTAGCAAAACACAAAGAAGCAAAGTAGGGCCATCATGAAAAAACAAAGTTAATGTGCTTGATGCATATGAGCATAGTGAGAGGACAGCGATCTTGACGAGCTACCACAGGTAACATTTTCAGATGTCTTGGTTACCCTGTTTGTGGCGCCTACAGATTACAACATTTCAGAAATGATGAATCTCTGGCAGCTCACCTTCAGTTCACCAGCAGATGAGTGCAGGATCTGCAGGTTTTCATGGTCAGCGACCATAAAACTGTCATTCTTACAAAGGTAGGTGGATGTAACACAGACACACAAACTTGCCTCTAAACAAGCAAACATTTAAACGCTGCTACAATTTTAGCAGCTGTGCAAGGCCACAGAGCACAGTTATGTCTTGTTTCTGATGATTTGTGTAAAACATTAAGGCTGTTTTAATTCCTGATTGTGATTTTTCATAGTCGTATTAAGAATACTTCCATGTGAAGATAATTAGATTCACTCTATGTCGTCTCTGGAATAAACACATTAACATCTTTCGGTTGATTAGTGTCAAACATTAAGGCAATACTGATTGTAAATTATGACTACTATCTTTTGATAGTATTGCAGTTATTATAAGAGTCATTATAATTCTTTACTGTGGTTTACAGTTTTAAATTATCACTGGGGCACATATTAGTCACATGGTAGCACCAAGCTCAGTGGTATTACCAAGTAAGGTGTATTTGTTGCCTACGCCTCTAATCACCCTCTCCACATGGATGCATTGGAGATGCAGCCTCAGGAGCATTAGAGTTAAGAGGAACATCTGGAAGGGGGAACGTTTCCAACCAGTCCTTGGCAGACAGGGACGAAGCTGAGACAGCTCACCCTTCACAACAGCCAAACACGGAGGCCACATGTAATACCTGACCATAACATTGTCTTTTAGGAATTGCTCATCCATCTTCTTTCTCAACAGCTTTTCCTTCTGTCTCCTGTTTTCCTCCAGCAGACATTTCAGCACATCTGTGGCTGCAAAACCTGCATTCCAGCTGTTCATCTGCATCTTAATTAATTGCACTTTGATCCATCGCTGACCTCTGTACAGCTTCATCCACCTTAATACCCAGAGCAGCTTCATTTAGGAGTGTGGTTTCATCCATGCCAGTTATCTGACCAGTTGGATCCAGGGAGGCTGCAGGTGCAGAGCTGCCCCCTCTGGTCACTTTTTGCCTCTTTCCCTACAGCTAACCTGCTCAGGAGTTATTGCTTTGACTTCTGTGTCCCCATAGTGTAATGATAGTACCAATGTTAGGATGGCACTCCAAGAGCTCATAGCTGCCTTCTCTGAAATGGAAAAAGACGCATGTTTAGATATGTAGCTGTGCAGCTTGTGCAGAGTAACCACATTGGATTTAAAATTAAACCTTACCTGTGTGGAAATCCCTTTAAGACAAACGTATGGGGAGATACTAGTGCAGGCGATGTTATTTTTTTTCCTTCTTACAGCTTCTACCCATGCAATCCAAGGCCTCTTTGTTAGCTCGGCTACTGGAGGAGGGAAAGCTGAAAAAAACTCACTCCCTTTGCAATAAGTTTTCCCCTCCGGTCATCAGAATGATTTTGGCTGTTGATAACGAAGCAAACATTCACAATTTTGTTGTATTTTATGCTAGATTACTAAAACAACACTGCAATGCATCTAATACATCTGAGTCCAGAAGTCCTGCATTGCACTGCGCAGTTTTTAATGGCTAACGTCACATTCCTGAGCCCGATTCATGATGCTACAGTGAAATAGCACCCAATGCATCATCTGTTGATGAGTATATACCATGAATCAATGTTATTTGAAAACCTATCATATGCAACATAGCATTTTATGTGCTAACCCAGCTTTGTGTTGTTGACATTAGTAGCTGTCTGGCCTTAAAACAATTGATTTTCCATAGCTAGGCCGAAGGATGGAATCAGCTACACGTTACAAACTAAGCTTTTGAAATTTCTGATAATGGTGCAAGATTCCCAGATATGGAGAAATGCACACAATAACACAGCAAAAATATCTAAACACAAAGCAGCAAATCTAATTACAAAAAAATTCTAATGGAAATCCAGAAGTCGCCACCTCCTACCCACATGCACAACACCCCCCCCCCCCCCCCCCCCCCCCTTGCTTATCTCCTGCAGCAGCTGCCCTGCCTGGGGAGTCGTGGTGAAGGCCTTGATCCTGGCGGTGCCTGGAGACATTGTGCTTGATTACTCTGGCATGCCTGCTAGATCAATGAGTCATCAATAACAGCAATAATCTCCAACATGCTGTGGCAAGTCTTTCCTCTTGCTTCTAGACAGCTCCCAGACAAAAGGAGAAATGAGACAATATATGACAGGACACTGAAATCAATAAGTCTATAAAACTGCATAGGAATGCTTTGTTTCAAGGACACAAATTAATCTGTTAGAAAATCTTTTTATCAACCGAAAAAGATACACTGACTAAAACTAGTAATTTCAGCAAACATTGCATGTTTCACATCTATAAAGAGAACCTGGAAGTTGTTTGGAGGAGCCTGTATGGATTTGCCTTTTTTTTCTTTAACAGTTAACAGATCCTTGATTGCATGGTTGCAATTTGGCTTCCAGGTCAACAGATTAACCTTATTTCTTCAGAGAACAAAAACTCTGGCCATCAACTCAACATCTACTGTATTCAGAGGTGGGCGGATTGATCCAAGGATCGATAATATCGATACCAATGCTGGTATTGATACTCGTTTAAAAAGATCGATACTTCTGATTCTCTCCCGCATGCACTGACTGCAGCAGATTCAGTCTCCCTGTCTCTGTCACGGCACTTTGCTGTTCCTCGTCACCATCTAATGCCGTAAATGAAGCAAGGGCAAGCTGTATGGTTTGTAAAAAGCTGGTTAAATGCAGTGGAAACACTACAAATTTATATAAGCACATGAATAACCATCAGCAAGAAAACTTTGAGCAACAGAAACGGAGAGAGGAGATAAAACTTTGCTCAGTGCCTGCAGCGAAACGCTGTACTAACATGTTTATTTCAGACCAAGTTACAGTCATGATGCAAATTACAGACACGATAACATGCAGCAATAAAAAATATTAACAGTTGATATTTACCAAGTTTGTAAATGTTTATTCTTACCTTCTTAATTGTTTTACTTAGTTTTGATTGTTTGAGTGCACCATTATTTTGGTACTGTAATGTTTTTGGACAGTTGAAAGATTTTTGTCTGTTCACATGTGTTACAAATTTTGTAAGGCAGTGCTGTAAATTATCTCTACATAGAAAAATATTATTTTTGTGAGTTCACATCACAGTCCAGTGAGTTTAGATGGACACTACTGAAAGGCATTGAAAGGGGGGTGGGGGGGTTGTTGCAAGGTATGCAAAGTTATTCAAATGAACACCTTCTGTTAACGGCCTGCTGGTTTCCACAGGTGATTCTAAAGAAACTTTGAGGCTTTTTGACATTAAACCATGAAAGAATTTAGAAACCAGAGACCAGAAAATTCAGCCGGACTACAGGAGTAATTTAAAAGGTGTGGCTTGTGTTGCAGGATCGGAAATTGTCTGGAGCTCACTGTGGAGCCGGGAGGTTGTGCTGGTCCTGATTGGTTTGAATAAGCAGCTTCACTGAGTGACAGAACTGCTTCAGGCAGGCCGACTGTTGGTCAGAGGTGGAAGGGAAGTCCACCGTCCAGGCTTGGGTCATACACAACAAAACGAATGGTAGGCTGAGCTTTCTGAAGGGCAAAGACAGACAGGCTTGGTCACAAAGGTTTTTGGTGTCCAGAATCAGAGGCCAACTGGAGAGTCTGACAGGGGCAAGGCAGACAACCAGAAATCCACAGAACTTAAACCGGTCAATAACAACAGAACCCTGGATGGTCCACTCACACAATGGCTTTCAACAATCTGGCAGCGACACACTGTTACAGGCAGGCATATAAAGTCAGATCTGCAGGTGTTGCTGCTCAGCGCTAAGTACCAGAGCAGAGCTGAGCGGGCAGAACGTAACGTCACTCTCACCGCCGGCATGGATGTCAGCCTGAACAGAGAGAATGGTGAATGGGTTGTACTCGTAGAAGCTGAATCTTTACAGATTTTACTCTTTCAGGATCTGCAAATAACACAAAAGGACCATGTGGAGACATGTTGCTGGTTTTGCTGTGGCTTATCACAAATATCTGCACCTTTTTTTTATTTAGTCACAGTTCTAGAAGTTGTGGATCAAAAGAAGGCTAAACACATCCAGTGCTGATGTTTCTACACAAACTATTCTAAAACAAAACATAATTTACATGCACTTTGAATCATGACTTTTTTGCATTCCTTCTGAGCACCAATGTTTGTTTAATGAGCTTTCATTCACACTCAAATACAAGCTTTAGGGAAATTCCCCGTTCCTGTACTTTGGCTATTCAAAGTGTAATGGAGGGGACCGATTTACAATTCCACGTCAGAGGAACTTCACTGGATCCCACAAACTAAGAGCAGACAAACAAAACTATTGTGGTTTTGTGAGACGTTCCTTTGGTGCACCTGAGAGCGGCATGGCAGAGAACCGGTCATTAGACAATAAAATAATGGAAGTCTTTGAAGCTGCAGAGGCGTCAGCTACAGTAATAACAAAGAGAGTGATGTTCATGAAAGAGAAAATGAGGCTCATGTTCCAGGCCTTAAGGTTCCTGCTCGGTAATTACCAGGAGGTAAGCATTAAACATAAACGCTCCATTATGTTAACAATTAATTCAATTATGTCAAGCCTACCGGCAAACGTGTTTTGTTGTGACTCTGATGGGTGCAGTGAGATTGGATTTGGTGTAAAAGGGGGAGAGGGGTGGATGTTTTTGTTTTCAGCCTCTTTCATACCTGTGAGTAGAAAGGTTTCTATCAGGTAATGGGGGGGATTAACCTTTTTGTCAGCAAAATCTGGAAAACAGTCAAAACAATCAAACTGACAGAATTAGTTTTGACACAACTGCTCCACCCGTCTCCCTTTTTGAAACACGGCTTATCCCTTTGATTCCATTATATTCGCTATAGACTCTTTTGATAATAACCACAGAATACACTGTTTAACTGGTGTTAGTTTTTATTGAGACTAAGTCTGTTTATTCATCTCACATGAATGCTGTCCTTGTGGGAAGTTTGCGAGCAATGGGACTTTCAAACTGCAGAAGTGATCAACAAAAGGCCAACATGAGCATTGTCCCTAACACAGTAGATCTGTTAGCACACCTTTAGACACACACAATGTGATTCTGTACGCTGTTGGTTTTAACAGGTTTCGTTTTCACATTCCAAAGCCCTTCTTTAATAAGCAAGTCTGCTGTAGATTTCTTCGATACTTTGCTGCTTTATTAAAGAGTTATTGTGTGGGTAACTTTGTCTTTATAAACAACTTAGTGTGTTCTTTCAAAAAAGGGAATTTACAGTAACAAAAGAGTACCAGAGCATAAAGCAAATGTGTCTGTGGTATGGTTTATGTAGATCAAAGCACAAGAGCCAGGAGGCACTCTTCACCAATTTGTATCGCAATTTCTAATCAAAACACATTGTACTCATGTATGTAAACCATTGAATATGATTTATATTTCTTTGCAGTTAAGCAAATTAATTCTTCTTTTAGATTTTTCTCTTTCAGGGATCATCTCTCTCCATCTAACCCTATCCTGTGCATCTTCATCTCTCACACCAAATATCTTCATGTCCTGATATGGAAATAAATTATTTATCAAACAATGACGAGGCACTGTTTCAAATATGTCGCAGAACTTGAGATTCACTGCTGCTAAGGTACAGGCAGGCAAATGCATAAATAGGAGGCATATCTACTCATAACAGGGTGTTACACAATGCAGGACATTTGGATATTGCAACAGTGCATGCAGGGAGACTGGGTTCAAACTAGTCTGGCTGACAGTCTGCGGTTGGACATGCTCAACCACTTACGTCTCAACCAGTTCTCCTTACACAACAGTTTACCTCAGAACAGGTTATAGGAGACAGAACGGAAGTTTCAACAACTCTGGTTATAGCACATACATTATGAACAGTATGAGACAAAAGTCTTTCATTTTCCCATTACAGTCCTCTCTCTCCATCCATAAATCTAGGCGTCCTGCCGTGTTGCTCCAGCCTCATCATTCCTTCTCCTCTGTTCATGTCCAAACCATCTCGATCTGACCTCTCTGGCTTTATCTCAGAGATATCTAAGATGAGCCGTCCCTCTGGTGTATTCATTCCTAATCTTATCCATCCTTGTCACTCCCAAACAGAAGCTTAACATCTTTATCTCTGCTGCTTCCATCTCATTGAACAGCCTAGTAAAACACTTCACTGCTGTCTCTCCTAGACTCTTCTATGCCTCCATAAGTATATCATCAGGACCAACTTCCTTTCCCCTTTTCATCCTTTTTAATTTCTTCCTTTCTTCATCCTTGTTAATATTGCTACTTCCTCATCAGCAGTGCTTACTTCTTCTGCTCTTTGTTCTCGCTCATTTCCCTCATTCATCAAGTCTGCAAAGTACTTCTTCCATCTTCCTAACATGCTTGTGGCACCTATCAATAAATTTCCATCTCCACCCTTAATCTACCCAAACTACTGAACATTTTTTCAATCTCTGTCACTCTGCCTCGGCAACCTGTATAAATCCTTCTCTTCCTCCCAAATGTTCGGCCTGTGATACCAGTCACTGTGTGTCCTTTTGCTGGCTTTAGCTCCCTCTGCCTTCACTTTATGCTCCATCTCTCCATAGTCCCGTGACTATCTTCAGTCCTCACAGCGCCCCACTTCTTAGCTAATCTCTTTATTCTAATCTCCCTGTAATTTTTCATTCCATCACCAAGTCTGCTTGTCTAATTTCCTTTCAGAGGACCAATTACTCTTCTACATGTCTCCCTGATAGCATTAGCTGTTGTTGTCGAGTCATCTACAAGCACCTCCGGCCACCCAAAGCCTGTCTAAACTGCTCCCTGAAAGCTACGCAAGTTTCTTCCTTTCTCAGCTTCTACAATTCTGGTCTGTACTCTGACTTTGTCCTCCTCATCTTTCTCTTCTGCACAACCACTATCCTGTACTGAGGTGCAACACTTTAACCTTTCAGTCCATTCAGGTTGCATCGCCTACATAAGTTGTAAATGTGTAAGTCAACCTGTCTTCCTGCCTTTTCTGTAAAAAAAATAAGTATTCACTACAGTCATTCCCATGCACTTTGCAAAGTCCAGTCTACCACCATCTGGCCTTCTGCATTCCTGTCCTGGATACCAAACCTGCGCATCACTTTCTCATCACCTCTGTTCCCAGCTCCAACTTGTCCAATCCCAATTCTCTCCCATCTGGGTAGATTCTGCATCACTTCCTCAAACTCACTCCAGAATATCTCCCCACCTGTGAGGCACAACTCCTAACAACACTGAACATCACACCTTCTGTCTATAGCTTCAGACTCCTCACCTTACCTGACACAGTTTTTACCCCCAGAACATTCCTGATAGACACCTTCTACCCAATTTCCACACCATGGTACAACAGCCTGACCCTGTTCCTGTTGTTCTAGCCTTGCTACCTATTCACCTGGTCCCCTGCACACACAGTATATCCACCTTCCTCTTCCTCACCATGTCAGCCAGCTCTCTAGCTTTGTGTGTCATAGTCCCAACATTTAAAGTCTCTAATCTCAGTCCAAGACTCTTGCCTTTCCTTTTTCTCTCTGTTTATGGGCACTTCTTCCTCTTCATCTTCCTCTTCTTCTTGGCTGAAAAGCAATAGCACGATTCCCACTGGTACTCTGTTGGTCACCAGCAACAATGCTGTTTGCTGTAAAGCTGAGCCTCAACCAGAGATCATGTTATTAACTCGTGTTGTGAATTTGGGAAAGCTTTAACACCGGGTGCCCCTCCTGACACAAGCCTCCACGTGTATTCTGACTGGCCACAAGATAGGACACAAGTCATTGTGCTCCCTTTGAGGCTGCATTAGTTTTGAAGCTTGACTGATATAGAAGATTTCTCACAATAAGATGTGACCCGCCTCAGCAAAACTATGAAAACTATGAACAAGTCGGCAGGGCGCAAACTGAGAAAAACGTGAGGGAAAATAGTGATTTTCATTTTATTGCAAAATATACTAGTCAAAGTTATGAAGTGACCCCCCAATGCATTAAATTACCATTTCAAATGCTTTAAAATGGTAAACTTACAAACTGACGATGCAACTGCATAACTTGGATGAATATTCCAAGTTTCCAGCTGACGTTAAACGAAAATGAGAAGTCCAGTTTTTCTCAAACTGCAAATAACTCAAAACGGCCCCAGAGAGACTTGTTCATGGTTTTGCTGTAGCTGGTCACTTAAGTATGTTTCTTTTTTTTCTTTTAAAATCGATTAATTATATGCTCAAAATAAAGCATTCATTAATTCATGCATTTGTTCATTGATTCATTTATTCATGCACT
This sequence comes from Fundulus heteroclitus, assembly GCF_011125445.2. Lineage (NCBI taxonomy): Eukaryota > Metazoa > Chordata > Actinopteri > Cyprinodontiformes > Fundulidae > Fundulus > Fundulus heteroclitus. The sequence continues at coordinate 505,437 of NW_023396488.1, forward strand.
GAGCTTCTGAAAGCAGCCCATTGTTTAAGGATGCTTGTCACAGTAGTCAGCCTACCTGTAGGCCAGATCTTACATTCCTTTGGCATCAGAAGTGTTTGGAACACCTGAGTTAACTGATCTGGATCTGTCTGAACACTTTTGGCAATACAGTGCATATACATTTTGTTTACATTATGAATGTGAAATAACTGATCAGAAAACTTTTTTAGAGTTTTTCCGTCTCCTTAAAATGAGCGTAAAGATAATTTTTGCTCTGCAGTCACCTCAGGTGGACTGCGGATGCGTGGATTTGGATTTTCCATTAAAGCTGCGATTTAAATACCTCCCATGAAACCCAAATAATTCAGAAAATTGTCAAGCACAAAAGGGGATGAATCCAAGGCAATAGAGAAAGAGAGAATCCATTTGCGCTCTCATGCAGAGTCAAAGCTATAAACAAAAGCCCGTAATGAGATATGTGCTTTGAGCTTTTCCACAATTCATTGAGGTTTGTCTCATTGGAATCAAACAGGAAGCATTGATCGCTCTAAGACAAAAACAAATGCATCCTCTGATAGCTTGGACGTTAATTCAAATCCATGGTTTCCCTGTAATGCTACGGGGACCGGAGGCAGGATATGATTTCCTTCAATTTTAGTGAAAGCTATCTTTGCATGTGCTCCCAGTGGTCGAGGAAATGCAGGGCCTTTTTTTTTCAGCGCATCTTTCCTCTGAACAGCTCCTGCCAATATGCGTTCTTTCAAAATATGTGTTCCTACAAACTGAAGCGTTGTTTGTGTCAGAAACTGTCACACACGGGTCCTGCAGACATATCATCAAGTGCATCGATGCAAGCTCAGAAATAAGGAGTGGTTCATTGCACTCCCTCACTTTCAGCAGCTACATTGATCTGCTCCATCCTCATGCATGGCCAATCATTTTGTCTCACTCACTCAACCTTGTTCATATTTAGTCTCTAAAAATGTGTTGACAGGAATATTGTTGAATGTACATCTGAAGTGACTTAGATGACTTTTAAATTATTCCCAGATATCATTGCATCTGCCTGCAACTGGGATCAGGACATTATGAGCATACACTATAATACGCTTAGTGTTACTTTGCAAAATCTGTTCATCAACAAGCATTCCTATTGGTTGCTGTGATTTAGAAATAAAGGATGCTTGTGTTCCTCCATTAGATAGTTTAACCTGCTGCTGTGTATGTGTTAGTAATGGTGATTAATAAATGTTTTGTGCTGCAGAAGCAGATCCTTTTGACCAACTAAATATTTTAAGTTGTCCTGCCTGATAAACTGTGTTGAAGATATTAAACAGTGGCTCTGTGAGAACTATTTGCAGGTAAATGCTGATAAGACGCATTGCCCCTGAGAACCAAAAAAACAGCAATTAAGAAATTTCTGGGTGTGTTTACCTCCTCTGTCAAACCAAGCATCAGAAACTTTGGCATCATTTTGGATCCTGCCATGTCACTAGAGCATCATTCTCGCAGATTAATCAAAAACTGCTTCTTTCAGTTAAGAAATGTTTCTAAGCTTTGAACTTTGGTGTTAAAGGCTGAATTAAAGATGATTATTAATGCTTTTATTTTATCTCGTCTTGACCATCCTCTGCTAACCTTTTGGAGGGCGACTATGGCTTGATGGGTTGAGTAGTCGACAATCAGAAGGTTGTGGGTTCGATTCCAGCTTCCCCTTGCCACATGTCGATGTGCCCCTGGGCAAGGCACTTAACCCCAAATTGCCTAAATTGGTGTATGGGGAGTGTTGGCCTAGTGGTTAGAGCAGCGCACTTGCACTCAGAGAAGAATGCATTAGTGGTGCATATGAGCAGGATGTGTATGCCATGAACAGACAGACCTTCATGGACGTAACATTGAAATGATGGCAGGATAAGGCAAGGAGAAAAATAGCCCCATTGCCAAATGACATAGTGGCAGAGAATGTCTCAAACATACAGTTCCTGTGTTCTTTTTATAGCTCTCTTTGCAGATGTAGAAGCAGACTCAGAGGATATTGCTCTCTCTCTTTTTCACCTTTCTGCCTTTTAGCATTCTGTCTCATCTTTTTCTCTTCCTTTATTTGTTCTCTTCTATCTTCCCATTGTTGTGCCCATTGGATGTTAAATAGTCCCAGAATAAAATCTAATAAAGCAGTAATGCTCCTCAGGTTAAAAGTAAAATCTATTGGGCTCTCTTTGACATTAAGATGTCAATTCTTAATGCTGAACTGCCAGACAGGACATGCTGGGAAAAAAACATTGAGAAACATCATTTAAAACAAACCAGTGTCCAATTGTTTTGCTCTTCTTGCTTGTTACAAAGAGAATGCTCGGGAAAAGCTACAAATCTGGCCACACATCTCTGCATGAAGGGTATTTGGTGGAATATATGAATGCACAACCAAACAGAAAGTTGCAGAAGTCTTTGATGCAGCAGGAAATGCATGAATTCATTTGGTTACAGATGCCAGACTCACAGGGTTTGCTGTTGGATCTGCACCTCTGTTTTACATCAGGAGGTAAAATATTGCACAGTAGTAGAACTTCAAAAATGGGCTACTGTAATTATTAAAAAATAAATATTTGCATATACCCTTTTGCAGGCTTGACTTTAAATATAATAACCACAAATTAGTTTATACCTTCACTCAGTGTGCATTTTTAATCCTTATATCCAACAATCAAAAGCAACGTACAAGGAAAAAATTCCCTTTAGATAAACAGCAAAATCATTCTGTCACATTCCTGTCGTTTATTCAACACAATTACAAGCAAAAAGGATAAAAACATGAATGCACATTAGATAAATAATCCTCAATCTTAATGCCCAAATGAATGTCTGTGATCCCTGTTGGCCCAGACTTAGATGAATGCCGCTGCCGTCTGGAGCTCAATTATGAGGCATCTGCATGGTAATCCCAGCCACCTTCACATGATAAAGACGAGCCCTGTACCAGCACATCATGCCAAATGAGCCTTTTCTGTCACACCTCGCCGAGGAGGAGACATCAAGCCGCTATTGTGTGTGAAACGATACAGAGGACTGACGAGCAGGAAGTAAATATTCAAAGCATTTCCTTTGCAGAGATGAGACACCGGCAGCAGCGATGTCTCGCCTTTTATTATGCATGTTCAATTGTGCGCATATGTGAGCAGAATTAAACTATAAAGCATCATTATAAGGAATTATTCTCATGTACTGACTGAAGTTATGGGAATGTGCTATATTACCTGTTTGTGAACTTGAAATAAAACATTTTAATCTGGAACAATGTGTTTTGTTGGTTGATACGTTATAAGAATTAACACTTTCTGTATGTACTTGCATTGCTTTTGAAAAGTTTACTGATTTAGTTTAAGTTTATTGAATTAAGGTGATCTATTTGGGTTTGGTTATGGTTTCTGATTAATCTTCTCTGTTCTTGTTTCAGATTCTTTCCCCACTTTTTTTCTTCTTGTTAACTCACCTTCTGCTGCATGTTTTCTGTTGATGCCTTAGTCCTGTAGGATGCCTGTTTAGTGCATGGCTATCCATTTTAGGGTTTTTATCAGTTTGTCCAGTTTGGTATTTCGGGTTCAGCAGTTTTTTTTGTTTTTTTTCCAACTAGTGATCTATCCTATATTCTCTTCTGATCCATCTTGCCGTGTAAAAACGGTCAAGGGAGGGGATGTTAGTGGTGTAATGGTTTAGGGGACAATTTTCTGCACACTTTGCGTGACTTTTGCTGCCTTGCTACCAGCTGAGCGGTTTAAATGCCACAGCCTACCTGAGCTGTGATGCTGACTGTCCAGGACTTGATCACCACAGTTCACCAATGTTCTTATGTCCCCCTCCATTTTAAACATGATTATAAGTTTCTTGATTCAACAGAGACAAAACAATTATGACATAACCAAAGGTTTATATCATAAACTAGTCACTTGATGAGATCCTGTTAATATGAGCCAAAATACCTTTTTTTTAACAACTGTCTACAATTGTGTGCACTGAGGACCAGCACAAACAGGACAATGACCCCTTTGAGGCTGCAAAAATTATAATGATTAAAAACTTATTTCACTGCAAAAAGAGAACTAAAAGTAAGTAAAATTTGATTGAAATTACTGTATTTTTTTCCTTATTTGAGCAGCTAAATAACACTATTTGACAATGGAATAAGTATTTTTACCCCTAAAATAAGATAATTAGATAACTAGCACTTGAAATAAGATGATAGAGATGCATCGTTCTTATTTTAAGTGCGAAAAATCTTATTCCACTGGCAAATAGTCTTATTTACCTGCTCAAATCAAGGAAAAATACAATAATTTCAAGAGAATGTGACTTACTTTTTGTTCCCTTATAGTGTATTTTGTGTTGCAGCTGTCTCAGTGTTTCACCCAAAAAAGACAACCCGAAAAACTCCCTGGAATAAAAAACTATACTTTTATATACTTTTTTGCTTATCACCCTTGACAGCAGCTGCATTAAATCTGCTTGAACAAATTGATTTTAATCCTCATTGGAATCAACATATGTTTACCTGAGTAAACAAATGATATTAAAGGTGTCTGAATATTTCAGCCTAATTGCTTCTATTACTGTTGTGTTTATGCTAATAAACACATACTGTTCATCCATGTTGATGAACAATATGATTCATCCCTTGCTTTCTAACAGATCCCTGACCTCACTCTCTAAGGGAAGAAAGTAATTGTTTTGCATGGATTTGGGTCTTGTTCAAGATGCCTCAGGTGAAGTCTTGCCAAAGATTATAATGATATTTGCTTAAATTCACACAAATAAACAACTGAGATAAACAATCAGATGCAATTAGAATTATTGTTCCTTTGGCTCTGAATTAATAACCACTTTAGAGAGGGTGGGAGAACGACGGGAGGCATCCTTTACCTGAATATTGATGACTTCTCTTATCACCACTGATAGAAAAATATGCCACGCCATAAGCCCTAGTTAACATGATCATTTTATATTATACAGGTACATCTAAAAAACAAAAGTACAATATTATGAAAAAATGTTTTGTCTCTGGCCCTTAATTCTTCAAATTTTGATGATTATAGCTTACAGAAAATGTGAATATTACATTACAGCGTAAAAAAGAATATTCTACATTATTATATTATCAGACCAATAATAAAATGTTTTAAACAGCAATTTTAAAGGTCTTGAAAAGTATGCTGACTTCTATGAACTCCAAACTCTTTTGGGGCTCATTCTGCCTGAGTTTCTGCACGGCAGAAACTACAAAACTACAAATGGAAACGGGTGTGGTGCTTTGCAATTCGGATGAAAAAACCTAACGTTAGCTATTCAAAAGAATTATTGCGCTTAATTGGCATGGGGATCCATTAATAAATCTAACTGAGACCAGAAGGATCTGAAACCTCAAAGTTATGTGATCAAAACTGGAGGTTTTCCTCCAGTGGCAAGTTAAGGTTTGATAAAATCAAACCTAAACGGTATCTTGGGGAATAAAGGCGTGTTCTGAAAAAAATGTGTACATTATTAAGATACGTTCTGTGCAATGCTGATTTTCTTCTTGGGGAATTGTTGACGATGAAATAAACTTTAGAGGGAGCTGTTTTCCTTTATAGGATGCAGAACCCTTGGCAATAACACTGTTCATATACACACTGCACCATAAGTGCTGGTCAGACTGTGCCACAAGCTCTGTCTGACCTTCCTATAGCAGCCAACTTTCTAAAGCGCTGTACCTGTTGTCTCATTAGTCTTTGTTATTCTGAATAATAAAAGGTTTCACAACAGGGCAAAATGACACAATGATGAATCTGTAAATAAGCCCATTATAGTGAGGCGCCAGAGTGGCTCCTGTGATTTTCTCTGTCACTACATTAATAATGCCTGAACTTCAGCTCTAGTTGGTCTTCTGAGCCGGAATGGAAATGTAATATTTAACTGCAAACAGTACCTAGTGTTACAAGGTCATCCTATTATTGACAAATACTGCTAAGTCATGTCATGGGGTACTAATGTAATTGGACGCAGGTTGCTACAACAGCAGCATTTTTATCACAGCAGGCTGCGGGATGTCACTCTTTGCTGCTACATATTGTGAAATGGCTGGCAGATAATGCAAGCTGCATACCAATGACATGCATCAAGTCGCTGATTTGTATTCACGTTTTTTTCTAAGTCCAGGCTGGTGCACGGATCTTGTCCATGTACACAGGCAGTCGGTGACACAGATACTTCATTCTAATGTCTAATGGGAATTCTAATGTCTAAATGATGGAAGTGTTGGGGGGGGGGGGGGGCAAGGGGGTGTAAGAAGGCCGGATTCAGCAGCAAGTGGAGGCTTTTAAAACCTGTGTGTGGCGGTAGCAGGTTGCATACAGATTAAACAAGGTAATGCACACCATGTCGACCAGCACTGGAAATATATAAGAATTAAGTGGATGAAAGCTTGCTGCTTATTTAGCAAACTTCTAATTACTTCCAATGCATCATCGCAAGTTCTGCCGTTTTTAGAAATAAGTTGTTCTGTTGCAGATTTGGATTAATAAATTCTAAATCACAGGGTTATAAATATTTATGTGACAATTGAGGAAAAAAAATCTAAGAATTATTGCTCAACACAAATCATCTGAAAAATGCTGAACAGTTTATAAGATCCTCCGCTGACGGCTCTAAATACGGCTAAGGTTTGAGTCGTTCATTTGAATAATATTCCTCTTCAGCTCTTACTCATTTTCTCTGTATATTATTTGATGTAATTATGTAAAAGCATGTTACGTATATGTATAAGGAGTCTTCCTGGGTCTTCTTTCAGAAACCAGCTGTACCCAGCAGAACAGCTGCTGTATAAACTGGTCAAAGCAGCTCCACAGAACGCGGGGATTAGGCTGCTTCTTCTTCTGAAAGGGGGCCAAAAAAGGCCACTTATATTTTTACTTCTTTATTTTCTTCCTCTGTTGATTAAAACTCCCCCCAATGAACAATTCAATTGAATTTAATTAAATTGTATTTATATAGCGCCAATTCATGAAACATGTCATCTCAAGGCACTTTACAAAGTCAAATTCAATCAGATTATACAGATTGATTATACACAGGTTTTGGTCCCGGTGGAGTCAAAGTTGTCCTCATGTTGTTGTTGTTTTTTTACACAGAAGCTTTAGTCTAGCTCAGAAAAAAACATAACCTTAATGCTGAGAGCTCTCAACGCGAGCTAACGTGAGATAAATCCAACTTTCAGAGTTAAGATCTGAGACCTGAGAGTCAGTTCTGACTGTGTTCAGGTAAAAACAATAAGTGGTAAAAGCAACATTGTCATAATTAAAAGAAACAACACAAACTACACACAGGAAAGTAAGTAAAGTAAATGAATCTTGAACATGTGGGTTTTGAGTTTTGATTTAAACAAAGGTAAAGACTCGGTATTGCAGATGTCAGGGGGGAGTTATTTCAACAGCATAATGACTCAAAGCACAGCTAGAACCACCCAAGAACTGCTATACGACTATTCTGAAGTGGACTCCTATGAGCTCTGATCTAAATCCTGTACAAGGAGCTGAAATGAGCCGTTTTGAAGGCGCCCTTCAAACCTGAGACAACTGGGGCAGTTTGCTCACAAGGATGGGGCCAACACACCTGTTGACAGGTGCAGAGGTCTTAGTGACAGTTACATAAATGATTTGGCTGCAGTGATTGGCTAAAAAGCTGGCACAACAAAACATCAATGTATTTGTTCAGGCTTGTTTCATTTGTTTATTTTATTTTAAATGATTCTGTTGAACCACAGTTCAAAAGCAATGTCTGATTTTCATTGGTTAATTTTGGTTTAACGTGTAAATCTTGGTTTGGAGGTTTAGGTTGGAACCTAAAGCATGATACTGTACGTCAAAATTGTCTTTAGTCCAGTTAAACTGATTGATCGGCAGTACTTGATATTTGTCAACCAAGATTCAGTCAAAGTGAGGTAAAGCTTCTTCAGCTGTTAAACCAAATTAAAACCTGATGAAACTGGCTCAGAATGTTTCCCCCCAAAATAAATCTATAATCTTTGCATTAAACCGCATGAAAATGACCAAAACTTTTCATCTTATTCACCAATTTATTAAGCTATGGTGTAAGGGTAAGGGACAGGAAGGTGGATTGAGGAGTTCCTTATTTTTTTATTTTTTTTTCCAGCTTCAAGCTCCGGCTCATTTCCATCCAATGATATTATGCAAATACAGCTTGTGAAAGTCACCGACATCCAACAGCGTGGCTGGTTTCCATTAAAGCGCGGCTATCAGTGCAGAGGGAGAGGCCACAACAAGGTGACCCAACGGAGGGAGCTGTGGTTGAACCGTCACTGACGACAGCAGCTGTGGATTTCAACAAAGTGTTAGAATTATGCGCTCTTTATTACGCTAAAAGTACATTTTAATAACCTGTTTGCTTTAACTGTACAATGGCGTTGTGTCTCAGATAGCTGCATCTCATCAAAACATCTGGAAAAGACGGGTTTGTGAATTGACAAACGTTACACGAATGTACATCCAGCACAAAATGTTTTGTTTAAATCTGTTTCCAGTCGACACTCGTTATCCGGCACCTCAGGTTTCACCAAAGTATCTAGACTAGCACCTCATTAGTGGCCTTAACACTCAGTTTTCCTCGTTGACACGCTTTAACCATGACAGAGGTTTGTTGTAAATGTCAAATAAGTGACCAACCTTTAGCCTGTAGCTGCAGTTTGCCTGACATTTCCAACACATTCTTTTCATCATGCTTATTTAAACAACGAGCTTCACCATTTCTACCTGCCAGCAAAACAAAAAGTAATGATTCAAAACCAAAACAAAGGAATTGTTCAACCTTCATTCATAGTTGAGTATTATTTATGATTTGAAAAAAAAGGTGCTTTAGTTTGGCAATGAAAATATCACAAACGCCCATCCTGACACATTTAGCTGATGCAATTCTTCATCCTTACCTCCACATTATTTTCTGCAATCTGTGAGAAATGCTGATATTGTCATATCAGCTGGGTGGCATGTGCATAACAGCTGCATTGTCTATTTACACAACTGAGCTTTCCATCCATCCATCCATCCATACATACATACATACAAACACACATACATACATACATAAATTTTGCTTTATTAACATATTTTTATGGTTACATTATACACATTTATAGGCAGTAATGGACAATAAAAGTTTGGCAGCCCTAATCCTTTTGTGGAATTGAGCTGCACTGACGTGTTAGTCGACGTTTTGGCTGGAGGTTGGTCTGGTAACTTTAGTAGCTGCAGTTTTGTGGTTTCTCTTCTTTTTTGTCTGAACTTACACTTCTCTGCAGTTCCTCCTCAGGTATTTAGTGCCTGAAGCCTCCATAGAAGTCAGAAAAGTCACCTAATTTCACACATGATAGTAATGTGGTGAGAAGAAAGAAATATCGATAGCTGTTCTTCAGGCTGGTATTAATCTGGAAAACATTTTAGATTTAATTTAAATGCTACTGCATTTAAATTAAACCAAAGCCAAATCCACAGTGTAAATGTATAGTCTTCAATTTTTGATTTTTCATGCGATCTCTCAGACAGTTGTATGAATATCTCAGTTTCTTTGTATAGAAAGCCCACCCATGCCCCGCTCCTCCCCTAAACGAGGGAAATAGATCCTGACATTTACTCAGACTCATGTTTTCCAGACTCTCATTTGGAGAACATGGACACTTTCAGCTCGCTACACAACAGTGTAGTTTTGACAGCATTGCTCACTCACCTGCTTGTCCACCCCCAAACTTTCCTCTGCTCCATGATCTCCTACAGCTACAGCAAAGAAATCAATAATCCAGCCAACATTCACCACCACACGTCAAACTCATGCTCTGTGGGAAAGACTCACTTTCCCTGGAACTCCATCACTACCTCCAACAGTAGAGACCTCTCTCCACCCGCTGTACATTATTTATAATTCCCAATCTCAAACAATCCACTTACTGCTCCTTCTCAGCGCCAATCTGGACTTCCACTATAAACCCAGAAGAACCCCCCCTCCCACTGCATAATAATTTTGATAAATCTTTCCTGCGTCCATGATTTTCTTCTTCTTTTTTTAAGAGTCTAACACTTAACAAATATGACATTCCCTCATATTTATTCCAACTTTTGTTTTTGTCTTCCAAACTATAATTTACCTCAGAAACATAATCTATGATTGCTTACTGAGCGACCTGTAAATATTTGTGAGATTTTACTTTTGGTCTTATTGTGTTATGTTTAATGTGTGAAATCATATTTTACTACAAAGATTTTGGATTTCACTTATATTCTCCATACTGGACTCTTTTAGAGGTCTGAGGGTTCATCTGGGAATAAATGTACCATTTACCATATGTGTAAAGATCGATCAAATAAATCACTGAAAGCTTTTCTGTAGGATTTGGTTATGCAGGAATGTTGAACATGTGACCTGTTTGTATTAATTTAGTCATATATTTTGGATCGTTACGTTGGAAAAAGCATAAATGTCCCGTTTAAATTTTCTGGCTAAAAACCTAATCTTAGAGTCATTTGACCAAAAGCTCTCAGTTCTCATTAAAGTCTCAGGAGAGTTTAGGAAACTTTACATCTTTAAACTTGCACCGGTCGTGCTAAAATACCTTTTCCTCGGATCACTTCAAATTGAACTACAAATATATGAGGCATCACTAATTTTGTTTATAATTATTATTTATTAATTTTATTTTATTTTCCTTTTTATTGCAAGCTGACCCGGTCAGTTCAGAGTCTGCGATTGTAAATTAGAAGTCAACGATTAAATCCTCCTTTCTAAGGAATCAGGAGTGACCCCAGACTAATTTTCATGTCTAAACTCCTGGGAATGGTGTTCCATTACAGAAGAGCTCCTCAGAGCTCAGATTGTAATCAGCATGGAAAGGATGTTGGGGGATTTGTAGCAGGGCGCACTGAGCCAGAAAACCTGACATCCTTTTTAATTCCATCATTCTGACACTCAGTGAGTTTTCAAAGAGGATGAACTGATCGTCCAAATGCATGAACCATAAAAGTATGAAAAATGTTTTGTTACATTTAAAACAATATTATGCATAAGATGTGATGATTTTGACAGTAGATTACCTTCTTGCTCTGTTGTTAGATTCAATCGTTACTCATGAATCTACCTTTTATGGAGGAGTAGCAATAAAAGAAGCTGGTGAATAACATCCCATTTGCCCTTTCTATATTTAAAACTCCATGTGTGAAAGAAACCTGAGACTAAGGGTGTGTTTACACCAGCCCCGTTTGGTCCGCTTTAAATGGACTCTGGTTCGTTTGCTCAGAAGGTTTGGTTTGTCCTGGGAGGAGTGGATGCAGAATCGAACTACGATGCAGACATAAAAAGTGAACAGGGGTCCACCTCAGAACTTGGGTCTCGGCTCGGTTGAACTGAACTCTTATGGGAATGCCAAGCAGACCAGAGGCCTCTCCTAAAGCAGGAAGCGGCCTGCGGTGCAGGGCAGTCTGGGTAAATACAATCGTAACAGAGCAATACTAATAATGACGTAAATCATATAACGTAAATACCTTGCTTAAATCTCCATGGCCCTCTGCCTCGTCCTCCGCTCATGCTGAGCCCTCGGTTGACTTGGGCGTGTCTGGCACACTTTCAAAAGACAGCATTGTAGCCACAGAGCTAAAATCTGAAGCCATATTTTTTTATTTACATTTTCCCGGTTAAAGAAGTCGTGCGGTGTTGCTGACCGTCCTCTTTCATTCTGTGTCTCTTGATGCAGCGTCACCACAGCGCCGTCGCAGGCGAGGGGTTAAACAAGTTGGTCACACAGTTTGGTTTGTTTGACAAAGAGAAGCAATGAAAGAAAACCTCACCTGCTGAAAATTAACACTTTCTACTGAATTATCAGGCATGAAAAGGGCCTAACATCAGTTGAACACACCATCCCAACAGGGAAACCTGGTGGTGGCGTAATCATGATGGGAGGATTTTATCTTCAACATGGGGAGGGAAGCCGGCCAGACCTACTGGACCTAAAGGTTCAGCTTCTAGCAGGAGAATGTAACAGCCAGAGCTACAACTGTATGGTTTACATCTAAGTAAAATAATGTGTTAGAATGATACATGTAAAGTTCAGACCTAAATCTAACCAATAATCTGTGCTGTCAACACCAGAGAGCGCCCCCAGTGGTCAATGAAGGCCTCTGTCCATGCGGTGTGGGCTGCTGGGTAAATCTAACACGTCTCACTCACGCAGGGATTCCAACGGGTCTCTTGAAGACGGTATTAAGAGGAACTCGCTTAGCTTCTAACTGCCTCCTTCCTAACATCCTGCCCTGCTTCCACTTGCGAGGTAATCGGGCTGAATAGCCCTGCTGCCAGCTATCCCCACCGGCCAATCCTGTTAACCAAACATTTCTCACCAGCTAAGTCTCTTTTTGTGCAACGCTATTAGAAACTTACCGCCAAAAGACTTACAGCTGCAGCTGTAGTAGAATGTGGATTTACAAAGTATCGACTAAGGGAGCTGAATACAAATGCATACCATGTTTTTCTTTGTTTGCTCAAGAAAAATAAAACATTTTCTTCTACCTCACAAATTATGCTCTACTTTGTGTTTGTGTACCATACAGAATCCCAACCAAATACATAAAGTTTTGTTGTTATAACATCATAAGGAAAGAATATCTTAAAGGAAATAATACATCAATGTCACCTCTTTTCAAATCTGATACCGTTTTTAACGCCTTACAAAAAAAATAAAAATAATCCAAAGAAAGTTTCTCCTGAGGTTCTTTCCTGGGATTTTATTGCACTGAGGTTAGTTAACAGGAGAGCATCAAGTAATTGCTAAAATGAACGTGTTTGGTAGCTTGTTTTGTTCTGAGATGGTGACAGAAGATCAAACCGCGCGGAGAAGGTTGCAAAAAACAGAAGCCAAGGGTAATTTTTCAATTTCACCACACAAGACCAGCAGCGAACAAAGAAATCTCACCGCACTGAAGGCAAACGCCCTATTTCAGTTTTATAAGATTTATTATCAGCCTGAAGAAAGTAGGTGATGTTTAAAATTAAAACAGAAGAAATTAAATAATATGGCAGCTTAAATGCATCTGCAGATCGTAAGTAAGCACAGTAAACATAAACACGGCAAATAAATAAAAACGTATTTATTTATTCACTCCACTTATTTTTCGCTGGTATTATTATTATTTTTTTTTATTTGAAACAAAAAAGTCAAACTACAAGAAATCTATGTGTGTAATAATTTAAAACAAAAGACACAAAACAGTTCACATGCCAAATACTCTCGGTTATTTTCCAATGACCCAATTCAGTTCCTATAAATAGTGATTTTACATTTTACATTTATCAGAAACGTTCACTGTTTAAATATAAATCACAAAGAGGATAAAATTCTGATCTTAGAAGTAAAGTTTTTTGTTTTTTCCTCATGCTATGATTGGGGGCAGATGGGCATTAGAAAATGGGCCGTGCAATTAGAAGGCTCCTAAATCCTCAGCGTGGTTCCTAATGAAGACTGAAGTGACAGCAGGACGTCACAATAAACCATCAGTGACAAAAATTAAGTAATTTTACAAAACAAAACACCTCTAACTGACCATGACAGTGAGTTTGAGAGCTTAGAAGCCATTTATTGACTAACGAGGAAGAAGGAGATGTAAGTCTGGGAGCGTGACTTTAAGAGCTCCCTTTGTTGACGCTGCGGCCGTTCTTTTGTGTATTTTCAGCCACAAGTTGCCGTGTATGTAACAGACACATGAAAGCTGATAAGTGAAAGCCAACGAAGCACAGCCGAGCTTTCTAACAAGCATCAATAATAGATAGTTGTACCATCTCCTGGGCTAAACACTGCAGGAGGTTGCTAGTCGAGTGAAACAACCATCTGTGGCCCAAACAAAAAGCCTCTGAAGCCCTGATCCCCACCACCACTCGCTCTCATCCCCGCACCCTCTCTCTTAAGACCTCAATGCTTATGGGAATTTGCAGCTGTTTAATGTTTAATGCCCTCTAAAGCTAAAAGAATGCAAATTTCTGCGGCCTGCTACCAATTTTTCTTCTTTTCACTCTCACCCTGAAATTACAGATCTGTTGTCCCCATGGCCCTATTTATCCCCAGTGTTACAGCTGGGGACAATTATGTGCAGGAAGCTAACGGGGGGGGGGGGGGGGGGGTATTTTGGGAGCAGCGAGGAAGTAAGATGTGAATCCATCCTTTAAGGAAGGCAACACACTGCAGAGAGTGGAGGGGACCTGGCCACAGGGTGCTTTCTGGGGTATCTTTACTGAACCCCACCCCTTACACCCCCCCCCCCCCCCCCACCCCCTGTGGTCTGTGAGGATTAGCCAAAACAAGACATTGGGGTAGATGTGGTGGGGCAGGGTGAAGAAAGATGAAAGAAGCTGAGAAAATGAGAAGCAACTCTGTTTACGTCCCAGCCTGCCCCCTACTGTGCTTTGATGACCTGAACTATCGCCTTTCAAGATGGAAACATAGATACTTTTTACCCTTTCAAGTTATTTGACAGGTTTGTTTTGGTTACATTTTTAAATTGCTGATGGAAATAAAAGTAACCCAATATTTATTGCATTTCTTTTAATTTTGTTGGCAGGAAAACAAAAACAACTTTAACTTAAACTAAATTAGTTTTCTTCATGGTCAGACGAGAAGATATAATTGATAGATACTATAAGAGAAAAATATTGATCTTCAAAATACAATGAAAGGAATTAAAATTTGAATCAACACTGATGAAATAAATAAAACACTCTCAGACGCCTGTAACTCTAACCATGCAATGGTGTAGCTTATGAATTCAGATTATGTGCCTTTTTCATCAGGTCTTTACTTTCCACGTTCAAAAAAAGTTTTTTTTATTATTAAATTAGATAAGACCTTCAAACCCTGTGTTCATATCTTCTTTACTACATAGCACATTTTACAGGGTCGAATAGCTTTTGTGGATGTTTTTTGTTAATTCACAGTTTTCACGGGACTATCAAGAAATCATCTTCAAAATCTAGATTTATAATGTTTACCATCAAGTCTAAGGAGTAACATAACAGCTCCAAGGAATGTTACAAATACAAAACAGTCAGTAAATAAGAAAAGTGGAACGATGCTACCTGTGAGAAGGAAATCTATCCGTCATCCATGCATTGCGGTGCAGGGCTGTGGTCAGGGTGAGGGAAAGTGACATGTTGACACATGATCAGGGTGATACTGGTGGTTTTCACCACCGATCGTCTTTTGAGGTGGAGGAATTTTAACCCCATCGGAGGTGGAGAGAGGCTTAGAGTATCCCACATTGAAATAAAATATATTTGGCATCTGTTGGATCTATCTAAGCATATCGTGTTGATTCAACATTATTGTTTTAATGTAATTTGAGAACATAATAATATAGTGTAGATACTACATAATATGAAAATGTTGCACAATCGCATGTTCAATTATCTTAATGGAAACTGAATTAATCAATTTAAGTTTACTCGCGACAGCAGATGTCCTAAAAATTAAAAATCACCGTCATTATGTCATCTTGTGTACTGAGTTAGTTAAGAACTAACCAAAATGAAAGCAATGAGAGACATAATTTTCCTGAATTAATTTGTTACACTGGTCACACAGAATGTTGGTTCAGGGGAGTTTTGTGCCTGTTGCCACTAGTCTGCCACTCAGTCTGACATGACAATGAAGAAAGCATGTGTTGTATAAAAACTGCAATATCCACCGTTCAACCCTGAGAAGGCAGCACTGGGGGGGTTTAAGGAAAATATTGTAGAACTAAAGAAGTTCAGATGAAAATGTAAAAGAAATGCACAGCAACATTAAAGTAGCACCCCTAGGTGCTGTTTATACAGTTTATCTGCAAAATAAATAAATTGGGGTGAGTGCCTTTTAAATTAAATCCTTTTTCTCTCAGGTGATGTAAATTATTCTTTTAAAGGCTGCAACTGACAATCCCGCTTACTGTCTGGTTACATGAGACAAAGCTTTAGTCCCAGACATGGAGACATGACTTTAGACAAGTCATGTCTAAAGTATTTTTGTTTGGTAACTAAGTTCAATGAAGTCAAAGTCTGAGACGTGTTAGATATAAAAAAAAAACGGTTGTAAAGGTTTCTAAAACAAGCAAGAAAATGGGCCATTCCTATTCTAGTCTTCTACTTAAGTCTTTATTTGAAAGAACAAATCACCAAAAAGGTTTTACAATATCTTTTTTAACTGTTTTATGAAGAACATCTGCATAGCAAACAAATCTGAACTGGTTGAACATGTTTACCACAATTACAACTGTTTTATTTTTGGTGACAGCTTTCAGTTTGGTAACTAATAATACTAGTTATATTGTTTGAAAACACAAAACAACAAGAATATTTGAAAAATCTTTTGAGATATTTTGATATCATTGGATCTCATGCAGGTCTACATGCTAACCAATAAAAGCATTGATTATCCAAGCTAAGTCCCCTTAACAACCCAGAACCATGAAAACTGATTATGGAGCTTGATTTATGGGTCTTTTGCTTGTATGAATTACCTTAAACCCCTTTTCCTCAAACACTTTTAGGAGGCAGGACAGGGCGGCTGCTTTCATCATCCTTTACTGCTGCGGCTTTCATCAGTGACAAGCAGCGGATGGGAATATTTCTTTGCTCCTGTGGGTGTGTATGTGAATGCAGTGGCATTGTGTGAAGGCTGACTGATAAACATCCTCTCAGGGGAAGCGGGTCGGGATGGCATTTATCTGAGGGGACTCTTTTGTTCTTTGTGCTTTCAATTATTCAGGGCGCATCCTTTTCTTCGGCTCACTTCTGCTTGACATGATCCCAACATTTGCCACGTCAGGGTTAAATATCTGCCCGGCTTCACAGCCCCGGAAGAAAAACACAGCCATCCCTCAGAATGATGTTATGTGTGGTGAGAGTAAAGGCTACACGCCGTTCTGTGGCGGGACCACGACACCGTGAGCGTGCCCCTGGGCATCCTCCCATACATGCAGGATATCAGTTATTGCTATTGTAGCTATAACAGTAAATTTGCTTGGATGCAAAAAAACTTTTTCATGACTCAGTAACAGTCTGATTTTAGTGAAACAGTATGTAAAACAGCTTCATTTTAGAGAGGTAGAACATATCTTGGCCAGACTTTTGTCTCAGTTTAGCATAGAATAATCTTATTTGTTCTTTCAATGTTGCAGTTTTGCCATAAATTGTTTCTTAATCAGTGTACAATCTACATCCCCCAAACAAAGCAAGTTTCTGCATGCACATCCCTCTCATGACATCAAAGAAGGTAAAAAGCAACTTAGAGTTCTTATGAGTATGTTCATTCGTATTTTTTTCTGATTGTGTACTCTGCATTTGTATTTTTAATAAAATTCCTCCTCCAACAAAACATTAAAGCTTAATGTAAGAACACTGCAGGGATCTCAACAGAATTTGGCCAAAATAAATGAGCTAGTTTGTACAACCATTACAGATTGTGTTTGAAAAATGGGAAACAAGCAGCTGAAAATAGCTTCCTTGTGTCGGAGGCTGGACTCCGTCATCCAGGGGATCTCAGAGCAGAGCTGCTGCACCACCGGACAGAAATCAGCCAGCTGAAGTGGTTCAAGCATCGCATCAAGATGCCTTCAGGGTGTGTTCTTTTAAAGATTATCTGGGCACATCAGAGTGTCCAGATAGCATCACAGACACACGCTGACCTCACTGGAGGGACGGTTGTGGTCTGGGAACACCTGCGTCGCCGAGGGAGAGACATCTGGGTTTCCCTTCTGGGCCTTTGCAACCCCATGGCCCAATATTAGATAAGCAGAAGACAATGGATACATGATAATGAGTGCAATACTCCTGGTTAGCCCCAGGCCATGCCACGACTATCATCGCCGTCAACAACAGAGAGGAAGTCAGAATAAAAATCAGAGAAGTTCTTCACAGATGTTGGATTGCTTGCAATGCCACATTACTGGTGATCCCCGTGACTATAGAAGGTTATAAAGGCAGAATACATCATTTACTTACTTTGCAAGTGCTTACTATGCAAATACTGAAATCACATGGAAAGATCAAACAGGAACATTGTAGGAATTATATTTCTAAAGACAGTTAATTATTTATTTTTAGCTTCATCATCCACAGCAGTGTCTTCCAGTTCTTGGGGATATTCAGTCAAACTTTGGCTCAGCTATGTGAGGCTAAAAAAATAAAACTGTAAATGTAAGATCTTTGCCACTTCAAATGCAACTCAACTGTTTTAAAGTATATGTTGAAATCTGAGAAATGTTCTTAGATAGCCATAGTTTTTACTTATACTAATGAGCTTGATTCCTCTGCCATATGTAATGACATTATTGAATATACAAAACCAGGATTATCAGTCTTTTTTTGATGCACTTTAAAAAAAACATTAACAAGAGTTTTTCTGAAATCATCCAGTGGAAATTCTCTCTTATCTGCTAGTGTTTGACTTTTCAATGGATGTTTGTGCGTTAAAAATAGAAAACACATTGTGGCTTTAGTAATATGGGAGTTCTGGGGTCTCATTTATAAAACATTGCAGTGGATCTATACTAAAATTCTGAGTATGCCCGAAGAAAATGCTGATCTCTAAAACCATGCGTACGGACCAGCAAGCGGTTTTCCTTTATAAATCACAGCTGTTTTTGAACGTTTGCACACCAGCTTCCGCCTCCTGCTCTGCCCTCTGCACGTCCAGATTCAACCATAAATGGTTAATGCAAAGCACCTCATGAATGTTACTGTGTATTAAAATGAGCCAGCTCCTTATTCTTATTTCATGGTTACCAATGGCAAACACAAAGATATCAGCAAAGAAACTCAAAAGAAATGGCAGAAAACGACTTTATTAAAGGGGCAATGAAAGTTGAAATTTGTCCGCATTAAATAATGTGTTAAAAAGGAAATATTGTTACTGTCTTAAATGTCAGATGACATTTGCTCCAGGTCTTGTATTGGAAGAGGCTATGCGTCTGAATTGTCGAGTAGGATGGAGGACAGGAGGGATGAGGGTTTCCTCCTCAGTGATTAAAGCGTGCCTCCTCCGGGGTTTGGAGAGCGGGTTGTGACCGAGCACCAGGGGGGTATCCACTCTCCCCGGTAGCTTATAGCAGAATTCAATGCTCTAGTGAGTCTAAATCAGCATATTAGCTAGTCGTCATAATGGGCCAGGAAATCTTTGATCCTTGAAAAGAAGTTTCCCTTCTGCAGGGTCTTCCACCAGTGCTGCATCCACCTCGCAGCTTTACGCATGAGGATCACCATGGTATTTAAATCCTTACAGCAATCAGTGCAATTAGCTCGCACCTTGTGACAATTTATGTGTTAGGCAGTGGAACACGTCACCCTGGTGATCATCGGAGAGAGGAATGTGATGGTAGAAAACCCTGATGAGTGGACTTTGATTTTAGATCTAGGTTGGCTTATGGGCCTTTTTTTAAATTTATTTGAGAAGTCCTTATGTTCCGTATGGCTCACCAGCGCAAGCATGGATAACGCTGGAGTTTAGATTGAATATGATGAAGTCGTTTTAGTCAGATACGGACTGAAATTGAACGTCTGAGAGGAACCATGATGCATTGCTGTGGTTCACCACTTTACCATCTGCGTCGCCAATTTAACCTTTTTTTAAAACGAGCGTACACACAGGTCAGAGGTTGTGTAAGGGAACACAGAGTCTGACGGCAAGTTTTTCTTCATAGATCACTGCTTCTGTGTGGAACGTGACGTACGCAACATTTATAAATGGTCGGTCAGGTGTGAGTAATGGAAAAGGGCCTCACCAAAGTTTAATTATCTGCTAAAACTGGTTTCATGGTTACAGGAGAGGCAGAATTTATTTTCTAAGGTAACATTTCAATGTGGAGACACATACAAGCATTTGGGGTCAGTGGGGCCCCACCACATGTCGCTGTGGAGCTCTATGTTCGCAATAATCCATGGGACTTGATCGTTCTTTATAGAGCAATATTATAAAAAAGACAGATTCCCTTAGCAATAAAATTCAGTTATAAACATTTATGTTTATATATCTAAAAGCTCAGTAGCTAAATCTTCTTGAGGCGCCTTGATATTGGGGCCGGCCCACCAATCTTTGTTTAAATAATGAACATCTGAAATCGCAGTGAGCATGCTCAGTACGCTCTCAGCAGACATAGTGGGGCACAAATCCCACGGCCCCAAGCTCGGATCGTCCAATCAGAACGCTGGAAACACACACGTTATGTTTACGTTCTGCTGGACAGTGTGAGACCATCTGGGCAGATTTATTTTAGATGTACATTTTAGTACAAGGACAATGCAAAGTGCATCACATGATTAAAACATTGGAAAAATAAAAACAGAATAAAAGCAAGTAAGAAACAGTTGGAATAAAATGTAGGAAAATTTAAACAAAATAAATGATAGGAAAATGTAAACTAAAAGCAAATAATAATCTAGTGATGGTTGTCCTCGCTGGCTCATTGAAGGATTGATGTGAATCTTTTCTGTTCAATAAATTAACTATGAGTGATCTATATTTATAATTTTATGCATAAAAATTAAATTACATTTACCTTATATAAAACTGATATTCTAGTGTGTTGGTTTATGCTAGTTTAATTTATCATTGATCAAAGTCAGGTTGTATGCATCACAAAATAATTAGTTTCTACTAATAGGTGTTGAGTTTCTGTGCCCCCCCTCCCCTTTACTTGCCAGAGACGCCGTGAATCTAAGAGTGTTTGAAAGTCAGAGGACGTATATCGTCATTTGTTCTGATAATTTTGCTATTTTATTGTAAATTGTTCTGGGTCTGCCCTGGGATACTCCTCCCAGTGGGATGGGCTTTAAAACTCCCCAACACAATCAGATGCCTGAACTATCTCAAAATACTTTAGATACAGTTGATTCCTTTAGATTCAGCGGTATACGTCTTTTCTCTATTTGTTTTTCCAGTTTTAAAGTTTGTACACCAATCAGTCAGTTATTGTTGGCCAAATGATGACTGAGGAGTTCTGATAAAACATCTCTGATCTCCCAAAACACTTTGATGCATTCTGACTTTTCCAGTTAATGAACATGAGCTGAATCAGTTTTGTGGTACAGTAATGCATTATGGCAAACACATTCCAGTCTTTTCTGTATCCAATTAGATTTTATGCCAACCACTTAATTGATATGTCAAAGATCAATAATACTCAACGACTGATCTGCTGACACCATTGTTGGCTGATTTGAATTTCTCTGGAAATGCCTTATCTCACCTCTATGCACGTATTTTCAAAGATTTACACGAAATATATATAATTATTTAGTTTCTAAGCTCTACTTATCTGGAACAAGTGCTGAAAATCTGAGTTCCTATAAATCAAGATTAAAAACACATTTGTTTAGGATTGCCTTTGACTTTTCTAGTTAAACCGTTTTACTGAAACATCAGTAGTTCAACTTTGTAGTCCAACTGTTTCTAATGTTTGCTTTTAGTTTCTATTCTCTCATGTTTTATTTTGTTTCTACATTTTATTCCAACTTGCTTTGATTCTGTTTTATTTTCCTATGTTTTAATCATGTAATGCACTTTGCGTCGTGCATGGTGCGTCTTTATCTGACCCTCATTGCTGTGATATTTAAAGAATACAACATTTTATTATTTAACTTGATGAACATGAAAGAAGAATTTTAAATTTAACATAAGGTAATTTTTTTTATCGTGTTTATATTCTTACCCTGATACTGAGTCGGGATAAGTGGACAGAGCTCACTTGTCCTGCCCTGACCAGAGGACAAGACAGAATGAGCCGTCTCTCACTCTTATTTCCCCAAAGACTGCCATGAGTGTGTGTGTGTGTGTGTGTGTGTGTGTGTGTGTGTGTGTATAAATTGAAGTGTGTGTTCTCAAAGGTAATCAGGCTCTGTGTTCAAAAAGATGGAGGCTCCCGGAGGGTCGGGGGGGGGGGGGGGGGGGGGGGTCTACCTGACGGCCACATTTATCATCAGCCGGGAACTGGAGAGGAAAGGTTGTATTTGAGCATCTCAGATGTTGTTCAAAATCAATCTGCTACTCTGCTTCACCCGCAGAGCAACATAGAGACTGATTGTTTGGCTTTTTCTCTGCAGCTGTGTGCCATTGCTTGTACGGCTGCTGATTTGTTTTGCCAGGAGATTGATATCTGAAAGCACTTTTGTGGCCGTGCAGCGGGAAATGCTATCTGCTTCAAAGTTTTACATTTCAAGTTCAAAGCTTCATCAAGTTAATAAGCCTTTAAAACTCATGGTATATATTAAGAAAAAAAAAAATCCAGTCCTGGTGGGATAAGTGCGGAGTTATTTTAGTAATATCTGAAGTAGGTCAGAGCTGGTTTTCTCCAAACCGCACATCTTCAGATCATTCATGAACAAAATATCAAATACTGATTTAATGAGTTGGCTAAAAACAACTCATTTTACAGTTAAGACATGAAAGCAGAAACACTAATGAGTTCAGGAAAAGCTCACTGTTATCCACTCAGTTGTTAAAACACATAAACTAAATCTTTTTTACAGCCAAAACTCAGGACTGTATGATTTGGAGACAAATATTTAGTTTCCCTCAAGAGAAATCACTTATTATGCCATTAATTATTTAAATCACAAACACTTTAGCTCATATTTAAAATAAAAAAAACAGCCTTATTGTTTTTGATTGGATCAATGTTTCCTTTTTTAATTCTTGCTGCTGAACTACAACAATAACGAGCAGAGAGATGAAAACTGATGAAATTCAATTAGAGGCACTTCTGGGGACAAACGTATCAGCAGTTTGTGTTCATAAACATAATATCTCAGAAACTGTATTGGTTTTCAAAATTTAATTTAACATCAGACACTGTGAAAAGGGATTAAAACAGAAGTCTATGAACTGTCACTGTGACTGAAACAGAAAAGCAAGCAATGAAAATGTTGTACACGTAAACTAAATAGTTGAACTAATGTGCTACATTAATACAGAGTCAGCCTTTAAATTACTAATATTTTGAATTGACCTTTTTAGATGTGACTTTCAATTAGAACTACAGTTAGGCTGAAATGATTCATACCCCTGGCTGATTGTTAATTATTTTTAATTCAACCAAGAGGTCTGTTATTGATAAGAAATTAAACAGGCATGTCTTAAAATGCTAAAAAAAAAAAAAAACAGTGCAACAGATTTCAAATCTTTGAAAAGAAAAAAATCTAATTCACATTATAGTTGCATCAGGACCAGAGCACTGGAAAATTACATTTCATCCACAAAGATGGTATGAACTGGTGAAATAAAAGATAACATTAAACCTAAATCTGTCTTGGTTTAAAATGTTTGGATTACCTGTAATCAAAAACTTTGCTCATACAGTTTGAATTTTCATGTCCAGCACAAACAATTTTAAACCTATTTGGTGCTCCTTGCATCTCACATTATTTGCCATGTGTTCTTTTAGTTCTCAAAAAGCACGGTGAGCCTGAAAATGTCTAAAAACTGGCATGTTGGGAAGATTTTTAGTCCCTTTTTATCACAGCCACTGCTAAAGTACCTCCAGCTATTTTGATTCTGATTAAATAACGAGAAAATTAAAGGCAGGATCTGCACTGTTACTTTGACTATACTTCTACAAGAAGGTGTGCTGGGTGTCTCTAACCTGACCAGCCAGGTGAGCGCTCTACGTTCTGCATATTATCAATCTGGCTCTGCACCACATCAGATCAACCTCTCTGAGCTCCTTTGATCGGCTCCATCACCAAAGGTGTGTTTTAGCCAATCGCAGCTTCAAATTAAAACGTAAGCAGCGGACGTCATGAGAAACCACAAGAAGGTAAGCTAGTCAAGGCACTTCTTGCTGTTCTTTTCAATGAAGAAAACATGGATTCTGACAAAACAGACATGACAGCTACAGGTGCGTATCACAGCTGGTATGTCCCGCCTTAAACCACAATACTGCAACGTGATTGGCCCGAACCGTTTTTGGTTCGGGCACAGATGGCTGAAGCCCGAGCGGTACAAGATAGATACTGCAAGAACTCTTCTTTTATCAAAATGAAAAAAAAAAAGTAAAAAATTGGAATTTTGGCACACTGTTGCAGAACTGTCTTATTTCAGCCACATTGTCATTTTTTCATTATTTTTTAGAGGATGATGGACTACTTTAAGGTCACGACGGAACATCTCAATCAGAATTGAATCCAGACACTCTGTACGCCACTGAAATAGTCAGAGGGAAATCCAGTATTTCATCTTCTACTATCTGGACCTTTGTTCATATACAACAAAAAGAGTATAAACAGATAATCCCCTCTGTGAGCCTTTGTATCGGATTTAGCTTTTTCAGTTTGTATTTATTCCAAAATTATACTAGAAATTTTCTTAAAATGAGTGAAAACAGCCCAATAGATATATTCATAAATACAGTTCACAGTCTGTGATGCGTGAAAGAAACCAACAGAACACTAGGTTGCCTCCTGAATTTTTCATTTTAAATGTAAAGTGAGCAAAAAGCCCTTTTCAAGAGTCATAAAAATGCAGCTGTTTGACTTCCCCATTCAGCACCATGCTGTACTATTGTCTCCTGGGGCAAAATTAGTGCTTAGGCTCCTGTCAGCACTATTTATTCCAGTGGCTCATCTGTCACTGGAAGCTAACAGTAACAAAACTCAGGTCACCAAGCCGATTGTCCTCTAAAGAACAGACGAGGCTGCATTTGGCCATTAAAGTGAAAGCTTTGCTTTTTTCACCACTTTCTGCCTTATTTCACCCATTTTATACTCGTCATTGTTGCTCTGATTGCAGACTGACACGTGTTTCATCAATTTCTACTCCTTTTAACCTGTCTTCCACAAGCAGCCAACCATTGCATATTCCATCACTATCACCCACCATCTCCCTCTTTCTTTTTTCAAGCAAAGGTAACAGACGGCATCTAACTGTCAAATCAATGCAGGCATTTGTCATGTGTGTAATAAAACCCAACAGAGGAATGAGATTTATTTGCAGCCCTCTGGGAGCCAAAGGTGACGCAGTTAGCCCGATCGAGTCCCATTGTGAAGCAGGAGGGTCTATGGAGGAAGCCAGGTGGATGGGTTGGGGTCTTAGCGTGGACTGAGTCATGAAACTGCACCTTCATTCATTATGAATGAGAAGTAAGGCCGTCGGTTCCAGCTTGTAATTCCAGCCTCGCTTTGAAGTGATGAAAAGGAGAGAGTGAGATATACAACAAGAAAAAAAGAAACAGGGTTGGAGTGGAGAGGGAAATAAATGAGGCATGAGCAAAAGTTTCTGAGCCATGCCTCTGGCCAACAGTGAGATATCGTTTTAACACATGGCGCCCACAAGGTAATTTCTAAGTACTTTCACAATGTGGGAATTTTCGTTTAAGCACATCACCCACATACTCCAGCAGTCAATGTGTAGGAGGTGGACTACAACTCAGACAGGCGGCCAGTCTATCACAGAAACACACAGAAACACACAGAAACACACAGAAACACACCACACACGCTTACACAAAGAAACATGCAAACTCCCCTGGCATCAAGGTAACTGTTCCACTGTACAGCCCTCTTTTTAGAAAATGTCCCAACAACATGATATCCAAAAGCTCCTAGTCGTTATTTTTCTAATAATTGGCATCAGGAGTTCCTGGCAGAAATTAAAAGATGCGGTCAAACGTTGCTTGGGCAGTTTTTACCAAGCAGTGCCTGTTTTGGTGTTAAATCATTACATAATTTTGTGTGCATTGTGTATATAACTTTATCAGGCAGGCACCAATCAACTGAGCCCATAACCAGTGATTAAATCCCAATAATTCCTCCATATTCTTATTAAGAAGAGTATATCCTGCTTTATGTTTTAAAAAAATAAATGGATGTAGCGCCACTGGTCCTAAATAATAACTTTCAGAACAGTTAGTTCAACTCCAAGGGTCAAAACTCACCAGATTTGTTCTACAACTTTTCAGAAACTAGAAAGATTATAGTCCCAGCCTTTTTCCTGTCTGATAAGTTCTTCTCTTCTGCTGTATAGCTTATAAGTTTAATTCAACCTTTTTTCCCACATTGTGGTTTTGCATTTTTGAGGGTCTTCTTTAGGAATGCTCATTCTTCGTTTTTCCATGGGAGTTTTTGGTTTGTGTCTGTGTGTTATTTGTGCATTCTGAGCTGGTGTTTCACCCAAATTTTGTTATGGTTACATAATGACTATAAAGACTCTTGATTTTTGAATTTTCACCATACTTTCTTGGAGCAAATTGATAGTTTCCGAGAATTATCGGGTCATTTTATGCGGCTTGAAAGACACTTTCTAGGTAAGCTGCGAAGGCTGATAAACCTGGGTTGTTTATAATACGTGATGTGTTACCCTCTTCTTTATAAAGTACTGATGTATTATACTTGCTGTTAGAGGTCATTTTTGTAGACATATTTCTAATTGTTTCTATCTTAAAATTCATCATACCAATAATTCCTCCTGGTCCTTGAAGGCACTCATTAAGGTTCAGAAAAGTACCCTTTTTGTTAGGGAAACATAACTTGTACTTGCACATAAAAGTGCCTCTTAAGTGTCTGAAAAGTATCCTGCAAATTGTTAAATGGTAATCAATTACTTATGGAGAACAAGTACAAGGAAGGTACCCTATAAGCTCCTAAAATGTTTTATGCAAGTATTTGAAAAGTTTGAAAAGAAAAATTTACATTTATGAGTATAGTCTATAAGTTCTAACCTGACCCTAGCCATATGGATTTCTCTCCGCCTAGCTTCATTCGCATACATCTGGGACATCTCCATAGGAATTGCCTTTACTGAAGGCTGGGCCTTATCAAAACTCCTTGCATTTAATTGGATAAGCCACTTGTCTGTCATATTTATCGATGTGCTATTTCAACCACTCACACCGAAGCTAACCTGACACTACGGTTTGTTTTAAACCTAATGCTGGTTTTCGTTTAGCTCCGCCTCGGTCCAATAGTGCTATAAGCGTTATCACAGCATTAATAGGGAAGATTAATGTCGATTTAATGGTGTTTGTGTAACTTTAGAATTAAACTATCAAGCTAATGACCACGACAGCCCCCTCTAGCTTCTTCATTCTCCTCTCATTCATTCCTGGAGAAATAATCATATTAATAAAAATCAAGTTTCCTAAAGGTTATTGATTTTTACTGAGCAAATCATTCTTTTCATTTGTTCTGTAATTTAGATTGTGCAAACAACTCTCAAAAATTTTATTTTAAGTTGTGACATAAAGACATACAAAAATGCAAGGGGGGGATAATAATAATAATTGAACTTTAATGATCTCACAATGGAGAAATGGGGCGGTCCCCTGCAAAATACTTTTGCAAGGGACCGTATACTTTCAAACTAATTAATATTTTTCCTCAGTTTTATGATTTTCCCTTCTCCTCATGCGTCACTTTCTTTAAAAGTAACCTATAAATAAGTCGGTGACATGTATAATTACTGTAATAGGTAGAAAGGCTACAGACAAATGAAGGATTATATTTTTAGCTTTAATCTTTTTCATATGACATGTATCAAATTATTCCTAAGCAGAAATCATCAAATATTATATATATATATATATATATATATATATATATATATATATATATATATATATATATATATATATATATATATATATATATATATGTATAGGGTTAAGATTGGCTTATCTTTTGAAACAAGCAACCTTTAAGGCAGTATTAACATTAACATACATTTCATTAAGCCCCCATTTCTGCTACAACGATTTTGTTTCTTTATTGGTCTGGTGCAATATTCTAATCTTAAATCATATGTTATTATTAGGTGGAGGTTGAAAAATACTATAACTAACAGAAATAAAAGCTTTAAAACATCATCGGTCATGTTAATAATGTGTTTCCCCTATTGAACTAAATTACTGAAATAAATTAACTATTCAGTAACATATTTATTGAACATGATTGTATATATGATGGTGGTCTAATTTTTGCAGCCACAGCTTTAATTCTACATGGACAAATTTACAGATTTACTTTTAGGGGAATATTTGTAGTAGTTTTACACCATATTCCAGAAATGATTTCATAAATTGAGACACTGATGCTGGGGGATCTGGCCTCACTCCCAGTCTCTATTTTGAATTATTCCAAATATGTTCTGTCGGGGTGAAGTCAGGACTCTGTGCCAGTCTATAAAGTTATTCCACACCACACCTGCTCATCCATGACTTTATAGGCCTTGCTTGAACACTGGTCCACAGTTATGAAGCAGAAAGGGTCATCAAACAGCTCCCATGAAGTTGGGCGAATAAAATTGTCTTTGTATGTTAAACCGCAAGTTCCTTTCACTGGAACTATGGGGCCAAGGCCCACTGCTGAACAGCCCATAATCCCCTCTGCACCAAACATTATCTTTGAAAGACAGCAGTCAGATTTGTTCCATTGTCCTTATAACTGCAGAGTCGCCCAGAGAGGTGGGATTCGTCAATCCAGAACATTCCTCCATAACTGCATGGTCCAGCGGTGGAGTGCTTTGCATCAAACAATTTCCGGTTCACTTGGTGTGGGCTTGGACACAACTGCTCAGCCATGAAAAGCCATTGGACAAAACTCTCAGTGCACTGTTCTTGATCTAATATGAAGGACATAAGAAGTTTTGAGGTCTGCGGCTATTGACCCTGCGGAAAATTGCAGATATTCACACCCTTATGCACACCAGCATCTGCAAACCTGTTCCATGATTTTATGTGGCCAACCACTTTGTTGATGAGTTGTCATTTCCATTTGCTTCTACTTTATTATACCTTAAACAATTAAGAGTGGACTATTTAGTATCATGCTAATTTAATAACTGGATATTACAGATGGAATCTTAGCTAGGAATTAAGCTGGAATTCACCAAGCTCCTGAGTTTCACAGTTTCACAAACATTTTTGGAGACTATCTGCATTACTAGTTGTTGGATCATATATACCTGTGGACAAGGAAGTGATTTGAATACCATAATTCAATCATATAAAGGGGTAGTACAAAACATGCAACAGGATTTTTAGCACAAGTTACTGGTGATTACACTGTCGGATTTTACCAAAAGTTCCCTAAAAATGAATAACTTAAGTTTTTGATCACAGTTCCTATAAAAATATTCCCAAATATTTTGAATAAAATACAACTGTTGGGCTCCTAAAATAGCAAATTATTCCAAAAACTAAGATATATTAGTTTTCAGAGCAATTTGGTTCAAGTTCAGTGAAGAAGACAAACTAAGCTAGAGCTGGTTTTCCATCATGCTTTGTTTTTTTGTGAAGGTTTAAAAAGAAAATATGCTCAGCTTTAATTTAATGGTTTATGTGCCAGGGTAAAAAAAAATGGCCCATGTCATTTAAAGTTTGGAAAATATGAATCTGTAAATTCACTGTCCTCTCTTTCATCATTTGACAGCGTTGTTTTTGCTTAGTTTATTTTTCTGCTATGGTGTTGAGACACAAATAGAATCTCTCCAACAATGGGGACATTGTACACACAGAGAAAACAAAACTATAATAATCAATTGTTTGTGCTGAACGTTCATCATTTTAATGAGCAACTCACATAGCAGAAGTCATCAAAGAGAAGGCCGCCGCGTTTCATCCATGGGTACATATCATACTCACAAGCTCGTAGATATCAAGCGAATCCTGACTGATGTACCTCATTAGGGAGATGCCTTCTGACCCGATGTGATTTCAGACCTTTTCATGTTAATGACTAAATAACACAGAAACACTAAAGCTGCTGTTCATTTAGAAAAATGCAAAACAACATTTTTTAAGCACAAAAGCAGAGATTAATCTTACATCCAAGTCCAACTTAAAACTTAAAGCAGAACAATAGTTACTCTAGGAAGGTTAAGGAATAGCTAACCATGACTTACATAAAATGTTTGGTTGGAGTCCAGAAAATTTGGAAAAGCTTCTGCATTATGAAGTAAATTGTGATCTTATTTCTCTCTCTCTGCCATACAGCTTTTGGAAGATCTTTAAACATGTACTTTCATATCTTTTTAGCAGGACCATCATCATGTGTTTTTTTTTTTAAAAAAGGGGCGAAGAGGAGTGGAAATGCTAAGCTGCATGAGGAAAACCCTCATATGTTTCAGATTTCCAGTAGTAAAATGTTGGCATAGTTATCACATAATCACATCATTTGGATGTCTTGAACTATCATCACTTAATTTGTTCACATACATATATTTACCCATCACACCAGGGTGTTTCAGTTCTCTGAGATCAGGTTTCCGAGCTAACAGGTTCAAGATGGAAAGCTAATCGTCACCCTCACCAGCAGGATGCTCCAGGTCATTCTGGGGGAATTCAACGCTTTCCAAGGGAAGGTGTACATTCTCTCTCCTGAGTTTTAAGTCCTCCCAGTGAGAAGCCCAACTTTAGAGGAATCCTATAAGAGGCTGTGACTAGGATCGTCCTGCAACACATCAAGGACGCTGTCCCTGCTGGCCTGGCAGCAAATGTTTCATAAACATCAAGTCCAAAACGAACAGACTCAGAAAAAGCTGTGAGGGCTATCGCCCCCTGCTGAAAGTCTGTTACACATCAAAGTAACACTGTTGTGAGGGCATATTTGCACACGCTAACCTTTCATTGCACAGTTCTGTATATAAAAGGTTTAAGTCTACTGCACAGAATTTACTGCAGGCATGAATGTGTCATTAAAGATGGCGGACCCAGGGGGCCCTGAATCCACCTGCTTTAATGAACTGATGCAGAGTATTGCTTTACAATTTTGGACCAGCAGTTGTAAACAGAAAACCAAAGATTATGAATAATGTTGAAAGGCGTTTGCTTTTAGTATTTATTGAGCAGGAGTTTCAGGGTTAGAAATTTACGTTAACAGAAATTTAATTTAACATGGATATTTTTTTTAAATATTTGGAGTAAGTTGGAGTATCTGCAGATAACCACTTGAATGCAGTTGTAGAATCTAGTAGTTTACTGAAGATTTCTAAATTTCTACTGACAGAAACACTCCAGCCAGGATTCAAACCCAGGACTTCTTGCTTTGGGGCAACATTATCAGAAACAGAGGCTGGAATGATGGCAGACCAGGAAATAAGGATGACTCAATTTTGGTTTGCCTCCTTTTTTAACCAAAAACAGGTCAGATCCAAACTTTTAACAATGCAACGCACTGAGCTGTGTCTCCATCTCCATCCTGCTCCTCATGAAAAACAAAAGAAACACCAAGATTCTTCAACTCATCCAACACTTTTGGGTATTTGGGCAGCATTTTAGGATCTTGTTTTCATTATGGGTGTCCTTACTTTTCTCTGAGTAAAAAGCACAACATTTATACTGATGAGATGTTTTTTTTCTGTATGATTAACTATGAAGATAATATGAGTTGGCAGCTTTATCCACACTTTACTGATAGAACATTGTTCTTTAAATTATGTTCATCTGTCTATTCACACTGCAGTAAAATAGTTTAATCTGGAGCTTCAAACTACTAATGTTCATAAACCAAACTATTACCCATATTAAAAATAAACTATCATCAAGTGATTGCAACAGACTGGAACAAAATCAGTGCCATCTGTTTGTTTTTTTTATAATTAATTACCTCTAATTTACATTGTTATGCTGGGTTTTAATAACAATTTTTAATCATATCTTAAAAGGTTTAGATAAGAAGCAGTGACCACTAAATACATTTTTATTTATCTTCAATACTTGTTACCAGTTTGATAAGCAACTGTAATACATGAAAGCCTTTATTAATATATTAAAACTTAGGCTGTAATTTGTGTAAGCTTAAAATGTAGAAATATGGTACATCAAGCAGATCCTGCCAAAATTGGATAGACGTTTTCAGAAAAAAAAAAATCACAAAAAAGATTAGGCTATTTTTTACTGATTGTAATTAATAAGGCCCTCGACAGCTTTTAAGAGCCTTTCTTTAATCACGTTGGAAGAGAACTAGATTGCAGATTGCCATTAATAAAGGACAAGCCGGGCCCAATAGGCAGAATAATATTTCAAAAATAGCTTTTGGTAAAATGTCAATGGCCTGAAGGAGAGTTTAATAATCTCCAATAAATATGGGCAGGTTGACGAACTGCCAAAAAGTTCAAAGGAGAATAACATAATAAAGAGAGTGAGATAGTGGAAAAAGGTTTGTGGTTAAATTGATTGCAGCTCATCTCCATCAGTGACTGTCAAAAAAAAAGCCCATGACTCAACAAACTGAGTTTCCTTTTATCAGCTGTTTACTCGTTGTCCAGGTAGCTCCTTGTTTAATGGCCAGCCTCCACCTCATTCTTTATCTACATCTTAAACTTTTTGATTTTTTTAAAACATTTATTCACATAAGAAAAAAATAGCTACTGTTTAACCCTGTGAGTACTGTACCCAGAGTCATGTGACATGATTATGCACACAGTCATGGCCAAATAAGGCTGACTCTGATTCGCACTTATGACTTATGAGTATCACAAACACCTGGAGACTTGTGCATTGAGTTATGCCACGAATGGCCAGCAAAATGAACACATGTAATATGATAATACACCTTCACATATGCAAAGCCTCACAATAAAAGGTTTTGTCTTTCAGTAGAAGAGCAAAGCCCTTCAGTGTCCACACATGGTTTTGCCGTCACCTCGGCGCTCTCTTCTTGCTCCTCTTTGGGTTTTCCTTCTGCTCTGGGGAGCGTTGAAGACGGAAGGATGAACTCTTCTGTCTGTCAGGGTTTAGTTTTTCTATAAAAATACACGATGAAGGGAGGGTGAGAACCTCTGCAGCGGTCACAGTTATGGACACATGCCGAGCGTTTTGGCCTCTGTGCGTCTGGCAGCAGACTTAAAACAAACAAAATATGAAGGGTCATAAAGCGAAGGGGAAAAAGTGCAGTGGGACTATTAGGGTATGTGAGCAGAGAGTTTAGGAGGTCACTGTTAAATGTAATGTATCATCCAGTTAAATCTATAATCTACAGTTTTACATTAAGCGCTTGGGTCCAGCAGGTCAATTGAATTTTGGTGAAAATCACAGATGTGCACAAGCCACCACTGCTTGTTAATTGGTTGACCATCTGCCTCCACTGCAGCTTTATTACAACACGTACAAAATGAGGTTTCATAGGAGAGATATGAACTGTAAACGAGAAAATGAGACATGGATAATGTTCCTGGCTACTTTTATAGTAGGTTTCTTGTTGTGTTTTTGCTGGCATGTTGTCTCCAGCTCTTACTCAGGGCTCAGACCCTCCATGCCCATAAAATGCCAAAATCAGAGCAGCAAAGCGTAGCTGCAAAATGACAATGAGCACGTCCAGCGGATCGAAATGCTCTCATGCTAACAGCATTCTAAAGTTATGAGTTACTTACTTCTTCACTAGAAATGTGCCTGTGAAAGGTGATGCTGTCTTACTGTGTTTTTAACCTTTGCAAATATGCGCATACAAGGCGACAGGTGAGAAGGGAAGGGGGCGTGGAGGCGGAGAGAGGCGTGGCTTGTCACACATCTTGTTTTGGTCTACAGACGGCGCTCAGCAGCCCACCTACGTTTCTTACAGCCAAGTGTAATCCAAGTGCGTTATAGATGTTAAAACCAACAGGAAACACTAGAGAAACAAAAAAACAATGCATATTTGAAATGACAGAGAAAATAAATAGCATGTTTAATAAACCTCTGAAGACCATAACGCTTCAAAAACCATTGATGTTGATAGTTGAATCAGTGAATGTAGTGTGAAAAGGTTGTTCTAGAAATATGCATTAGTTTTAATACATAAGTGGGTTAAAAGGGAGAAGTGGGAGTTGTCTATACTTGTCTATCCGAGGCACCGATGCCAACAACTGCACTTCCATGGAGTCACAAGTAGATGTTGTGCAAGTAAAGTAAATTGGCTATTGGTGGGAAAAGGGCCTTGCCTTAAACTTCCAGCATGAAATGATTTACTTCAAAGCAATGGGATTAAGGGAATTATGGCTTCAGCTGTCAAATAGAAACATCTCTAAGCAACTGTCAAGAAATGAAAGACCAGCAAATGCTCGAGGAGGTAGATGCACACCATTATCTTCCAGCGGCTGCTGCCATGTAATTATGAAATATTTTTGTAGATGTGAGAAAGCAACAGATAGCTGCATTGTGAGGATCTATTTGATAATTATTTAACAAACTAGATCAGTACTGTCATTTAATCTAAAGGGTCACACACAAACAACGTGTGTATTTTAAAAAGCATTTCAGAGGATGCTTTAGTGAATGAATATTGCATTAAATATTAAAGTATTTTATACAAAAGTTACCTCCGTATTGCTCACAAACTAGTTTCTAAGTATGATAATATCCTTTTTTTAAATGTTTTAGTATGAAAATTCATAAAATTTAACTATATAAACTGGGAACAAAAAACATCACAAAAATCAAAGACATCCTGTCTACATAAAGATATCAAACCAACATTAATCAGAAAATGTGTACATACTTCCCTCGACATTCTTCAAGAACCTGTTGGAAAAACTAAAAAAAACAAAAACATTTACATTTATTTTTCGTCAAAATATTCACATGTCCTTGTTCCATGCAAATACAGTTCTGCAATGTTCTTGTTAGATATTGGATGAGATTATGTCATATATCTACGTATGCCACGCCGCTGACATACACATTTATGTCCACAAATCAGTTTCCAGTGGCCAACAGTTTTTCTTTTATAAAGTTGAAAATTCCTGCTGATGTAGATTGAGTGTCTTGCCAATGAAAGTGAAATGTGTCACAGAAAAAGTTGATGAGGATTTATGGCTCGGTTCCTTTTTGTTTGTCCAACAGATCTAAGCCAGTCATCTTGGTGCCGCTCCTCCAGCACGACTGAGAAGATGGCCTCAACACGTTCATGGATTTTACCCCAGAAAAGGGTGAGGCCATCAAACGTCTCACAGCAGAAAGTGAGGAGTGTGGTAAATTTCTCAAAGACTGACATCAGTGACTGGTAGATGGCTAAAGGAAGCGTCTTCCTGGCTGGTTCAGCCAAAGGTGGTTAGACTACAGGCTCTCACATGAGGCTGCGGACGTCCGCGCGGAGTCCACGCATACTCGAGGTGGAGCCGACAGATACGTGCAGAGCTCAAATTTTACAACCGCCTACACAGAGTCACACTATAAACTACTGAAGGGGGAGAAGTCTTCATATCATCCCTGTTATACACTGTCAGGTGTGCCGTGGGTGCCTGCTGAAGACGAGGCGGCGCTAGTCACTCAGCTAGCTAATCGAACATGCTACTAGCCTTTTCGCCACTTCGTCCACCTGGCAGAAAGTGTGGGAAATGTAGGAACTTGTTACAACAAATGTAGGCAAAAGACGCGTTCGACTATGAAGGGTAAAATGTCCGAAAATGCGCCTGATAGTATGCTTACAGTACGCCCGAGTATGTGGGAGCCTTAACTGTGAGGTGGCAGGATGTCCATACTTCTTTCTCCGTCTGTATAATAACTCTTTTTTTACTTGTAGATAAATTAAAACGGATCACTTATTAAATTGCAAATCTGTTTAAGAAAAGGGTATACAACTTTTTTCTTACATGACTGTGTTGTGCCATGGCATTGACTATGTTTAATTATATTGACACCTGGAATTACTATGAGTCAGAAGAGCTACGAAATGCCAGGGTAGTGAGCGTGACCCATGCACAGAGGGCTCCGTCCTCGATGTGGCCGTCCCAGGTTCTACTTCTGGCCCATGGACCTTTGCTGCATCTCTAGCCTCTCTGTCTCCCAACCCTATTTCCTGTCAGTCCACTTTCAAATAAAGGCCAATTGTGCCATAAAACAGAAAAAAAAATCTGAAAAATTCAGTTATTATAGTTGCAACACAACTTTCCTATGCAGTTTATCGTCTAGAGTGATTTCTCTTCTCACACACACTCTGAATACAGACAGGGGCTTTCAGACAGTACATCAACCAGACTGTAGCCATTAAGAAATTAGATGAGGAACAGCTTTCTGGATGTTTTCGACATTGCTCTTTGATAGTAAGCAGAGTGAGGGGGGAAAAAATCAGGTTCCGTATGAGATTTATTAGTTTAAGAGCTTCGGAAATCTCGGTAATCTGCCAACTGGGAACCAGACTCCAAATTGAGGCAGTTTAGCAGGGCTGCAGTGATAGGAGGTCTGATTCATAAGACAGTAATTCTTCTCTTCTAATTGAATTGACTGAAGTTCAGATGAGAATCTGCTAATAGCTCTGTAACATTCAATCTTTCTCTTTTCTTACATCGCAGCACCAACAATGACAATCAGTGTGTCCTGAAAATTGCAAGTAATTATTTTTTTTTGTTTAAAGATAAAACAGTATTACCAGAATTCTACAGTGTAAAGATATTACGTATGTATAAGGAAATTGATTTCCTTACATATTTCTCTCTGGCCTCTCTATCTCTGTGGATTACAACCCCACTGCCATCACTACAGCGTGGAATCAACATGGTTTATTTTGTTCTCATAATATTGTGAAAAAAATCCATTTTGCTCAAGGATTTCTCTAAATTACATTTGGATCACTTTTCAAACTTAAAATCCATGGCTACCATCAAACTGGATGGAGAGCGATCCATGCTCATCATAACCTCCATTAGTGTGAAGGCAGCCATAATATTGCTGAGCTCTTTCACTTGCCTAATTGACATTTAATTCATTTTCAAAGATGGTCTCCTTCACTCTCACCAAGCTCTCTGTGGTAAGATATGTATTTAGTATTTTTTTTGCAAAAAAATACGAAATACTCATCAGAAGTTATTGGGTGCTTTACTGAAATTACCAGTTACTTCCCTGGAACATTTACGAACCATGCCTGGTAAATTGTAGGAGTGTACCTGGCAAGTTCTACCCAAATGTGTAGAAAGGAAAGTAATTATTTTTTCATAGTCCACAAGCTGACTCTGCTAAACTGAAGCTGTTTTAAATCCTCATGACAAACATAACAATATGAAAATGCTGGACTTATATGTTGTTTCATGGCACATTGTTCCATGCTGTATTTCTGGGTTTCTGGTGCATGTATTGTCCTCAACATCTTACGGGTCGAGTAGTCTGAATTTACCTTGTACTTACGTCAACTGTTGTTAAATTAGGTTCCATGATAACAGTATTTTTCTGCAAGTCAAAACTTTAAATCTCAAATTTCACCACAAAATGAATTAAAAGGGAATCTAAATGTTGTGGCTGATGAAGAACCTGTTTTACGCCTACCAGTTGGAATGCTGTGTTTTATCTTCATCCAAGACATCCCTCTATAAATGTTCCCAAAACTTCCCAGCTTGCTTATAATCCCCACATTTTGTTTTTGGATTTACACCAACTGCCTGTTCTCAGATGGCTTTGCAAAAAAATCCCCGATTCACCGACCAGTGAGGTAGATGGATACTGGTTAATATTCTGAGCGCCTGCTGGGTTTATTTTTTGTTTTTTAAATAAAAAAGGATTTTATTTGAAATGAAACAATGGGAATATAATGCTCTGGGCCTGAAATACGTTCTTCCAAGATGACTTTAAACACAGTCAGTGTCACAAATAAGCAAAATATTTTAAAAACTCATAGATACCAGCTGGTTCTCATTGGATGGGTAGTAATGAGGCTACCTACTCTTTGTGTAGTCTAAACTCACGTACCCATGGTCCTTCAGTCCACTGACCGCTCACTTCCTTTAGTTCACTGCTGAACTCATCTCCCTGTCCACCCTTCAAAGCTCCACTGTTATATCATTCTCTCCGTCTTCTTCCTGGAACAATGAAACAAACACTATCAGGAAAAAAAACATCCTAGACGTCACAAAATGTCCGTAGATAGATTCACCTTTCTCCCTGGATTCCCTTTGACTTCAATCACAGTAGCACTCAGTTTCTTCTCACTTTTCACATATTCTCTCATTTCTCTTTTCAACGTAAACAGCAACCTGTCCTCCTCAGTGGGACTTAGACTTAGACAACTTTATTGTCATTTTGTATGCACAGAGTGCGTACAGAACAAAATGTCGTTGCATACAGCTTTTGACAGTGTAATGGGATTGCAAGTGGAATGAGACAACATTACAATATAAAGTGCAGCATTGATCAGATGTAAAAATGCAGGAGAAAAACAGTGTGCAGAAGAGTTTTCAGTTTATGTGCAAAAATATTTGGTGCAAAAAGGCATTTGAATAGAAAAGTATGATGCTGGGCAAATAATATGTGCAGAAATGCAGTAAACGTTGGGTTGTGTACTATTTAAATGGATAACAAAAGTGAGATCAAGGAGCCAGCTTTTTAATCCAGAAGAAACATTTCTGCTATTATAACCACCTATTTAAACCATTATTTGTCCCCACTTTGTCCCCTGGTATTCTTAATGTAGTCCCACAGACTGGAGCCAGACTGGATTTGTATATGGCCAAGTTCACACTGCAGGCCTTGACGCTCAATTCCAATTTTTTTGTGAAATCTGATTTTTTTGCATGTCCGTTCACATTTCCAATATGTGACTTGTATGTGATCTCCTTTGTAAACTGCATTCATACACCTAAGTGTCCCGCATGCGCAGTAGAGGACACGATTACATCATTCGTAGCAAAGCGTGCTCATTGTTTGCGGAAGTAAACATGGATCGTAATGCTGCAGCGTATCTTGCATTCTTTACATTGTTCTCCAACCAGAGCCAGCACATTACCAACACAATCTTTTTAAGAAGATCGAAAAGGAAGAGAGTCAAATTTTATCGACGTGAGCGACTTTACTGATACGAACTTCATTCATAATTTTCAAATGACAAAGGCAACCTTTATGTGCGTCTGAACGGTTTTCTCTTTAGCGCTTCGGCGGCCATAGCAGCGAGTAAACGCGTTGCTGTGGCGCTGTATTGACTTGCAACAGGTGTTTGTTACCGCACAATAGTCAACATGTTTGGCATAGCCAGGTCCACCGTTAGTGACGTTTGTCAAGTATTAATGACGTGTAGGTCGGATGAATGTGACTCAGCCGTACAGACACAGGTCGCATTTTAAAAGATCAGATACGTATTGGATTCAGGACCACATATCAAAGCGACCTGGGTCGCATTTGAAAAAATCCGATCTGTCGTTCAGACTGTCATAAAAAGATCAGATCCAGGTCGCATATGGGCAGAAAAGTCGGAATTGGGTCACTTCAGGCTGAACGTAGCCTATGTTTACTGCTCAGGGCTGCTTTGGACTCACAGTTGTCTTGTGTTAAAACTGTATAGGCTGGTAACACCTGGCCCTCATTTAATACTCAAATAATATCCCACTTGCAGCCCATACTTTGTCCTCATGTTGTACTTATCCACATTCAGCCATATGGGTCCCCCACATAAATCCTGACTGTACGCTGGCATTGACGGTTATTCTTGGAGTTATGGTTTCTTCTCTGAGTGGCCTGCACTCTTTTAGTCTTTTTTTTTAGATATTTTTTGGACAATCCCTATTTATTTAAATGTATGGAATCTTAGTGTAAATAACAAACATCTGTAATTAAAATGCATGTATTGAAAATCTTTAAAAAAATAAAAATAAAAATTTCTGGCATTTACAAACAGGGAAAAAAAGGGTTATGAGACTTTATAGAGTGTACATAAAGTACACTGTATTACACATCAGGTTCACAAGGGGTGGCACTAATTTATTTTCTTAATTAAAATAACAACAAAAATATTTGTAAGATTATGCAACTGTGTGGAATAAAAACACTCTTGGGTCCTTTCTTTTAATCTATTTACCTCTTTTTCAGGAAGCATGTAGGGATTCACTTTGAATCCTGACACTGATGACTTTAATTTGGATCTCTTTTAGTAAAATCACAATCAGAATATATCTATAATAATCCTAATATTAATTGTTAAGGAAGGGTTGCGTCCTGGAAAGGCTGCTAGTTGGTTGGTTTGAATCCCACAGACTGCCACCCTGGGTTCCTGAGCTAAAGCCTCAGTATGCTCTGTGGGCGCTACACAGTGGCAGTACCCTGCTCCCTGAGCGATAGGTTAATTACAGAGGACAAATTTCAATTAAATGTGCATTTTAATGATAAATAAAGGTGATGATGATTATATTAAATGATAGGCCAAACTTCTTACCCATGCTTTATTTAAATAATATAATGCACAGTTTGTGAATACTTGTTTAATGATTATTTTTTATTTGCCCATAACATATTGTGTTAATACGAATCGGCCGAAATAGTTTGTTTCTTAAAGTTTAGTCTTGTTTTCAAGTCATGGTAAATTTTTTACATTTAAGAGTAAAGAGGTTCATGGCAGATGAGGAAAAGTAAATTCTTTACAAACATTTTTATAAATAACACTCTTTAGTATGAGGATTCTTTACAGTTTTAAGTTTTAAATTGTTTATCATCACTCTGTTACTAATATACGTTTCACCATATAATCATGTTCAATCCGATGGACCTGTATGTAGAGCCATTTCCTCTGCTTTGCCACAAATTATTTAGTTCAACTTTATTATGACCGGTCATGTTTGAAATTCTCCGTGTCAAATACTGATCAAGCGCTGGCCTTTTCACATCGGTTCCTGATGACAGCGTGCAATGTTTCCTCTATTCACTCTGAAGCGTGAAAAATCTCATTGGTGATAAACAGTTTCAAATGACATCAACAGAGAGCCACAAAACACTTCCAATGACTTTAGTGTTTGAGCTGAGCTTTTCATGGATTATCTTTTCAAAGCAACTCAGCTGTATCAAAGCAGAACCAATGATTTTATGCTGTGGGTAGATTGACACACAGTGTTTGTGCATGGCAGTGGGTTGGCTGTATGGTCAATGAATGATCAAGCACAGCATTGATTTCCTTGCTGTTTTTATTATGAGAGCAGTGACAGGAGAAAATCTCCCAACATAAATAGAGAGCACTATGCACGGCACCACTGAGGGGAACTGCAGACCTAAAATAAAAGGAGAGCATTTCATATGCATGTCACACTATCTACATTACCTTTCAATGGTACACAACGATGCACACCTTTAAGTATCCATCTTCCCTGCATTAGCTTCCTACACATCTGATACTGTAGAATACACAGTATGATCACCAGTGGATCATCCTGTCTTACCGGTTCATCATCATCCAGGGGAGGCAGATCATCCACTATTACCATCTAACATAGAAAGTACTCCTGGGTCAATGTGAGGTTCTGAGCTTTCTGTGTATCTGCTCTGTCTTCTCTAAGCCCCAGTGGGTGGAGGCAGATGAGCGTTCACACTGAGCCTGGTTCTGGTTCTGCTGGAGGTTCTCCTCCCTGTTAAAGGGGAGTTTTCCTCTCCACTGTCGCTTCATGCATGCTCAGTATGAGGGATTGCTGCAAAGCCATCAACAATGCAGACGACTGTCCACTGTGGCTCTACGCTCTTTCAGGAGGAGTGAATGCTGCTTGGAGAGACTTGATGCAACCTGCTGGGTTTCCTTAGAGAGGAAACTTTCTCACCAACCTGGAGGAGACTTGAGGTGACATGTGTTGTAAATTGGTGCTATATAAATAAAGTTGAATTGAATTGGACTGAGTTGTATAGGCTTAAATGAGAGAAAATTAAAAATATTTGTAGAACCTTGTTTGGTCATGTCGGATGTCGAATCTAAACACTTTTTAAGAAGCTTGAAAAAAAAAAAACATCAACATGGCAGAATTTAAGACAAACACAACTTCCTGAACTATGAAGATTTTAAAATGTTCTGAAATTTATTTCATGTTTTTAAAATCTTAAATGGTTCAGCTTCTCCTCCTTTTTGGGACTTTGTGCCCGGTTCCCAATTAAATTTAATTAGACATGTCACCAGGTTGTACCACACTATTCCATCATACCGTTCCGCTTTCTTTGGAAAAGTTTTTGTTAAAACTGTTTAAGTTTAGGTAGTTTTAAAAACTAATGTTTGGTTTTGTGGGTCTAAAACTTGTGTAGGATAATACATGCGTATGTGATGAGATGCTGGATTATGGTTGTCATCTGCATTGTATTAATTATTATCTCGATTCTTAACTGTTCATAAGCTTTCTTATCTTGGAGTGTCAAAGGATTGCAGATGTGAGTTAAAAGCTATAATTGGACACGCTGCATTTATCCTTAAACTATACAGAGTTCCCATGAAGCAATGTGATGGACTGGCGACCTCTCCAGGGTGCTCCAGGTTGGCCACGCTTCAAGACTTTTTTCACTCAGACATTAGGAGTTCTGAGGGATTGTGTTGTAGTTTTTTGTTGGTAAATACTACATAAAACTACATCTTACATAAAAGACTCCATCAAACAGGGTTGGCTGGGATTTCAAATCAGCATAATTCTTTGAGACAAAAGCATCTTTACTGTCCTCCTAAAGTCATAGTTACAGCAGCATGGCTACTCTCATTAATCCTAAGGTTGAAAAAAAATGAATTTTACAATTTAAGGTTTATTGTTCAGAAACAATTAACTGGATTTAGTAAAGGCAGATAACAAGCAGGCATTATGCTGCCATTTATTGTGCTTCAGAGAGATAACACAATCTGAAAATAGGTTTGGGCATTAGAAACGGTTGCAGAGCATTTCTGGTCACATAAGTGATTAGATATGTGGTGGAACAAAGCTTTAGCAGTAATAGCTGACATTAAAGAATAAACATAACGTCAGGCTGGTCTTTGCTTCTCTCCGGTTCCAGAATGTTGTTTCCTATTAGCAAACACTATTCTGTTTATTGGAACCATACAGGTCACAGTCTTTACTACAACCTTCTGACAGCACTACGTTTCCCACTACATCTGTCCCAAACTAGATTAGGGACTGATGCCAGAAAGATGTTTTTTATTTAACATACAAACGCTTTGTTGAAAATTCTCTCGACAATTTAATGGGAACAGTGCAGCAGACATACTGAAGCTCCGTAAACTGGACACTGAACTGCTGGAAACATTCATCGTTCGCAGCCTTACTGTAATATTCATGGCCAAAAGCTTTAGCAAAAGCACTAATTTTGGTTTATGGCTTTAACATTCTTAGATTTTCTAAATATTCTTCACAGTTTAATAAAAAAATTAATTAAAGAACATTTTTATTATTGTTTGTATGTTAAATTGGTTTCATGGTCCATGCAATGTAAACTCAGCTTTGTTTTTCATTACTTTATTCATTATTAGTGACAGAAATAAGCACAAGGGCCTTGTAATTAACGGAGGGCAACATGGGTAACATCAGTGTTAATTAATTCCTAAATTATCTTATATGAAATTATCATGTTTTAGCTTCAGTTTTTACACTTGGAGAAGTGACCAATGATCCCAACATTCAGTGTTCTGCTCTTTGAGCTACTTTATCAATTTAGCCTTGTGACACAATGCACAGTTTATCACAAATGTTTATGGACTACTCAAAAAAGTTGCTTCTGAGCAAAGTATCACTTTTTTTTTTTATTCATGGAAGTGATCCTTGGGAAAAGAAAAAAAAAAACGAGAAGAAAAACCACTCACATGGATTGGTATTAAGATTCTTAGGGGCTGAGATCACAGCTCAGAAT
Organism: Fundulus heteroclitus; assembly: GCF_011125445.2. Classification (NCBI taxonomy): domain Eukaryota; kingdom Metazoa; phylum Chordata; class Actinopteri; order Cyprinodontiformes; family Fundulidae; genus Fundulus; species Fundulus heteroclitus. Next base: position 548,969 of record NW_023396488.1, read on the forward strand.
TGATCTTTCCTATTATCCAGGGCATCTGGATTAGATAATACCAGAGACAATCCCTTCCCACCAGTCTCCTGCTACTCATCCTTGTACTTCCTGTAGAATATCAGACAGGCCATGATGATGTTTTTGGATAGAATTGGCTGCTCTGCTGCTCTTGTTGCTGCGCTGCTGTAGTCCACAAGGCTAGACCTCACTACGTGAACACGCACTCACACACTTCCTCCCAGCTGTGAACAAGCTGTATATCAGTGTGAACATGATTATGTGTCCTACTCTACAGAAGGAGAACATCCATCCAGGATTTCCTTAAGCATTCTTTATGGATACTTAACCTGCCACCTTGAAGTTTTTGATCTTTCAGAAAACTGTTCCTTTAGCTGAACTCCTTTACAGTTTCCCTCATGCTGATTATTTGGCTTTACTTACTTTGCATTTGGTTATCATTTTGTACAAAAAAGGTGAAAATAAACAGTTACAGAAAAATATGTAGGGTTAGGGTTAGGGTTTTGGAACTTACTCAATAACACAGAAACAATGTGAACTATCCGCAGAAAAAAACCTGAAGCTGCAAAATTGCTAAACTTGGCGTGCGTCTCACACAAAAACCTTTAATTAACTTGGCTCCAATCGACATTCTAGTTATTTTAGGTGCAGCTGATCAGTAATTTCTTTAAATTGGTGATTGAATAACCATACATTTTATGATTAAAGCTGCTGTCACAGGATTTCTGACCTTTTCATGCTCACTGTAGTTTTTACGTGGCTCTAAATCTGAGGAAATGAACAGGATATTATGTGTGTCTTTGAAATGTGTGCCAATTTTGATGCACTCCCTTTCTGAGTAATGTATGTATAATACGATCAATAATGCTTACCTCAAAGCCTTAATTTATTTTTTTAAATACTAAAGGATCAACTCGCTGCCTTTTAATGCTCTATGAGTGCCAAAAAGTGCTCCTATAATTATTAGCCAATCGATTGGTGCCATTAGTTTCACATTCAGTTTCATAAATCCAGCATCTCGCAGTCAGTGAAGCTGATGGAGTAGTGTGAGAAAAAATTGTGTTATTCTCCAGACATTATTGAACTAATTGCATCACAGTTGGATGGATTATTTTGCAGTGGTCCATTGGTATGGTATAAATGATTTTTGAGAGCAAGTCTTGTATACCTCATGTTCAAAGAGTCGTAGTAGTCTGGCTTAGCTGGTCATCAAACTGTGAATGTTACAGTGTCAAATGGGTTTAAGGTGATGGGGGAGTTTAATTTCTTATGGCATCCTCTCTTCCTACCCGACAGAAATGGGAGATCATTGATACGGAGAGGTCTAAGTGTCAAATTAGATCTGTTAAATCCTAGTGAAACTGGTTCCAAGTCTGAGAGATATCTATTTTACAAGATACATTTGTTCTGACCTATATAGGCATGTATATATTGGTGTATTGGTTAGAAGAAAGATTTTGAAAATGCATTCTGAGGTGCACTTTGTTCTCTGGGACAGAGGAGCCATAAAACAACAATGTGACAAATCCCAGGTATTTTAATTATTGTTAGTTTTAGGTTCCTGGGGATCATGCATCTTTCGGTTTTTCGCCTTTTACTGTTGTTTATTAGTCTGTAGATTCAGTTCATTCTGGCTTGTTTCTCGTCATCATTTAAAATTATGTACCATATGGATTTAGTTATTTTATTCTTTGCTTTCCTGTCTTCTGTCTTCAGTTTAGTTGTTAGTGAGTCTATTTAGTCGTAGTGTGTTTATTCATTGGGATTTTGGTATTCTTCTTTGTTTCTACCACTGCATTGCTCTCCCTCGGCTCATCACCTTCATGCCATTCACCTGTTGCTAATTATGCTAATTTATTTCACCTGCCCAGCCAGCCTCTCTGTTGTTTCCTGCCCTAATAAAACGGCTGGTTTCCTCTCCCACTTTGTCGGATCCTCCGTTGTGCTGCCACCTTTTCTGGTCTGCTCCTTGTTTTATTCCTGCTCCTTGTCTTCGCCTACCCTGCCTGTAGGATTTGATATTTCATTTCTAATAAATAATCATTCACTTCAGCATCTGGCTTCCAAGCTCTTGTCTGCATTTCGGCCCATCAACAACCTTACCTAACATGACAAATAAGACTTTGGATCTTACATTTAGTTTTGGTCCCTACAGCTGATGGTTGAAGCTATGTCTCTCATTGAAGGGCTGTCTTTTATTCATCAATGTAGCTACTCCATCCAGGAGAATTGCAAATATTAACTATTTAATATCAAACACGGTGTGTTCTTTTGTTGAAAAGTCATTAATTAATTAAGTTATTTACTTCTCTGACTGAGTAGGATGTTTTGTTGTATTATTTAAAGGAAGTTAAGGAAAGGTTAAAAAAATGTTAATGTACACACATGGAAGCAGTTATTGCAGAGGCTAAATGAGAAGATGTGATGACATCTGCTGCTTCCAAATGTGAACAATGCAGTATTTGAGCATCTTACTGAAATCTGAAACCACAGATGAAAGAACACTTTGGCTTTGGTTGCATTTATGCCTTCACCACAATCCTAAATGTTACAGGTTGGCCTCTTCAGAAAATGAACAAAAAATGTACTGATCAAAAAAAAGGAGCTCTAGGATATCACCGTGACGGTCGTGTTTAGCTGTATGGCCCCTGCGAAGCATCGGACGCTTAAATGAATTTGTTACGGACTTCTTGAAAAATGGTCATGTAGAATATGCAACTATTTCTGCATTAAACAATGTCCAAAGAACTTTGGATGAACAAGGTGGAAAATATAAGGTGGAAATTATATAATGAAATTGAAGATGACGTTACAATGTATATCCATGGCTGGGGTGAAAGGAAAAGTAAATGTCTATATATATATCTATATATATATATATATCTATCTATCTATCTATCTATCTATCTATCTATCTATCTATCTATCTATCTATCTATCTATCTATCTATCTATCTATCTATCTATCTATCTATCTATCTATCTATCTATCTATCTATCTATCTATCTATCTATCTATCTATCTATCTATCTATCTATCTATCTATCTATCTATCTATCTATCTATCTATATATATATATATATATATATATATATATATATATCATACACATTTCTTATTACAATGCAAGCTTGCAGCATCATTTAAAGCAACTTTTTCACCCAAACATTAATCACACCCTCCACCTGTAACAAAAACAGCCCTTAGTGAGGTGAGAAATGAAAGACTGACTTTTTGCAATGTGACAAAATGTAATAACCATGCGTTATCCCATACAGAGAGGAAAATTAAGTATTTTATATTTATGTTCAAGCTGCTTACAGTTAAATTACGCTCTTCCTGGTAATGATTTTATGCCGTGGCCTAATTTTACTTTTACACAGGAACCCCAAGCTGTGAAGTGATGCAGAAATATTTCTCAGTTTTCTTCATGAATGCAGAGTGGTTTCATTAAAGACACGAGTTGCTGTAATTCCAGACACACCCAATATAATAAATGGGATTTCTGTTGAATTTGTCTGGGACTGATGAGCTGGGATGTCAGAGAAAAAAGGAGCTGTGGCAGCCACCAAAACTCCTTTTAAAGTGAGTGACAAAGCAGAGACTTGAATTAAGCTGCTCCCACCTTGGTAAGGTAGTACAGAGAAGCTCTTCTCTCTGCCATATTTGCACAATGATTTACCAGATGACTGCCAAGAAAATTTCAACAGTCCAAGGGACACGAACTTGGGAACCCAAACTTTCAGAGAAGTTTCCAGTCATAAAGCCTGAATGTTAAAGTAAATTTGACCTTTACAGCAAATATGATCTCAATCCTGTCTTTTAAAAGACTGGATTCCGGGATTTAATTTTGACAAAGTGGATGATCTAGTTAGTTCTGTTGAACTCCTGTATCGCGTTTACTATTGAAATGCAGGATACGTTAGATCAATAGATACACCTGAGGCCGAATAGGTTCACAATCATGACTAGTTCACCTTTACCCAGACAGAACCTACTTTGAACAAAGGTTTTCTCTTTTAGGTGATCCAGTGAAGCCCACCACTACTGCATGTTCTTTAATATAATATCAACTATAGTGATACATATCTATTAAAAGAAGAACTTGCATTCTTCTGTCTGCCTGGGCAGCTGTGGTTACTACCATAGCTCACCACCGTCAGGGTGTGAATGGGTGAACGACTGACTGGAGTGTGGCCCACAAGATGTTTTTTACCCTCTTCCATGTGGCTAGTCTCTTTTCATTAGCCTTTGTTTGAGTATGAGACACCAAAGAGAAGTCTTAAATATTTTTTCTTTATTTTATTATGTTTTTTTTTTCCTGTTTAAAATGTGCTTTATAAATAAATTTGACTTTGACGTTTGGCTGGTAACTGAGTGCACAGTTACACATACCATCCTTGCATGGTTTGTTGTTCACATGGAAATAATCCAACCAAATTGAATGCTGTATTCAATCTTAAAACAGGAGATAAACTCCCAGATAAAAAAGGGTAAGAAGCACAGTTCCTTACGACGGTCTGAGTTGACTTAACCCTATATTACTGATTTTCAACCTGAGCATTAAACATACCTGACACATGGACGGTAAAAAATTAAGACAGCTCCATTTTGTATCCCCCGCACAAAAGACCTGATTGAAGATGACCAAAATGGCAAAGTTGGGTAGTAGTCAGCACCTGTATGACTGTCTGAATGGAGATGCTATGATTCACAAAGATGGCCCACATACAACATGCATGTTCTCTCTGCTATAAACACACGTTTGTACCGGCTTTTAGATGGACATTATCCATCTGTTGCGTCACCTGATCAGGCCGACGTACTAGCAGGTCCGTCATCAGACTCCACTCACTCCTCACCTGTCTACCTGGTTTATGTCTGCTAGTTGTTTGCTTCCTGCCTTGGTTTACCCCTGTTTAGTCTCTGCCTGCTGCTGGATGTTACCTGTTCTCACCTCTGACTGTCAGGTGGAGCTGCTATTCTGCTGTGGTTCTGGTCTGCAAGTACTCACTCTGTGTGACTCTGGTCCTGCAGTGCTTGCCAGCTCCTGCACACATCTACACCTCTGCTCCAGTCCTGCCTCTCTGGTTTCACCTGCCATTATCCATTTACCTTTCAATAAACTCTAAATTTTATCTCTGTGTGTGCGTGCTCTGCTCACAAATTATGACAGAACATACTAAGGTATAACATATAATTATACATACAATATGAACGTTTTCAGACCTTTTTAATAAACTACAGATATACATTAACTTATCCCAATGGCTATCGAATATGGATTACGAAGCATGCTCTGTCAGCTGACTTTATCTTTCTGTGCTGAGTCACTGATGGATGCTCCAGTTAATGCCTGTAACACTACCACCACACTCTGGGGATGCAGTCACTCACCTTCTCTGGTGCCTGTTGTGGACATATCATCTCCTTGCAGATATAAACATATATACATACCAATCTCTGACCTAAATGTGGACACAGCTGAATAATCTCTATCTACAAAGATAGAGAAATAGATTCATATACCAATTAATTCATATACCAATAACTCAATTCTCTATGTACATTAAGGGTTCTGAAAGTGCTTAAAGTCAGGACCTGGTGCTGTTTTATTGAATAAGCTGTCTCATAACAGGCAGTGCTGCTATAACTCAGAGGTTAGGATATTAAAACCACATAATGTGCAAGCTGCTTCGGGGAAGTAACCAGTTAGATAACCTTGTCTGGTTCTGTTTACGTTCATTTGCTTTAGTGCTGTACATGTTCCCTGGTGTGTCTTTATCCCAGCAGCCTGCACCCCATAAAAATTATTTGAGTAATGCAGAGCATCTTGAATGGAATAATTTAATATTCTTCTTGGCCTTCTAGAATCCCAGGACAACAGGTTTATGTTTCAAAGCAAAGGTCTTTGAAACCTGAGGACAAAAAGCTGCTCGTTTTTCAATGTTTTTGGTCTAATTGAGCAGCTTGTTCTCAGACACATCAGTTGAATTTATAGATTCAGGGGATTGCAGCATTATGAAAAAAGATAGAAAAATAATAATAATAACATAATATATTGCTCTTAGTGAAGCGGCTGCAATGCACCAGACACACTCCCAGAAGCTGTGACATCAGGATGTTTGAGCAGCCACTCAATGATTAAAAGATCTTATTTAAATCTGGTTCCAATAAATAATGGAGTGCTAAGCCTTTCTGCTGTGACTCTCAGAACCTCTTATGTCCAACTGCCAAAAGCTGCCTTGGATGAAAGTCATGGGTCTACATGCTAAGCCTTGAAATTACACTTGGTCACAGGCTGTGAGGACGTGAAACTGGTGGCCTATCCAGACTGTGCCCAGCATAGCCCCTGCGGCATGCGCATTAGCAAACCATCCGAGGTGGGAAAATGCCACCTCTGATAGTCAGCGGAGTAACGCTGCATCCCATGAATACTCCACATAGAACCAACAATCTTCCTCGTCGTTAAGCCATGCAGATGCAGAGGGAATGGCTTGAAGCGTTTTCCTCTGAGAGGTAGAAGTGTGAAAATGATTGTCTTTAGAGAGTCTGCGCTTAAGGGACGGGGTAGAAGCAGGTACATCAAGAACTAGCAAATTTAGACACACAAAAATAACCTGAAGTTCTCTATTTTATAGCAATAGCTGGTAATCCTGTTCAGAAACACTTTTTGTTGTACTGGCTGAAATTGTCCTTCCATCCTGACAGTGGTGAATACATTATGTATTCATAAAAAGGAGGTTAAAAAAATAGATCTGTGTGAGAGCTGCAGACCTGTAAAAAGTCTGACCAATCCCTGCCCTTTACACCAAAGGGCAGGGATTGGTCAGAGGGTTGGTTCTGCCCTCAAACCCTCTGTCCCTCAGGTTCTGCGGGTCACCTTATCTATTGGTTGTCCCACATGCCATCATTCTGACACGCTCACATAACACCAGTGTGCATTCACGTTCCTTATTAGTTTCCGCTTGCTGGCTCCGCATGAGCACTTCCAGTGCTTGCCTGTGCAAATTCTCAGTTATCTGGGTCATTACAACAGCAAACATTGACCCTTCAGATGCAGTTTTTATCTGACTTGGGAGGATGGACCTCCATGTCCTTAAAAACAGCCGTGCACCAACTACAGGTAGATCAAGTGCGAGCCTTCAGGGTTGACAAACACTGCTGGACAGGTGTCGAATCGTTTTCAGGAAGAACTAAATGAAAGTCTGGTTTCCTCTGAATTAAGCCTGTTTGCTGTTGCATCTAGTGCAGGACTCACCAACATGGTGCCCACTGGCACCAGGTAGCCCCCAAGGGCCACATGTGAAGCCCTCAAGCTCATTCTAAAACTAGCACAACCCTCCAGTGAGCTGCATCTAAAGTTATTGTAGTATGTTGCTCTACTTTTGTAATCACTCTTGAATTTGTATAGATTTAAAAATGACAATATCTATAAAAAAAAACATTACAAATATCTTTATTGGTTTGATTGAACATTGATTGAACATCACCCGAGTATGTGCGGGACAGTCAGGCAGTCTTGTAGACAGCTCAGGGGTCCTATCAGGTAGTGACACAGTGTACCGTAATAATCTGAATATCCATTAAACAGAGCAACTGCTTTACTAACCAAAGTCGTACTTACACATTTTAACATATTTCTGAGCTCATTGTACCACATAAAATCAGTCAGTAAGCACAATGGCGATCATAGATAAGGCGCACCATCAATTTTTGAGAATATTTAAGCATTTTAAGTGTGCCTTGTGTCATGGTTTAGTTTTGATTTGGCTTTTTTCCTGTTATTTTCCTACACCTCCTCCTCTCACTCAGCTCACCTTCCACTCCCCAGCAATCAGTCACACCTGTTACGCATTAATTAGTCAGAACTCACTCCACCTGTCATCCTCCCTACAAAAGCCTCCCTCAGTCTTCTCATCACCCACTACTCATCGTTCTGTCAATAAACTCTCAGTAAATAGCTCCGTGTGTGTGGTGTCCATTCTGGGTTCATCTAAGAAAAATTATGACACCTTATTGTCTGAAAAATATGGTACATATTTCGCTGTTTATCTACTTTTCCCATCAACCTTATATTTTATACTAAATCGTTTTATAACTTAATTTCATCAATGTATCCAGATAGCAATATATTTTAAATAAAACACCCAGAAATATTGGAAATTAGGTGTAATTTAATTTTAAACTTAAAGATGTTAACCTGTGATATGGAGTGAATGATTGGAACTGCAATGAGCTGGCACATCTTACAAGCTGGATCTTCTAACAATCAGTGAGAACTGTGAGAGAAGCTCAGCAGACCCAGAGGATGATATGCAAACACCAACTCCTGCCAAAGCTTGATATTGGGCTTGTATTTTTGGTTTATCTGCGGTCAGGTAGTTCTGTCATTGAAATGCTGAACATTTAGGCAAACTGTGTTTAGGGTCTCCTTTCCTACAACCCACATGGCAGCTGTGCACAGGATGAGTTATCCAGTGAAGAATTAAAAGCAAAATAGAATTAATTTTCTACGTATACCTACTTATCTGTGCAGGATCACGGGGGGGCTGGTCCATATCACCAGCAGTTATTGGGGGGAAACCCAGCCAGGTCGCCAAAATAAGACTAATTTACATGTAAATAAGTAAAGCATCAAGGGAACATTACAGATGCTACAGTAGTCCAGTAGAAGAACATCAGTCCATAGGTTCTTCTGCTGGGCCACTCTGGGAATTTGTTGTACAGTTTTCAGGTTGCAACCAGCAGTTCTGTTCAGCCTCTCCGCCACCTCCAGTCCAGTACCTGCTTCCAGGTGTTCCTGTTGAGGATCTGTAAGATCATGAAGCCAAGATTCAACAAGTGTGGGCTGACTGTATGACTATTTGCATCAAGGCCTGCAGGACTACCACACTTCAGTTATTTAAGAATTGCATTTTCACCTTGTGGATTGATGTCATGGCACAACCTTAAACCTCACAGCCAAGGTATATCTAAACCACTAATGCCTGCTGATACACACTCAAAACATGACTTGTCTTCATGCTGTAAAGATAATCGGTCAGTTTCTAAGTGTAAGTTGGAAATTGGAATTTTAATTTATTCATGACTGCTGACTGAAACCAAAAACCTGAAAAAACTAAAATGGTGACCGTTAAGGTTCACTGATGCACATGGAGTGCAAGAACCTGTCAGTGTGATCCGGTGCAACACGAGCAGCTGGAGCACAACATCGGCCAAGGTAATAGATGCTGATTTTATTAGAATTATTTTGTTGCATGTGGCGGTTGAACAAAATAGAGAAGTAAAGGTGCCTATATTTGTCATAATGATATGCCTGATCATTTCTTCTATACTTACAAAAGGTAACTGTTAAGTTAAAAAAAATCTACCTAAATTACATAATATCAATGATTTAAATACAATAGAGCTCAACTTTGGTAGAAAAAGGTAAATTATATGTCATCAAGAACTGATCTTCATAACAAGGTATTTCATCACCTTAGGAAGAAATTGCCTTCCATTATTTTCAGGATGCTTTAGCTGTGAAAGCATTACTCAAGATCAAGTGATCTGATTCTTTTCAGGCAGAACATTTTTGAAGCTTAATCAACCTGAAGACAAAGTGAAACTCAATTACAGCATTCAATGCAGTGAATGAGAATTTCCAATACAATCCCAACTCTGTTAAAGAGACATCCGATTTTTTTTCAGGCGAGGTACTAATTGTCTCTCTAGTTAAGATTCCAACAGAACAGATTCATAAAATGACATTGATTAACATGCTTTATAATAGACTCCAGAAACTTTCTCTATAATTGTTTTAAGGATTCCTTTTCTTAGGCCTAAATTGCAGAATATTCCTGTTTTAAAAAGTTTAACAGTTTAAAAACAAAAAGAACATCTGAGACTACACAAAGCTCTTTCTATTGGACAGTTAAACGTAAAATTGTTACATTCTGTAAAACATTTTTATATGATTTCAAAATAACCAACAACTAAAGTTTAATGCAGTCTTTGAAAGACAGCATATAAAAAGTGATCAGTTTTAGAACTTCACAACAGGAGAGTCCTTTGGTTAGCTTGTTTGGTCCCGACCAAAAGCGGACTTAGTTTTTGTTTTGTTTTGTTTGTTTGGTGCATTTTGCTTTCACATCGTACCTTTGAAAGCGTGTTTCCCTATTGGAAGAATGATCAGATTTATGTAAAATAATTTAAAACATTGTGTTAGAACAGGGGGTGTCTTACATTAGGAATAGCACGGTAAACTCTGACTTAATGTGATCAGTGCTGCATCTAGAGCGGTGAGCTTTGCATGCACAGCTCGCTTCAGGTGCGCTCTTTTTCATTCTGACAGATGAAGGATCTCCTTCGTTATCTGATGCCCTCAGTGGAGAGGCTCACATTTACTAATGACCTAACATGTGGTGGATATCTTACAGCATGTGGTACAGGGGCAGGCCCATTACTTTTCAATTACTTAGAAGTGAGGGCACAGGAGAGCTCATCAGCCTGTGAGCTTCACTCCGCTGCTTGACCGAAGGTGCACAGCAGAGGGTTTTAGAGGACGGTGTCAATAACTTTAAAAGGTCAGTTTAAGTAGAATACAGTGGACTGACAACAGTGGCCTCAGCACATTTAGGTTTTCCATTAACGTAAAAAAAAACCTTCATACAAGCCAAAGATTCATACCAATTCACATTATTTTACAATTTCTCAGCTCATAACCGCTAACCTCAAAGTGTTGAGCTAATCCTAGTTGACAATTGTCTCTCACAGCTTTGCATCTATAGATTTATATTTCTCGCCATTCTTCTTTGCAAATATCTGCAGTCCTAATAGCGTTAGATTTGATGAAAAATGGTCAGACTCAGACAATCTTTAGCAAAAAATATTAAGTTTGGTCTCTTTTTTCCATAAACATCTTATTTTTAATGTGTGTTGTGTTTAACAGAATCCCTCATGGTATCCATCAACTATGGCTTTTCTCTTCACACTGTTCCACAAAAGACCAGATTTACATAGTTTAGAAATAAACTATACAACTAAACATCACCAGAGGTTAATGTTGACGTGATGTGAATTAACATGCAGATGTTAATTATTAACATCTGGATCAGAAGTGGCAAATATGGCAAGACAAGTTTATTTATAAAGCACATTTCAATAACAAGATGATTCAAAGTGCTGTACATGAACAGAAAAACATTACATAAGGAAATATTACATAAAAAAACGACATTAACAAAGAAATAAGCTAAGTAAATCCTTGACTAGACTTCTTTAGTTTCACAGGAACAACCTTTATCACTAATTGTTTCTATTCATAAAACGAAATAAACGTCCTTGGGGTTTTGTAATCTAAAGTAGTTTTTCCAACTTTCCTAAGAGCTACAATTAACTAGACTCATGGTGTTTCATTGTAAAAGAAAAATAATCTAAGTAAATTCTTAAAGCTACAACTTAAAAATGCTTTATTGTTTAAATATAAAGCTTCCTCAATTGATTTATTGGGGAGACACATCTCCACTTTGCTCTGACGTCCATTGCATGGTATCCTATTTAGAGGTATCAGATAAAAAAAAAGAAGATGAATTTGAATGCACAGTCTGCACCTTTCCAATTTCTATTTGGAAATAATGTTGAATTGTGTATTATATTCCTTTCACTTCACAACTATGCACTAATTTGTGTTGGTCAGTCATAAAATACCAACAGAACACACTGAAGTTTGATGGTATAGTGAAAAGTTCAAAGGGTGTAAATACATCTACAAGGTCTCATACATGAAGCTTTATGTGTAGTTCTCCAAGAAACAATACAATACGTGTAAATAAACTAAATCTGATATGGTGAAGAGTTATTAAATTAATTTTAATATCTGCTATACATCTGAAAATGATGAATCACGTTCATGTTTTCTCTCTTAGAGAAGCCAAACATTTGACATCGACTGCCTGAGCCAATGGTATTTAGGTAAAATGCGACAGCATTAAAAACTGAACGTTGATTCAAACTTTGTCGTGTCTCGGAGCATGAAGCCGCCTTGCTAATTGCATCAGAAGTGAGGAGCCGTGCACGTGTGTCATGTCTGAAGCCTTTTAGCAAGCGTCGGGGTGAATTAGCATCCTTAAAGGGGTGGAGGAGCAGTATAGCTCCCAGCATTGGAGCTGTCACCTCTCTCTGCGGGTGTCAGGGGACGCTACAGACATAAATAAGTGATGCGGATATTTTTAACCCCTCTTGTGAAATCGGAGATAAATTGATTTCGTTCCTGCGAGGCCCGTCAGGAATGCATATCGTTCTTTGATTCAGGCTGGCAGCCGGTGAAGGTGCTATGAATTTTTCATTGTCTCAGAAATGAAGCCAACCTGGTTTGTTCCCCTGTCGCCTCCTTCGCTTACCTACTTCTGCTCTTCTGTCTCTTCTCAAATATTTTCTCTGTGTCGCTGCACATGTTGTGTTCCTCACGTCTTTGTGTTGCCGTGCTTTTTTGACTCATGCCAATCCTGCTGCTGCCTCACGACTGTATTACTGTTCATTATAACTTCTTGTTGACTTTGACATCTTCAGGCGGCCCAGCGTCGGCTCTGATGCGTGACAGTGCTTATTTTCAGCGCACTGCATGCAGGCTTTTACTGTATATCAAGAAAAAGTCAACGTGACAGTGCGGGAACGCAAATATAACATTTGTTTTTGACGTCAATAAATATTTATATTTGGATTTTTTTATGTATAAATACAAACTAGAATATGGATGATTCCATGCAGGTCATACAAGTCTAAAATGTGTCTCTGCTTTAGCTTCACTGGCTTAAATGAAAGTAATTTTTTGTCTTGTGCAATATAAAATGTTGTTTTAAATTGCTCTCTGTTCTGGTGAACATCCTTGAATTGACACCAAAAAATAATAATCAGAACCTGTCATCTATAAGATGATTTAGAGCCACAAACACAGTGGAGGAGCTTCTGGATCATTTAAACTACGGCAGCCTGTCAGAGTCATTATTTCCATTTCTGAACGCAACGTCACTCAGAAACGGCCGCCGTCGCATCATCGATCCAGACGCCCAGGAAACACAAAAAACGTTTTTTTTTTTTTTTTTAAATGGAAAACTTCTAATATTACAGCTAACGGTTAAAAAGGGGAAATACGGTTAGTGCTGCAGCACTTACGTTGTCACCTTGCATCTTTACGCATGATATTTGATAATCATGATAATTTCTGATTCTGATGATCCAGCTGTTTTCCTCTGACCTGCTCCTGTAGATTGTTACATTTCACAACCTTTGACGTGTCGTCCCCTTTCACAGCGACAGGTTTGGCTTGTTAGCCTCCGCCCTGACCAGACTTAACTTCCCCTGTAGTCGCGCCTCTAAGTGCGTAAATACACCAAAGGCTGAGTTTGTAGTTATTTTCAGAGCAGATTTTGTGCTCCATGCGGACCCAATGAGGCATGGACTTCTGCTTCGCCTTTAACCCACTAGGCAAGGAAAGCTGGTTTATAAAGAACTGTTCAGTAATAAAAGTTTTCAAAGTGCTGTACATGAACAAAGAAAAACAAAAACAGGGGAGACATTACAGAAACAGGGAAAACGTACAGAGGAAAGCACACTGTAGGGGAATAGTAGCAGTAGGCCAGATATATAAGACAAATCTGACTACAAACTTCAACATTAACAGTTAAAGGCAACTCTAAACAAACAGGTTTTTACTCAGGGTTTCAGCTTTTTTACAGTCCTGTGGAATTTTGTTTAGATAGGTGGAGCATAGAAAGCATTGGTCTTAAAACTACAGGAAATAACTTATTTATATATTAAATCCCCATATTCTGTAGAGGCGCAGCCCGTTAGGCTCACTGCGCCTCACTTTTCCACACAGCCTAGATGGCTATAGAAAAACTATCGGCTATTTGGGAACGGATGGTCCGGTCTCAGCATCATTTATGTTCAATGATACCCAGTTGAGGCGGTGAGGGGAGCTGAAACAATTCTTCTTTTCAGTTCTGCGCTGAGCACAAGGAATAAACATTGGTGAGGAAAATGCATAAATACAGAATGTAAAGCGCTCTTTTTAGAGGGAGGAAGAGGAATCAGGGGTCTGGCTGAAGCTCCTGATGTTACAAGACCCTTAAAATGCCCCTTAAAGTTTGCAGCGACATTACCATGTGACTAAATTGAGTTTGTGCTCCTGAATTCAAGCGCAAGGCAACGCAGCAGACTTACAGCTCCCCTACCCCAAAAACTAATCCAGCGCTCTTCTTTTTCTCTGAGCCCCACTTCATTGGGTGGGCCCTGATACAAAGTGGGTGGGCCTAGGCCCAGCCAGGCCCTGGGGACTCATTTTGAGGCTTTAAATATAGTCACATTTTTATGTATTCACATTATAATACATTTTCCCACTAATACCTGATAAATCTAAACTTCAACCTTCAAAATAAAGCAAGAGAACATTTTCAGTGGGATTCCTGTTACCTGCAAACCACAGGCAGAGTGTCATCGCAAAATCCATGACAATAAAAAAGTAAAATACCACAAAAAGGGTATTGGTGAGGTGGTATTGATATAGAAGTGGTGTGAATGTGGGTAAGAATATATTTTCTGTTTGTATGTGTGCGATATTCAAGTGATCAGAAGAGGACAAAACACATGGCACCTTATGCTAACAAATATAGAAACATTAAAAACTTAAAATGACAAAACAAATTATAAAAGAGATAAATAAATTGGAAAAAAAAACTCTGCTCCAAAATTAAAATATTGTGTTTACTAAAAATGTAATGTTAAAGTGGAAAACTGCCCAGGTTCAGTGAGTGAGACGTCTTTGCTTGTAGGGCTACAAAAAATGTTCACCAAGTCACTTTTTGTTCATGTTTTGGTCATAAAAATGTGCTGAAACAGAAATACGTTAAAACTAAATTATGTCAACATATATTTTTCTTAATCCTGCCTGAGACCAACAGTAATTTTGCTGCTCATCGGCTCCAGCTGCCACTGCCTGGACCTGCGACCACATCTGTAACATTCACACATAGAGGAGCCTCCTGTGGCAAAGCAAAAAAAATTAAAAAGCTGTCGAGTCGTTTATCTTGTCTTGGCTGAAATCCTGCTGCATCATTTAATCTGGGTTTCAAGTAACTCCCTGGAAGTCTTTCCCCTGAGCCCCAATGTCGGAGCCAGAGATGTGACTGGAACCACCGATCACGTTTCTCCTGCGTCGGCCTCTCTGCGCCGGCTCCCTGTAAAACCCTGAAATGTAATTTAAACCCAGGATGTTGGACTCGAAGCTGTTAATGGAGCTCTGTGTGAAAAATACGTTAAGCTCTTATTGTCACCACAGAAAGTGTGTCTGGTCTAAATGCTTGCCTATGTCTTGATGCTGGAGAGGAAGATGGTTTTATTATCACACCTTATATGTTGAGCCATATCTCTCATGCTAATCACACATACATATTCCTAATTAAATTATCACGGTTTAAAGGCTGCGTTCGTTTAGCTTTCTGTGCCCTACTTATTTTAATACACTTGGCCTATACTTACGGAATAAATAAAGAACAAAAGCGAAAGATAAAGCCATGGAATTTCAACAGTTTATAAATAATTTAGGGAGTTACTTCTGTTTTAAAAAGGTTAATCCGTCCCGTTCTGCTTATCAAAGCCAGAACTGCAGATGCTGCAGGTCCAGCACCGACTCCCAGGGTCGCTCTTACTCTCCAAATTAGGTTCCCAAGGTTTTCTCCTGGCCAGGATGGATTTATAGATCATCCATGGAGCTCTGGATCTGGATCTTTGGAAAACCTTTAAAACAAGGGAATTTCAAAGGATACCAGCTGATTTCTACCAGCAGCTTCACTACGAGTTCCCCTGCATGGAGGAGCTCTTCAGCTTGTCTCTAAGGCAAGACATCCTATGGTGAAAGCTTTTTCTGTTTGTGTTCAGGATCTCGTTCTCCGTTCCTCATTACTGCAGACGGAGCTCCGATCCATCTATCCATTTCCCTTTCCATCCTTTCATTACTCTGTAACAAGGCAGCCAGACACTTGAATTCCTCAGCTCTAAAGAAAAAACTTGCCCTTCTTCATTTCATCTTTCTGTTTAATAGCCATGGCCTCAGATTTAGAGGATGCTGAAATTACACGCAGAGGTAAATAATTGCACGCACGCCTAAGTTACTTCAAGGCATGAGATTCTATTGATCTTGTGAAAACATAAACTTTAAGGGAGCTGCTAAAGTTCAGAGGAAAAATAAAGCATTTACCCACCGGGAGGCTGGAGCGGATAAGAGACCCGCCGCCCTCCAAAAAAAGTTTAGATCCCCTTGTGGGCAATGAGTATTTCTGCTTTCCTGAAAATCTCTATAAGTGAAAAATAATTGTTTGAAAGCAAAGCTATCTGTAGGCCTAAAGGTAAAGAAAACACGGAACCTAAATCCTTCTATGACAAGAAAATGACGATGCTGTCATTCTAGCAGGTTAGTAAAAGGACCCACTGAGACAAGAATTTTAATTATAAATATGAGAAGAAGTTACAGGCTGAATCACAGGAAGAGCAGGGTGTGGAGTATGGACAGAGACCTGGAAGAATCCAGCAAGGAACAATGCAAAACCAGGATCTTAAATACTGAGACAGGGATGGAGACTAATGAAGGAGCCGGTGAGCCAATCAGAGATGAGGAACAGCTGTGGCAGAGTGAGAGCAGCGAAACTGAGGAAGAGTGATGAAGAGGAAGAGAACGAGAATAAAAAAAGGATGTAGAAAAAAGGGAAAGAGCCTTACATGAGATAATAAACTAAATTCATAGGTAAAATGATACAAATAATATCAATAGAATATGAAATTAAACACAAAGGCATCAACCCTATATGGCAAAACCCTAATGGCAATAATAAGAAGCTGTATAATCTGATTGATTTGACTTTGGAAAGTGCCTTGAGATGAGATGTTTAATGAATTGGCGCTATATAAATAAAATTGAATTGAATTGAAGGATTATTTCCAACAATAATAAACCCAGAAATAGTTAGTAGGGGGGAAAACTGGCAGTTGGTGATAATTTCTCATTTTAAAGGACATTTACACCTCTGAACATAACATTGAGAACTTCATATGCTGCATTTCACCCATAGTTTCCTCATGTGGCTTTACCAGAACATTTTCATCGCCAACATCCAGAATCTCCTCCCTGCTGCCGGTCCTATCTTACCCACTGATTGTGTTGTAGGGCTGAGCAGCAGCTCTGCATTACTGAGTTCCCTCATTCTTAATTTTCATGATGGCGCTGACAAACACTTCCCAATGTATTGCTCCAAAATCTTCCACGCTTGTTAAGACTGGAAGACTGAGGGCAAAGTATTTATTTCACACCGATTTTAAATTCGTTGAACTGCGACACTGGAGATCTGCAACGGTTCCTCTGGTTTTAACCCATCTGTGCTGTGAGGAACACTAAATATCAGGTCTCACCAATACATGAGATGTTTGCAGTTTATTTTTAGATCTGCTGCAGGGGCATCAAACTCAAAGGCCAGTACAATGTTACTTTTAGATGTGTTTCTGCTTCACCACCCTGAATGAAATGATTGGATCATTAGCTGGACTATGTAGAACTTGACTGCGTGCTGAGATCATTCAGCCATTAGATTAAGGTGTGTTGGAGTGGAAGTGCATCCAAACCAGGCAGGGCACCCAGGAAGTGGAGGTTGAGATCTCTCACTTGCGTGTGATCATGTTCTGTTTGATAAAACTCACATCATTGAGTTAACAGAGCTGTTTAAGCTTTCAAACTGAAGAAATCAAAATGGCCTTTTGGGTTAAACTAAACTCAGCTGACGCATGTCGACACATTTATATTTATATTTTTACAGCATGAAGGTATGGCTGCATGTGATTATGAGTCTAGATCAGTGTTTTTCAACCCTGGTCCTTAAGGCTCACCAGCTTGCATATTTTAGAAGCTTCCCTCGTTCGGCACACCAGATTTCATCAGATGGTTGATCAACAGGCTTTTTCTGAACAGCAGTCATCTTAATCCAGGTTTACTAAAGCAGATAATCATATAAAACATGCAGGGTGGTGTGCTTAAAGAACCAGAGTTGAAAGACATATTTGTGTTCGGTCTACTAGGATTGGTTATGTTGGATGTGCCATAATAAGGCACAATATTAATATCTGCTAGAATACAGTATAAGTGACTGAAATCTATGCCTACCCAGTAACCCAAACTATTGCAGATGCCCAATCACAGTTCTGCTACTTCTCGACACATCCAGCACACCAGAATCAGACTTTCTAATCAGCATGCAGCCTCTTAACGAGCCATCCATGTGACTGGCTATGTTTACATGCACAAAATGTCACGATCGGATTAAAATGTATTCGGATTAAATAACTGGATTGTACCGTTTATGTGGGCACACAATAAATTATTCAGATCATAATGTGTGTTTATATTCACCTGTTTTTATTCATATAACCACTCTGACATGCGCAGTTATCAAATTCCCATTAAAAGACAGAAGAGGAAGAACTTCTGTCTTTGCTAAACAATAAAACATAGCAAACAAAGCAGTATTATAGTTTTTGTCTTCCAGCACCCAGGATGGACTTCCACCAGCTTCTACGGTTGAAACGTTACTGAGTGAGCAACAATTTTGAGCTCTTTTTATTTTTGTTTTACTTCCCAACATATTTCACTCTCCAGTGCAGAATTATGTCATGTTTACATCGTGAGCACTCAGGTCAGTTTGCCACATTCAGAATAACTTGAGCCTGACAAGCGTTTATACGCATGTTGATCAGATTATCAATCGGCATAAACCACCCCTCTCACCCGGATTATAATTTCATTCTGATTGAACTTAATCTGATCTCAATGACGCTTTTTACTGCGATTACTTTGTCCATGTAAACGTAGCTGTTGAGGTGTGAAAGTTTGCACCTAAAAGTTGTGGGATAGTAGCATCTGGAGGACTAGAGTTGGACACTCCTGTTGTAGAACTACCGATAGCAGCGATAACTCTCAGTCCATTTCTGTGAGAGAGATTCTGGCCCACTTTTCCATCCAACGTTGCTTCAGTTCATAAAAGTTTGACATTTTTCTGCACAGCTCTTTTTTGATACATCCACAGAATTTCAATCAGGTCCAAGGGCCGTTCCAACACCTTTTCTTATTCTTTTTTCTGCTGTAGATTTGCTGCTGTGTTGGTGACCCAGTTTGGGTCAAGCTTCAGCTCTCAGGCAGACAACCTCACATTTGACTATAAAAAGCTTGAACTTATCTTGTAAAAGCAGTTTATCTGCTCATAGATGACATTGGGTGTTTGTAATAATATGCTGAGTTTGGTTTTCTGCATTATGGACGAACAGCTCTACTGTGCTACACCAGACCAAACAACATCCTTTCAGAAATATTGAGGCTTATTCACAAAGTTATTGCAACATTCAGTCATTAAATAGAGGAGGCATTTCTCCTTCAAACCTTCCACACGAGCCATAATTCTTCAGCCTCTGTCTTTTTTCCCCGGCATGTTAACTGATGCCTGCTGAGTCTACGATCAAGTTTGAGTTTTTGTCGCATCTCTGAGCATTTCATGCAATAACCTTGGTTTGAATTTGCTGTGTCATCCACTCCTGGGATGTCCACCACTTGGACAATTGGCAGCAGTCCTAAATGTTTCTACTTGTAAGAAATCTTTGTCTCTGTAAAATGATCGACTTCAAATAGTCTAGAGATGAAGTTTTAGCCTCCCAAGACTGTTGGACGACAGCAGAGGTGTTTTCTGCCTTTTCATTGTCTTCCAGCCTCACAAACGGCTTTTGATCAGGAGCATCCAGACGCCATTTACTCCCTAATCTTCAACAGAGCGAGTGTTTCTGTGTTTTGATTACAGGTTTTGTCGTTTAACAATCAGGCATTGTAAAAAAGTCATGGATTGTTTGTCAGAAGAGTTTTTTTGTGTTTCTAAAGATGTTCAACACTATGAAGAGAATCAATACAAATCGTTCAATGGTTTAAATTAATTAAGATCACTGAGTCTGCTGTAAATTGTTCTCTTTGATGGGATTCTGGGTCGGGATCTTTGAATGCTTCAAATTCTAAAGGAGTCATGTTAAAAACTTTTATTCTAGGTTTTCATTGCTTTTGCTTATTTTTATCTTCTAAAACCCACCGGCTCTTTGAAGACAGAACAGACCATGCTGTTTTCTTTCCGTATCTTCCATTGCTGCTTTTTATGCAATCTGCTAAAAAATATATGCGTCCAATAACTAGCTAAACTCAGCCTTATTAGACGAAACAATTATCCTCTATTACCACTGAAAGAGGCAACTACCACTGACTAACATCCTCTACCATCATGTTGTCTTTATTACATTTTGATTAAAGTTGTTATTCCTATGATTGGGGCCACTTTTATTTAACGTTTAGTGTCAGCCAAAAGGTGGAATGTGATTGGAGGCATTTTTTCTGGATGTAGCACTCAAACATTTATGAAATGTGAAATTAGAAGGAGCAATAACAGCCAGATATGTAAAAAGGTTTGTGACTTTTAGTGCAGGAAGTACAGGAGGAAAAAAATGTACCCAAACCAAGTATTGAAAAGGTGAATCCCCCTAAAGCTAATCAATTATTTAACGAACCTTGCTAGCATAAGCTGCCTTTAAGTGTTTGGGATACCTGGAAATAAATGTTATTTTACATCACTGAGGAGAAAATAGGTACCCATCCTTCCTTGCAGAATTGTGTCAATTCAGACACATTTTAGAGTCAGATTAAAGTTAAAGTTTGTTTTTTACAGTCATTCACAGGTTGGCATGCTGGACTGCTTCACGTCACTGTTGTGCTGCATAACTCATATGTTTGGGTTTCTTACGGGAAGATATTTCCCAATGATCTTTGGGTCAATCAACAATGTTTTTCTGACAAATGTGAGGAGGGTTTCTGTGGCGTTTTACGTCAGCAGTGGGTTTGGCCTTTAAACACTCACACGGAGACCATTTTTGCCCAGGTGCTGTTTCTTATGGTTGAATTATGACCTTAATAGTTCTAGAAAGCTGTTCATGGTTCTTTTGACCTCCTGAATGATTTATTGTTCTGCTCTTGCAGTGATTTTGGTAGGTTCAGTGCTGTTTTATGCTTTTTGTGGATAAGTTTTCACTGTGGATCACTGGATTCCTACAGAATTATAACCATGTCCAGACTGACTGATGTCAATCACTTTGTTTTTCAATTGCCATTTGATTTCTTTAGATCAGGGCATAATGTGGAGCTTTTTGAGACATTTTACCCTACTTCATGTTGTCAGGCAAATTGTATTAAAGGGATTTCTTGGTTCTCCGTTTATAGTGAAATTTAACTTTCCAAAAAGTGACTTGAAAACAGTGTGGATAGCTTTTACTTCCTAATAAATTAGATTGTGATTTGAAAACATTTATTGACTCTGGTTGTCTTTGGTATTAAAGTTTGATTATCTAAAACATTTAATTGTGACAAAAAACACAAGACATACATGCATACAAACATACATACACTCACCGGCCACTTTATTAGGTACCCCATGCTAGTAACGGGTTGGACCCCCTTTTGCCTTCAGAACTGCCTCAATTCTTCGTGGCATAGATTCAACAAGGTGCTGGAAGCATTCCTCAGGGAGTTTGGTCCATATTGACATGATGGCATCACACAGTTGCCGCAGATTTGTCGGCTGCACATCCATGATGCGAATCTCCCGTTCCACCACATCCCAAAGATGCTCTATTGGATTGAGATCTGGTGACTGTGGAGGCCATTTGAGTACAGCGAACTCATTGTCATGTTCAAGAAACCATTCTGAGATGATTCCAACTTTATGACATGGCGCATTATCCTGCTGAAAGTAGCCATCATGGGTTGGGTACATTGTGGTCATAAAGGGATGGACATGGTCAGCAACAATACTCAGGTAGGCTGTGGCGTTGCAACGATGCTCAATTGGTACCAAGGGGCCCAAAGAGTGCCAAGAAAATATTCCCCACACCATGACACCACCACCACCAGCCTGAACCGTTGACACAAGGCAGGATGGATCCGTGCTTTCATGTTGTAGACGCCAAATTCTGACCCTACCATCCGACTGTCGCAGCAGAAATCGAGACTCATCAGACCAGGCAACGTTTTTCTAATCTTCTATTGTCCAATTTCGATGAGCTTGTGCAAATTGTAGCCTCAGTTTCCTGTTCTTAGCTGAAAGGAGTGGCACCCGATGTGGTCTTCTGCTGTAGCCCATCTGCCTCAAAGTTCGACGTACTGTGCGTTCAGAGATCCTCTTCTGCCCACCTTGGTTGTAACGGGTGGTTATTTGAGTCACTGTTGCCCTTCTATCAGCTCGAACCAGTCTGGCCATTCTCCTCTGACCTCTGGCATCAACAAGGCATTACCGCCCACAGAACTGCCGCTCACTGGATGTTTTTTCTTTTTCAGGCCATTCTCTGTAAACCCTAGAGATGGTTGTGCGTGAAAATCCCAGTAGATTAGCAGTTTCTGAAATACTCAGGCCAGGCCTCCTGGCACCAACAATCATGCCACGTTCAAAGTCACTCAAATCACCTTTCTTCCCCATACTGATGCTCGGTTTGAACTGCAGGAGATTCTCTTGACCATGTCTACATGCCTAAATGCACTGAGTTGCCGCCATGTGATTGGCTGCTTAGAAATTAAGTGTTAACGAGCAGTTGGACAGGTCTACCTAATAAAGTGGCCGGTGAGTGTACATGCATATCTAAAAGGCTAAATATGATTTTTTTCACAGCGCTGTATGCAGAATGAAGTTATGTTTGCTGGTTAATCTGTTTTTGGTGTTGTACCTGCATAATCCATGACTTTTACTTCCTAATAAATTAGATTGTGATTTGAAAACATTTATTGAGTCTGATTGTCTTTGGTATTAAAATTTGATTATCTGAAACATTTAATTGTGACAAAAAACACAAAAAGACAAACATACATACATACATACATATATACATACATACATATCTAAAAGGATAAATATGTTTTTTCACAGTGCTGTATGCAGAATGAAGTTATCTCCAATTCAATTCAATTCAATTTTATTTATATAGCGCCAAATCATGAAACATGTCATCTCAAGGCACTTTACAAAGTCAAGTTCAATCATATTATACAGATTGGGTCAGATTATACAGATTGGTCAAAAATGTCCTATATAAGGAAACCAGTTGATTGCATCAAAGTCCCGACAAGCAGCATTCACTCCTGGAGAAGCGTAGAGCCACAGGGAGAGTCATCTGCATTGTACATGGCTTTGCTGCAATCCCTCATACTGAGCAAGCATGAAGCGACAGTGGGAAGAAAAACCACCCATTAACGGGAAGGAAAAACCTCCGGCAGAACCGGGCTCAGTATGAACGGTCATCTGCCTCGACCGACTGGGGTTACAGAAGACAGAACAGAGACACAACAAGAGAAACAAAAAAGCACAGAAGCACACATTGATCTAGTAATCTGTTCTACATTAGATGGTAGTAGCGGGTGAGCCGTCTTCTCTGGATGATGTCACAGTTAACAGAACGCCAGACCAGGTGTACCTACTATGAAGAGAAAAGAGAGAGAACAGAAAGTTAAAGCAGAAATGACAACACATAATGCATAATTGAAGAACAGTAGAACTCAATATAGTGAGAAAATTAGATCCTGATATACTCCAGTAACCTAAGCCTATAGCAGTAAAACTATAAAGGTAGCTGAGAGTAACATGAGTCACTAGTTATAATTTTTGTCAAAAAGAAAAGTTTTAAGCCTAGTCTTAAAAGTAGACAGGGTGTCTGCCTCACGGACCAAAACTGGGAGTTGGTTCCACAGGAGAGGAGCCTGATAGCTAAAGGATCTGCCTCCCATTCTACTTTTAGAGACTGTAGGAACCACCAGCAGACCTGCAGTCTGAGAGCGAAGTGCTCTTTTAGGAACATACGGGGTAATCAGAGCTCTGATATATGATGGAGCTTGATTATTAAGGGCTTTATACGTTAGAAGAAGAATTTTAAATTCTATTCTTGATTTAACAGGAAGCCAATGAAGGGAAGCTAAAATTGGAGAAATATGATCCCTCTTGTTGATTTTCAACTATCTTTGCTGGTTAATATGTTTTTGGTGTTGTACCTGCATCAGGGTGGTTTGAAATCCAAGTCAGGCTCAGTAGGGTGTTTGGGAGAAGCCGTTATTGATTTGGAGCAGTAGAAAGAAGGCCAGGAGAGCGGACAATGGGATGAGCTACCAGATGACATGACGAGAAGTGACACAGGGTGGGAGAAAGGCTGTGGGAGGGAGGAAAGAGATGAGGGGGAGGTACTGAAGGGGTGACCGTGCTTTGAGGACGAGGTGAGTTGAAAGGGAGCATTCATGAATTGAGCTCTCCTGAGAGAAGCTGACAGGGACGAGCAGTAAGGTACTGGCAGGACACAAACAGCAGGATAAAAGTAATGGGCAAAACATAATTATCTAATCCAGCAAGGCATGACTAAATGTCCAGACACTGAGCCGGGGAGGTCCCATGCCACCCCCCTTTGTACGTCTAAGATCCCATTTAATCAGGAGTCACTCAACTCTTTGACTCAATCAACGCCCATTTGGGACACCTTGTAGTTTAACCCAGTCTTCAGTGAGTAACAGGACACAGATGGCTCAGACAGATGGATGGCACATTAGGGAGATAAATACTGTAGGTCACAACTGACACTGCGGTCTCAATTTGCTCCAGTTATTCTGACGACCAGCAAAATGCATCGATATTTACAGAGTTCTACTTTAGTGATTGTGTGATTCAGGCTTAATCTCCTTATCCATATACATTCCAAGCCTAATATTTGGAGCATGACTGAACTGCAAGATCCTTTTCTGCTGCATCTTCACGTCAAAAGAAGTCAGGGGAGAACCAACTGACTCATGTACACATACAACTATTTGAAAAAGGTGTTCCCTATATACGATTTCAACCTTTTGACTATCAGGGCATAATAAAGTGACCCAGTCTTCAGGTTTTTGGGGTTCTGAACTGTTTCTTGATCTAAACCTGTGTTGAAAATACCTGAGGTTAGATTGCGCTCATAGGAAGGAACGTTGACGCCTGAATCTGTTGATCACCACCCCTGCAGAAGCAGATGTTTCCAGAGTTTGCTGACCTGAAGCATTTTGGTCCCTACTAATGTGCCAAGGTGGTAACACATGCAAATACTTTGGAGAAGCATTTGCTTTCGCCCTTGAGTCTGGGAAGGGCTCTAAAGCCGTTTCCAAAATATCTGACGTCCTTTAATGTTCTTTGGAAAAGATGATTCACAAATGGAACAATGTGTGTCTAAATACACAGCAGTGTAAATTCATAGGTTTGTGTTCTCATGGGATGCTTGGTTACTATATCAAATTATGAACCTCCATAAACATAAGATGACAAAAAGTACGGAATGTCATATATACTGTTTTTATATTATTTATTTTATCTTAATATTTTTTTATGCTCATCTCTTACATGCCTGGATAATCTTTTAACACTGCAAGAAAGGTTTAAGAAGAACATTTTCTCTCTAAAAGGAATGTTGCAGCACAAACTGGGATTACTAAACTGCATGTGAATTAAGTAATAATGTGAAGATTTTGGTTTTGTTTTGCAGGCCTGGTCCACACATAGCCAGATTCCTGGGAAAATTGACACATTTGTCTGCGTTTTGGTGCTTCATCCACACAAAACTCAGTTTTACGTCACTAAAAATAATTATTTCTAACAAACTCCGGCCAAAGTGGAGATTTGAGAAAAATGTAGTTTTTGTACATGACAAAACAGAGTTTAAGGGTCTGGTGTATCACAATCTGGGACAAATAATGTGGAGCTAACATCATGTGTGGCCATCGTTATAGACTTGGTCGTGTGGTGAAAGGAAAAATGAACACTGTCAGATCATTTTGTGCCTATTCAATGTTAAACTGCACAAATTCACCGCTACCAAATCAACAGTATCATCGATCATCTATTTCCCACTGACGTTACCCTGGAACCACACAACATTTCCTGTCAATAACGAGACTTCAAAGTAAAAGCCTACATGAAACATTATAAAGATTACAGTTGGAGAAAGGAGAAAGTGTGCTTGGAGGTCAGCTGTTTTAATAAGGAGGCCCATTGCTGTTAAAAGTCATCACCCATTATTTTGAAGGGTTCTGATTGGCTGATATCGGTTTTAGCTTTGCAGAACGCTGCCGCCTGTGTGCTTGGCAGGTTTAACACAGCACTCAGTTGTGTATCTGTGTGGGTTTGAGTTGATGAAAATTTTACTGAAGATGATCCTGTGTGTGCGTTGTTATTATAAAAAACATGTGGGGGAGATATTTGTTTTTATAAAGACCCAGTTACATGTGTACAAGGCCTCAGAAACTACATTTCTGTGTGTACCAAGTTATTCTGGGACCAAATGTCCGACAAGTGAAGGCTAACTCATGGGTTATACATGCAATGAAGCAATGTTTTAAAAAAGCGTGAATCCCCTGATGTGTAAAACTGAAGAACTCAAGAAGGGTGAATGTGTTTTTCTTGTGGAAATTGGCCCCAGGGGAAGAAGAAGAGCTCCATTAGGGAGAGATAAGCTCTGGGTTTCCTTCATTGACCTGTTACCTGTGAAACTAAATCTCAGATGAGTGGAACAAATTGAATTTATGGATGATTCTCTGTTCATTCACTGGTAGCCATCAGCCCACATTACCATAGCCTACTTTTTACACAGCTACATGTGAGGTTGTGTTCTCAGAAGTTCTTACTGTCTTGTTGGTTTTGCACAAAGCAGACAGTTGTCAGCCTGTCTTCACTCCGTCGAACTATATCAATCACACACCTACTCTTTCAAACCTATAAATATATATATATATATATATATGTATTTTAACTTTAGGCTAGTTTATGCAGAAATATTCCGCCTGTCAGTGCCGCTGATGTGCACATGCTTGCACACCCAATGGCAAGCCTGAAACCACAGAGCATATGACAAATTTGCTGAGGCGTCAGAACACTCACTGTCCTTTTGAAGGATACTGTTTTATGTTGCTGCACGCTTATTTACATAAAATCAACATCCCAGGAGAAAGAAAACACTGAAAAAGAAGTATTTCCCATGCCAACAATGGAACCTATAGTATTTATGATCAGGTATAAAAATAGTTTTTGGTTTGATGTAATTGTGGACATTATGGCGTATTTTCAGAAAATTAAATCTGCAATCATAAGTGACCATTATTGCTGCCCACTATGACCTGGAATGATATCCCTGCATGCTGCTCGCCCACATCTGGGAATATCTTCATGCAAGTCGTTGTCAACTTCCGGCACATAACGTTGCTCAAACATTCAGAATTCCCAGAAAACAAATAATCCATCTGCCTCTGTGGTGAAGTTTAGTGTCAACTGTTCTGTCAAGAGCATGCATGGGGGGAGGGGGGGTTAAAATGGGTGTGCATGTATAGAACAACTTACAAAATGTGTATTTAAGTTAGGACACTGCACTTCATATGCAGTCTCCAGCCGTAGTCGGGCAGAAGGATCACAGGGAACGGTTAGTAAATGGCTAAAAAAATAGGATTGCTGTCTTATTTTATTTCCCTAAGAGAATAAAGCATAAAGACCCAGATGGTTGCAGAACTTATTGGTTTTCTAATAAAACAGCACTCTGGATAAATGTTAAAAACATCTTTATTTTAAACTAGCAAATGCCTCATGTCCTTGGGAGCCACTTTAAAACCAGGAATCCTTAGAAAAAAAAATCTTCTGTTTAGTGTCTGCAGTAAATGAAACCTGTTGGCAGAGGCGTCCCCCAGAGAAAAAGAAAGAACATTAAGGTGAATAAAGAAGTTGAGGAGAAAGTCTTAGTGATGAGTAATGATTTGAATCCAGAGTGTTGAGTGCGGGGATGGAGGGCATTGCCTTGACCTTTCTCGTTAGTGTGATGTTAACCTGTCTTACTCCCCCCGGACCCATCCCACTTCCCCCATCAGCTCCTCTAAAAATAAACCAACAAACATTTTGCAAGGCAAAGCGAAGCGCTACGCTTTGGTTCTCCTTTCCCTTTCCTCACTCCTCCCACCTCCCCCTTCCTGTCTCCACCCGGCCAGGGGGTGGGGGGGGGGGGGGGGTGGTTGTGTCAGCATTGGCTGAGAGGTAATTAATCTAATCAAGTAATTAGGCACAAGCTTGGGTCAACACTCCACTTGGGTATGCCGGTTCAGACAGAAAAATAACACGAGCTGGCCGACAATGTAGTCCAGACGAAGGCTAGAAAAGGAAAAAAAAAACACGGCCAGGAGTCAAAGGTTATTTTAGTTTTAATGCTGATAGGTCTAGTTAGAATGTTTTAGAAAATGTAATGATCTAGTTGGAAAGCAGTCCAGATATTCAGCTTTACATTTCTAAATGAGAAACAAAGCTGTGTGAAAATGTATCACAGAAAAAGAAATGCTGGTCAGACTTTGTTCATAATTTTCTGCACCGATCTTGTTAATTCATATACGCCTGGTATTGTCTTTAAATCATTTTATCAGTTTAGTTATTTTAGTCCAATGTATTAATTACTTTTTGTTACCGTGCTTGTTATTTTTTTGTTTGTTTTCTTTGTTTTATCAAACAGCTCTTTTTTGAAAGTGAAATCTTGGATCTCATTGAGAATATCTGTGGAAAAAAAAGGTTAAATAAAATGATAAAATGGAACCCTAACCCTAACAGAGGATTGAATATTCCACTTGAAATCTTATATTGCATGAAGGTCTTAAGTCTTTAAATGTAAACAGATGCAGTATTCATGGGCATTTTATCAGGTATACCCTGAAAGTACCAGGTTTCACACCCTTCTGTCTTCAGAACTGCCCTAATTCTTCATGACATGTGAATTTTTCCAATGTGAGATCAATAAAGCCTATCTTATCTTATCTTATGCAGTATATTTAACAAGGGTCAAGATACATTCTTATGAGATGTTTGTCTATATTAATAAGTATTATTGTTATTACAAAGTTGCTGTATATCAGCTGCAACTCTGTGATGTGCATCATAAGTATCCTGTTATGTGGAGAACTGGTGGCTGTGAAGGCCACTGGAGTAGATTGAACTCATTGTCATGTTCAGAAAGTATGTGAGCCTTGTGCCTCTCTGCATTATCCTGCTGTAATGAAGGTATCTTCACAAAGTGTGTAGAGAAAATATCCTCCATACATTACATCACCGCCACCGTAACCCTGAACCTGTGACACAAAGCAGGATTTTCTATCGTCTCAAACTAGTCTGCCCATTGTTGTTTCACATAAACAAGACATTTTAGTCCACACAAATGCCTCTCAGTTTCCTTTCTTTCTTTTTTCATGGTTGTTCTTTTAGGACTACTCCTTGTAAACATAAAACGTGTATGTGTAGATCAGACCAGTCCATCCAGGACCAAGCACCATGTTATGATTAAAGTCGCTTAAATTTCCTTTTCCTTTTAGCAACACATCCTCACCAAACGGTGTTAGAACAACTGTAAAATCATTTTGTGTGTGTATATATATATATATATATATATATATATATATATATATATATATATATATATATATATATATATATATATAAAATACAGTAAATAAAGCCCACAAGTGAAAGGGAATAGTATGAAATATAAAATAAATCTTATTTTAAATGATTGGTTGTTATTTTAAGTGGGCCAATCTGAGGCATGAAGCTGAAAATGAGTCCCACTCCGGCCCTGAATGAAGCCGTTTCTATTTAGAGTGTAAAGTCGCAGTTTAGTGACAAAACATATCCCAGAATAAAGGCTCCCTTTTTCTCTTCCATCTTTCTGGAATGGACTTACAAACGACTGTGGAAGTCCTGGAAAGGTTCAAGTAAAAAAAAAAAAATAGCAGAACTTTGGAGTCATTACAAAGTCCAAATGCCGATTTCAGCTACAAGCTTGCTGTCTTTCAAAAGTGCATTTATAGAATTGCAGGAAGTCTCAGAGGCGTGAGGGAGAAGTCATTCTGTTAAAAGCTGTACAGGTGAAGCCAAATGTACGTGTAATTTCACTGAATTGCCCGTTTCTTTCTTTTCAGATATTGAAAAGGAAGAAGCTGGACTGCACTGCACTGACCTAAACCTTTATCTGGGTTGCTTTCCATCTCGTCTCGCCTGCTTGTTTGTTCTGCTAAAAACAGATGGAATGACTGAAAGAGCTCTATTGTTGTGGCTCGGTGATTGCACCCTTGGAGTTTTGCCTCTTCAGCAAATTTTACAAAATGCTTTGAGAGCTGCTCGAACACTAAAAGCTTAATTAAACTCAGAACAAGTAGCACTCATGGATTTACTCTTGACCTTTCAATTAAAGTGCATCAGTAATGGAAAAGTGATAGCATGTACTTTAAAATGGATAAATTTATACTGATCCCCAGCAAGCCAAACTTCAGATGAACACATTAAAAGGAGAAATGTCATGCCACTTTATTATTTTGAGATTGTGTATCACTCACAATGCTGATATGATTGAATTCAGAAACAGTGATAGCTGGAAAACTCAGAACAGAAGCATGTGCCTTGATGGGTTGAGTAGTCGACTTGCAATGGGAAGGTTGTGGGTTTGATTCCAGCTTCCCCTTGTCACGCGTCGATGTGCCCCTTGGCAAGGCACTTAACCCCAAGTTGTGCGTATCGGTGTATAAATGTGTGTGCATTAGTGAGTGTGATTTGGTGAATGTGGCTCTAGTGAACAGCGCCTTGACTGGTCAGTATGACTGGAATAGCGCTATATAAGTTCAGTCCATTTACCATTTAAAAAAAGTCTTAAGAAATTATCCTGCAGTGTGATAACTCAACTCAACCTTTATTTATAAAACACATTTAAAACAACCGGGGTTGACAAAAGTGCTGTAAAGAAATCACAGTTGCAGAGCATAAGATAAAAACTGAGAACTAAAATACCTAAACACAATGCAAAAAGAAAAATTTAATGGAGATAAAATATAATAGGATAAATGTTTCAATTTAAATAAAATACATTTTAAAATAAAATAAAATTTTGCTAAATGTCCACTTAGACTTGATTAAAAGCCAGGGAGAAGAAGTGTGCTTTTACAGAGGATTTAAAAACCTCAAAGGAGCCTGCCGATCAAATATGCCAAGGTAAGTTATTCCAGAGTCTCGGTGCCGCTGCCATAAAGGCGCGGTCACCTTTGGTTTTAAGTCGGCTTTTAGGCATGGCCAGTAGCAACTGATTAGAAGATCTCAGTGTTCTGGCTGGGGCATGGATTTGGAGACGCTCAGTCAAATACTGGGGGGCTAGACCATTAAGAGCTTCAAAAACAAACAATAAAATTTTAAAATCTATGCTAAAAACAACCAGGAGCCAGATAAGAGCGATATGGTCCGCTCGGTGGAACGTTAGGGCCTCTCCAACCTCTAATCTGGGATAATTAACATGTTGGATTGCCTTTCCCCGATATTCTACAGCGTGTGGTGTCTCCAGAGGACAATTGTGCACGCATCCTGTTGAATGTGATGTGTAGCCAATCAGAAAGCGAGGCGAGGGATTCCCCAAGTCAGAAAGAAATCGTAATCCACAAACTACCACTGTTCTACCTGGTCGTCCATGTTTATTTACGCTGAACTCACGTTTGATCTTGAGAGGATTCGCAAGATCAAACGTGAGTGGCGTGTTGTGCTCGCCGTCTGACTGGACACTGTACGAGCAAACGTGTTTTATGCAGGACTTTTTATCGTTACATGTGGAGTCTCTCAGCCTTTGAAAATGTGAACCAGCCTTAACTGGACGTGATTTGTTTATGACACAAACACAATGCAACAAAGGAAGAAGCAATGGGAAACCTGCTGCTTTAAATAAAACTAAAAGAAAAAAGCCAGAGAAAGGCAACCAGATGAAACACTCTGGATACGGACAGGAGAGTGTAGGAAGACATGGCGCAGTGTAAAACTGAAAGGTAAGAGTTAGACAATATGGGCAAATGGTAATTCTAGCTGGTTATAGTAGTCATAAACACAATAAACTCAGCATACAAGAACATAATGACTGATGATTTTAGTTATTGTAATGTAAATGTGTGTTTCAGATGACGGTCCTATTGCAAATTCATTGTTGCAGACCATCTGCAGCGTTTAGACAAGCCTCCCAGTGTTGGGATGTTATCACAGTGGTTTCAGAACTTCAGGATGTCTGAAGTTCTTAGCTTCCTGTACAATAAACTGGATCCAGATTCATTTTTCAGTGAATATGTGCCACTGCACTGTGACCAGGATGCATTGGAGTCAGCACCACAGCTAGGTGCAGTTGCCTTCCCAGCCTTTAGCCCAAACACATATCACTGTATCTCACTGTGTATTTTCACAGTAAACTTATGTGTATTTTGAAAAATTCCTCTGATTTATTTGTATGCATTAAAAATACTTTAAGATAAATTGAATGCTGACAGAAAATAAACCAAGAATAATCCAACAGATGAATGAATCCCTTTTGGTTTGGTATCATTTGGACAACAGAATTATGAACCATGAAGTAGTCTGTTAACACAAATGTAATTATATTAGACACTAGCTGAATATCAGCAAATACAGATGCTAGTAATTTCAACATGCGTAAGAGACAGAGAGTGAAAAATATGAAGCGAGCACAGAGTTAGCATTGATTCGTACTGGGTATGTTATTGTTTTCATTCAGGAGACGAGGCAAGTTTATTTATAAAGCACTTTTCAGCAACAAGACGATTTAAAGCGTTGTGCATTAACAGAAAAACATTACATAGAGAAATATTACATAGGAAAAGAAAAATATTACATTAACAAAGGAATAAGCAAAGCAACTCCTTGACTAGATTTCTTTCATACATTAACAACCATACAAAAAGCATAAAATCACATTACTTATTTCTATTCATAATAACAAACAAACTAAGGGATTTCTGATCTAAAATAATGTTGTCCAACTTTCCTAAAGCTACAACTAGAATAACTTCTTTTGTTTCATTGTTTCACAGGAACAAGCTTAATCAGTAACATTTAAAGTGTAATTGGTTCTATTCATATATTACCAAAAGAAATACATTAAGTTAAGTAAATCTTTGACTGGACCTCTTTAGTTTCACTGGAACCAGCTTCATCACTAAAGTTCAAAGCTTAATTGTTTCTATTCATATATTACCAAATTCTTAAAAAGCTACAACTTAAGATAATATAAGATAAGGTAGGACTTTATTGATCTCACAGTGGAGAAATTTACTTGTCACACATTGGCTTAATAAACAAAAAGAAAGGTGCCAAAAGGAGGAAAGGTGCATAAGGTATATACAGTGTGTAAACATATGTACAAAGCATCAAAAATAAAAAAAATAAAATAAAAGTACAGGGGAAATAAAGCTGATATTTAGGGTGACTTATGTACGCTCAGGTGACTTATATACAAATGGAATGACGTTTTACATTAAGTGTTACCAGGTAAGAGCAACAGTGAGGTAGTGAGATATCTATGCAGCTGAAGTCGCTTATTAAACAGGATTATTTAACAGTAATATTGCACAGGTTATTGCACAGAAACTTAAGGTCTCTGGTCTGACCTTTCTAACACTACAGCTAAAATAGGAGACAAGCAGAGTAGAGGACAAAAAGCAGAGCAAACAGCATCATAATATCCCTGTTTGTTCAAAG
Organism: Fundulus heteroclitus; assembly: GCF_011125445.2. Taxonomy (NCBI): domain Eukaryota; kingdom Metazoa; phylum Chordata; class Actinopteri; order Cyprinodontiformes; family Fundulidae; genus Fundulus; species Fundulus heteroclitus. The sequence continues at coordinate 582,657 of NW_023396488.1, forward strand.
TGATCTTAATACTGATGGGATAAATTACATAAAAGATTAAATTCACAAACACCATTCCAGTAATGCAGTCTTGTCGCTGGTCGGTTGACGCAGATTTCGTCCATTTGCTTGAACCACTTCTGTTTTTCCTGATTAACCCACTCCAGCCGTTGTGGTCCCTGACTGTCCTCTAATGCAGGGGTGTCAAACTCATTATGGTCTAGGGGCCGCATTCAGCTTAATCTGATCTCAAGAGGGCCACACGAGTTAACTCATTGCAAGATTAAAAATAACTAATAAATGTGGACTTTATGATTTTTATATTATGAATAACCTCAGCGTTTTTAAGAAAAGTATGTGTAATTTCAACAATACTTTTACTCAGTTAAACATTTACTTGTGCATTATGCATAAGAACTGATCACAGTGATTATACAATGTTGAAAAACATTTATTCACATTTTTTGGAACTTAAAAACACTGTCCTGCATGACAAAATACATCAAACAGATAAAAATTAAGAAATGATTAGAATTTTTCCACACCTGAAGCTTAATCTGCTAATTAAAACACAGCGCCCCTCGTGGACAATATAGGAACTGCATATTTTCAATTAAACAAAGTACATGTTTTTTTCAATAATTGTTTTATCATTCTCTTCTTTTTATCTTGTCCACTTGCAAAAGTCAAATCTGATGAGCTCTTTGTGGCATCTTATTGCCACATTGCTAGACAGGACACTGGAAAAAAAAAACATATATATATACATTTTTTTTTTTATAATGATAATGCATTTAGCCACAGGGCCGGACTAAATTGTTCGGCGGGCCGGATCTGGCCCACGGGCCGTATGTTTGACACCCCTGCTCTAATGGCTTTTTAAACATTTAAGCTTCTCCTCACATTGCTTTGGTGTTCACAGGTAGCCATGAATGGCCACCTGCTCAGACCCCTCTATGAATTCTTCTTTAATTCAGTTTGCTCTGTACAGCTCCCTGTGTATCTCCTCATTAGCCACCATGTTGGACCACAGCACTGATTTTAACACTTCACTCAGTTTTTGTGAGTTTCTAAAAAATTCTGGGTCAGATTTCTTGCAAGGGAGTTGCTCCAGGGATGCAACTGGTGATGCCACTCCCGACCCAATTAGGGACCAGCGGTCTTCTGAAGCTGCGCCTTCAGTCTAACGGGGCTGGTACCAAGTAACCGGCAGCAATGGAAAACACTTATAAGTAAGCAGAGCTGAGACGAGCCACACAGAGGAGGTACCAGTGGCTAAACGTGGGCAGTGAGTGTAGATCTAACCCAACACACACTCTGACTGCTGTGATACCATCTAATCAGCAGCTCGCTTAAAGTCCGCTCTCCTTCACCTACACTATCTGCCTCCACTCCAAGTGTTTTCCAGGAGTCACGCTCTCCTGACTTCCTCCTTTCACTCTTCCCCACAGCGAACCTGTACTCCCCCCGTCTTATTGTACTGCAACAGAGCGTGTCAGCAGATGAGGTCCTCTGGCACACAGACAGAAACATGAGAAGAAATAAAATGAACAAAGCAACAAACTGAGTGCATTCCTTTTTCTCGGCCCAGCGACGGCGCTGTCTGCTGGTGTGGTAACACTCACAGCCGAGCACACACACACCAACGCGCTTCTTTCTCTGCGTCTGTGTCTCTGATTGCTGACCAGATATTTTTCTGACTCTTTGCAGGGTGCAGACTATAGTGTCAGAACTCAGTGTAATGTGATCCCAGCTCCCCTCTTTGTGCTACTAATGTACTTAGAGTCCCCCCCCGCCCTTGGGGCTGCAATTATTTTTTTTTATCAGCCTGTGAAAGTTAGTTAAGTGCTTGAGGGTGAGAGAGAATGTGGCAGGAAGGGGCGGGGCCCCTAGAGTTGCTATCTAAATTGTGGTCTCGGTGCTTTGACACAAAACATCAAGGAAGACAGCGTTATTATTGTTCAAATATTTTCCCAGAATTAGAGAATGACGGGGGTCAAAACTGGAAACAAATTAAGTCATAATAGAAAACGAGACAAGCAGGGAGGGGAGACAGGAAGGGGATGTGAGTTATAATTGGGAGAGACGTCATGATAAGATGACTGCCTAACCAGTTTCTTTATTTAATTACAGTAGCTCACATCTGAAATGGCGCACCTAGCTAATCCCCTGCTGTTTGTGTCATCTGCATGCACATATGGCTGTGTGGAAATAAACACAAGTCCACTTTCATGTGTCCTCCTGCTAACTGGCGTAATACATGCCGTACCAAACATAAGGCTAATTAATGCAGGGAGGACAGTTGCATTGCCTAAACAATGTGACCTTTGCTCCCTCCTTTTTATAGTTATTTGAGCGAGCAAATGCTAAAAAAAGCTATTTGCCGTATCAGAGACAGAAACAGCAACAATTCAGAGCTGTGATGCTATTCAGAATTAAATTAACTGGTTTCCATTTTTGTTACTTCGCACTCGCAGAGCAGCAAAATTATTATGAAGTTATAAACCAGCTCTGTAACTTTGCCATGTTTACATTGGAATAAACTACCTTAAATTATGAAAGCAAGTATGCAGCATTTCTAATAAGATATGTCAATATTTTCACTCAACTTTATACAGAAACATTACAGCTGAAAAAAAGTTTTCTGTAAGCAATTCTGGGAAATGGAAATAAAGCAGTATCAGTGTTTTAGATGATAAAAAATAACTGAAACCAAATGCCCACTTCTGTTGATATTTACAATCTGGTATCAACAATGCAGCTCATGTATCCACTGCAGGAATTTGGAGGAACTCTAACCCCAAATGTTTGAAAATCCACATGAATTCATTTTTGTCCCACAGATAATGTTAGGCATCATTATGGAGTGGTTTGAATTTTTGTTTTGGTGCTGCAGAAGATATTAGGTCAATATTCTCCACCAACAGTGCTCATCATAAATTATTCCGTAAGTCATATTGAGCTCTGTGCAAGTCCAGCAACAATTAGGGAGCAAGTGAGTGAGCAGCTGTGGAAGGGTAGAAATGATTGTGTAAGTCAGTAAAGGTTTTGTGTAAGCTAATTAATGCCATAAAGCTGCTTAAAACATGGCATGAAGGTTTGACTGAGGAGCTTTTTTAGCGCGGTCAGCTTTCTTTTCTATTCCTGTCAACATTTTATTAAGTTACAACCCCAAACTTGACTGTTTATTGAGATTTATTTATGACAGACCAACACAGTAGGGCATAATTGTGAAGTAATTGTGAACTGGTTTTTAATTTGTTTTACAAATGAAATGGGGAAAAATGTGTAAAGCTAATGTTTTCAGCCAATTTGAATCTAATTCATCTAAATAAATTCCAGGGTAACCAACCACGTCAAGAAGTTAGTTCATTAGTAAATGGAATCCACTTGTGTGTAATCTAATCACAGCATAAAGCCAGCTTTTCAGTGAGGGCTTCAGAGGCTTTTTAGAGAACATGAGTGAACCATCAGCTTTATGAGGAGCGAGGAACACAGCAGGCAGCTCAGGGATACAGACGCTGCTGGAACTCAGACGGTTCCAGCAGCGTTAGGTTAAAAAGCTATCCCAGGCTTCAAACATCTCCAAAAGCACAGTTTGAAATGTCCTGTTAAGGACTGCATCATGATCTGTGTAGCTGCGTGTCTAACATTTACAGGACAGACTGAACAGACTGAATACTGACCAATTTGCTTTGTTATTTGAATGTTGTTGTTTTTTTTGGAATGAGACAAAGAAAAGAATCAGAAGAAGGTACCAAAAAACATGGCTAGATGGTGATTATGATGTTTGAATGTAAATATGTATTCTGTTTATGGTGATTTTGTTTGGCTCCCCATTAACTGCAGCTATTCTTTAAAAATATAAATAAAACACAAATACACAAGAGACAACAAAATAAAGATCATAGTTCAAATGTAAGAATAAATATTTTACAGTCTGTCTAAAACTTAGATAAACTTTATTGTCATTCAATTATAAATTCACAATGTAAATTTGAGTGCAATTTTGTTGTAACGCTGGAATTATAGTGTGAGGTGTAGTAATGTATAGTTCCATTGTTTAACCAAATGCTGCATTTTTTTATCTTGATTTCCTCCATGGATTTATTTAAACATTTTTAATAACTTAATTATCTGAATTAAACAAACTGAATTACAACCTTAAAAATTCATAGAGTTGAAAATTGGCCTCCATTCCTGTAGAACAGAGGTTTTCTAGGGAGGACACCCCAACAGTTTAATAACACGGGGAAAGAAACTAGTACAGACCCTGCTGTCAATGGTGAGGGTGGGTTGTATCAGGATAAAATAATTTTACAACAATAATTATTATTATTATTATAATAAGTATTATGAAATAGGTTTGCCATGTGCTGTAGTATTACCAAAATTGTGTCTGTATCAGACCGAGAAAGAAATTGAAATGCGACCTGTAGCCAAATACACATGTGAATGGCTGGTTTGTGTATGTGTCAGAAAGAGAAGGGCAGAAGCTAAATTGCAGGTGATAAGAATGCTACTGGAGACGGTGAGAGGGTTGAAACCGAGAGGGGCTAAAAGCTCTGGGGTCCTTTGAGTGTGTGATTGTGTGTGCAGGGTTTCCATTATCACTCTGTCAGGGTGCACAGCCCTGGCGTCATGGGTCTAGTGGATGGCATAAAGACACCACTGTGGAAACAGGTGAAACCAACACAAGTAACTGTCTTTGTGGTTGTTCCTACGAAGACACACTATTCAGTCTACTTGTAACTGCAGTGTGCCGTGGAATATCAGGAACAATATTCATTTTTCCTTGCTGGTTTTTAAGCATGTACTTTTTACTGTCAACTCCTTGATGCGGCATAGAAACAAAAATGATATACCCGAAAATTCTCATTTATTTCAGAAACCAAACTGAGGACATGCATGGTAGACTCAGTGGAATTAAAATGATTTACAACAGCACAGAACAGCGGAACAAGTGAACCAAGAACTGGCAGAAACAGGTAACACAAGGCTTTATCCAAGTGTGTGTGTGTGTGTGTGTGGGGGGGGGGGGATACAATAAAATGGTTGCTAGTAATTAAGAGACCAATATGTTTCTGATGATGAGTCTAATGAAACAAATCAAACTCAGATTTTATTGAAAAACTTGACCATTTCAGATTAACAATGTTAAAGCTCTAGTTGACAATCCTGTTCAGAAACACTTTTTGTTATACTGGGTTAAATGGTCCCTCCATCCTGAATGTAGTCAATACATTATGTATTCAGAAATAAAAAGGGGTTAAAAAAGCTGCAGGCCAATAAAAATTCTGTTAGCCGTTTATTGTAGCTCTGCAGCTCTCACTGTAGACTTTGAACATGGCTGAGAGTCACAAGAAGAAAACTGTGTTTTCAGGACAAGACTCTGCTGTCCACCTACACCTAAAGGACAAAGGACACTCTTTTGAGGACCAAAATGTTCACATTTTGGACAAAGAAGACAGATGGTTTGAAAGGGGCGTGAAGGAAGCCATTTACGTTAACAGAGAAAAACCAACCTTAAACAGAGGAGGAGGCCTTAGGTTTCAACTCTCCAAAACTTACAACACAGCTATAGGATTAATTCTGACTAATCATCACCTTAACTCTCACCCTCATTCAGGTGATCAAAACATTGTTCCTTTAAGCCAAGCCAATAACAACTCTAACGACTCCTCGTTACAGAGGAGTGGACCAGTTTCAGTCCAATCTGCTGGTTTAATGACTTCAACAACCACCCATTACTAAGGGGTGGACCTGTTTCTGTTGAATTTGCATGTTATCTAAGCCATTACAAGGCCTTTGTTTGGTAATGGTATAAAGCTTGATACTCCACATTACTCCAGACTTTTTGAATTGAGAAAGCTTCCTGGAGTTTGTTGAGAAAAGATGTAAACAGGAAAACCCCGTCACCAGATGGTATTTCCACTTATGCCTGTAAGCCTGCTCTGACCAACTGGCCCAAATCTTCACTTAGATCTTCACATCATCAAGTCTCTGAAGACGTTCAAGGTCACCCTCTGCTTAAAACACTCCATCATCATCCAAGTCCCCGAGAAATGTACAACCATAGGATTTAAATGACTGCAGACTGCAAATGACTGCATGAAATCCTTTGAGCAACTGGTTTTGTAGCATCTGAAGGAGATCACAAGGTCCCTGCTGGACCTCCACAGTTTGCTTACCTGGGAAACAGGTTGGCAGATGATGCAGTCATCTTGGAACGACATGGCATCCTCTACCACCTCGACAACCCAGGGATGTACACCAAGATCCTGGTTGTGAACTTCAGGTCAGCCTTCAACACCATCTCCATCTGTCAGTGGACAATGTGCTTCCAGACTGACTGTCAGCTCCAGGTGAGGCTTTGAAGCATCTTCTCGCACTCACGAACCATCAGCACCAGCACCCTGCGAGGTTGTCTTCTCTCCCCACTCCTCTTCTCCCTCGACACCTCATTGGATCCGCCTGTGAAACTCCTGGCATTTCAGATGACACCACTGTCACTGATCTGATCCAGGACAGCGAGGAATCTGCAGGATGTGGATCAGTGGACGCCCAGAGAACTCCTCTCACATTATCTCCCCTCACTATTCTAACAAGACTGTGTCAGCTGTGGATCTCTTCAAGTTCCCAGGAAAGACACTGTTCAGAACATGGCCCTGAGACCGCTTCCTGCAGCAAGTCAAGAAATCCAACTTTCCACAAAAGCTGCTGGTCATCTTCCCCACTGAGATCATTCAGTCTGTCCATCACTGTGTGGTTTGGTTCATCCACAAAACACGACAGGTCCAATGAAATGAACACTTGGGACTGCAGAGAAGATCAGCAGGGTTGATCGTCCCTCCGTCAAGGGCTTGGACAGGTCTAGGGTCAGGATAAAGGGCTGTCAACATCTGTCCACACCTTTGCACTCAAACCGTTCAGACGTTTATCTTCAGGTCGGTGCTACAGAGTGCTATATGTGAGAACCAGCCACCATGGAGACAGTTTCTTCCCCCAGGCTATCTCCCTGATAAACATAATGGACATCTTACAGCCTAATTTGTCAGCTACACTGCTCTCAAACAATACATATATATAAAAGAGAGAGAGAGATTCCCTTTTGCAACATTCCTCTTTCTTTTCTTTCTACATAAAACCAAAAATACTGTTTGTGTATGCAAATGTATGGATGCTGTGAGCGATATAACCGGAGACATGATTCTTGATTGTGCACATAATCATGGCCAAATATAGATGATTCTGATTCTATATCTTTAATGTTTTCAAGGCAGTTATTTTGTTTCATAAAACTAGAAGATTAATATTATCTTACTTTAGTGTAAAGATATTTCATGGACAAAACCAAAACTGTTCTGTGTCCTCCTCTGTCGTTTCTGTTGGAAAATATAAAGGACAAACATCAAGACTATTGAGCAGTTGGCAGAAGATTGTAGTTAGAGGCTACATCCCTGCCGAGCCCAGCTGCTGCTCTGGCCAACGATGAGATGGTAACTTAGCAGCCAATAGCATATAAGAAAGTGACAACTCATTCAGCCTGGGCTGGTAACTCGAGGCAGATTCTTATTGGATCATCTAATGCCTCAGCAGGCTATCAGCCTACCAAGGCTGGCAGCTAGTATGCTGAATGCTGGCAACCTTCTAAAACATCTTTTTCTTTGATGTCAAACATTTAGGAGCTAATTAGATTAGCTGCTGCTCTTCACTTAAACTGTTGGTGGGGTTTACTCTGCACTGTTAATAGATACACAAAGCCATCACGCCGTATGCTGTGAACCTTAAATGCAATCACAAAAATTTTTACTCTAAATGTACTCTGATGATACAACTATTGTACCATTTATTAGAAATGGAACAGGAAATCAAGTACTTTGTGTATGTCTTCTGGGAGCGGAGCTGTAGGAGAATCCTTAACCTAACTACCATCAAAATCAGAGATGGTTGTTAATTATAGAAGATCTAAACCACTCCACTATATAAACTCTATGCTTTGATATGATATTACTGCAAATAGAGCAATAAAGCTACACAAAAATTAAGTAATTTGAAATAAAAAGCTGAATCTTAAATTCTTAGGCTTTCTACAAGAAAGTACATCACAGAACCTCAGTCTCCTCAGGAGGTAGAGGTAACGCTCTGTGTGATGAGATGTTGCACACATGTTCTTTATATTGTAAAGCACCAGTACTCTCTTTTATGTAGCGTAGCTGAACAATAGACATACGGGTTCAAAGTAGGTGGTTGGACCTGCCAAAAATGTGTGTAGTAAGAGTAAAATGTAGGCTTTATAGATGACAATAAATACCCTCTTCATAGTGTGAAAGAGGAAATAATGTCTCTTTCCAGGTAATTCTAGGTCTGAAAACTGGGAGAGCAGTGCTGTTTGAAATTATTCTATTTTTAAAGGTTGATTTGCACTGTTTTTAGTATGATTAAGTCAAACTGTGATTTATGAACTGCTGTTGCTATTATATCTTTATTTATTATTTTACTAAGACTCTTCCTATTAGTGATTGACTGAATATGTAGTATGATGCAGCTGATCCTTGTATCAAGGCATATTTCTCCCAAGGGAGACTAATAAAGATACTTTTACTTTAACTTAAGGAAAAATAATTCACTCTGTCGGTTAAGAAAATATACATAAAATTTATATTTTTTTATCTTCAGAGAAAGTCAAAGTATCCACATCTCCAGCTCTGCCTCCTGTCTCTTCCTCAGGGCCACCGTCTGTAAACATAAAGCTGAGGAGTTTGTTCTATAAGATGTCGCCGTTGTGCGTAGCTACTCATCTACCGGTCTGTGTTCCTGTCTCATATTTAGTTCTTATTGTGTTAACAGTAGTTTATTTGCTTGTGATAGATATCTGATCATTATTAGTGACTTACAGTCAAGTGCTTTTTGACACTTATGACATGATTGCAAACTTTCATCGTGCGAATGCTGAGCAGAGGACTGCTTCTCTTCCCATGTTTGTTGGAGGAGCTGCTTTGCTAGGAGCTGGGTTTCCTTTCCTGCAGATGGACTCGTTAGAGGTGACGCCAGACTTAGGGTACACACACAGGTGTGCGTGTTTAATTTCAAACTTAGTTTCTGGAGAAAAATCAAGTTTGCTCTTGTGACACCTGTCTTGCTCTAGTGTATCCACCTTGGTGACAGTGCTGGCTTCTTCCTTTTTACCTGCTGATCACAGGGGAGACAGTACTGGAGATATGGTGTTAATCCTGACAGCTTGGATTGACTGCACTACACGGGGTTTCCTCGGGATCAGGGAGAAAAGATCCAAAAGGCACTCATTACAGTTCTGTTTCCAATAAAATGTTTGTCCTACCTATTTTTTTAATTCCAAAGCTTCTGCTGCTGACTGAGAGCCAGTCACCAGCATCAGTGTTAGTTGATAACCTTGATTGACCTGGTATGGAGGTTATATTCTTGACATCCTGTGCATTATTGCAGTCAGTCTTGTTAATAATGGACAGATCTCATCCCTTTTGGACCATGCTTGATAGAGTGGGTTCATTTTCATGTATGTGTTGGACACTATTATAAATATTTATGTTCCACTTGCCATATTGTCTATTGGTTGGCCATTATGTTACCTCTGTGTTCCTGTATGTGTTGCTTCAGGGCACATTTTTTTTGTCAGGGTTCTCACCAGTTCCTGTAACCATCAGGGAAGCTCAGAACCATTTTGTCTGACTGTAGCTGCAGTTTACAACTTCCCAGCAATCTCAAAATTTGGCTTTTGTAACATTTTGATTTTCATTTCAAGCTTTATACTTATAACTTCTCTATCAAATCCTCTTGCCTCATTGAGATTGACATATATCTCTCAGTGTCTGTTTCCCCTTTTTGTGATTCTTACTCTCTTTGCTTCTCTGCCATCATCCTTTCTTCATAATCCGTCTAGAGCTGAATCCCCCCTTTATCCCTCCTGTGGTCTATCTGCCAAGTCAATCTGTCTATCATTCCTTGGCTCATTGTCTTGTTTCCCAATCTCTGGCTTTCATCCACCTTGTCAGAGTTTCATTTTCTCTCTTCCTCTGTAAACCTCTCTTGTTCTCCCCTGTACTGTACCTCTCCTCCTTTCTTTGTGTTGGCAACTTTGAGCCTGAAGACACCAGGGGACCACAGAGGCTCAACTTTAATTGATACATTGGATAGAGGAGACAGAGCTGGATGGCTTTGGGCTGACAAGGTTAATTCTGTTTTTCTTTGCTCCTCATCACCTGATGGCAATTAAACCCATGACATCCTTCCTGGGGGAAAGATAGACCGATAGTACGCATGACAGCCAAGAGAGTGATTCCGTTGAAGTTGATCACAAGAGATATAATTTGGTTGTTGCACATTAAATAAAGTTTTTGAAGGTGAAAGTGGCCAAATGTCTTCAATGGATGGCTTCATCACAAACTCTGCAAACGGGCTGACACTTTGAGGCTGTTACAATAGTCAAGACAAGATGAGAGAAAAGCATGAATATGCATCTGTTATTCAGCCTTTGACACCAAAGTCGAAGCTTAGACATATTTTTTGATGAAATAAGTGTTCTTTGATTCATCTGCAGGAATGAAGCTCTAGTGACACGGCAGAATCCAAAATTATACCAAGGTTTCTGAGGCTTGGTTAGACAGAGGAGGCCAATACACCCAGAAATGTCTTAATTGCTGCTATTTGGTTCTCATGCAATGATGACTGTTTCCATCTTATCAGTGTTTACCTGCAAATAGTTCTCACAGAGCCACTGTCAAATATCTTTAACACAGTTTATCAGGCAGGAAAACTTAAAATATTTAGAAGGCTTAAAATAAGAATAGAGCTAAATGTCATCAGTGTAGAAATTATAACACACATCAGGGAACTGCCTGATTATCTGGCCAAGAAAAAGAATAGGTCCCAAGACAGAGCCCTGTGGTACACCACACGGCAGGTATTTTGAGTCTGACATGAACTGCTTTCCATAAACACTAAAATACCTTACAGAGAGATAGGATTTAAACCACTCTAGAGCCTTACCTGATAGACTAACTACATCCTGAAGCCTATTAATCAAAATACTGTGATCGGCAGTATCGCAGGCGGATGTAAGATCCAGGAGAACAATTACTGTTGAAGCTCCAGAGTCTGCAGACATTAGAATGATTAGAATGTCACTAGAAGCTTTAAGTAAGGCAGTTTCTGTGGAATGAAGCTTACGAAATCCAGACTGACAATTGTTGAAGAGCTCATGTTTTTATAAAAAAACAATTAGCTATTCTGCCACTACTTCTTCAAGAACCTTTGACATAAAAGGAGATAGGCCTGTAATTATTAAGCTGGGTAAGATCCAAATTGCACTTTTTCAACTAGAAAATTTCTGAAGAAATTTAGCAAGGCGCCTGCCACTTGGTGCGTACCGTACCGTCAGAAATAGCAACAGGAAGCAACGCTGCAAATTTCAGCTTCCTACGGTCTTCACAGCCCCCACAGCGGCCGTCGAAAGGTGCCATGTTAAGTCAATGGACCTCCTAGGAGCCTCTTGCTAGCAACGTTGTCATGGAGACTCACTGACAGCTGCAGCCCTCTCTCTGTCTGTAAAGGCAGAAGAACCCTGGCTAAGGAGAAATTGATAGGACCTTCCTAAAGCTACTTCTGGTTAGCAACATGCTAACGGTTAGCCGCTAGCATGGTTGTGTTCAGTATCACCAGGTGATGTTACCCTGTTAGTTTGGTTGAAATCCTGTACTGAGAAGTGCCCAAAAAGGGAGAAAATCCTAAAATTCACCAAATCTGTCAAGCAGGAGTTTGTACAAGCTTCTTATAGCTACTTCCTGTTAGCAACATGCTAACCGTTAGCCGCTAGCATGGTTGTGTTCAGTATCACCGGGTGATTGTACTCTGTCAGTTTGGTCAAAATCCTGTACTGGGATGTGCCTCAAATAGGGAGAAAATATGTAGTTTATAATGTTGCCATGGTAACTCAAAATGGCGGGTGGTAGAAAAAAATACTTCATGGGATAAGCACACATGTTTTGAAATACACAATGTGGGGATTATAATACAAAACTCCAAGTCTTCCACACCGGGAAACGAGCCCACAACCTCTTGCATGCAAAGCCTGCACTTTCCATCTGAGCTACACTGTAGCGCCATATATGAGCATGCATGTCCTGGGTCATAAAGGGTTTGGTCCCCCATTGAAAAGCATTGGATGTTTGACACCTCATAACTTGGAGATGCTTTATGTGACGTAGCCCAAATTTCTTGTGGAGCTTTCTCTCTAAAGGAAGTACAGACTCTGTGAAGCAGAAGTTGGTGAGACCTTCCTAGAGCTACTTCCGGTTAGCAACATGCTAACCGTTAGCCGCTAACAAGGTTGTGTTTAGTATCACTGGGTGATTGTACTCTGTCAGTTTGGTCCAAATCCTGTACTGGGAAGTGCCTCAAATAGGGGTGCCAATACTTAATGTCACCAAACGTGACCAAAGTTCATGGGTCAGATTGGCCTCCTTTAGAAACTCAGCCTCACCACATCTGGGCCCAGAACTCAACATTTGACCAAAATTGTCAGTAGCGCCATTTCCAACATGTGGGTGGTGCTGTATTGGCCAATTGGGTCGTGTCTGGTTATCATGCCAGGTCCTGTTGGAAGCAAAGGCCCTATAGGAAAGCATGTGAAATCCCAAATGGTACAGAAAGTGACATATGGCTGAAAGTCACATGAAAATTTTAAAATGTTAAGAGGAAGTGACTGTGCGAATTTCAGATTCCTACAATAATCACAGCCACTACAGCGGGCGTCAAAAGTTGCTATTGTATCCCAATGGAGCTTCTCCCTCTGGCCCTCAGAGTTCCGTCGTCATGGAAACTCACTGACACACCTGCAGCGGGCAATTATACAGAAGTGCAGACACTTTGTGTCATAGACTGCCTATTGGATTATAATGGAGAACTTTGCCTCGAACAACGCTTCATATTTCCTGATCCATAAAAGGTAGAGACGTAATTTTTTCTGCGTTTATTTCCTAACGGATAGGGGAAGAAGAAAAGCTATCGTTTTTTGCTAGAAAAAGTTTATTAAAGGCGTAAAAAATTATGATCTAAATGGGATTTTTATGGATTTTTAGAAATCCTCTAAAAAGGGTCCCGAGCAAATCGCTGTAACTCAAAAAGTATAAGAGATATCAAAATAATTCTTTCACCATGAGTATCAGCAGGCTTTTGAGGACCATGAAGCTCATTTTTATGTTTGTACAAAAATCGGTGTAGACACAGCGACGATGTAAAAAAGTGGTTGATGTGGGAAAATGCAGCTCCAAAACCTTTTTTAGGATTTTGCACATTCGCTACTCCCGAACAAATTGTTCCTGCGGAAAAACCGTAACAGTTATCCACAAAATTCCTCTTTTGTGAGTGCCAGAAGGGTTCGGACATTCATGTGTGAAAGTCTCATGTGTGTACATAAAACGGTTTAGGAGTAGCGACGATGCGAAAACATGTGATGTTTTGGATTTTTAGACGTCATTTTTCAAAACCGCTCCATAGGAAATGAATGGGGGAGGTTTCGGGTTTGTGTCGGTCTGAGGTGATTTGCGAAAAATCTATAAATGCCACACCAATGAGGGTTACATTTCCCGAATCCTGACAAAAATAACTACGTTTTGATGTATAATTTGTCTACATAGAGTGAAAATTGAGCGAGTAAGGTCAAGTTGTTCGGAGTTTTGAAATTTAAATAAAAGCTAGAGTGGGCCACTCTAGCGGTTGGAGAATTCCGTCATTGACTTTAATTATAAACGATGATTTCGCTGATTTTTGGACATGAGCTTTGAGGAGTAACTGTGAAGAGACGATAAGAGATATCCACATCCCGTTTTCACTTCTGAGTAGGTCACAGATATATCTACAAACTGGAAGTTAAACGGTGTTCGTAGGTGAAAGCATGACGACACAGTACAGCTTTGAAAATGGTAATTTTGAGGCTTTTTTGAGGCTTTCTTTCTACCCGACTCCATTGATTATTATGGGTTTTTTGGGGGTTCATTTCTCGCTAATTTTGTTGCCATGGTAACTCGAAACCCCAATAAAAGTAGTAGCACACTATTCCCGACCGAACCGCACGTTCTGATACCTATATTGTGGGGGTGCACGCTACGGTTCGGGCCGCATTAAGCGTCAAACAATTAAGAATATTAATAAGATAGAGACACGTTTAGAGGTGAATAGTTATAGGTGCCTCCATGCATTTGCATGGGAGGCAGTGCTGTGCGAAGCACAGCACTGCCTCCCATGCAAATGCTATGGCAGGCGCCTAATAACGGCTCAACAAAAGCGTGCTTGAAAGAACTTGAAACCACACCTGTTGAAACTGAGGTATTATAAATCTCTACAATACAAGGGTTGATAACAGGGGGGGGAAAAAATAAACCATATTGCAGGGAGGGTGTCATTGTGTAATTTGGGCAGGCAGAAATTTTCAATTTATCAAGTAAACCTGAGATGTCCCCTAAAGTAACTGGATCAATCACAGATGTTGGTTTTAGCAATACACACAGATCAGCTATAATAATATGGCCTGGTAATCGTTTTCCATGTATTTTTATACCAGCAAATTTTCAGCCGTCCACATGTGAATGTGAATGTATTGATCATTGAATTTATCTAAATTAACAACAGAAGGGTTAATTTCAGTAAAATGTGTTAAAAAAGGGAAGGAAAAAGAACAAATACCTTAAAAAAGTCCTTTTGGATATAATTGTCTCCTTAATGAAGCTACATGGTGTTCTCTTTTAGACACTCATTTAGAAGTTATGTTTGCAATCATGCAACTCATGTTTAATATCCAACCCATGAACTGTTTTTAATTTTTTCTCTCAAATCTCAGCTAAATGTAACTGTCTAAATCTCAACTTAGAGTTTCACTAAGCTCTCGCTCTTAGACTAAATTTAGCTTGGTTAAGCCAAGAGATCAATGAATAAATTAGAATGATCCTGAGATTCATTTTCAACTAGAAACTACTGAGTGTAAAAATAGCCTTGAATTTAGCTGAATCTTTCTTGTATTGTGACAGCAGCTTTAGGCTTTTGTTGCTGCACACATGCTTGACTCTGCTGGTAATATCAAGCAAAATGTCCTTTTCAAAAACCTGCAGATTTTTGTGTTTGACATGCACTGAGCTTATTTTATCAAAAAGCAGCAGCTCTTTGTACCATCATAACAACGTGATTTCGCACAGTTTTTTTTTTTTTTTTTTGGACAGCAAATGTTCCAAAATTCTAAATAATATGCTGCTTGACAAGAATGACAGCTGGTAGGTATGGTTTCATTGCCAATTGTGATGAAATTTAAAGTTTAGTGCAAAAGTTTTCTTGAACCACTTTGACATAAAAATCTGAAGTAAAAAGTAAAAATACTTTCTTACGGCTCCAAAAACATTCAGGGTTTACTCTACCAGCTTTACACTCCCAAAGACTGATGTTTTTGCCCAATCTGCTTTACAAACTGGCTAAAATTCAATCGGATTGGATCTTTTTATGTCTTTGTACGCTTATTCTTAATTAGATTGAGCTCTGAACTTTGTCTGGGCTTTTTTAATCCATGAAGAAGTTTTCACCTTAACCATTCCATTGTAGCTCCAGTGGTAATTTTACGGCTTTCGTCCTGCTGGAAGATGAATTCCCAACCCAGCCTAAAGTCTTATGCAGCTTCTAAGTTGTTGTTGTTTTTTTTCTAAAAATTATCCCGTATTTATATCCATCCATCTTCCCATCAAGTCTGGCCAGCTCCCTATTCCTGTTGAAGAAAGGTTTCATTCTTCAACAGGAATCAGCAGGTTACACAGTGGTGAAAGTGTATAAGTTAAGTTTTCCTCTACGCAAAAAAGCTTTGCATGAAGTCCGAAAAGTAAACGTTTTGCCTCCTCTGACCAGAACACTTCAGTTTTATTCAATCAATGCTTCTTTATTGTAACAATTACAACTTTAGATGCATTTCCATGGATGTCAGATGTTAAGTTTAATAATTGGCCCTGGACAAGATAAAGCTAACTCTTAAAGTGTAACTCACCCTCAGAGCCTTATCGGTTAGAGCTGCTGGCTCAAGACGTTGAGCCAGGTTCAGTGAAGCCTGAAGCGGATGCTGAAGAGGCAACAGAGGACAGGATCGGTCCAGTTATACATTATATTTATTTCCTGCTTTGTAATCCAGGCAGGATCACCAGCAGCTTTGTGCATCATGATTCATTTGTGATGTGGACACAAAGCATGGTTGGACATTTGTGCTCCATCAGCCTTCTGCTGGAGCCGATATAGGGAGGCTGATCTGGGGCCGCCGCTCTCTGTCTGCTGGCTGGCTGTTGAATCCGCAGGGCACGAATATCCAACCTAATACCAACTTCACCGCGGTCACAGCAGCTTCTTCCCGGTTGCCTCAAGAAACTAATGTCAGAACAACTGGTTGCTTTCACGTAAATTCACCAATAACATATAAAAAAGTTGGTAGATTGTTGCTTTTTTGAAGAAAAAAAGTTTCTAGAGGGTTTGAAAAGTGCAACAGTGCTGCTATGGAGGCACAAGATTGATATATTTTTTTTTAGATGGGACTGCTTTAATAACCCATAGTGGCAGAGGTACCTACGTCACTATATTAGAATTACGTCACAGCAACAGAAAGCAATGTTAAATCGAAATTCAATGCAAGACCATCCTTTAACCCTAGGCAGGCGACACACTGACGATTTTAGACTCAAAAGCAGGATTTCAACAAATTTGTCATAATATTTCAAAATAATAACCAGGATGTGTAGACAGTACTATAAGAAAACCATGTTAACAGTTTATTGGCATAAGAAAAAGTTGATTTGGGGGTGAGTTACCATTTCAGGATACATTTGGCTCAAGCTTCAACTCTGCATCCCTCAGGAGCCAGCTCTTGTGCGCTTACCCAGCATTCATCACTTCCTGGCATTTTGGCATTCTACGGTTTCCAGACACAACATGATGTGGCACCGCAGCACTGTGTCGAGCTGAGCCAGACAACAAAACACAGCACCACCCATGGAATAACACTACAGCAGATGTGGAGTGTGGGGGTGAGATGGATGTGACAGAAGCAGGATTAGAAAGGGTGGGAAAGAAAGAGAAAGCAAAAGACTATCATGTGGTAATGTTGCCTGAGATAAGGAATGATTAAAGAGCGAGCTGCAGAACCAGACGCTCCGTGTTGATCCAGCTAACTGTTCACTCATCAGTCTACTAATGGTCTGGAAGGTGGGTTGTGGGGTCGGCATTGTTTCAGCATGAGTTACCAGATGTTACAATGGAGCCCGCAATCCTCTGCGACTCCAACCTGCTGCGTTTCTTTGTTCAAGAAGGAAACGCAAGTTGTAAAACTACTGATCGCTGCTTCTCCAGGAGCTGTGTGTGTGTGTGTGTGTGTGTGTGTGTGTGTGTGTGTGTGTGTGTGTGTGTGTGTGTGTGTGTGTGTGTGTGTGTGTGTCAGAATAAGCTGCAGACCTCAGATATTAGTGGTTCACATAATTGTCTTATTTATTTCAGGAGTCTCTGTGTTATGCCTGGAGTCTCTACACAAGCATTTTTTTGTCGGCCCCGTTTTCTCCCCAACACAGAACTATCTGGCCCAGTTGTCAATCAGAAAACTGGAAAACAAAGTACTTTCACCCTTTTATATTAAACAACCCACATATAATGAGTAATGTTCATTCATTGTATAATTTCTTTTTCAATTACCTTTTTTTTATAGCTCCCCCTCCCCCACCCCCTGTCCTTTGGTCTTCTCAGATGTTTCTGCCTGTGCAAAAAATGACCAACTCACCAATGCATTTCCTGATAAGAAGAAACATTTAAATAAAAAATGTTATACAGAAAATCTGTTGTGTACACACACACACACACACTTTTTTAAAGTGAGGACCATGCCTTGACTTCCGTTCGTTTACAAGCCTTTCTGTTGCCTAACCCTAACCCTAAACCTAATTGACACCTTAATGCTAAACCTAATCCCTATCCCAAAAAAGTGAGGACCAAAAAGGTTCAAAGACATAGAAAAAAGCACATTGATAGAATAGAAATAATCCTGATTGATATCAGTAAATATCAAAAAAATTCAAAACATACATTTGAAATGCAGCCCTGGTCATTTTATGCTGTTGTTTAATGACCTATTTTTTAAATAAAGAACACTGAATTTAAACACAACCCTTTATTCAACCAACTTTTTACCAAAACTGTAAGTCTTAAAACAAACACTTTATGAAGCTTGATGAAGGAGCTCTCCTGGGTCTGCCTTTGTAATTGGTTGGGAGGATGTAGTAATTGTAGTATTAATCTACATAATGGGCGAGAATGCAAAAGGAAGGAAAAATATTATTCTGTTGAACTTTTTATTGACTCTTTTTTTCTATTGAACCAAACGTCTATCAATCGATATATATTATGAAATTATCACCCTTCTCACTTTACTAATAAAGTGAGTGAAAAATGTTAACAATCCTAATATTTCCCTTTTGTATAGTGGCAGCGCACATATGATTCATTTCCTTGAACTACTTGAAATCCTGGTTAAATATTGACTACATAAATCTGAACACAGTCATTTTAGCTGTTTATATTTTCCTGTTCTGACACGAACATCTCTTGAGTTGTCGGCATGATCATGTGATCTGTTTTATCCAATCACAGGCTGCCAAATATCGCACCTGTCATACTGTGAGTTATCTGGGTGTTGTGGTGGGGTGTTTTGTGACCTCCTGGATGGGTCGTCCTGGGAAGGTTCACCGCTGTTCACCACTGTTCCATGTTTCCACCATCTGTGGATAATGGCTCTCACTGAGATCTCATGGAGTCCCAAAGCTTTAGAAATGTTGTTGTAACCCTTTCCAAACTGATAGATCTCAATTACTTTCTCATTTGTTCCGGAATTTCTTTGGATCTCGGCATGATGTCTAGCTTTTGAGGATCTTTTGGTGTCCTTCACTTTGTTAGGCATGTCCTTTTTAAGGGTAACAGGTGATAAATCCCAGATATGTGTTAACGGGTACACTGGGCTATGAAGGTTTTTTTTGTTTCTCCCCACTTAATAATGAAGACCCTCATTTTAAAACTGCATTTTGTGTTTACTTGTGTTGTCCTTGAGTGACATTTTAATTAGTTTGATGTTCTAGATCACTTCAGTGCGAGGAGCTAAACAAAATTAGTTATATTTTTTAGCCCTCAAGTAGTTTTTGACTTGACGGTTTTGACCCCTTGATGAAAACGTAGGACATCCCTGTCTCAAACCAATACTTCCTTCTAAGAATTGACTTGAAATCTCGTAAATTAATTTTTGATGAGGCCAATAGGATGCAGACCTCACTGCCCCAGCAATGCACAGAAAGGCTATGCTTTCTGCTGAACCACACTATAAGGCAGAGACAGACCATATAAACTGACAGCATTTTATTCTATTCATGCCAGAAATGTGGCACATAAAATCCCGTGAAGAAATCCAGCTTTAAACATTTATTGTGACAGATTTAAAACCAACAATAAAGTGCACTAAAGTTAATAAGATCCAACATGTCATGGTGGGTTAAACAAACCCAAATCCTCCTGTGTTATATTACCTCAGGATGTGACTGACCCAGCATTGAAGCTGAAACCCACACCACTGTTTTAGGTGACGTTTAGGTTAGACATTCATGGATGTAACCCAATTAGATGTTGTTTTACGACGGGAGAGACGTGGATATTGCAGCTGGGCCCTTTTTACCCAAACCTCTACGCCACGCTGTGACAAACACAATGTGTTGGCAAACCTTTTTGAGGTCAAACTAAAGCAACAGTCTAGGGTTTCCAAACTAGCATATGTAGTAAGGTAAGAAACATTTTAATGCTAATAAATCACAACACAAAAACACCCAAACAGACAGCCTAAAGCAGTGTTTCTACCCATTTCCTTCCTCAAGCTTACATCCTTTCCAAGACTTAAATATTTAGATTTTTTTAAGTGAAGATAATGTTCTGCAACATCCATTATTTCCAAAATAAGATAATGCACTCTGTGTTCAAAACCAGTCTTATCTTTAATTTTATATAGAATTTTATATAGAAAAGACTAGATCACTTATGTATGAATCAGTTGATGAGTTTAACATGACTTTTTTTTATTTTCACAAAGAGGAAACTTCGTCTCTACAGATGAAACGAGGAATTTCAGTCGATTATATGAGACTGCACCGAATGATTTTGTTGAAACGTTTTGAAAGTTGTTTTCAAAATGTTTTTTTTTTTTTTTTTTTTGATGATTACATAGATGGAGCTTACAAGCAGCCAGCTGTCTTTGGCCTACTTCTTCTCAGTTTCAGTTAAAACTCTTAGTTTTCACTGAATTTTCAGCTTCCACTTTGTCACATACTGCCTCATTGGTTTTCTGTTGCTAAAGGGACTCAAAACACTTTCAGGTGAAACCAGATATTTAAACATGATTTTGTGCTGAAATTGGTGTCAATTACTAACTGGGCTTTTCAGGTCTTTCCACGTTCTTTTCTGTTACCTCTGTCTAAAAATAAATCTGCTAATTTCTGTGTTTCAGAAGCAAATGTAGATACAAATGTTTTACAGATAAATATTACTAATTATTAGATTCATCACAACTTATTCATATATTATGGGCAAATGTAGCTTTTTCTGTAAGTCTGAATCTCCAAAGCTTCAGCTCCACTGTGCACCTATTTATTTTTTATGAGCAAAGTGCCAATCTCAATGCAGGCAGGAGAATTTATGTAGCAGCTTAAAACCTGCCTCATTAACCTTCAAAATGAAGATGTGTTGTGGGTGGGAGGATAGGTGCTGTTGAAGTCGATATACTCAGTCAACTGGCAAGATGAGGGATGCAAAGAGGATCAAGAGAAAGACGACTGTGCACGTTGTAGAGTTAAAATAAAAGGATTCATTTTAAAAGATTTACCAATGAGAACACATGAAAAAATGACCTTGTACACCTTTGCTCCATTCATTTGATGTAAGAGTTAAACTATCAGCCAGGTGATGCTCATTTAAGAACTTGATGAACTAATTATTATTGGTGTCAACTTCTATAATATCAGCGATTTTGTCAGTTTGTTGCAAGGAGCATGTGTTCAGAAAAGCTTAGAAAAGCAACTGTTACTACCCATCAATCTGCAAAGGGTAATATGGTCATTCCTTAACTAACTGAAGTCCATCCTGCAGAAACAAAAATAGTTTACAGTTGGAAAACACGTAAGATGTCTGCCAGTCCAGGAGTTGACGTCTCAGCAAATTCACACCAAAGTCAGATCATGCATTGTTCGGAGAATTCACAATCATTCCAAAAGCTCCCGGTCAGACTTTAGAGACCTCAGTTAACATCTAAAATGTTAAAGCTCATGACAGGACAGAAAAATGCAGAACATTATCCTTTAAATGGATGAAGCCTGACCAAATAACCAAACTCCTACACACCTCACACAGTTCACCAGCATAAACACTTTAGTCCCAGATTCCACATCCTCCGTTCCATCTGACCGACTGAGCAACTACGTTCTTGTGTTATTTAATGAGAACGGTTCCACATTCTCCGTGACTACTCCGAACGTCACTATCAGTGGACCGGCTTTCCATCGTTCACCACCTAATTATGAAACAGCTCCAACGTTCTCAACCGTTCCGGTCCATCGTTCTGGTCAAGCTCCACCATTCCAATCATAGTAGATAGAGTGGTTTGCATCTGCTCTTTGAATTAAACAGTTAACTTTATTGCAAATATTAAAACATTTATTTTATTTTGTGGTTAACATTCTCAATTTATACTATTTATCTTTAACAAACCGGTTGCTGTTGACATTCTTTTTCCTGTTCACATCTCCACCAAATACGAAAGCAGATTTATGGTTCCAACTTTCAGTTTGAAATGTGGTAATCTTCTCTAAATAGATTTACTTTCTGCTTGTAATGACGGTGATTGTGCCATGCTCGCCTCAGGAACTTCAGAGTGTAGCTAGATGTAGTAACCACAGATGTAGGTGCCGTTGCATTTCATGGACTCACAGAGGGGGTCTGGAACGGAAAGTACACATCCAAG
This sequence comes from Fundulus heteroclitus, assembly GCF_011125445.2. NCBI lineage: Eukaryota > Metazoa > Chordata > Actinopteri > Cyprinodontiformes > Fundulidae > Fundulus > Fundulus heteroclitus. The sequence goes on from NW_023396488.1 coordinate 604,723, forward strand.
CACGGACAATGTGGAATCTGAGGGCTATACTATCAGTAAAGCTGCGTAGTGGAGGTCTGATCATTTGGATTTGTATTACGGCAGCAGGAAGTCATTGAGGTGACCAGGAACTCTTCTGTGAACCAAAGTACTTAAAGGAGCTATAAGTAATAATGACATCTTGCGGATCAAATCAGTAAAACAGCTTTCCCGTCACAACAATCGAATATGTTATTTTTAAATGGCGTGTTGCCGTTGTGAATTTCTACTCACACATGACACGTCTATGATGATGTATTAAGTTCTATTTCTGGTCCGCTTCTCTTACTTGGCTTCCTTGTTAGCAGGCTGCAGCTACCAAATGCTGCGCTCTGTTTAAGGAACCCTGGGAACTCTCATATGATTGGCTCAGGAACAAGGAAGTAAAAACGGGCTACACACTTCTCTGAAGTAGTTCTGGACTGTACCTCTAAGTTTGGAAGGAGAAAAACAATAAAACAATAAGACGTTGTTGATGGAGAGGACCCATTATTTATTGGAAATGTTACTTCCATCCCAGGTGACTAATGAGAATGATTTAGGTTGATTTTATAGTAAATATCTTACTTATATATGTGAGGTAATCTGTCTAATAGCTGCACTTTGGCCTCAACCAACGTTGGAGGTAATAAGGATGTGTAGAAAGTTGAGCAAACTATGCCCATAACAATGTGAGAGAATATTATGTTCACCAAAAAAAAAAAAAATGTTGAGAGCTACAACTACTAAATGTTGTCCTACAATATGTTTCATAAGACACCTTTCCTGTAAGCTTAATTTATTTTTATATACATTGATGTGGAAATTGTTGTATGTTGGCACCTGAGATCAGATATAAATAATTAAAAGATAACCTGTGAAATCATTTTTTTTTTATTGTGGCCTGATATCTAAAACCCCAGACTTAAAAGAAAATATACTTTTTATTAGAACTTTTATTTAAATTTATGTGCTATATATAATGATTTGGCAACCTATCATGCTTATTTTGAAATGTAGCAGGCAGCCTGAGACCCCCGAAAGGAAGGAGAACATCCAAATTCCACACAGAATGGCCCAGCTAAGATTTAAACTGGAAACTTTCTAGCTGTATAGCCATGGTGACAATCATAATTTCACAAAATGGATTGATGTCTATAAAACTTTATAATTCTCTATACCAACATAAATATACTTAAGATTCAAAAGGTTGAGATATGGTGGGTGTGAATGCCATGGGGATAAAGTAATCCGTCCTGAAGACATTACTCCACCTTCTCATAAAGCAATGATATATGTCAAACTGATCTGCTTGGATTCTTGAACTTTATCAACTGAACACATTCCTAGTGTAATAAATCAAATATGACACATATTCCCAAACTGTTCTTAACTCTAAGAATGGGAGAACCTTCTTTTTAACACGTGCAAATGACCTTTGACTTTAGAAATTTGTCAAAACGCCATCATTAAAACCTCATTATGTCTTCCTCCTCGGCCAGTCCAACAATTTTCAGTTGAGATTGTTCAATAAATAGAGCCATTGTTCTGCACACACCTGGCTGCTACAAATAGTGTTATGGGCGATGAAATTACCTTGATACTGTAGAAACCCTCCCTAAATGTTTATTGAGGATTTTCTATCATTGCCAGTTTGTCGGTTTAAATAAAACTAGGCAATTAGTAATCATGTATAGTGCTTTGTAATTGCTATGTGAATTGGTGAAACTGCAATTGCCTAACCAGAATCAGATGCACACACTTTTTCATCATATGGTGTGTATCTGTAATTCCAGTCATTTTAAGACTTTCAGGAACACTAAAGATGTAGTTTACACGAGGGCTGCCATCCGGGTCAAAATTTACGGCGTCTTTGGAATTTCCTAATGGATTTTTCTGTAAGCATTTGAAAACTTGAAACCACAAGAACCAGAAAGATTGAAAATGTACATTATTGATTTTCTTTTTGGGCAGCCTGGCAACAAATCATTCAAAACATTCCAGAATGCCTCTGAAGAGAAACCTTCCTCAAGGTTGGTTGAATGTCAGAGCTGACGATGGTGTTCCTTGGCCTAAAACTCTGATTGACGTCTCATATAACTCTATCCACAGTCCCATTAAAATACCATGTTTTCACTGACTGTGTATAGATGAGGCCAACATCTGGGAGGAAGAGCTGAAAGGACCTGCTCCAACTGTCTAATAACTCTCTTAATGGCTAAAGGTGGATAACGATTTGGCAATGCACCTTTTCTAAAGCCTTCTCATTTTTCCAGTCCGTCTTCATACTTGAACAATGTGTTTCATATTAGAACAATAGGTGAAAAGGAATTGTTTTTATGGATCAGTTTGTTGTTGTTGATTTTTGCAGGCATTTTAGTCTTTTGGAAAAAAATGCTTGTTTCAGTCCAATTTTACTCAATGTTTTTGTCACATTTAGTCATTTCTATATGAAATAGTTTTAGTCCAGTTTTAGTCGACACAAACAAAAAATTGTTTTAGTCTTGTTTCTGTTTTAGTCAGTTTTAGTTTAAAAAAGTGTATTATTCTCGATCACTGTATACAAAGGTGAATAAAAATCATCAAATGTAGGTATCATCAGTTAAAACACACACACACACATACATACATACAATTTTATTTATATAGCGCCATTTTATGATACATGTCACCTCAAGGCTCTTTCCAAAGTCAGACTCCATCAGATCCTCCAGGTTGGTGAGAAAGTTTCCTCTCTAAGGAAACCCAGCAGGTTGCATCAAGTCTCTCCAAGCAGCATTCACTCCTCCTGAAAGAGCGTAGAGCCACAGTGGACAGTCGTCTGCATTGTTGATGGCTTTGCAGCAATCCCTCATACTGAGCATGCATGAAGCGACAGTGGAGAGGAAAACTCCCCTTTAACAGGGAGGAGAACCTCCAGCAGAACCAGAACCAGGCTCAGTGTGAACGCTCATCTGCCTCCACCCACTGGGGCTTAGAGAAGACAGAGCAGAGACACAGAAAGCACAGAAGCTCACATTGACCCAGGAGTACTTTCTATGTGAGATGGTAATAGAGGATGATCTGCCTCCCCTGATGATGTCACAGCTAACAGAACGCCAGACCAGGTGTACCTTCTATTAAGAGAAAAATGGCAGAGAACATAAAGTTAAAAGCTGAAATAACAACAAACAATGCAGACTGGAGAGTAGTAGGAGAACTCAGCAGAGTGAGAGAAATAGACCCTGATGTCCTTTGTAGGGTGGACAGCAGGACAGTCCTGGGTGAGGAGAGCTGGGCTGAGGACACAGCCCTGTAGTGTTCCTGAGGATCAGTGGAGCAGATGTTCCCCATCCTCACCACCTGGGTCTGTTGGTGAGGAGGTCACTGATCCAGGAGCAGAGAGGTGTGGATAGTCTATGCTGTGGAACTTCATAGCCAGCATGTCTGGGAGCGCGGTGCCGAATGCTGAAGACCTTGAAGAGCATCCTGACAGGTGTTGGGCTGCTGCAGGTGAGTCGGAGCAGAGTGCTAACCAGACAGCGTCCTCTGTGGAGACGTTCTCCCTGTAGGTGAACTGCAAGCTGTCCAGGCCATCAGGGATGGCGTCCTTAATGGACTTTAGCAGGATCTTCTGGAAGCACTTCATGATGACGGGGTCAGAGCGATGGGACGATAGTCATTGAGGCAGAAGATGGTTGGTTTCTTGGGGACAGGCACAATAACAGAGGACTTCAGACAGACAGGAACTGTGGAGAGCTGCAGGGAGAGGTGGAAGATGTACAGACATACCCCTGCTAGCTGGTCAGCACACGATTTAAGTGTCCAGGCTGACACCATGTCTGGAACTGCGGCCTGGTCATTTGGTGGAGCAGCAGGACGAGAGGCTGATGGTGCTCCTCTGGCTGGGGGAGATGTTCAGGCTCCCTGCAGCTTGGAGAGTCAAAGCAAACAAGCTGTTCAAGGTGTCAGGATGTTATCTCGTCATCGCTTATCATCACGAAAAAAAGGGACACCAATGAAATTGTTCTGTCATTGTTGACTAAACCAACCCTGGTGCGAACATCCTGGATCTCCAGACAAAAAGAAGTGAAGACGGGGTAAATGGGACTAAAATGAGATGTCTGCTCCTCACTGTGCAGCAGAAACTGTTGCTGCTGTACAAGAAGTGGGCAAGTTTCAACTCCAGGTACTGATTTGTTTCTATACATTCAAGATGAGGGAAATGGCGTAATAGCATAAATGATGATGATAAATGTCCTGAATATGTGCACACATATGATACTGGCTGGTTTTGTGCACTTGTGTGTAACTGTTGGACCGTGTAAATTTGGTCATTCCTCTAAAGACGTCCACCTGTAGGCTGAAAATGACCACAGGGATTTTCCTTTCCAGCCATGTTTTGGTGATGTAATATCATTTTACTCGGCTAACTTATTTGTTTTATGTAAAATGTCCCTTTAGCAGGAGTGCTGTGAGCTTTGACTTCTTCTAGGCGGTGCGCTCATGTGACGTTTGAGTTTTCCTTGCACATGTCTGATGCAGAAATGTTTTGACTGGGAAAAAAAAGAAATGTTTTTCACTGCATAGGTTCCAAGAGAGAGGTTGGGTTTCATGTTTGAAATATGCAACATACATTTTCACTTCAAACGCAACAACAGCTTGTTATTCATGCCAGATGATACAAGTTAGAGGCTTTTCCACTGATCTTTTTAGTAGCTGTTTGTGTCAAATTACTGCAGCAGATTGTTAAAGCCAGTCACATAGCAGGGCACTGCGGAAAGCAACTGTGTCATGGCGCCATTATGAGTGCAAGTTTCATTTTTCAACAAATAAATCATGCTATTTGTGATTTTAAAAAGCCATTAATGCATTACCTTATGTCACCCACCCAAGTTTTTGGTGAGTATTGAAATGTTTCTGGTGTCAGAAAAATTGAAAACCCTTAAACTGTTATGTTTAAAGTGGAATGATTTGATGTTATCGCTTATTTTATTTAAAGCCGAAGCTCAGTGGTCTGGCTGTAGATAGTAGATATATCAGAACTAGATAGTTAGAAACTTTTCTTCAGTTAATAAAAATGTAAAAGAATTATAATAGAATTCACTCTAATATAGATATAATTGAGCAACAAAACATATGCTTTCTTTAGTGAGGTGAGATGATAAAGAATTTTATGAAGCAACTTACATAAAACCTTCTAGATAGTTTTTTTTTTCTATTTTAAAATTAATTTATATTGCCAAAGTAAATGGCATGCAACTCATTTTTTCATCATCACAGACAAAATATCTATTTTTAAGCACAGTGACAGAGGGCTAATAATTGGCAGGCGCCCAGGATTCTTGCTTTGATTGATTTCACCAAGAACTCTTCTGTAAACATTTTCTAGAGTTGAATGTGAGGTCATCTGTGTAGCGGTGAAACTTGGCCCTGGTCAGGTCACCAGCAGGAACAAAACATCAAATCTTAGATAGAATAGCTGAGAAACAAAATGATCATAGTGCTGCGATGGCCCAGTCAAAGTCCAGACATCACCAAGACTGACCTACTGTCATGAGACCTCGACGGTGCCCTGCAGGAACATCAATCTGCAAACTTGGAGGAACTGAAGAATTGTTGGAGAGAAGTTTGGTTCATATCTCCTCCACAACAATGTGAGAGGCTAATAAAACCAGACAGAGAAGGACTACTGAGAGTTATGGCCGCTAAAAGTGGTTTTTACAAGCTTGTAGGTCATTGGCTGGACTTATTCTGTCCACAGACGGCCAAAACATTACCTAACGGCGATCTCAAAATGAACACGCAGAAAGTGTAAGAGTTTAACATCACATTAAAGCAAACGAGTCAATCAGCATATTTCCGAAAAAACATTACACCATTGAGCACAACTTCCTTTCTTTGCTTCATTTTAATGAAATTCAACCTCTAGACACAGAGTAATTAGAGAATTATGAAAAGTCGAGGTGACAGTGACCTCATTACAGCGAGGAAGATCAAACTAATGACCCGTGACTGATGAAGGCCTCTGTTTTTCCCCGCCAAGGGAGGCAGGGCTGCCTCTGATACCCTGACCGAGGTACAAGCGGAGGAAAAGAAACAGAAGATAACCACAGCCAGCCACGTACAGATGACATTATCCATGCTTTATAAATAAACACTACCCATTAAACAGCTTAACACGGTCAGATCCTGTGAGCGCCACATCATCAAGCATTTCCGTCTGCGCTTGGCCTGCTTTCCATTCATCTTCCGACTGCACAAAATGAAGCGCTTCAATTTGGAATACACAGCTGGAAGCTGGAATACATCACTGATATTGTTCGTTCCACTATTTTCGACACTTTTCACATGAGATTCGGGGAAAGGAAAGGAAAATAGATTCATTTCACTCAAAGAAAACCAACAGGAAAAATGTCTCGGCAAAGGACCTGAAGAGGGCGAATGCCTCTATGCATGAGTTTAATGTGTTAAATATGAAGTGAGGATGTTCTAGACAAAGATGTCGCTAATAGTTTTTATCTTTCTGTTCAATCAGTCAGGAGCATTTGCAGTGAGTGCAGGAACTCTCTCAGCAGACATGTTCTCAAGCAGCCTGAGCTGCAAAAGGGAGGAAATAAAGAGAGAAAAGGGAATTGTATCATGCTAAAGACCATGTTTCATAGTGCATGGAGAGTACTTCCCTCAAGTCTCATAATATCACGAGCATCTTGTTTTCTTACTCTTTGAGCCCACATTATGCTGATCTGCCTGCTTACAGCAGATGCTATTGAAGCAACAATGCTACTTCTGTTGGATTTTTGAACTTTACAGTTAAACAATGAAGTCAGAAATGCAATTTATAGACAATAAAACGAACCAAGTGTCAGTTCATGGGTGACAGGATTAAGTTCAAAAAATGAAAGGTTGAAACGTTTCCTGCGAAGTGCAGAAGAGAAACGTCAAAGAACCAAGCGGCCAGCGAGAACACACCTCATCACATCCAAAGCCAGAGAGCAAAATGGAGCAGGAGACGGAACAGGTTCCAGGTGGGAAACGCTCCACAACACAGTCCGCACGGCACAAAGACTCACGCGTTGTGAAAACAGAAATGGAGAACAGGCAATCTGTCAAAGTAAGCACAGCAACAGCAGGCCTGCGATCCCAATGAAAGAAAAGAACCTATAGAAATCTGAGAGACCTGCTCTTAAGTACGAGTGATTTCTGGGACTCCAGAGATGATTAGGTGAAGCACATGCACACCCAAAGCCTAGGTGCCAAAAACAGCACAGAGGATTGGAAAATACTGAAAGTTAAGCACTAACGCTTAATAAGGTCATTTCCACCTCACTAAGGAATTAAAGCAAATTCTCAGCTGTCCGGGTCGTCACAGCAGCAAACAGGCTTTAATCGGAGGGAACCGGACCTTCGCTTAGTGATCTCCAGAGAAAAAATACAGAGTTTGCGATGTTTTAAAATATCTGCCGTCAGTTGTAAATTAATATTTAGTGAGTTTTCTTCAAGTAAACAATTTGTTCTCAGTTCCATTGTGAAGCCAGAAGTTTAGAACCTGTCTGGGTTTCCACGACCAGAGAAGTTCCGAGCTGCATCATTTAGTAAAAATGTGTCTTCCTGTAAATGTTTGATCATCTTCATGTTTTACTGAGTTTCTGTTGATGAAAGATGCAAAGATCTGTTGTCCTCCCTGCAAACCAATGTCTGTATATCACAGGAATCATTTATAAATGATTACTTTGTGAAAGCTTTTTTCTTAATGCCAACCTGAAAAACAATTCCCTTAGCCAAATTAAGAGCACTTAGAAGCTCAGGAAACCTTTAGAGTTATTTTGAGTTAATTAGCTAATTAGTGTATGAAATCAGGGATTTCAAGTATTTAGCCTTCTCAAGAAATTTACCTTTTCTCTGAATCTGAAATTCTGGTTTTCATTCTCTGTAAACCATAATAATCAAGATCACATTATGCAAAAGCTTGATTTATTTTTTACACTATGTTTAATGAATCCATATAATCTAAGTTTTGCTTTCCTGAAATTACTGACAAAAAATATTGAGGTATTTCACGGCATTAATTTGTTGAGCTGTACCTCTAAACACAGTCCAAGACATTAGACCGGTGTTTGTGTTAATGGGTGAATAATAAATGCCCATCATAAAACATAAGTGTAGATCATAAAACGTGTGAAATATGAGAAGGTTTTTGCTGTAAACGATATAATGTCTGGTACTGGCTTAAAATCCAGATTATAGCGAGTGACAGACTGTGTTTTTATGGTGGAGATCAGTTGAAGGAAATCAGCCAAACACTCTCCAGCAGCAGCAGCAGCATGAAATTGTTTCAGTTGTATTAGCAGCTATAAACAGCAGTTCAGTGCTGCAGATGTTCCACTTGAGCTTTACTTCTAAAAGCAGCTGTTCAGGAGCGTTTGCCTCCGTCAGAGCAATCAGGCCAATGTGCATCAATCTAAACCTAAGGCTTTAACAGCTTTGCTTACATTAATGCAACAAATCTTTGTAAGCTACCCCCCCCCCACACCTCCTGCTCATATTAATTATGACTATATTTGATCATTTAATATCAAAGACTTTTGTGACAGAAACTGCTGAGTTATTCTGTGCAGCTGACCAGATGCACACAGCCTGGTGAACCGCAGCTTAAAAAAACAGCTCCGCCTTAGTTTCATGGTGACAGCAGTGAGGTGAGTTGATGTAAAGCCCGGTCCCGTGGCAGAGGCAGAAACCCAGAGAATGATGATGGATGTCTGGCCCACATGAATTCAGCCACCCGAGCGTGTGTACCACGTAGGTGTTTAATTAACTGCTTGCATTGTTTTCCAAAATGACCAAAATTGCAGCGCAGAGTGATTGACGACGCCACAGATGCAAATAAAATGGCCTCCATTGCACGTTTTTATCCTCATTTCATATTTTCTGTTTTTTGTTCTTTTTAAGTTTTTCCTCAATGGCTGCAGAGAACCACCAGCTCCTGCCACCACCCAGCACTTTAACCTTCAACAAATACTTTAATCTGTTCCGTTTTAGCTTGGTAAAACTGTTTATGGGGAATTAACTCACAGTTAGTGGGAACGAAGAATAACTGACAAAATGTCTTCTGCCCCCACTATTATCTCTTTTCTACCTACATTTTTTTGTTACTTCTCGCTATCTCTCCAGAAGAGAACCAAGCAAAACTGGCCCAAGGGCTTTAATTACTTCCTTTAATGAGAAAACGGAAAATGTAAAGACAATTATTCTATCCATGTCAACACTACATTAATCTTCATTTTCTTGGAATGGAGGAGGACAAAAAGGTCAACATAGTTTTATTAAACAAAGGAGATGTAGCTCTGTTTGTAATTAGAAAAAAAAAAAGTAGATACAAAATACAGCTGATTAGTTAGTTTTTATTTTCATTCAAAAGTTGTTTGAGATGATATGAAAGGGGCTATGTCCATTTTCTCTTAACCCAGTTGTCAGGATAGCATGCTGCCATTCAACATTTTTGATTTATAATGTTTTTTTTTTTTTTCTGGGGGCTTATGGATATATCAGGGAGCAAGTTTTCAGTTTGTCTTCAGAGTGAGTGAGTTTTCCAGTGGCCATGTTGACATTGCTTGACTAGGTCAGAGCATTTTCACCATTGTGGATGCTCCCATTCTGCAGTATTCTGTATCGATTGAATATGGTCAAATAAAAGAAGAGTGGTAAACCTGCAACATCGCCTTGTAGTTTGTCTCACATAAGACTGTATAGTGGAAAACCAGCTAGTGTGGAAATAATATCCCCTCATTACTGTAGCCTCTTTCATAAGGAGGATGTCTGAAAATGGCTGAGGAATGGTTTGAGGAGCTGAGCAGGATTCCCTACATATCCACCCAAACAATAGTTTGCAGGATGTGTACTCCTAACAAGTCAGATCCATTTAGCTCCCAGCTCACAACTTCCTGGATTTAAAGGATCTGCTTGTTTACGTTTTGATGCTAGACACCAAAGCCCACTTTCAGGCCCTGAGTGGACTGGACTATGCATGATTGTATTACAAACATTATTACAAACAACTAATTCTCCTCTCAAAGTTTAAAATTTAATTAATTTGTGTTCATAGTTCATCGACTAAGTTTTCTATTGTCAGGCTTGTGGATGATTGAACTAGTTCCTGTTGGGGTGTCATTGAGAATCTTAAGTTTTTCCAGTGATTTGTCTGGAGAAATGAGTATGAAAAATTTTTATTTAAGTAGTAAAACAAGTTATTCAGGGAGACTCTGTCTCTCTGCTTGGCCAAATATTGTGACTGGTCAGATGATGAGTTTCATGTTTTAATCACTTGTATAACATTGTTCAGTTTCATTAGCCAAGCCAAGTCAGAATCAGATTTATCTGCCCAGTAAGTCTGCTGGCCAGTCTAGTTCACTAACACCATTGTCAGTGGACTAGATTGTGGTTCCTTTGGCAATGTGGGCAGGTCTAAAGTCCTGCTGAAAACATGAAATCAGCATCTCCAAAACATCTGTCAGTGAAATGAAGCATGAAGGGCTCTAAAATGTCTCGATGGCTGCATTGAGTGTGGACTTCAGAAAACCCAGAGGATGACGTGTTTCCTGAATCATCACTGAAACTTCACATTGGACTGCATGGACTCTGAGCTTCTCCTCTTCCTCCAGACTCTGGGACCATGATTTCTAGGTGTAATACAAACTTTACTTTCAACTGAACAGAAGACTTTGGACCACTCAGCAACAGTCCAGTTCTTTTTCTCTTTAGCCGATGAAAGACTCTCTTCTGACGTTGTCTCTGGTTCAGGATAGGATTCATCTGGGCATAGTCGTTCTTTATGCTCTGACTCTAGCCTCAATCAAATCCTTTTGAAGCTCTCCATATTTCTTGACTATCCTCTTAAGGCTGCAGTTATCCCTGTTGCACCATTTCCGAACCGCACTTTTTCCTTCCACACAACTTTCTCTGAATAAGCTTGTTTAAAGCACTCTGAACAACCAACCTCTTTAGTATTGACATTTATTTGAGTTGGACCTGTGGAGGCTGTCAGTGACTGTCTTCTAGGCATCTGTCAAGTCAGCAGTCTTCCCAAAGATTGTCTTTTCTACTGATCCAGACTGAGAGACCATTTAGAATCAGAATCAGCTTTATTTGCAAGGTATAAACACACGAGGAATTTGACTCTGGATTGTACAATGCTTCCAATGTGCTTACTTATACAGTAATTTAATAATGCAGTATAAAATCAAACACAGGCTACAGTACAGAGAACACATATAAACACACTATAAACAGAACGGACAGATTGAGGCAATAGCCCAATGGTGCATAGCAGAGTGCATAGGATGCAGGAGTCAAGTCATTCATCTAAATCAACATTAAAGCATATTTAGGTAATCTCTTTTTTGTGCCACAAACTTCTGATGGACTGCAGAAGTTCCCTGGCTTGTTTCTTTTTGGCTTACTTTGTCAATATTTCATGTGAAAGTTGACCATTGCGTTTTTGAGGACGACATGTGGGGGCTCCAGTGATCTAAAGGATGAGAGGCAGTGATCCAGACTAAATCCTACGCAGATAATGATGTGTCATGGGGTCTGGGGGATGATCGGACTGTTCGACACAAAACTGGATGCTGAATTTTAAATGATGGGCCAGCCGGAGGGTTTGTTGCTGCCCCAGACCGAGGAGGGTCGTCTGACAGCGGAGCAAGTAAAGACGTATAGAATAAATGACAGCAAAATAATCCAGAGTTCTGTAATGTGGCCTTGCTATTTAAACGTTAAAACAAGGGATCAGAGTAGGATCTAAAATAGTGGAGATCCAGTGTGTGTCCTGCCAGACAAGCTAACATGTTTTATTGATGAAACAATTTACTTTTTCATCTGTTTCAAACAGATATTCCACATCTGTCTTCTTACTGTGTCTCTGAATTTCAAACACCACAATGTTATTTATTTATTTCAGGATTTTGACTTTATGAACAGACCAAGATTTGCAGTCACATCGCTACTATCTAATAAATTCAAAACTATGTACTATGGGAATCCATGGTGTCCATGGCACCGTCAATACAACTGATTTCCCATGTTCAAATGAATTTTCAACAACATGTAGCAATGATTTGCATTTACAGTTCTGTTGAAGGTGTAACATCTGCTTATTCTGGGCATGGTGGTCAAATTTTTTTTTTTCTGAGATCATTCTGGCTGGACATGAGATCATTCTGGCTGGACATTTGGTAACTCGTTAGACAAAGACAAATAGTTTCACATTAATGTGAAACTATTTGGTTCCTGTCAGAGACCCAGCCCATAAGAAAAGAGGACCCAGTCAGAGAGTTGGTAACGTCACTGTTTTTATGTTAGCCTGCTTTAGCCGCTGTAAAACCAGTTTGGATGTTTGTTTGGGATCATTGTCCTGTTGGAACACCAAACAATTGTCTAGCTGTTTGTTTGAACTGAAGTTCAAGAATGTGTAGAGTCCTTCGTCTTTATTATTCTTTCCCTCTTTATACCGTACCCCAGTACCACTGGAAGTCCAATAGAACCACAGCACAATGCTGCTCCAAACATGGATCCAACTTCTTCAAATATTCTTATTTTTACTGTTTCCAAGCTCAGTCTTTGTTTGTCTGACCATAACAGCTTTTCTCCAGAAGGCGTCCGGCTTGTCCATGCATGCAGCTGCAGATCTTTGCTAAGTTTCAAAGTGTTTTTGTTGGAACGGGGACTTTTTTCTTGATCTGCACCCCCTCAATCCATCATAAATGTAAAAAAAAAAAAAAACGGCTTTACTGTCATCTAAGAAAGAGACAGAGTTTGCATCGTCTTCTAGACTTTCCCAAAGTGGTCACAAATCTAAACAACTTTCGCTTACATTCAGTTAATTGAATTATCTTAAAATATGCAATTATTTAGAAATTGATCCAAAAGACGTTCCCAGCGTGTTTAAATCTACAAATCTCCTTTTACTGAGTTTCTTGGAGTTTCCCACTGTTCTGAGTGCAGCCAACCAAAGAAAAGAGAAAAAAAGAAAACATTGACTGCACTCAATCATGATCATTAGCAAAGTTAACAGGCCTTGGCCTTGACAACTAAAAGACATTAAGCACCCTTTATTAAAGGTTTGGCTGACTATTCAAACGTTTGCATTGAGTTCTTTTTAAATGCTCAGAATTTGTATCTGGAGACTGTGCATTAACAGTACACCATGGAAAAAGCTTAATGACACTGACGCCCATGCTGATTTTAAAATTAAACTTTCATTTGTACATATAAGCATTTTATTAATTAATTATTGTTGTTTTAACTCTAAATTCCTTCCACTGGCTCCCTGAATCTCAGAGAATAGACTCTAAAATCCTTCTGTTAGTCTATAAATCCCTGAATTAGCACCTAAATACATCACAGACTTGTTATCAGGCATCAACCCTCCAGACCACTCAGGTCTTCAGACTCCAGCCTGCTCTGCAGAACCAGAACCAGAACCAGAACCAGACATGGAGAAGCAGCATTTAGTTCCTATGCTCCACTGATCTGGAACAAAGTTCCAGAAAACTGTAAAAGTGCTGAAAGCCTGAGTTCCTTTAAATCAAAATTAAAACCTTTTTAGAATTGACTAACTGTTAATGTTAGTGTTTGTAGTCCAACCTGCTGCTACTATTCCCCTGCAATGTTTTCCACTGGAATGTTTTGTTTTCTTATTTCAGTAACAAGACAATTCATTTCAGTCCGATATTTTTGAATGGGACTGATTTGGTTGACAGAGACGTGTAGCGCCTTCCAGAAGGCAACAGTGTGAACAGGTGATGTGCGGGATGAGAAGGGTCCCAGGTGATTTTTACTGCTCATAGTCTGATGCGCCTATGGTACAGGGTGTCAATGGAAGTGAGGGTGTGGCCAATGATTTTAGATATTTTGTCTATTATACGTTGTATTTTTCTACATGATAATTGATGAGGTGAGTATGCTTTGCATGATGGTGGTGTAAAACTGAAGCAGGATGTTGTGCCTGAGTCTGAATTTTTTCAGTTATCTGAGAAAAAATTTGATTGTTTTTTTTTTGTAGATATAATCCAAATGCTGTTTCAATTTGAGTGCGTTACTAACATTAGATCAATTATTGCATCATCTGCGTATTTGAGGATGGGGACTTAGCTATGAGTAAATTGCCAGTTCTACTCCTCCATCATTGAGTCCATCCTCACCTCCTCCATCACCATCTGGTATGCTGGTGCCACCGCTAAGGACCAGAGCAGACTGCAGCGTGTCATCCGGTCTGCAGAGAAGGTGATTGGCTGCAATCTTCCATCTCTCCAGGACCTGTACGCCTCCAGGACTCTGAGGCGTGCAGGAAGATTGTGGCTGATCCCTTCACCCCCAGTCTCAGACTATTTCAGTCACTTCCCTCTGGCAGGAGGCTGCGCTCCATCAGGACCACAACCTAACGACACAAAAACGGTTTCTTCCTGTCCGCTACCGGCCTTATGAACAAGGCCAAGAGCCGCCCGTGACTCTGGACACTGCCTTTCTCCCGTTCAGGACCTACAAGCTTCACCAACTTAGCATCTCCAGACCTTCTGCATTACATTAACGCACAGTCTACTGTGTATATTGATTCTGAACTTATGCATTAAATCCAGCTTTCTTTAATGTTTGTGCTTCTTGACATTTGTAGACATCTATCAACAGACAGGAGAGTTAAACATTTGAAAAAACAAACGTCCCCAGGGACAAATCTTTAAAATGTCTTGGACATTCTTTTGCTTTGTGATGTAAAAATACACAAATTGATGATAAATTTACTGCAGAACTTAAATGCGTAAAAAGCAAACCTTTGTTAAGGTTTATTTAATAAATAGAACAAGTCCTGGTGCGGGTTCTGGGCAGAAGCTCTGTGACGACTCTGGGCAGGATCCCTGGTGTGATGACAGATACTAGTGCTTGGCAAGGTCTGTGGTCATTAAACAATCCAGGTGAATGTGCAGAACAACAGAAAACCAATGAGGCGTCAGACAAGTGCAATGCAAGACGATGAAATCCAGAGACTAGAACTGGGTCAGAATCTTGCCAAGGCAGAAAAGGAGTGGTGGACATCTTCAAAGTGCTAAAGCCAGGCTTGAACTAGCGTGATCAATGTGTCCTGTTTTTTTCAATTTCACAAAGCCCAACCCAAGCTCAGGAAACGTGACTATGTCTGGCCAAGTGTAAATAAATGCGCGTCCCCAGATGTTCACATGAGGGATTGCTGCAAAGCCATCAACAATGCAGACGACTGTCCACTGTGGCTCTACGCTCTTTCAGGAGGAGTGAATGATGCTTGGAGAGACTTGATGCAACCTGCTGGGTTTCCTTAGAGAGGAAACTTTCTCACCAACCTGGAGGATCTGATTGAATTTGACTTTGGAAAGAGACTTGAGATGACATGTATCAGGAATTGGCGCTATATAAATAAAATTGAATTGAATAAGACCATGGGGTCAATCACAGATTCACTGATGCTACAATGGAAGAGTTGCCTGCACCAAATTTTAAACCAGACAAGCAGCATCTTTTCATGGAGCCTTAAGAGGAACTGAAGCACACCAGACTCAAGAAAGGAAAGAGGATATTTAGCCAGGATATCATGAAATTCCTGAATTAATCTCTTATCTTGGTTTTGTGGAGTAGGCCTCTGATGAACTGACTAATTGTGCTGTTTCAGAAGGAGGATCACAGGTGCAGCAGATAACTATGATAACGAGGAGCAGGAGGAGAGTAAAGCCGGGTTCACACTGACTATGTACCGTGTACGCTCCGTCATCCGTTGCAAAACGTGCTGTGTGGAAATCCAAACTGGATGTGTGTACGATCCGTTCATTCATCCAGATAGCCCCTCTTCCTTTATTTTGAAAAAATCCATTTCCACTGTACGCTTCCTGTGTCTGACTTCCTGTCTTGCTCTTCTCGTTTCTAGAAATTGACACCTTTTGCTCCGTCAGCCGTCAAAAATAGACTCGAGCCGTGTTTCTGATGGACAACGGATGAGGGTTCTCCATCACGCTGCTGTATCACAGTCTGTGGGAGGTGCCTCATTGACTTAGATGGCTTTTATTTTGTCACGGAACAGTTCACGCATAGATGATGGGAGTGTGTGTGACTGAGGGGTAAGGGAGGAGGACAGATTTTTATTCATAACAGATTTAAAATCTGAACAAAAAAATTAAGAAAAAAAATAAAGGTAGATGAAAAAACAGGAAAACTATTAGTATAGTATATATAGTAGATCGTTAAAGTCAAGACTTGAAGAAAAAGCTGAAATTATGGGATGTAAACAAATTATTGAGCCTGTTGCTCTAAAAAGTTGTAGTTGAGCAAATATTGTGATTATAACATAGCTAGGACTGAGTATCTGAATCTAAATATAACATTGGCTTATATTTCAAAGGAATCAACATTAGTTTAATTTGGACCAAATTGGATAATGTATCTTTAGATGTGAATTTGATTAGTCTGTCTTGTTTACTGGCTTAATATGGTGCATTATATATTAAATTTAACGGAATTCATTAACGAAAGCTTTAAGGAATTTGCCTTCATATAAGATGGTGGATAACAGTCTAAAAATATATATCTTTGCAGGTTAAATTTTTGATATCTTAATCCAGACATGAAGAAAAGTCATATGACATACTTTACCACACTTTTGACTCAAAAGAGTGTTAAAGTATGCTCAAAAGTTGAGCATTGAATATGAACCAATTAAAAAGTTTTAAGATCTTGGGCTAAACGAGCTCTAAGCTTAGCTACGTTCAAATCTCAGCTGGGAGTTAAGTTAATGTTAAATTAGGTTTAACCAAGGTTTTCAAGTAACCTTGGCATTGAAAGAATGTCTAGTAATCAGTGGATTTTTTATTTATTTTAAAACCAGCTAGTTTATCTTAAAAAAAACTCTTCATTCTTGAAACGTCTTTGCTGTTTATCTAAATCTTATCTAAATCTAATAAATCTGTTAGTATAATTCAGCTTGGTTTGTACCTGGACTGTTCCCAATGCGAACAATCTTCATTGTACCTCCTCAGAAGGGGGCAAACACTGTTATCCTGTGAGCATATAGTATCCTGCTAACATTTCCTGAAACTTGAACTGATATGATCCCATTATTGGCCCTCTGCATCGCCAGTCAACCCTCATCACAGCTACTTTCCCTTATAATCCCTTTACGTTTGGCCGTCTGACTAAAACAACAGACTCAATCAGCTTCTGGTTTATCCAACGAAGGAGTCATTAGCTTTAGTCTTGTTTGAGTGGGCTCCAACCCAAGTGCCCTTGGACCACCTCCGACTGTTTCCCAGCCTCCGGGGAGGTGGCCGGTGTTTGCCGACGCTGCTCTGCTGCGCGCTCCCGGTCCGTCAGCGCTTCTTCTGTTTACTGTGTGAAATTCTCTGCGACGCCTGCTGGCAAACGCCTCAGGCTCTCCAACCCTGCCGCGCTGTTTGTATGCAGCTATTTATGTCTGTTTACGCCTGCCTTTACCTAAAATTGATCGCTGAGGGGTTTTCTTTGAATATTCCCGTCAATAGCAGCAGGACTGCCTTGGATCATGTAATTAGCGCCTTTTAAAAAGAAGAAGTTTGCGCTCAGCATTCCACGTGCCTCTAAAAACAAGACAGACACTTGACCTTTTTTACCAGACAGAGCTGACCCCTGAGGCTCCATGTCTGCTGATGGTTGTTTGTGTGTTCACTAGAAATGCCCCCCCGCTTGCTGGTGTATGCAAATTCATGTTTTTTTTTTTAAATGACTGTCAATGTTCATGTAGAGTAAATGATTCACCGTATCTGGTCCTACAACGTAGCAGCCTTTCCTCCATAGATTCTCTAATAACTTGTATGATCTGATATATTTACCCTGCAGAACTAGCTTTGATTTCTATATTTCATTTCAGTAGCCTTCCTGCTATTTTGCCCCAAAGCTCTTTGTTCTACTACTTTTGTTACCAGTCTGCATCCACGGAATAAGTGAAACACCAAACTAAATCGTGCGAAGGGTGGGGGGAAAAAAAAAAAAAAAGTCTTCTTTAACCGCCAGACCCCTGAAAGCTATCACGCTTACACAAAAGGAGGGCAGCTGTAATTGCCAGAGCCGGGCTAAACCATGCAATTAGCTCCAAATGACAAGACAGTCGGCAAGCTGAAATTAGCCCGTTTTCAGAGCTTCTCCTGGCTGGAAAAAGCGTGGCGTGTCTCTAAACCTTTTACAGGAGACGAAGAAAAGAGGCTGGAAGAGACGAGAAAAGGGGAAAAGATAAGGATGAGGTCCTCGCTTAAATGCCTCGCATGGAGTGTAATTAAAAATGTGCCGCTTATCCAGCAGAATAATGACAGTGGAAGTGAATATGACTTTAAAACAATAGAGTGCCTAACAGAACCACATATTTTCTTTGCGCTTTATTGTTACTGCGGGTCACTCTGCCTTTTTCCCGCACCACTCCATTTCAAAATTGGTTTTATTTGAAAGCTTGTTCTTCAAATGCACCTGCTAATATTACCTTATTGCTAGTTTTACCTGTGTGTGGCAGAACTCAGTGCTGGGCCAGAAACAAAGACCAGCTGTCCATTTATTGCTTGATTTCCTTCAGCCAACTGTCTCCGTATTCGCTTCATGTGGCCCGCAATTAAAATGAGATGTGCTGTTGGTTTGTTCCTCAGCTAAAACCCTGCTTAACCTCTTGTGCCCTTTTAAAGAAACTAAAAAGCTGTTATCCTGGTCAGATAAAAGACCTCTAACTCAAAATGACTAATATTAGATGCTAAGGTAGTAATTTATAATAATAAGGACAGTTCTCCCAACCTATTTGCCTCATTTATGCCCATAGAAGCAGTCTTTTTTGTCACAAGATAATGTTTTTGTGCATAAATGAAAGCCTTTTTATGAAAGTAGAAGAATAAATCGCAGCTAATGTAAAACTCATAAAATGAGAACAGTGGATGTTTCAAAGACGAAGATGTCAGTAATTATAGGTGATCACAGTGATATTTCTGCCATAATAACCAGCTCACTTTTAGCTAAGAATAATAGCAGGGACGGTTCTAAACTATTCGATCTTTCTGGGCTGGGAAAGCCTCGGGATCCAGCCGGACCTGATGGAAACAGAGCTGGTATAGAAGAGACATTTTTAAAGGTATTTTAAAGGTTTTATTTTTTGTTGATTTTTCTAACCCTGTCAGAATTATACATACAGTCATAGGGGGAACAAATAGACCACCTGCAGTAATCAAAAACAATGGTTATGAAATCCAGTACTCACTGCTGGGTGAATCATGTGAATAAAATATGATTGACTGCATATGATTTACACAAATGCATTAAATTCAAACTTTGTCAGTTATTGCTTTACAAATGGATTGAATGTGTTTATCCATCCATACATCCATCTTCTTCTGCTTATCCGGCGTCAGGTCACGGGGGTAGCAGGTTCTTCTAGTTTACACAAATTAAAGCTTGAAATCCTGAAACCAGGAGTACAATTGCTCATGTTCTTACTTTCATCCTGGCTGCTCCACACTGAAGGTGATAGCATGAACAGAACCACATCGTACACAAACACTCCATCATGAAAACTGAGACCACCAACAGGACTGGACACAGGGGACAGCCTCAGACGAGTCCAGCTGGGAATGAGCTCAACCTGTGCAGAGACACAGCTACAACTTTGAGATTTCTCATTACAGCCTGACTTTGGAGCCTCAGCTCATGAGAATAAGACCTGTGAGTTTCTGTCTCTGTGGCTATTAGAGCATTTGCTAAACCGGCCATTAAAGACCACCCGTCTCTGCATGAGCTTCCAAAGAGATGGTACCAAGCAAGAATTACGGCTAACGGTTAACGCTGTGCGTTTTTAGTCCCATCTCGTCCCACCGGTGCCGTTACATTACTTACTGCAATAAAACAAACTGCCTAAACAGAACGTGTGCTGGTCGTAAACGGGGTTTGTTATCATCTCTGTTTCTGCGTCGCGCTGTAACCCCCATTATAAAGAACTTACACCTTGGATTTAAAGGACAGAAAAGCTGCAAATGTTTACCATTTTTCTTTCAGATGACAGACCGATCGCATAATGAATTCTAAACACAAGGCCTCATTTTATTTCTCCCTCAGTGGGAGCTCATTAGGTTATTATCGTTAATGACTAGCCCATTCACCTTCTCGCCGTGAATAAACGTTTCTCCGATCAGCGCACCGGTGCTACCGAGTGACCGAAGGCTTTTGTTGTGAGAAGCAGTTCTTGGACAGAGGTGGAGGATTCTCTTTGAAGGTATTATCATCATTATACCGTTTGGAGGCCTGTAGAGGAAGGGCCCATGGAGGTTTGGAGGCTGGAGCACAGACCCTGCTGTACGTTGGGAAAGACTTTAAAGCTTCGTGGAGAGAGTTTTAATGCATAATGGATGCCGCCGGGACAGAGAGAAATGGGAGGGAGCTTTATTGCATGAACGGGAAGACAAAGGTTGAAGGTTTCATCAGAGTTATTTGCCGGCTGTTCCACCTGTCGGCGGATATTTTTAGAACCAGCAGAGCCACTGACAACTTTTACACTGATAATTAGCGAGCCATTAGATATGAGCAATTATCCATGCTTCCCTACATCTCTAATAATGAAGATGAGACTGTAAATGGTTGTCTACCACTGGAGCACCACCACAGGTTCCGAGCTGTCATTATACCCGGATGGATGTCCAGGGATGAGGCAAATGGGATTCAATTATGTATGTGTGCTGAGTCTATTGTCTCTCTACTTATCCTTCTCCCCAAGGATGGAGACTGAGCAGACTGCATGCGTTTCTGCTGCCGCTCAGCGGGGGAGGAGATGGACGTAATCCACACTGTCAGGCTTCAAAGCCACCTAAAAACCACCTGAGAGCCCGGGCTAAGACTACTTGAGTTTTACATTGCTATTATCTTTCAGCACATATCTTAAGAAATGCATTAAACAAGTTTTACTCAGCTGCTCACTAAATAAATATATATATATATATATTTCTGTAAATCTGAGGCTAGACTGAAGGAGGCTCTTGTTTTGTGTAATTTTCTGTAATTGTTGTTTAAACTTAAGGCAAAATGGACTTGGGAATGTTTGGTTTTCACTTATTTGTTGTGCTGGGTGCCTCATAGCAGTTTTCATTTCAATTTTAAATTGTACGCAATCTGCTATTTAATCTTTTCTTGTATATCTGTGTCTGACGGGGGGTTTAGGTTGGATCAAAATGTTCTTTCGTCTGGACATAATTTAAGCTCAGAGTTTTATATTTTCAGACGCAGATTTAAACTTCTGCAGCAAAATGTTTTTTAGAGAAACCTCAAACTGAAACACAACATATCTAGTGTGGTCACAGCGACAGCAGCTGCAGGAAAATACTGGAGGTTCTGACTCAGACGTGAAGTCGGACCTTGTCTCATGCTTTAGTGCAAACAGAAACATTATGTTTAGCTGCTATTGCTCCACTAAAGAGTCACCAACCAAAGCTCAACAAATGTATAAAAACAGCATTTTAGGATTGGCAGGACAAAATGTCAGAAAATAGATAAAAAAAAAAGATATGTTTAAGGAGAAATGCCCTCATTGGCTGCATAACCCTGCACACATGACCACTTTACTCAAAAGTTACAGATATTGTGTTTTCCACATTCTCATACACTGTGGAACTCAGATTATGGCACTTTCTACAATGTTGGCAATATTTATATTTATATATAAGACACAAAGTAGAGATACCCTTACATTGTTAAAGTATTTAAATCTATACTAATTATAGCCTTAAGTATTGAAGAACTGTTGTTGCTGTTCTTGATGGATGTTTCCCTGCTGTACCAGAGCTGAAATAAAAGAATGGGTCGCTGACAGGCTTTTACTAAACCTGTTGACATGGCATTTATGTTGGAGCAGTGGGATGGCTTAAAGGGATTTTTATGCAAGATTCTGGGAAAATATCATGTTTCTTTAGAGCTGCAGAAGGCAAACAGCTTGTCACACAGAATCCCAGTTTTAGCTGATTTTAGCTATTTAAGAGACCTCAAATTAAAACTGCTAATATTCTAGGTTAAAAGTTGTTTGACGCAAACATCTTCGCAGAAAACTCAACTCAACAATTCAGCAAGATAACTTTCAAACAGCTAGAAAAATTACAGGGAAGTACTTTATGAGATGCTTCTGCACAGCTACAAACCTGCTGCTGACTCCATTCTTTGTCAGTCTGCTGGCTCTTATAATATCTATTATATTGCCACTAGTGTGCATTATAACAATGACAGACTCGCCATCTCTTGTGAAAGTGCAGATGATTAATATCCAGCAATGATCTAAACCCCATAGACACATGATTTACTTTTGGAGTTGTTTTAAATTGCTAAATTCAGCTAAAACTAGCTGTTAGCCTTCCATCACTCTGCAGATTCTTCATTGTCCTATAAACTCATAATAATATGACATTAATGTACTCCAGGTAAGGGAACTATTACAATTATACCTTCCCAGATCATAATTTAAAAAGATTTCAACTATCCCTGTGGGGTTGGTACGCTCTGCGCAAGTTTAGTTTTCATTGTATTTATTTGATAGGGACAAGTGTGGCATTAAAGGTGTAAACACTACAACATTTATAGCCACGGCGGATTTGCAATGTCCGTCCCAAGAAGGGCCTTTAAAAACAAGATAAAATGAAAAAACACAACTTTGCAAATATTACGGGACCAGAACATGTCACATCTTAACGTTGAGATGAAAGCCGGCAGAAGTTCAGATTGAGAAATCAGTCCCGCAATAAATGGAAATAACCGTAGAGGTTATGCAGCTTTAGCGAAAATTCAGACTGAAGAAACACTATTGCCTACCTCCATCAATCAGGGACTCATCCGCCTCCGACGCAAGCCAATCAGCTTTGAACTGCTCCTCCTCAAAGCCAATCAGCATCCTGGGTTCATCTTAAAAAGAACTCCACATCCTCATCTCGGCCTTGTCCTCAGCGAGCAAGCAGTGGCTGCGCGTGTCCGGTTTGGACTCTGTCGACCGGCTTCAACCCACCTCCATCCCCTTCTCCACCATCGTAGCTTCGCCTGGCTTTCCTACGGTCCTCCTTCAACCTCGTTCCTATCAGAGTGTAATTCCTGCTGGACTCTCATGGAATTCCCAGCCACTCATTAAAACGGTCCGGCAGAAGACCGCCATGCTGAGCCTGGTTCTGCCAGAGGTTTCTTCCCAAGGGGGAGTTTTTCTCTCCACAGTCGCTTCATGCTTGCTCATCATGGACAGTTCATGCAAACCTGTGTTTATCAAGTTGGACATCAAGCTCAAACAGATCATCATATGGACTGAACAAACTTTGCTTATCTCCACTCCACCACCAGTTTCAGACCCGGGGGGGGAAATATCCCTATTCTCATACGCCTGCTTATGCATATTCAAGTATAATTCAGCGTGAATTTTTCCTGCCGAGGTCTGAGCGCCAAACTCTTAAAATATTGTATCAATAAAATTCTTCTAATTGCCTTTTCTTTCTGTGTGAGTTTTTCAGATTGAAATAAATCTCTTAAATTTTAGAGTTCAAATCCAAAGAGAGGAGAAGGATAAAGCTGTGCAAATTTTTAAACCGCATGGTTTCCCAGAAGATTTCAGAGACTGCTTAAAAATTTGCTGTTAGGATGAGTGTTTGTAAAGGAAAGCATTAAACCGTTAGCTCATTTTTGTTAAACTAAATGTTAAACACATTTATTAATTGTCTTACATAGATGTTAAATGTTTTTTATTCAGTTTTTAGGCCCATGAATCTAATGCAGACTAACCATGTGATGTCTTTGACAGAGATGGGAGTATTTGACAGCCTGGAAAAATTAATTATTTGAACGAACAATAAGAATAAGGTCAAACGGTCTTTAACATAAGTAGGTTGGTACCTATTACTCAAACTCACACTACCACCACAGAACCCAGTGCAGACATGGATGAAGGGTGTGAAAATACTATACGCAATCAAATTACCTGCATGTCCCAGAACAGTTTATCTATTATTATATGAAGGCAAACAGCTGAACACAGCTAATAGTGCGAGCTGTTTTAGATTAAAAACAGTTAAACGAGACGTCTAAAGATACCTCTTTCTTCACCCCATAATGAGCAAAGCTCCTCCATACGCAGAAATTACTGCAATAAGTCATGCTAGCAGAAAATGTGCAAAGCTCGGAGAACATCAGATGCAGCTAAGGAGAGAACCCGACAGCCGTAACGCAGCGTGTTCCTGTTTAATATAATCTACAGGAGGCAATGTCCAATTTCATGTGATTACAGAGTCAGTGTTGTATGCTCCATTTCACAGGGGAAACGCATAAGCAGCTTTACTAAGTTTGCTTAAAAACCTCCAGCATATGCTTGTTTAACGGCAGCAAGGCCGGAACACAATGAAGGCTGCTGATTTTACACCAACTGCACTGATCACATGTTATTTAATGAAGCAACTCCGCTCCCAGGGAACAAAGCCTGCTTAGGTTTAAACACAGACGCCTTTTTAATTTGACAGTCGGTGATTGCTGGTGCGTTTGGTGAAAGTGCTGCTCCAAAATGGCTGCACAGCTGCAGTCAAGCTTCAGTATTTATAGTCAGAGGAGCTTCCAGCATTCCATGTTAAGCCAGTATAACGTGGATCTGGCTGACCCTGCGCCCACAAAGAAGCCCAGTTATGAAAAACTCATATAATTATGTGACAATGTGATAGCTGGAAAGCAGTCGGACCGTGTGATTGAGCTCAATTTACGCGCATTTAATTTTAACTTCGGGGTGAAAGTCAATGAAGGGAGTTCTGTTGATGAAGGTAGTTTTAAGAGGAGCCAGACTTTTAAATTCTTGTTTTATAGAAAAGCCTGGGATGATGAGTAAACCCAAATGGTCTCACAGATGGCCGTGCATCAACACTTTAAAAATCATCACATTTGAATAGGTGACCTTCAGGGTTTGGGAGTTTTAGCAGAGCCTACAGGGAAGCACTCCTCTCATCCATTAATGAGAAGTGGCCTGCAGCTGAATTTTCACTCTTATCTGCCTGTTCAGCTGCCTGCATCACAGACTCTGACACCTGTCTGAAATCACCTTCCACCCAGGTATGATCAAATGATTCTGTCAATCATTCCCCTGCAAAATACAGAAAACACTGAAGAATATAATAAAATGACCAAAAAAAGCATGTGTTTCTGTTGAATGTCCATTGCATGCATTAATGATGTTTTAAAGTTTTGCAAACAAGTATTACTTTTACAAAATGATGGGAATTGTAAAGCTTTCCTGTATTACATGTTACAACATACATGTAGACAAAAAGCTCTATTAACCCCTTAATGTGCCCTCGCTATGCTCATTATGACCCTAATAGTCAGGATACTGACATAAAACTCCTGAGGAATCCCATTCCCCCACATTTGGCTTCTCCTCACTGAAGTTGAAGTACGAGCTCAGTTAAAGATTGTGTTTGCCCCATTTTACATAAAACAGCTCATTGTTTCATATCCTGCTGCAGGTATGTCTCAGTTGCACCGTGCAAGTCTACTAGGATTCCCAGGAGTATTCAGGCAGTGATCAGTTCTACTAAAGATAAACATGGATTAGTTTCTCCAGATCCTGCTGAGACATCAGTCCTTTAATCCTGGAAATATTCTCCAGGTTCTAGAAGGTCCACTTTGTCTTTAGATGGAGGTTCAGGTGTGAGTCCATCACTACTCCCAGGTTTCAGGCCTGATCAGTGGTTCCTAGCTGAAGCAGCTGAAGCTGTGAGCTAACTCTGGATCTCTCCTCTATTGGTCCAAAAATTATTACTTCAGTTTTGTTTTTAATTCAGTTGAAGAAAATTTAGGCACATCCATGCATTGATTTCTTCTAATGCAAACTACTTTTGTCACTACAATGGCAGGGATATTTTCTAGTTTTTAAAGAAAGTTGAGACTGAATGGTTTGTTTACGGGTACAAAATGTTAATTAGGAAGGAATTACATGTGCAGGTATGAAATGGGAAAAGAGGCGAATTGACCCCGAGTCATCAGTTCAGAGTTTTCTTAGCTTCCTTTTCATCATGTGTCACAGTAACATTTATTGAAACTAAAGCTCAATGCTGCCGTCCTATTATTAGACAACAGTCTGTTATATGCAGACTGTTGTCTAATAATAATTTTTTATCTTTTAAATAGTCTCTTAATCAATTAAACTGGTAACATAAAAATGGCCTTCCCATATTTTTACACCATCATGATTTATGGACTATTTCATAATATCCCATAATGTTCCCTGTTCACCTGATAACATATCGTCCATTCACGTAAACGCTTGAAAAACAAAAGCATCACAATTTAACCTGTAAGAGTTACAAACAAATAAGAATACAGATGAAACATAGAACATGCATATCTGCTCTGCATGATCAAATATAACCTGCTTATGTACACCAACATTATTTAACCTAGTTATTACTTCCAAACGCACATGGCTTTCTGTAAAGACAAAATAATTTATACAAAGTAGTGTGTGCCCTATGACCAGGACCTTTGTTCAAGGATTTGAGCAGAACAAACAGAATAAGTGCTCATTAGGGTGATATCTGCAATAAGACTTTTTTTGTCCTTGTACACGAGTGGCTTCCACAACCCATCAAGGAGCAAAAGGTTCTGAATCAGTTTGATAAAACCTTGAGATGAACGGATTTGCTGCCAGTGTTTCTTGCTTTCTGGTTACATAACTGCGTCAGTCATGGATGTCCTTCAGTGGTTTTCCACGTCTGAAGCTTTCAATTCATCATTTCCATTGAAGAGAGAATTTGTTTACATTCTTTTGTCCGACCATTAAGATAAAAACCAGACAAGATGGGGAACATTTTTCTGATAAAACACTTCAGGTAACTACAAAGTGTGGGACAATTTGCTTTCAAAACCAACCAATAAAATGATCAGTCAAAACTTTATTAACTATAAAAATGGCTCTTACATACCATAATGCACCCAAAGTGCTGCATATGTAGTGGAGTGATGTTGTTACACTAGATTGTAAACTGCAAGTTATTTTAATAGGCAGTTATACAACCTTTATTTTGAAAAGACAACTTTTATTTTGGAAAAGAGGACGGGTCCATTGCACAACAGCGGGTAGTTTCCTGTTTAGTAATTCTGATTTAAATTGTATTTTAAGTTTTTCTGTAGATAATGCGCTTTAAGCATTATATGTGATAATTCAGTCTTTGTTCATATTAACAAATGTTTTATGATGCATGTAAACCTTTTTAGAGTAATATGATTATACTTTTAGATATTTAGCAGCCTTCATGCACCGTACAGCATGGCTAATGAAGTTAGTGGGTACATTTATTGTTTATTCTGTGAATTCTAATGTTACTGCTGCTATTATGTGTAATACTGTGAGCCACATTGGTTTATTTGTTTAGTTACTGTTGCCTAATCCACTTTGCTTTCTAACATAAATTATATTTTATTCTATGTGAGCGCTCTTTTTGGTCGGATTACTTGGAAGAAGGTGCTGTAAGATAGTCTGCTGAATGAGAGCCTGTTACTGATCGATATTTTCCGTTCAAGTAAAGTGAACTTATTGTGATTTACAGTGTAGTAGCTGTAGCCGGAGACGGTGGAGGACTGACTGGTCAACCCCACCATTAAGGCAGTTGCAATGGTGTGAATGACTCTTCCAGAGGCACCATGAGAAAGACGCAGCTTGACTTTGTTATTCAGCCTCAGACGATGAAGCTGGTCATCTGCACTGACCTTTCAGTTCAATTTGAAATTATTATGAAAA